>NC_140913.1:17189839-18389839 GCF_045865225.1 Trachurus japonicus | reverse complement strand
ATCTGTGGTTATGTCGGGGCTCTGATGGCTCTAATGCTGTCAAACAGATGTCCCTGCTCAGCCACCCAGGTTAGGCTGCACCTGGCGACACCATTGAGCCCTGGCACTAGGTGGCCCGCCGCACATTTCATCTCGTCTTCCAGGTGGCATCTATTGTGTGAAAACACGCGTTATAACTACACGGTGCATCTAGAACAAAAATCTAAGACAACTGTTTAAACCAAACATCCACAACCTCGAAATCTTCTTTGATCATGCAGTCAGGATAAAGATTTTGTGATTATCTGGATGGTTGTTGTGTTTATTTGTGCCACTTCTTCCCTCCGAGTGCCAGAGAACAGTATACCTCGCTCGCTGTGCCGTCAAACAGTGCTGAGATTGCACAGATAGAAATACTTTGATTTTATTCACGGCGCACCTGGTGTTATTTTCTGATTCAAAGCCAACCAGACCATTTCACTTTACAATGCCGGCTGAATTCAGTAGGTGTGCTGCATCAGAAGCCGGGAATGAATAATAACAAACAGTATAATTTTGTACATCTGGTAAATATCCTGGGATGTTGCTTTTGGTGCTTTGCCTTGTACAAGCTTGGCTGCTAATAGATATATCAGCCACACCCTCCTTTTTTCAAGGGGAAACAATGCAAACAAATCTCATCCCACAATGCCTTGCACATCAGTTGTTCATCTCGTCTTACCTGCGAGGTGTCCTTGATTTTTCTCATCATAATCAGAGCTACACATAATGACATACCACAGACACATAAGCTCAAGCTATGCTGTATATTATTTTACCCACCTGGAGAGATTTTCCTCGTTATTTCCTCAGTTTTAAAAAGCTTTATATAGCGGATAAAATGATCAAACTGCTGAAGCACTTTAATTGTTTTGAGTAATATAACAAGATAAACAATAGCTGATAATTGACTACAATGTACAGGGTTGATGAAGAGAATGAGACAACTGTGCAAGGATAACAATTTGTCAAAATAAAGATATGGAGAGAACAATTAACGACTGCCGCCACGCGCAGTAGACGTGCACACACACACACACATACACACGTACACACTCCCAATCTGTGCAGCACTGAAATGCTTACATTGAAATGTAGCAGATTGTAGTGAGTGCGTGTGTGTGTGTGTGTGTGTGCATGCGCTGCGTTTCTGGGTGTTAAAGAGAGTAAATGCAGGGAATCTCTCAGTGTGCGGATGCTGAATGTGAAATGTCAATGTTATTGAACAGGTGCTGCGAGGCAGAGCTGTGATGTTTTTATTTCCAAGCTCTTGTCGAGCGAGGCAGAGAAGAGAGGGCTCATGGGATAATGGGGGAGGTTCGGGGGTGGGGGACTGAGTGTGAGTGTGCTTCTTTGTGTGTGTGTTTTACAGTGTGTAGCAGGTATGAGTGCCTAGATCTATGTGTATCCAGAGTTTATTCCAGGGTTTATTGAGGAGAGGGAAATGAATACTGGCTTAGAATAAATGCTCTCAATCTCCTCATTGAAAATGTTAACTGCACTGTGAATAGTATTATTTTTTTGTTCACCCTCGTGTCTTTCAGTGGCTGCATTCACCATGTGTTCCACATGATGCCAAATATGGCAGCCGTCTTCACCCATGCATACACCTCTACTGTCAAGCTGTTATCACCTCATTTGTTCCATTTACACATCATTCATGGTTTTTTCCCTTCTCCTCTGTGTGTCTGTTTTTTTCCCTTCGGTTTTTTCTCTTGCAGACTGTCGTTGTGTCAATACTTGTTGAGAAGCAGTGTGGCAGGGAACTAGGAGGTGAATGCAGTCAAGGTTAGTCAACAATGTTTCACCACAACTGGAGTGCTGACTAACGCAGCATTTTCCCCTCTGCCCTAACCCCTCTGCCCCCCCCACCCCACCCCACCCCTGCCTCCTAAAAAATGTTTCTATTCCTGCCCCACCCAGTGGACTGCGATCATGTTCTCTACCTGCCCATTTTGCTCCCTGGACGATTCCTCTCCATCATCATCATCTTCACCCCTTGTGCTTGCGCTTCGTCTTTCCTAGCCTCTATACTCCTCCCTCCCCTTCTCAGCCATCACTCCTGATACTTTCTGTTCTGCTGGAGAGAGCAGCTCAAGCCTGTCGGTGCTCATTCGTCCCTTAACTGCTAACTCATGCTAACCCACTCTTGTGTTTGTGTCTGGATGCATTATTTTCCTATTTTATGTGCAGGACATTTTCTCCCTCTGTTTCAGCCAGTGCAGTACTTGTCTCATGGTGATGTTACAGATTCAAACCAACATATACTACACAACCTTTCTTTTTTTTTTTTTTTGCACTGCAGTTTTTGCAATTCTATGTTGCACTTTGTGCGCGTATGAAAATGTGATTACTGTCTTGCCATTTCCACTCCCCTCTCCAGCCATTAAAAAAAAAAAAAGAGGTGAGAGAAATGTCCACAACAGCAGCCGGAGAATCCAGTCACGATATAGAGGGGGGCTGCAGTTCAAAGCCGACTAGCAGGTTACTTAATGAGTTTGGTAATTGGCTTGCTTTGGCCTCCGCGCATCCCTGCCCTCCTGCTGCTGACGTGCGCAGGAATAGAGAGAGCTACCGATTGCACTCCCTGCCTTGCTCTGTCTTTCCTTTCCCTCGCTCAACCCATCCATCTTTCCCTCCACCCATCCCATCCCTCTTCCATGAGCTGACTTAAGGAGGCAACGCTGCATCAAGCCTCCTCTGTCTATTCCCTCCTGCTCCTATTATGAAAACAGTTAGTATGCTGCATGTTAGGTTGGTTTCCACTCTGCTCAATATCGAATATCACCACTGTGTTACTCTATCTCTCATTCCCTCAGTCTCTCCCACTCGGTCGCTATCTCTTACACGCACGCTCACTTTCTGCCCTGCACACAAACACACGCATACACACACACACACACACGCACACACACTTACACATCTATTATATGTTAGATGCTTCATGCATTATGCAGAATATGTGCATCCAAACAAGCAATTTGCAGAATTTCCAGTTCACCACTTCTGAGTAGTAATTCTCTGTGTGTCCACAACAGCATAATGAGAAACACAGTTCCATGCTCAGTTGATTTATAAGTCCAAACAATAAAGACAAAGAGGAGCAGGCTTGCCATGTAATCATAAATGACACTTAACATATTATTCTCAGATTTCAGCACATTATCTCCTCAGCAGAGACATCAAAGGGACAGCTATTCTTCTTGTCTCGTTGCTCTTGTAATAATGTGTAGTGCAGAAAAAAGGCACCATTACGTGCCCGCACACTGTCCTTTACCCGCATGTTAAATTATAGTTGGAGGACCTTGTGAGTTTGCTCTAGTTGACATAGGTTTGGTTTTTATTTATTGCTATATTTGTTTGTATAAAAAAGAAGGTTAATGCCTTTGGGGGGCTGCACCAGTGAGGCTAACCAAATATACGTATATCCTGGCTAATGAGCAAGCTTCCCACCTTCTTGCCGATTCCATTAATTTCCATTTTGTACCTTTAAAATCCATAAATAAAGCCTGCATGCATTAGTAAATGTATCTGTCTCCAGTTGCAAGACTGCTGCCAAGCTTTTTATCTACTCCCACAGTGGAACGGTTGATTCTGAACGCTGCAGGGGTTGGGAGGCCAAAGCACAGCTAAGTGGCTCCTCTTGACCTCAGCAGTGATCTCCAAACTGTCTGCTCTGACTGCACACAGACCGATTTTTTTTTTTTTTTTTTTACCCATTCGCTCCCACAAAAAAAAAAAAAAAACAGTCTAATCTCACAACACAGCCTCAACACCCTTCTGTGTGCTGTCTCTTTGAATAACACATCCTTTTCTCACCACACCCAGTGCTGACATACTGACCGTACATTTGCCTTTGAGATCACTTCTCTCTGCTATTATTCATGCCAAATGGTTTTTAAAAAAAAAGAAAAAAAAAAGGAATGTGAGAAGAGTGGGATGGAAAAATCCGAGATGTGGAAAAATTAGCTTGAACGATTTGAGAATCTTGTTCCTCTGACCTACAATGGATGTGCTTTTTCTAGTTATCGCTATCTATCTGTAAACTAGATGGCTGAATCATTAGCTTACACACTGAGAGCGGCCATGCGTGACCACAGGAGAATAATTGATTTCTGAATAAGCATTGGTACCGGAGAGAAAAGAAAAAAAAACTGTTACAGCTTTGTGAGCCATTGCGCCATATTGAGCATCTTAATACGCATGTCATGAATTATCGTGTGTGGAGTAAATTTATTTGTTTTACATGTGATGAGCCTCAGTTTCCACCCCCCACCCACCACCCCTATACCCTCTCTCGTTTTTTTTAGCACAGCAACAGCACGAAGCTGCACCTCTGCTCACTGTCCATAGGGTGGCAGTGTATGGAGGTGAGACAGCCATGTGCTCTGTGTGAAATGGAGCAGTCCCTGGCTATCTGAACAGATTAGCTCGGAGACAGTAACCACACAGGAATCACACACCCCAACCGCCACTGTCTTTCTTTTTTTCTTTTTCTTTTTTTTGCTCTCACAATCATGGAACACAATTTGCTCTTCAGGACTGCTGATCACTTTTAAACACAAGTTTCACTTCACTTGAATAGGATTTTCTTCTTTTTTTCCTTAACTGGATCCAGAGCTCAGCACCAGACACATGTACTGTTTGTTTATCTTGCTGTGTCTTTGTTCACAAAAGGATTTGCCTGAAATGTAAACTTCCTCTTTTGCACCACAGCCTGCACTCTGTCTCTCCGTGGCCCTCCTTGGAAATACAGGCTCATTCCTCAGAGCCTGTTCTCAGTGCAGCCATGGCAGGCTGAACTACTCTTTTATTCAGATGAATGAGGCCCTGTTTTTGCCTGGAGAATCAGACAGACACAGACAGTCCATGTGAGAGCCTGAAGAATGTCTGTGGAAAGTCAGAGCTTTAGTGAAATATCATCTAAGGTATTACAACGTGTGCATTTCTTTGTGTCTGTTTGCGCTTTCCGTGTATGTGACTCTGTGGTCACACACACAGATTTGGCTGATTACTTTCTGGTTCTCAAGCATGTCACAATCTGATGTCTTGGCCTCTTTGGAAATACCAGACTGGTAGAGATTCTGTTTGTTGCTTTGCGTTTGGTTCATATACATCAAGGTTTTCAACTGAGCAAGCAGGTTTGCTGTGTTTCTTCTTTTTCTTCTTCTCACTAACATTAGAGTGGTTTGCTTGCCAGGTAGCAGCTATCTCCATCTGGAGTAAGATTTACCTACATTCATTTTTATATATGTATGTATATGTGCAATAGTTTTACCAAATGGCTGTTGTAAGGAAGTTTCATTCTCTTGAGTAGCTTGTGTAGCTTGGCAAGGAGATTAGACATATGTAGCCTACAAGTGTCTTGGTTTTCAGAGTGTTGCAAGGCTGCCAAATGTGACTGTGAATAGCTATGTAAACAAGATAGCTATGCGAGGCTAGACCTTGCACTGATTGCCTTAAGTGAAATACCATTCTTTGGCTCCCCACACATTTTTACAACTGTGTTAATGATCTTGAATCAAGGCATACTAGGTAGCAGCTTAATTACTATCTGTCTGTTTGGATCGTCTCCAGAGGGCATCTTTATTTTCAGTTAGTCTTTTGTCACCTTGATAGGGTTTGTTGTATAGAGACAAGTGTAATGTTTATTGTGTAAAGGTCCTTTTTTTTTCTTTATTAATGAAGTCTTTACTCCGTTGAGCAATTTTCTTCTTAGCCAAAGCGGTAGTCCTTGAAAACCTTGAATCCTCATATCCACAAGCGTGTGGTTTAACCATATTTAGCTGAGTAATTTCCTTGAGTTACTTTGTTGGGAGATTGGAGAGGATTGTTTTATTGCTTCCCCTTCTCTCAACCCCCTCCAGGCAAAGTCTGTGTTTTAATTAGTCATGTAAGACCCTATTTTCCCTTTGGATTCCCCAACTTGTAAAGTGCTCTCTTAAGAATCCATGAAGGCTAAAAGGGGCAATGAATGATTTGAAGTCAGCTTTTTTTTTTTGCTAGCCTGCCAGCAGAGAAGGGGGGGGGGGGCTATCAGCACTTGCCGTCAGAATGAGGAACAGTAACTTCAAGCAGCAGTCACACAGAGTCTTTGTTCTTTATGGATATAGTACGTGTGGCGAAGAGAGAGTCACTGCTTTAAAGCCCCATCTGGAATAGCTCTGTTCAAGTTTCTAATACGTGAAGAACGGCTCCTGTAGATAATACCTGCCTGAGAATGGTAAAATGGTCTCAAGGTTCAATCTAGCACATCTGTTCTTCCTCACTGTATTATGTTTTGGCAGCGGGGAAGTTAGCTTGTTACACTGCAGAGATTTAGTCGTGTGTTAAAATTGAGCCTCTGAAGTGCACCCCCACCACCACCACCACAACCTAACCCTCCCCTTGGTTTACAAGTCTGTTTTCTTCTCTCTATCCCTTTTTCCTTCAACTTGTCTGCTCATCCCTGGTGAATGTATTAAATGAAGTTACTAGATATGAGTGCTTAAGAGGCCAGGGCCTCTGAGGCTTGCCAAGTCTCTCACAGGCTTGGCTCAGTCATCCATGTCACTTTTTTCTGTTGTTTCAGCTACTGGCTGACTTATTTGTATTGCCGAGCACTTTCTCTCCCTCTCTCTTGCTCTCTGTGTTTGCTGCCTCTGAGTGGCTTGTTTTTCTCTGGCATGGAGAAATCAGGCTAAAGCAAACAGTGTGTGTCAGCCACAGCTTTTGTTCAGTATTCATTTTTAATGAGCGTAAGTGGCTACAGAATCCTATAAACCATAAATGGAGTAGTCAGGCAGGGGAGAGAGTGGAGGGAGGGGCTGGGTTGGCCTTTGATTCAGTGGCACTCTTGCAGTCTTTTTTGTTTAGTAACACTTGTACTAATGATTTTTTATGTGAATGAAGAGAAAACACACATATTCCAGAGTGATATTTTGTGTTGCTTTTATTGTGGCGCTTTTTTTCTCTCTCCATTTTTTAGCTGCTCTTACAAGGAATTGTTCGCCTTTAATAATCTTTAGGAAAAAAGTGTCATAGAAAAAGTGTCATTTTTCTCTTTTGAGCAGCGCACAGCTCTGTTAGATTTCATTTCCTCTGAATTCAGAAAGACGCACCAAGTAACCGGTTTTTGTTCTGTCGGGATCGAAGGCACTGTAGCTGCGGAGGGGGGGAGGGAAAGGAGGGGGGGTGCTCAGGGAAAAGGTATTGTGATGGGCCGTTTGAATGCTGAACAGAATTGAATAGACACAGTCAGCTTCCCAGATACATGCTTAGGCCTGTAGAATGTGGAGTGCTTTGCTTGTAACTGCACCGGTTGTCTCCTTTCATTATCGGTTAATGGTGCCCAACTTGACAGAGCCATGTGATAAACAGAGGAGCTGTGAAATCCTGGAGGTGGAGTTCCCGTCTCCCTGATAATGGGATCTCATCTGCCAGAGAGGGGAGCCTGCCCCGCCAGCCAATCCAGCTTTGCACTGCACCGCCTTCAGACAGGATTCACTGCACTCAACCTTCCCTTGCTTTCTTGGGCCAACTTAAGCCTGACAGACCTACTGAGAGAGGCTGGCATCTGACTGGTTGTCTTCTCTGAACACATGATAGAATCATTTTTTGGAGCCTTTGTATTTCTTTTAAGCTTTGATTCAGCATAGAGAGACATGTACCCCCCCCCCCCCCTCTTATCAGTCTCGGATGCTTTGAATGTTTGCGTCGCTGAGGAAAGGAGGCAGACTACGTGTGTGTCTGTGTAAATATCATAAATATTGACCTTGTGAAATGTATACATACAGTGATAAGGGAGGAGCGGTGGCTGCTGTGGTGTTGGGTTACTTGTGTAGAGAGGGAGGGGACGGGGGACGGGAGGTGGGGGGGTGTACAACTTCCCAGGACAGTTGCCTCAGGAACTGGAAAAAGGTTTTTACCAGCACTTTGTTGCACAGCTCAAACCCCCACCCCCTCCGCTTCAGAGACGAAGACGACAAACATGGTTCGGAGCACAATGAAGGACCCCCTGCACATTACCCTCAACTCAATTTCCTTACTGCCCGTCTCTCCTGCTGCCCGTGTTTGGCTGTAGTGCAAAAAGAGCCCAATGCACAGACTATTTGCTGTAGTTAATTGGATTTTGACAGTGATCCAATATCATGTTTAAGACAATGAAAATGTGTCAAGCCACTCGCTCACTGAAATGAAAATCATCCTATTAATTTATAACTTACCGTCCATCTTTGTTCTGCTCCTCTCACATGTGTAAGGGAGACTGATTTTTTTTTTTCCTTAATAGTGAAAACAAACTGCGTTGTGTATAACCTACCACAAAATGAGTACTGAGACCTTGGAAAATAACCAGGATCACATTTGATGTGATGTACAGGCTAACCATTTAAAACCAGCCACCCAAATACAGCTAATGGACTATTCACATTATCAACCCTGCTTGTTTCTGCCTTTTTAATGGGTGGGGTGACTAATTAATTCATTATCCAAAAATGCAAATGAGCTCCACAAGCCTGAGCAGCATTCAGTCGCCTCCCTCTTGTGTATTTCCCCCAGCAGATGCATATACACTAATGTTGTCAGATATAAATCAGCGACCTGCGCATCAAGAACATCATTTTGTTTATTCGTCTGTTTAACCATTAAAATGTGTCGATAAAAAAAAAAAAGACAATTGAGCCATTATGTACAAGGCACTATCAGCAGCTTTTCGCTGCTCTCATTGTCTTTGCCGCTGTGTTTCAGTCACATTCCCATAAGCGCTACCACATTGATCGGCTGATGATGGTCGGTCGGGCCACTTTGGCTGCCGTGCACCTCGCTTCCTGGTTGTAGTAGTTGCACGCAAACGCACGCACACACATACATAAATACACACACACACATACACACACGGTGCATGCAGTGTGTCCCTACGGAGCCGCCATCAATCATCAGCCCCATTGGCGTCCCCCCCCCCCCCCCGCAACAAAACCACCACCGCCACCCTTTTGTCCCTGATGATTATTTGAATCCAGTCCATGTTTTTGTTTCGCTCGGATTTTTTTTCCTCTTTTTTTTGAGTGTGGTCGGGGTAATTCTCCTTCACTAGTGTCTGGATAAAGAAAGACTAGGTCAGCCATGTGGATGCGTCTGTTGAACAGCTGAAGAGGAGGAGGAGGAGGAGGAGGTGGAGGAGGAGAAGGAGGGGGTTCACAGAGACGGAGGGAGCGATAGGGAGAGCGTGGAGAGTGTGCGAGTGCATAGGAAAGACACAGAGAGGGAGAGAAGAGGGGGGAGAGCGTGTATGAGTGTGAGCGTGTGTGAGTGTGAGCGTGTGTGTGTGGAAAAAGGAAGCGGAGCCTGTAAACGGCGAACTCACTGGTTTCCTTACCCCCTCGAAATAACTATTACAGCGCTACAGTGTTATAGCCTCCTACTACTTTTCATGTGGACAGTATCATCGACAGCAACAACAACACGGCCAAAGGGACTAGGAGCAGTTTGGAGGAGGGAAGAGTTGGGGGGTGGTGGTGGTGGGGTAGGGGTGGGGGGGGAGAGCCGGGTTAGCTAACGCTGTTGTAGTAGTAGTGTTGCTGCTGCTGCTGCTGCTGCTGCTGGTGGAGGTGGAGGCGGCGGTGGTGGTGCTGCTGCCTTTTCCTCGGCGGTTTCGGACGTGAAGAGTCTGTCAGTAAAGTGAAACCGTCTTTTGTTGAAGCAAGTGCTGTGCTCGCCCCCCTCCCCGAGAAGAAACGAGGGGGTGAGAAAAAAAAAAGTGTCCGTGTTCTTCGCCTTCGCTTTGTCCCGGGACTTGGATTTTGGCCCGGCTCCGCTTTGCCTTTTCTTTGCTTTTCTTTTCTTTTTTTTTCGGAAGTTCGGTGGGTCATCTCGGGCAAGGCTCGCTCGTTTTCACAACTTGTTTGCAGGCAGGCTCCGGGACTCCAAGAAATCACCAGACTGGCGGGTGAGTAGTTGAATCCAAAAAAAAAAAAAAAGATTGCAGGATGGTTGTGGTTGGTGGAGGAGGGCGCAGACACGGGGGGGAGAGAGAGCAACAACGTGTGGGTGATAAAGAAGCGGGTTTTAAGCAATAGTGATGACTAATGCAGAGTAGCACTTAGATTTAAGCTTTAAAGTGGCTCGATTTTTGTTTATATCCGGAGGAGGAAACGCGTGTGACCTCAAGTCAAATGTGTGTGCGTGTGAGTGTGTGTGTTTCCTAAGTGTCGAAAGTTGGCTGCATTGTTGTTGTAAAACTTGTCTCTGCCTCTATCGCTCTGTGTAACTGTGTAACAGACCCTTAAGCAACCTCCATGACCTGGCCAGGTCTGTAGCAGGGGTTCAGCAGCTAATGGTTTTAGACTGAGAGTAATAACAAAGAAGTAAACAAAGAGAGAGAAGAGCTTAAATGGCAACGTTGCTGCCCAGGAAACACACTAGGCTACACACTACACACACCAGAGCTGTTAAACTACTTGCTCGTGTGTATTGGAGGAGTCAGTCAGTTTCGAGGAAAGAAGAAAAAAAAAAAAGTTGTCTTTTGACAGGGAGAAAATGTTGAAATAAATCTTGATGAGTCAGTGACACATAAATTTGACGGCTGGGATTTCCCCCTGTTTCACTCAAAGGGTTGACTGTTGGATTTACAGCCTTTGCTCATGTCATAAATTGATTATTGGACTGTAATAATGGAAAGTATCTTTGTGGTATTGTGTTTTTTTTTTTGGTTGTTTGAAAGAAGTACATAGAGATTGTGTGTGAACCGGTTGTAAACTGTTGAAGGACCACCGAATTAACTTGACACCCCCCCCCTCACACACACACACACACACACACACCCTCTGCACCCCAGAGGCTGTGAACTCTGGCCCAAGCACATGCAGCCCTCACAGTGGGGTGGGTGAGAGAGTTGGGGGTGGGGGTATTTGCCTGTAGTTGAAAAGAGCAGGGGGGTGCTGCTGTGATGTGTGTGTGTGTGTGTTTTGGAGAGGGCAGCTTAGGATCTGAAAGCAGACTACAGTTATTTGTCTGAAAGGCAGCTTATCCAATGTTTTCCAGTTATAGTAAAAGAGGGAGGAGGGCTTGTTTACTTAAATCACTGTAACATTGGCCATAGTAAGTCTTCATGTGACTCCAGTCAGAAGTGGAATCCACAGGCACAGACGCACAAAGAAAGCTTCAGCCCTGAAACAAGCTTCAAACTGAGGACTGCTTTCAGTCTGTGCTTTATAAATATAAATATATATAAAACAGTCCCTGTCTGACAATCCCTCCCCTACTGCTGAGTGTTTCACTGAGCTATTACATGGACTCAGATGTTGCATCACTAATTGTGAGGAGCTAATCTCCACCATGCCCATGCAGCTTCCTTTGGCAGTTTTTTTTGTCCCCTTGCTAGTTGAGAAGTGACCTCTAGCTTAATGATTCAGATGTGATTAATCCACTTGAGTGGGACGACACCGCATAGCCCTAATGCATGACACAAGCTCTGAAGATAATGGATGATTGTTGAAACAGAAAGGACATCTACTCCACATTAAAACCAGTTAGAACGGTTTTAAGGCTCAGTCGGTTTTAAATAACCACAGGAATGTGAATATGTGATATTGTATAAGTCACGAGGTGCAATCAGGGTTAAAGATTGAACAATGGTCGTCTTTCATGATGCTCCTGTCACTCTGAACAATGCCAAACTGTCAGTCAGCACTCTCTGCTCTTCTTAAGTGTGGCTGATCTTTGATTTCAGTGTCATTAACAGATGGAGTTTAAAGATCTTACAGATGATCAGCCTCGCATTACCTTTTACTGTTGATTTCCAGGCAATGTCATACAATTTTTTTTTATTTTTGCCACCGCTGTTATAGAAATATGGCAACCCAGAGTGGGGTTAGAGGTCATATGTTGGTGATATTCTCTCACTGTGTCACTCTCTTGGAGGTGTCTTTTTGTTAAAGCCTACTGAATGTTTTTTTCTCTTTCGTGGTCACTGAACTGGGCTTGGGTTAAATGGAGAAACGATAACCGGTAGTGAGACAGAAATCCTCACGGTTTGGCAGCTTCATACGGCTAACATGCGGTCACAATCTCAGTCGACACTTGTCATGTGGGAAAACTTGCATAACTTGTATTTCTGAGCACATTTATTTTAAATGCCCATCCTCCTTACTTCCCTGGAGGGTTAGGATATCAATTTAGTCTCACTACTTGTGGACTGAATGAAAAAGGAAGTGGTGGTCAGCCCTCTCTTTAATGGAGTTGCACGCAAGAGCTTGAGTTTGTCTGCAGCGTGGGATTTGTATGGGAAGAGCGCACTGCGTGTTTCACAGTAAGGCTGCTATCAGATCAGAATATAGCTGCCTAAATCTTAATTATGTACACACGGCCATACTCGCTGCTGGTATCGTTTCACATCATCTCTATTTGGAGTGCTCATACCAGTGTTTGTGGGGAAATGAAATCTGATGTGCAACTTGATCTGGGTCTGAGTCCGCAGTCTGTTGTTGATTCGTGTAAACCAAGGGGGGGAAGCATAGCATGGTAGCGGTGTGAGTCACAAAACAGGAGTCTCACCGCTGACTAGGTACAGAGAGAGCTAGTAAACATTCAGCTCACATACAGGCGCATGTATGAGTGTCACCTCTGAGGAATCTGAGGGGCGATATCCGGATCAAAGGGGCTGTTTCTGACCGTACAGAGAGGGAGAGTGATGCCTCATAGAGTGAGGCTGTAACGGTTGTCTAGCTGCTCAGAGGCGGCTGAATGTTTGACAGGGCATTGGAAAAACGTTATTTAATCTGCTCGCATGATGGCCCTCACTGGGATTGCACCATGCTGCGTCCCCCCCCCCCCCCCAACCACCTTTTTTTCTCCCCCTCCCTGTGTCAGGATGATGGCAATTCCTGGCTGGGAGAAGAAGAAGAAAAAAAAACAATGTCTCTGTGTTGTTGTTGGTGATAGAAAAAAAAAAACTGTCTCTGTGTTGTTTCTTAACAGTATGATGTAATGGATAGAGAATCAGAGGGATGAGTTGTAACTGATGCTGTGTTAGCGGGCTGCTCATTTTCTTTCTAATGAGTGTGTCTGCTGGGGTCTTGATATCATTTCCATTTGACTATTAGCCCAAACGGCTCATCGAGGCGACCCGGGTGTTGTGATAATAAGCTACATGAATGAAAACAGATGTGACGCTTGACCCATTAAAACAAACTGTAAGATGGTGATCAGGTAAATGGATGTAGATTACCACTCTGGTAGTTTTTTTTTGAAGCCATGATGTGAATGTGGCTTGACTGCACTGCATATATCGCAGCTGCTTAAAAGGTATTGCTTGCTGTTGCTGTTGCTGTTGCCCTCCCACTTTTGACCCCAACAATACAGAAATGCGAGAGCTGCCATGTCATAAAGCCGGGCGGAAAATCAATGAGGAGTCATGGCTTCTATACCATTG
This sequence comes from Trachurus japonicus, assembly GCF_045865225.1. Classification (NCBI taxonomy): domain Eukaryota; kingdom Metazoa; phylum Chordata; class Actinopteri; order Carangiformes; family Carangidae; genus Trachurus; species Trachurus japonicus. Next base: position 18,376,413 of record NC_140913.1, on the reverse strand, counting down.
TTGGTATCATTTCCATCCCCCCCCCCCAACACAAGAGCAGACTCATGGTTTTGTGCAGCGATGATGAATCTCCTCAGATCTTGTTGGTTTCTTTGGAGCCGTTTCATTTCTAAATGGAAACGAGGAGCGAGCCGGGGCATCGCTTGACCTATCGTCCTTGCAGATAGTGGCGTACCAGTGACTCATTTAGAATGCATTAACCACAGATTGACATGGTACACATGAAACAATCGTAGCGCTGCTAAGGAGGCAGTACCCTCTGGTGGGTGACTACTGAAACAGAGATGAAGGACTGGAGAGGTGCTTTGATTGTTCGCAGAAAATTCCTTCTGATTTGTTGTGTGCACAGAGGAAGAGGCCGATATCTTTAATTAACGCAAACCTCTGGAGCCGACGACGAGTGAGAAATTGGTATAATTGAAAATAGGTCCTATCTCCTGTTTACCCCCCCCCCCCCCCACTCTCTATGTCTGTACATCCTTAAAGCAGCTGAGCCCATCGGAGGGCACTTTCACACATGTTAAGTGGGGGGACATCTGGCCTCGTTAATTCAGTGCATGGTCATAAAGTGGAATGGCGATTCCCCACAGGGCCGCTTGCTCCGAACACCGTCAGATGGAGCCTGTGTGTCCTCAGTGCCCCCCCCCCCCCCATCGTCCTCCCTGTTGACTGTCCCTCTGACACCAGCTCTGACACTTCAACAAGAACGTCCTCGCAGATCTCGGCTCGATGTTCAAACACAGGTGCAGATGTCCGGGGAGGATAGAAGTGGCAGTGACAGTACATAAATTGTCATCTGCTAGAATATATAACTGCGCTACCGTTAAGCTTTAATGTCTGGCTTTGACAAATAATTCACTTAGCACAACAAAGAAGACATGAGATGCTCTGTGGGATTTTTTTTTTTTAGAAATTTACTGCACCTAAACACTCATCCACCCCCACTGCGCATTGGATATCAGTGACTGTGTTCATTAAGTGTGTGTGATATATGATGAGTGGGGTGTCAGTCTATATTCCAATATCTACCTCATGTCCCTGAATCCTCAGAAACGGTAGCAAGTGACAGCAGCAGCACAAAGCATTCATGTGGCGCATTCGTAGCCTATTTTAGCAAGTAAACATTTAATGTGTTTAAATGTATCACGTCCTTATTTATGCATAGAATCTGCTGTTAAGTCTGAATTATACATTAGCAAATGAATAATGCATCAGTGCCATTCCTTAATGATTACTTGCCAGGCAGCGAATGGTGATATTTGCTGATAAATTTACCCATTGATCTTGCTTGTGTTTAACCAGGCTTGTAGAAATGATGTCTGCTGCTGCTGCTGCTGCTTATTTTCTGTGTAGGGAGGGTTGTTGTATTTCTTTTTTTTGGTCAAGGATGTAATCAGAAGCAAGCTAATTGTATGGATTTTTTTTAACAAGATATCTTTTTAAAAATGACGAGTGAGCTTGGGGAATTGAAGGAAAATGGTTTGAATGAGACTTTCCTGAGCACCCTACTCCGTATCTGTTAGATCTCACTTTTACTATTTTCTCTAATATCTCAGTCAGCGAGGTTGGTGTGTTTACATATTGTTCCCTTCATGGCTGCTCTTACGATGAGTGGTTTATCCCCAGACCTCGACAGATCAATGTCCAATTACAGTGTTGCCTTGTAGTCATTACACGACAGAGTATGTTTGTTTGAAGTACAGTGTCTAGACGATGTCTGTTGGGCTGGTAATTTAGCCCATACTTTGTGAAGGTTGTCTTTTGATACAGAGTCTTTATTGGCACTGCTCTTAACAGCTGCACCGGGCCAGATTATTGACACATTATCCGTATAATGCTCTGAGTCTAGCGTTTCCTAAGCCTTGAAGCAGAGCCCGTTACTGTGCAGATATATTGCTGTCAACACAATGAGAAAATATTGACTTGTTGTCACTCACTCATTTGATTAGTTGTGCGGGCGATTCTGCTTTTCATTTGTCACCGTGGCAACGTAAGTGGGAAAACACAGCAACAGCCTCTCTCTTTTTCTCTCCAGAAAATGAAGCAGTGGAGCATTGCGGACTATCACATCTGGAAAACCTCTGTCTAAGCAGGAATGAATGTCTTTATCACTCACGGTGTATCATTGGCACTTGTCAGCTCAGCGAGTATCCACCAAAAGCCAACATTTGACAGCTTTTCTCACTGCAGAATGTGCAGCTGCGTGGGAGTGATGTACTCCAACAACTCCACTTTGATTTTACAGCTCAGTTGAGTGAGATTCATCCGTATATTTACAGTGTTGGCGGGTTACTCCATTTTCTTTTGTCTGTGAGGAGAGCAGCTTAAAGCAGTCTGCTGCTGCTACTGCTGCTGCTGCTGCTGCTGTGTGTGTAAGCCAGGTCATAACGAGAGCACCTTACATTTAATCCAACAGGATTCATCAGTGGCCTTGTTCCTCCAAAAAATAATGAGGTAGACGGTAAGGGCTGCCCCAGGCTGCATGTAGGGAGATGATCTCTCTGAACCGGCAAATCATTCCTGTTTTTTATGCTAAAAAGACAGGCTAATGACTATTCTTGATGTGTGTCAGTGCTTTAAGTTAACTAGCGTTAATTCACAGAAAGATCTAATGGGTTTGATTGTCAAGCTGAGTCGAGGCAGTCGGTGAGAAGCTGGCGCTCGGGTTGGGGGTGGGGAGGGGGGGAGTAATTGTTTTTGCTGGCGGTGGTTCTCACTGGAAGGGATGACTGCACAATCCAGATATGTAAACAAGAAGAAACTGAAAGGCAATATGTTGATACCTTGTCTGTTTCCTCTTGATCAACCTAGCTTTTTGAAATGCAATTTCTGAAGCTTTGCCCAAAAAACCGCTCTTTGGATTCAGCTCGGCGGTAACGGTTTGCTTCACAAACCTGCGTCTGCTCAACTAAGCATTTCAAACATGTAAATCATATGTGTAAATTAGAGATCTTGAGGAAATCATTAACTGTGACGGCGCGCCGTAAAACAAAGAGAGGGGAGAGTTAAAGACAACAGATGCTCAAAGGGTTTGATTCTGCTTATTGGTGCATGACACTTATTTGTGCAGCGGAGGTTCACAAAGCTTTCACAGCACAGACAATGATGCCGTGTCTTGCCAATGCCCTGCCAGTCATCTGCTCTCCAGAGGCATTTGCAGCATTCATTTAATGTTTATGCATTAATCCAAACCTCACATTTCTTTGCTTGCTCACGTCTGGTGTCATTTTTTTTTACACACTTTGAATCAGGTTGCTGGTTTGTCTGCACAAGACATCTTGTAATGTTTATCACGCTGTAGCAGAGTAGATTTCCACCTCTTATGTTTCCTGAAGAAACAAAGCTGCTCAGTCCTGCGCCAGTAAAAAAGAGGAAGCTCGCTATGATAAAGTGAGCTGCCTCTATTGGTCTGATAAAGATCAACTTAAGTCCCACCAGGAAGCAGTCCAGTTTGAAAACACACGGTTTTCGGGGGTTAGGGTTTGAGTCAGCGTCGGGGCAAGACTGGACATCTGTCTCCTAGTGATCTATAATGCCCACAATCCCTCCCACAGACTGTCGGCTTTGGCACTCAAGCAGTACACCGGTTGCTGTAGCACACCCAGCCACCCACAACAGTGACTTATCTCGCTAGCATAACAAACAGCAGGGCTAACAAAGACGACAGAAAGCAATAGGACACACGGCAGCAGAGGACCTTAAGAGCCCCGTGCCATCATAACTCCACTTCAAAATGGAGGCCTTTGTTCTGAGATTGTTGGAGAGGACATCATAGCGAGGTAGCAGCACATCTTTTCATCCTCAAACACACTCACTCCCACTCACTCAGTCTGCTGTCGGTGAAGGAGATCCTCTGCCTGATAGGGCTTCAGAGAAAGGTATTCCTCTGGGACGGTTGTTGAGGGATTTCTACAGTTCTTCCATGCACTGATTAAAGGGACACTTGTAGATAATCCTTTTAAAAACCGGTCTTTGTTGTGGCAGTGGTGGATTGAGGCAGCAGGGGTAGAGGAGGGGGGGGGGGCAGAAAAAGCCCCAGATTGGGATTTTAAATGGTTATCACCTTGGTATGATCCACCACTCTGCTAACATAAATATTTAATTACAGGGTGGCTGAAATAGAGCCGTTACAGACTGCTGGTGAGAAATGGAGCTTCTATTTAGAGCCCATACTGTTCCATAAAGTCATGGCATTGGTAGGCAGCCCAAGGTTATTAGTGTGGTATGAGAGCAGTGTGTGTTTGTGGTGTGTCTGTGGGCTGCTGAAGAGTTCTCACTCTTTTCTTGCTGCAGTGATATGAAGGAGAAAAATGCACTCAGTCTGTTATTGAGCATTCACTCATGAATCCTTGATGGATTACTGTGTGTATGTGTGTGTGTGTGTGTGTGTGTGTGTGTGTGAGAAAGAGCGCCGCTGTGGCAGCAGCACTATAGTTAATGCATGGCAGCAGTGTTCAGGCGCACTTCACTTGAACTATTTCCACAAGCAAAACAGCTGTATGTTTTACCCTTTACTACCTTAAGAGCTTTGCTCTGTTTCATTCCACATGCTCCCTGTCCTCTGGGTTCTTGTTCAATGTCATTCATTTCATGCAAAATTGATCTCAAAGGCTAGCATCAATGCATGCTGCAATGAAGTTATCACAGTGTTGAGACAGATTCCCCGACATTGACTCCCCCTAACCTCACACTTTCACACTTGGGTGAATAGAACCGTTAAATTGATATCAGCCTAGCCTTTTCCGTTTTTCTTTTTTTAGCTACATTTATGAAGTGAAGCCAGTATTAGGACTTGAAAGTTACTGCCACCTCATTTAAACACTGATCTGGGCTTTGCCTGATTTATCCTGTTTACTCATTACACGATAGCAGCGGTGAAAGCAATTACTTTCAGCTTTCAAGTACCTTGCTTTTGGTCACACTGCGGCTCTTATTCATTTCACTGGAGCTCCCAAGGCCCTGTGGCTTCCAATCAGTCCAGTGAGTGGCATGCGCTAACATCTTGCCTCTCTGTGTAGGAGATAGGTGGGTAAACACAGCAGAGTCCTTGAAGCACTTCCCATTCCTGCTATTGGATTACCAGCTGCCTTTCCGGCCCTCATCTGCACAGATGAGTGCCAAGATCAATGGAGCTCTTAGTGCAAAGCTAATTCGATCAGGACTGGCTTTGCTACTGCTGATCAGAGATTTTTTTTTTTTTTTTTTTTTTTGACGTGAAACAAAAACTTAATCAAGTCAAGCCCATGTCCGATAGCCCTGTATTTTCAGCCGCTCCAACTCCCATAGACATCAATTAGGAGGCATTTCATATTCATTATTGAATTGTTGGGTTAGCCTGCTGAGAAGAGGTGTGGAGATGGAAGTAGTACGAACTGCTGTGTAAAGTGATCCGGCCAGTTTTTTTGCTGAGTGAAGCAGGAATGCTGCCTTTTCTCCAGCAGAGCAACTGGCATCATAAATAAGCTAAGAGCATGTTTTTAGAGCGATGAGGTGTCTCCTGCTTTGACGTCGAGCAGAGAGAAAGGGTTGAAGGGCATATTGACCCACTTGTTCTGGAAAGCGAAAAGCAGACTCTTCAGTGCCCCTTGTTCCCCATTAATTATTGTTTGATGCTAATAAAGGAGGGGGTGAGGGGGGGGATGGGGCATGTTATGAAACATAATTATTCATTGCAGCATTCCCCCCCAACAAGCCTTGTCTGCCTCCCTCCTCCCCTCTTCCCCTCCCCTTCTGCTTGCTGAAGAAGCTGCCAAGGCTGTCAATTGAGTACAGCAGGCATAGATGTCCCCTCAGCCTTTTAAGGAGGGGACAGGAGGGAGCAGGGTGAAGGGCGCCATTTGCCCGAGTGATATATGAGGAGAGACAGCAATATATGTAAGGAGCTGCTGAAAGAAAGATAGAAGGTCAAGGCACATTACACTCCAGCCATTTATTGGCTGAGCACATAGTCTGACCTGAACTGCAAATACAGTTGCTCAGCAGCGGCAGCGTTTTTTGTTTATATATGTATGTGTGTGCGTGTACGCGTGTGTGTCAATGGCCTACACATTTTAGATTGACACGTGTGTATACACGTAGATGAATGCAGCACTGTAGTGAATATGCTCCCAGTGACTTTTTATAAGCTTGCCGATGCAGTGGGAAGCTATTTTAACAAGCCTGTAGTGCCACAAACCTGCCCTCCTAGATTTCCACAGAGACTGCAATGGCAGAAGCACTAGAGGCTGATTTCCTATGCATGAGCACAGCATATGGTGTGCTTAAACACAACGAAAGCATGGGATTAGTTAAGAAATGTGTCTCATAACGCTAGGATAATTGAGTGCACTTTAAATAGTTACTAAAGCGCTATATATATATTTATTTTTTTTCTTCCTCTGTTGCTTTGTTAGATCTTAAGAAAACAAATGGCACAGGTAGTGTAGTCTGTGTTGTAAGAGAGCGTGTCACTTGAATGAGCAGCGTTTCCATTGTCATTAATGGCTCAGTGATGAGAGCAGGAGTCGGTGCGACTGCCATGGTCAAAGCCTAACATTAACATTCCAAGAATATCTGAGGCTTATTCACAGCAACGCGGCGGCGCAGCCAGCTGCACTTCACCTTTTGGTTTTAAAGAAGACAACAGCGGGCAGAGAGTGTGTCTGAGCAGTGTTGTTTTGGCAGCATTAATGTGCCATTGTTATTGCACAGTGAAGGATGCAATGTGTAATCCAATATATTGCAGTTGTTAGGTATTTGGAAAGATGAGAAATATGCAGCTTGTGTTTGCTGGAGGCATAACACACACTATCAGTTAGGGATCAAGTCTCCATTTCACACATGAACAGGCAGAGTTAATCTGAGGATCACTACTGTACACTGTGTAATATCCAACCTCTCTTCTCGTATTTTTCCCAAAAGCCCATTGTTCCAGGCTCCTGCTGCTAAATGCTCGCCGTCCTTTTTCTAGCTCATGTGTATTTTTAGGGTGAAGACTTAAGCATTCACTTGTGGCCGTGGTAGTAAACCATCCAGGTCTGACTCTTTCAGACTCTTTAAAATTAATTGTGTGTGTTTTTTCAGCCTACCTGTGTGTGTGGCCTGTGTATTTGTGGCAGGGTGCACTAAAATGCCATCGCTGTAGGCCCAGTGGCCCAGTCCCAGCCACTGCATGTTTTATGAGCTGTCCTCAGAGGATATGGGAGTTCTCAGTTCAGATCCTGCTTGTTGTAGCAGCGTTTTCATCACTCCCGGCCACCCCCCCTCCTCCTCTAGGGTTTTTTTTTTCTCTTTTCTTTTTGATGAGGGAGAGGAAATGCATCCAGAATGGGGCAATATTTACAACACGGCCCGTCTGTGGCCGTAGTTTAAGGAGCGTGGCTAGCTGCATGCAGGCCTCACACAGACTCATGATTCATATTATTCTCCTCATGCGCGCCACAGAGGGTGCTTTCCCCTCGGCCGAGGATCACTGGCCTGCACGGCCGAGATGGTGGATGACAAGACTGAATATTCCACTCCCATAATCACCTCCCCCGTCGCCTGCTTTCTAAAGCTGTCCGTTTCCTTGAACAAACACGTCTCCAACTGGCGAACGTTCGCTGACAGTGTCTATTTGCAGTGCTTGCATATTGACTCGTGAGTTATGGCTCTGGTTGCAAGAATGCTGAAATTAGCATAGAGGATAAGGAACAAACGGGGATGTTGTGTTTAGAAGACAAATCCTTTTTTTTTTTTCCTGTGTTTATAAATGGCAGTTAGTCAGGATGGTTGGTTGGCTGTCGGTTAGTGGTTAAAGGAGAGGCATTTGCATATGATATAATAGCCATTCCTAATTAGAGTTAATGCCATCCTGTGGTATCTAGAGGTGGAGGTGGGTTTTTTTTTTTGGCTTGGATCATTATAAGACGTTGAATGGAGGGATTGCCTCCCACCCCACCCCTCCGCCCGCCCCAACCATCTGCTCAAGGACTGAGCAGGGTTTGCCACCACGTAGCTAAATAATTTAGATGGAAAGGTGGTTTTGTGTACTGACCTAATGGCTTTGTTTTTTGGGAGCTGTTCTTGAAGACATCCTTCAGTGCCCCCGTTGGCCTGCGCTGTCAGCCTGAAACCTCAGAGCTGTCTTATCTATCACTCTAATCTATTTATGTTAGTTTTTCCCTCTGTGTTGGCACGTCACTCCGTGTGGCATAGTGATTAGAGTAGCTGGAGGATGTAGGGCAGCCGCATGAATACATTTCCTCCTCTCTCGCACTCATTTAGACTACCAGTTGGAGTCGAACTGACGGATAGGATTGTTAAGATGATAGGCAGATCTGGGAGGAAGTGGGGATGTTTGATTGCAGAATATCTGTGGAAGTGGTACATGATTGAGTGCTCAAATATTAAAATCTCAAGAGTCCTTTCATTTTTATCACAAGACAAAATCGCATTTTTCTTTTCCAGAAATCCCTTTCACTATATACATCTGATTGCGAAATGTCATGTAACCCCCCCAGAGCTCCGCCACTTTATGTAGATAAATGTTTGAAGATGCATATGACTCACATATTTTTTAGTATAAGTCAGCTTTGAATGTGTCCCTGGTGCGTATTTGTACCTCCCCTGACCCTCGCTTTAGCTCTGGGTAAATTTCCATTACAACAGCATAATTCACCAAAAAATTGAGTTGTCACTACCTCTCCGGAGGTGAAAGACACTAGAAATCCTTTTTGAATCGAGCACACACTGCAACAAAAATAAAAAAATAAAAAATACAGAGTGGCCCACAGATGCAGAGGGAAACTCAATTAAGAGCCACATCCATGATAGCGCTGTCTGCCACCGCATACCTCACATTCTCCTGCTTCTCTTATCAAAGACACATGAGGTTGGGAGAGGTTCTCCACTGTAACCGTGAGCAGGCTCACAATTACATTTCTCAAGAGCACCTCATTTAGTGGAACGGGGAAGGGTGACAATGGACAAACCCCGGCGTTTCCCCCCGGGGAGTCGTGTCAAAACATGATGCCTCGCGAAGCAGTCAGAGCTGCCGAAATGGCCTTCAGCTCTGCTCCAGCCAGACAAACGTGGCAGACTGAGAGAGTTACTGTGTCTTGAAGTAGCTGGTATTAGGCAGCGAAATGAAGTCCTTCTCACAGCCCCTGTAGATAATGGACATCTTGGGTTGTGGAGCGGCCCCCTCAGGGCCATTTGGAGCTCTCGCGGAAAGCACACAAACAGGGACTAGAGGGGGATTTAGCCTTCTTTTAGAGATGGAGTAGAGGCTTAGACCCTGTGGAGCACACAGTCTGATCCCTATGTCTGTGGCTGGAAGTACCTGTGGACTGTTGGACAGAAAATATTATTGACTTGCTGGGTATTGGTTTGGATTACAAAAAGAAAGCATTAGATGCAGTTTTAGCCCGGGGAGATGTAGATTTATTTTGGTTTATCTTTTTCAGACGGTGACAGTTTATTGTTACCCGTAGTGCCATTGTACATGAGAATCTCTTGTAGTGTGTTGTGCTTTTGCTTTCTTACCATGGGAGTCTCTAGGCAGGTTTAAATGTTGATGTTGGAAAGCCCCAAGCTATCTTTTCTCGAGCATGGCTGCTACCTACTAAACTAACCCCGGATGCCAGCTAAAAATAGAGCCTTTGTGAGCACAGCTTTAGCAGAGGGAAAAAAGATGTGGTTACTCATCAGTGAATTGAAAAACAAGTGGAGCAGACAAGTGTCTTTGCCCTGCCAATGTGAACTAAAACAGAGGGGCCTCCGAGTATAAAGTAAGCCATGATTGTACCAGGTAAGACAAAGCAGGCAGGGTGCAGAGACCACAGAGAATCCCTTATGAAGTGGCCTGCCCCCCTGCCTCCAGCTGAGCCGTTCATTGTGCTGTTGTTTCTATGGGGCTTGAATGGCAGCTTAGATTAGATCGCACCGAGTAATGGATTGGAGCTGACGAAAACCTGCTGCAGCTCAACATCACCGCAGCTAGGGATCCATGCACTGCTGAGGATCTTGCTGGTTTATTCAGATCAATTTGAGTTGCCCTTATTGTTAATAACCCTGTGTATATTCACGCTAACATTGTTCTCCTCTAATCTGTATTCATGCGAGTATTTCATTCAATCCCTCTGCAAAGCCGGCCCTAAATCCTTGCCAATCACATTTTGCTACTTCATAATTCTACAATTGAATATGCCATGAATGACTTTTCAGTCTCTCCCTAAAACTGAGTGGATCACTGTGCTGGTTATATTGTCGTTAGATTCTATTTTGCATTTAAATGTAGAAATTTCTAGTTTCTCTGTTATTTGTTCTATAAAATGACGTCTGAATAAATGTCCAGTTTTGGCATAAATTCATAATCCAAGATAATCAATTACTAAAATTTGGCTTGATGTAAAAAAAAAAAGAAAAAAAAAAGAAATCCTACAGCTTTATCACGGTGTATAGGTACTCAAGCAGAGCGTGATAATTTGGATGTTTATCCTCAGACAGGTTTTGATTAAAACTACAGAGATGAGCGTGGATTTGGGTAAATGTGGGAGTGATTGGAATGAATAAAACATGGCTTTTTAAAAGGCTGCTCGATGGAAGGAGAGCGAGAGGGAGAGAGAGAGAGAGAGGGAAAAAAACACTGTTTAGTAACAGAAACCTGCTGTGTGGCCATTGTGGGGGATGATGTGTTAATCGAGCCACAAACTGTGTGGTTTTTCAGGCCAGAGGTCTCATTTAAACAGGCACGGAAAAGAGAAATGTATTTGAGCGGGGCCCCGCTGGCTGCTAGCCCTTGACTCCATCGCAGTAATGTAAATGGTGGATTAGGTGCCGTTGGCTGGGACCCCCTCAACCCCTTCTCCAGCCACTGCCCCCTCCTTCTGTTTTCCATTAAGACAGCTGGTATCTTTCAAAGGTTCCTGGCCCAGTGATTGATGTGTAATAGTTCCAAGCCTCACCTGCCCCCTCACAGCGTTATTCATCGGCCAGGCAGCCAGCGCCGCTTTCTACTAAGCACTTTGTTTCCCCGGCTTGTGGGTGGAGAGCCTTCTCCCTCGCTTTCTCTCTTCCAGTCTCTACACTTTCTCTCTCTCTCAGCCATCAATACATTATGACTTTTCATTGCCACAGTGTTACTACCTCGCTTCACACACTGACTCACTCAATTTGTTCACCTTCAAATGGCTCTTTTATTCCTATCAAGCAACGGCTACACATTAGCCAAAGACACTTGAACATATTGTTAATTGACCAGTAAAAGGTTTAACAGAATTAAACATGGGCAAGGCGTCGTGTGTGTATTGTAAGAATTTTTGTTGCTTTGTGGGTTAATGAATGCAGTGTTTACGTCAGCGGGGGTAATTGGAGATACAAAATTTGGATTGAGGCAGTTATGTAAAGTGTATCCAGATGCAAAGTAATAGCACCTAGATTGTAAAGATACTTATAGAGGCTCGTAGCTGCCCACAACATCAAAGGAGAACGGGGCCAGCCCCTCCATTTGCAACAGTTCAGAGTCCTCATTGGTTTCTGTGGAAGAGGCTTATGTTACTGATTAGAGGAGAGAAGAGGTGCTTAGCTCATACACAGATTCTGGCAGCCCCCAGGATTAGAGCGGCGCTATCAAATGCTACCTTCATCAATGTTTTCATGTTCCTCACACCTCCAAGTCATGCTGCTGGATATGGATAGAAGCAAAGGAGGGGGGGGGGGCGGGGGGGTGTATGTATTTTGGCACACTAGCGGAGGTGTGTATCGGCGCAGGGTAGGGCGTGTGTGTGTGTGTCCTAGTGCACACATGCGCGCTAGAACTCCCCTTGTGCAGAAAATGTGTTCTTGTGTGTGTATATGTTGGCAGCCCAGTGGTCGCCGTGGTAACTCATCATTAGGTGATTAATGAGGCTGTGACGAGGCTGCGGTTTAATCAGGCCCGGTGTTTGTGTTGAAGCCGACGACAAGAGCAGCTGCCCTGTCAGTTGGTGTCTGCTCACGAGATGACAGCACCCGCTGCCGAGGAGCGCCGTTGTCAAACGTGTGCTCCATTGTATGCGTGTGTGCGTGTGTGTGTGTGCGTGTGTGTGTGTGCCTGCCAAAAGCCTTTCTTACACCTTCCTCTATCTGTCTATTCCTCACCTCACACTTTTTCTAACTCTCAGTAAGTGCACTTGCAGACATGCTGTATAATTTTCCCCTCGCTGCTGCTGCTGCTGGTTCTGCTGTACCTGGCTCCATCTCTATCCCTCTCGCCTTATTGACTCTCCCTCTCCCACCCCTGCTATCACGGCCATGGTAACGCGGGCGCTGATTGCCTAGTTTGATCCCTCTGGGGGCTGAAATAACTATTTCTACTTAATTTGTTGCAGTGTGGGTGGAGGGTGCAAACACTGGCAGTAAATGAGAAGCCTTTGTAGATGCAGTGTGTAGGGGCAGTGTAGTGCAGCAGACAGACAGCGTGCTGCTTCAGCTTTGCCCACTTCACTGTTTATGGAGGATTTCATTACGGCATGAGAAAGTGGTAGCTGAGCTCTTTTGAGTGAACTAAGATAGCTGAAAATGGCAGTGGACTGGGCATGGCAAATGACTGGCTCAGCCCCCCCACCACCACCACCCCTCTTCTCTTTCCTTAGCCAGTGCATGGCTGTGTTCTTCCCTCCAGAGCTGTCACTTCACATTAACACAGTGGTGACTGTCAGCCAGGGCAGAGGGCTGGGGTTGGGTGCAGTCCAGTAAGCCAGAGTGTACACACACACGCACACAACCACACATGCACAGATGAGTAAAATTGAGCCTGGTGTCATTGCAGATGGTCTGCAGAGAAGCTAGCCAGTTAACTCCGTCATTGAGCTTTTTGCTGCGTCTCTCTCCCGTGGCATTGTAAACGACAAGCAGCGTCTTGTGCTGAAAAAATCCCTTGACACATTATCTCTGAGGAATTCTGTCGGCTGCAAGCCTCATCCTCAGTGCAGTGCTACCTTCTGACGCTCACACAGTTACACTTTCCTTTTTAGCTTATTGTGTTACAAACACCCCACATGCAGCAGTTTGCTTTATACTTTGTTTACTCTGTTTTTCCTCTTCTTTTAGCCTTTAATAACTCTGTTTTACTGCCTCTCTGAAAGAATGGAAATGTTTGAGCAGCAAGCTAGAAGGTTCTGTTCTTTGATAAAGCTGCTCGCTGCTCTCCAGAGTATACATGGTTGTGTGGAGGGGAGTGCCAACAATTGCTGTGATGTTGAGAGTCAGCACAGCTGCCTGATCTCTATGAACTAATCTTGTATGTCTCACCCACAAAAGATCTGCTCCTGCACACATTTCTTTTTATAAAATGTCTTGTCTCTGAACAGGGAGGGAAAATTGTTATTGACGCTCGTTTGTGCTGATTATCTTTCTCCTTTTTATTTACAGCTTTTCTGAAACACTGGGGTTGTTGGTGTGGCCAAATTTTCCCTGGATTTGACTGGTAAATTCAGAAGACTGAAGCCCAGGCTCACAGTCTACCTTTCACGGAGGCCCAGCCGTGAGAGGACTGAGGAAGGCACGTGGCGGATCATGACGGCCGACAAAGAGAAGGAGAGGGAGAAAGAGCGGGACAGGGACAGAGACAGGGACCGGGACAAGAGAGAGGCCGGTAAGTCCCGCCGGCAGGACGGGGACCGGGGCGACCGGGAGAGCGAGAGCTCCAGGCCCCGACGCAGCTGCACGCTGGAGGGCGGGGCCAAGAACTATGCAGAGAGCGAGCACAGCGAAGACGAGGACAACGACAACGGTAGCACAGGTGGAGGCAGCGGCACGGCCGAGGAGGCCGGCAAGAAGGGCAAGAAGAAGACGCCCAAGAAGAAGTCGCGCTACGAGCGGACAGAGAACGGAGAAATAACATCCTTCATCACAGAGGACGATGTTGTTTACAGACCTGGAGGTAAGTCCTAGTCGTGGCTGATCTAATTGTGTCAGCAGGTGAGCCACACTCATCTGCAGCGAACACAAGTCAGTCTCCACATGATGACGATCATTAGCCTCAACTTAGAAACATCACATCCACTCATTTATTCCATTCCACTTTGCTCTCAATAGGCTTTAGATTTCAGGACTTTGAGGACACATTTGTAATAGATTAATGATTGATTTCCGGGCTCTTATAGAAACGGTCATCTCTATTGCAATAAGCTGCTGAGGGATTGCACATTCTCCAAAGTAACAACTCTCTAACATCAGTATTCCCTCAGGCTAGAGGCCAATGCATCATACAATCAATTCCAAGTTGACCCACTCTGTGCTTTGTCTTAGGCCGAGTCAATAAAGCAAAGTGGTGCTTCACTAGATGATGTGATAGTGACGACAGCCACGATAATGATTTCATCCCAACACCATTTGACTCACCGAAAGTATGCTATCTCCTCAGGGGCCAAAAGGTACTTTGGTTTCCCGGAGAGGTGTTTGAGCTGCGGTGCAGTGTCTTTATTGCACTGGATGAATGAGGCTAAAAAGAAAACCAACCTTTTCTGCAGCTGTAAACATGGCCTGTCTTTCACCTACTGTTTATAAATTGGCTGTATTAGAGAGAGGGGGGGGTGGGGAGGGTGTCAACACTCACTGTCAGTAGGAAGCCAGGCTAGCTGGTGTGTGTGTGTATGTGTGTAGTCTGCTGTCTCTCTCTCTCTTTCTCTCGCTGCTCAGTGCTCTCCGCCTTGCAACTAAATCATTGCCGCCATGTCTTTTCATTTATATAGCAGCTAGCGAAAGGTCAGGTGGGGAGGGAGAGGGGGATGCGGGGAGGGGTGAGGGGGGATGCATTGCTTGGCTATTTAATGGGAAGATGTAGAAAATTACAGTCGGTGTGTCAGGTTTCTTCTTTTCCAACTACCTACCCATACACACAGCCACACAACCACTCAGCCCTCCCTCTTTTTTTTTTCTCCTCGGCTACTAAATGGACGACTTGAAGTAGGTGCAGTGAAACAGCCAGACCTCCCCACCCTCCACTTTTCCGTCTAGCTGCGTAATCTGGTTGGCTAAATTATCTCTGCGCTGGTATCAGTGGAGGTCCTCGAGCAAGCAGTCACACTGAACCAAAGCCTTGTTGTTGCTCGCTCTATTTCTGTCCGTCTAAATGCTCTGCAATGGACTCCATTGAAGCTTTTTTTTTTTTTTTTCTTTTTTTGCTCTGCATTTCATGTTTAATAGAGAGAGCACCGGCGCTTTGTCTCACAGTTAACCATGCAGAAAGGGGGGAGCAGAGAGGGAGAGAGAGGTGGGTTAAGAAACGGAAGCAGTCAGTCACATCAATGAAACATTCAAAAGGCATATAAACAAAGTCGACTGTCTCAGTGGATTAGCCCCGCCAAATATTTATATTTCCACACCCAAGCGAACGTTGCAGACTTGATAGGGGGGATATTTATGTCTCCTGTCTCCTCCTCTAATTAGTTTGACAGCTCTAGATTGACCTGAGTGTCATAGCCTGCTCCCAACATGTAGACGGGGGCTGTTAGATTGGTTTAGATAAGGGATGAGCCGGGATTGGCTAGTGGGAGCCCCAGCACTGCTACACTAGTTTGTAATTTACCTCCTATTGTCAAAATGGAAGATCCTCCACCTCGGCAACTGACCTCCTGCTGTCTCTTCAGCTTATTGTTCAAGTGGTGTGTGTGTGTGTGTGTGTGTGTGTGTGTTCCTCCTCCTGCTTGCTCGTTGGTAGCCACCATCTTGCAATCAGATTTGATGTGTGCAGTTTAGGCAGGCACAAAGCCCACAATGGATTATGCTTTACTAAATGTTAAATCCCTTTATAGCCGTCTAGTGACACACAATATGTAAAACTGACCACCCTCTGAGCGGGATTTACACGGCTCCAGACATGTGGAGGGAGAAGATGTAACAGAAACTAATGCAGGAAGCCAAAGAAATGACAATAAGAAATAACAGGAGAGTTACTACTGGAACTGTGTCTGCTCCCTCTCAAAATCCAGCCACCCACCAATCTCTGCTTAGCCTTTATATCCCTTGAAGATGGGTTCAGGCGGCTTAATACACATCGATTTGATGGGGAAAGGTGGAGGGAGAAGTGCAGTTGGCCCATAGGCGAGCCTTCAGCTAGCTCTAGCTCTGCTGCTCTTTAAAAGGATGGAGGAGTGTGTCTGTGGTGGAGGCGGAGGCGGCGGCGGTGGTGGTGGTGGTGGTGGTGGTGGCCAGGGGACTGTGTCCTGGGCCGTTTGTATGGTCGGCTGCTGGAGTGAACAGTCCAATGCTGTGCAAGCAGACATGCCAAATCGATCTGTGCCCTGTGGCTGAGCTCTCACCACTTCCCCAGGCCCAGCAAGACACCTCCAGAGCCTGTTCTCTACACCCCCCCACCCCCAGATTATAGATCCTCTCTCTGGAGATTATACACACTGCCATGGGGGGTCAATAGGAGACACCCTAGAAGCACAGAGACACACAAAACAGCTCGTCAGTACACACACATACACAGTACGCTGATAAACCAGCGTTTGTGCACACTCACAAGTGTAATGTAACGCATATTCATGCACTCACTAACACCGTTATATACAAGGCACGCTTTTAACAGTTACAGACACGGTCCCTATCTATGACGAGCACACTGCTGCAACACACCCGAGCTCCGTCTAACACACACAAACGACACCATCCATCCCTCCTCTGCTCTGCAGCAGGACTCTGCGCTGCAGGTGGCTGGCTGCCATAGCATGTCTCCTTCCTTCCTAACTGACTGGCTCGCTCCTCTGTTTAAAATGGAGAGAGCTAATGGAAACCACCTGCCCGCGCCCCCCACAACCCCCTTCCCCTCCTCAACTCCTGCCCCCCTACCTCTGTGTATGTCACACAACATGGCTTCCACAGCTAACCCACTGTGTATCAGAGCGATAAAGACAAGACCTGCATTCATTTGATAGTTAATTGTTAGGATTGTTAGATTTTGTAGTGTGTGTGTGCAGTCGGTGTGTATAACACAAAGAGGAAAACACCTTGTGAATGAGTGTTTGGGAGTTGCTGATGTGGACAGCTGGTGCTTCTTGCTGCAGTCACCACAGAACCCTTGGGAGTGTGTGTGTGTGTGTTGTGCACAATGCACAGGCAGTGCATTTCAGACACACACACACACATAAGCACATGTCGAGCTGAATAACCTGGCTCTCCCTCCCCCACCTTTCTTTAAAGTCAGGGCCGAGTTGCCTGTGTTGTTAGATAGATAAATAAATAGACAAAACTGATAATGACAATTTTGTCATCCTTATACTGTTTCCTTTTTTTGCTGCACATTTATTTAAGTTATTGGGTATAGAACAGATAGAGTTCATAATACAGTTTCTTTGTCAGCCCAGTTATAAAAGTTTAATAGTGCGGTTGTATAAATTTAACAATACAATTGAATTCTGAACAAGCGTAAAATATAATTTCACTAAGGCTTCCCTACCAGGACAGCAAATGTAGAGGCTTAGCCGACTAGGTGACTTACTGCTCCTTTGCAGCTCAGCTCATACACCAAAGTTAAAAAGGAGTTGAACTTTATTCATTACCTTTTAAAGTGAAATGTACCAAAAAATTCCATCTTCTATTTAGATTTGCACTGCCAGTGATTTTTTTTTTTTGTGTTACTTAAGTGCCTTTTCTTACAGATGAATATTGAAGTCATAGCAGCAAAGTAAATTGTACTTCACAGGAATGCATCACATCTGAATTCTGTTTTCCAGTGTGGATCCTCTGGAGGAGCCAGAATAATGTGGTTCAGTGAGTGTTGGATCGGTTATTCCAGAGCCAAGAACCGTAGGCTAGAGCTCGATTAGCATAGCACATCCCCTCTGCTACAAAGGCTATAGCTGTCGATTGGTTTGCTGTTTCCAGTCAGGCTAACATGAGGGACAAGCCCTTGGAGTCATCTCTTATTGAAACACAGCACTGTGAATCTGTAGCCTGTCGCTAACTGAACAGATCTATTTTTAAAAAGCCCTCTCTGCTCTCCCGTCTCTCCCCACGCTTGAGACTCTGGGAGAAGGGCTTTTTAGTGAAATCCAACCACCTGCCGACTGCTAAATGAGAAAGCGTGGGCTAGCCGAGAGGGAAAGGGAGAAGGAGGGAGAAGGAGGGGGGGGCTGCTGTTGTCAAAGAGCCTCTGTTCTCCCCTAGGAGCTCAGTCAGCTGTAGGCCTGCCCTATTGTGGAGAGCTGATGGTATCACTTGCCAGGTATTTCCCTCTTGCTTTTCCAGTGAGAAGAAGAAGAAGAAGAAAGGAGATTTGTCGGGCCGGTGTTGGACGAGGAGAGAGGGAGAGAAAGTTGGTGAAGAATCAAGTGTCCGTGTTGCCTCCGGGCCTCGACTGTGTGTTAGGCCGCCCCACTGGGAACGACCCAGCAGGAAGTGGCACAAGGCAGCCTCGGTCATCAGCAGGTCTCCCTCACAGAGCCGCTGTGGTAGATGGTGGATCAGTAATAACACTAGTTTCCCTTTCTCTCCCCCCCTCTCCCCCTCCCCTAGCCTCTCTGTCTTTCTTGGCCCTCTAGTCCCCCTCACACCCCTGTGGTTCCATTATTGCATTCTTTGTGCTATTTAATTTTAGGATCAGGACACTCGAGGGGGGTAGGTCTCCGAAAAAGCCGAGCACCACTCTGCTCTGTGTGTTCTGCCAGTTTAAGCCGAGCACCACTTTTAACAATGCAGGTGCGTCCTGCCTCATGGCTAACGCTCACCACCTGCGAGCACGGCTTAAACAAACACTCCTCTTGGTTTTAATAAGCCTGGCTGCCTTGTATCCTTAAATATGCTCATATTCTCGCTGTGTTTAGCTGAGCTCATTCCATAGCACGCCCCCTAACACTGTTTACAAAACACTGGCATATATAGCTGTGTTCACAATGTGACTTTTCCATTGTTGCTGGCTTGTAAAAGAAAGCCAAGCTGGTATTACCTAAGAACATTTCCCCCCTCCCCCTCCTCATCCTCCTCCTCCTCCTCTTCTCTTCTGCTGGAACGCTGCAGCAAATTAAACAGCATCTTATTTGCTTGATACAGAGAGTGTAGGACATGCTCTTTTGCTGAGGCTAGGTGTGTTTTAGATTAGACATGCTTGGCAGTCGTAAGAGAATAGCTTTGCTGAACAGCGAGCTGCAAGCTGAGGAAATTGCTGCGCATGCATGTGTGTGTGCGTGCGTCGCGAGGTTACAGCGATGAATATTCCGCCGCTTGAACTCGGCCGTGACAGTGTAATTGGAGAAACAATGGCCGTCAGGATCGGGTTTCAGTGAAGTGCTCAGGTCTGAGGGACTGCGCCAGGCAGCTTCATGATTATCTCCCCCCGTGTCGAAGTATTGAACTTTCTCTCTCTCTCGCTCTCTATCCGTCTGGGTGGCGTGGCGGTCGGCGGTGGATTGCAGGGTGGAGGCGAGTAGAAGTTAAACTTGTGGTCGCTAAGGGACTGAGAGCACTCATCTACAAAGGCCCCTGCCACACCGAAGGCTACATCCATCCAGCTAACACACACTTCAACCCTAAAAAAAAAAAAAAAAGAACATGCCCATCCCCCCACACAGATCCCCACCATGGCTAAACCCCTAGTCCCTCCCCTTTCCACTTCTCCACTTGAGCGAGGAGACCCACTTCCAAATGCACAAAATGGCAGGAATGTTTAACAAGCCAGGCAGACCCTGGAGGAACTGTGTGGCCCTGCTTCAACAAGCGCCCCCCCCCACTTACACACACACACACACACACTCCCACTCCCACCCAACCTCCCTGAGCTCGGCTGCCTCCTTTTTGTTCAAAGGGCAGAGTCTGAAGCGTTAACTTGATTTTTTTTTTTAACTTTCACATTCGCTGAGATTCGTGTCATAGTTGCTTTCAGAGAAATGCCCTTGAGGTAGTAGACTTTTAGTGCCCAGGATGAATTTAAAATGTGCTTTTGACGTTCGAAGAATAGACTCACTTGCTGTCTGTGAATGATTAAACTAGATCTCTGTCTCTCTTTTTTCCCACCACCTATCTTTTTCACTCTTCCCCCGTCTGTTCTTTATGCCTGTTGATGTACTCTGGGGTGTAGACACAGAGATCTGGCCTCTCTAAATGAATGTGCCGACGAGGTGAAGGGACACTAAACCCTAATTCCCCCGATTTGACTCCTCCGAAACATGTCATCTCATTCAGATTAGTCTCTTTTGTTCTCTGCCCTCCCCCCACTCCCTCCCTCCCTCCCTCCCGCTCCCTCCTCCGCCTCTACTCGCCTCTCTCTCTCTGTCTGTCTCTCAACACATACACACACTATGTCGCTCACAGATCACACAATAGCACTGATGGATATTTTCATTCATGTTATCTTGTAAATGACTTCCAGGGATGGTGTAGAGGAGGGAGAAAGGGAGAGAGAGGGGAGAGGGGGGGAGAAGAGGGCAGTAGTGAGAGATATAATGCGTCACTCAGAGCCAGCGAGGGTGATAAACCCCCCCACTCACACACACACACACACACACACACACACCCCTTTAGAACAGCTCATTCAGCCTACAGCAGATAACAAGCCCACCCTGGGGTTACACACACACACACAGCCTCTCAAAAAACAAAGCCCATGATGTCACAGGAGCACTCGTACACACCAGCCCCTCTACAAATGGTATCTTGGGTGTCAGAGCTATTTAATATCTTTGCCACCCCTCTTTTCCTCTGCAAGCGGTAAGATAAACCACAGCCAGATCGATAACTCTGTTGACACAAACAAATAAATAACAGATGATGCCACTGTCAGTCATTCTAGAGAAGAGAGAGAGGGAGAGAGAAAAAAAAATCTAGCTGCACGTCTTTTGTTCGGGAAAGTGTGGCTCAGTCCTTCTGCACTGAGCAGCTCAGCACGGGGGTTTGGGTGACATGAGCACCAGCACTGTGGTGGAGGAGCAGAGCAGCTTCCCATAGTCACTGCTTTTGTGTATGTGTGAAGGTTAAGCAAGAGCTGAATGCTCTGCTGCACCAAACAGTAGGCAAAACCATAGACTGTATATAAAAGGCAAAACCAGCCCTGGGAGGTTTCATATAGCTCGCTGCATTGCTGCCATCTGAATAGAAGGTCAGTTTTCCGTGTGTGCAATCCTTTGATTTGGATTGTTTTGCCTAAGTAAGCGTGTACTTGTACGTGTACTACTGGTTACTGTTACAAAACCAAAACAAATCAATTTTTTTGCTCAGTCTGATCTTATACTCATGGTTTTGTGTTTCTGCTAAAAAGCCAAGGTGAATGGGAGGCTATTATGCTAATTTGACTTTTGTGAATTCAGATCTCTTTTTCTCTAATAATTCTAACCCTTGGCTGTTTGTGGGAAGCGCTCTACCTGGCTCAGCAGTAACCATTAGCCACATCCCACACCTCCTCCTCCTCCTCCTCCTCTTCTTGACTGAAGTGGTTGTGTGTTTTTTGTCCTCAGCAGCGTGAATGTTTTTGTTAAGGGGATGAGGGTTCACGACCTGGCCATACCACCAGTCACATTCAATTTAACAGCACAGCCGGCCAGGGCCACCTCCTCACACACACTAAAGAGAGAGGCTTGCTTTCAATACTTGAGAGGGTTATGTAATTTGGCAACTTTTTAAAATGCAAATGAGAGGACGCCCGGTGGATTTATCTTCACTTGTTTGTTTTCGTTTTTAAGTTAACCCGCTGCAGTTAGCTGGACTTTTATAGGGCCGGTGACAGAGGTTTGTCATTTTACAGAAATGGGTTACAGTGATGACTGCAGGGCGGGTGGGTTAGGGTTCAAGCTAGTATTGCTCACTGGTGTATAAAAGGAGTGGAACAATAACATAATTCCCCTTAGGCGTAATGTTTGCTTTGGAAAGGCAACCTTGTAGTGTTCCAAAAGTCCTTAATCCTATTACTCGCATTCCAATTGAATTTGACTCAAGGAGAAAAAATGTCTTTTCAGCAGAGGTATCAGCACACAAAATAATATATTACCGAGTCTGCTTGCAGGAAAAGCAGGAAAAACATGAAAGCTTTGGGAAATGTGAACATCATCTTTCAAACTCAATTTTTTATGTCTTTTCTCACTTGCAGATTGTGTGTACATTGAGAGTCGGCGGCCAAACACTCCCTACTTCATTTGTAGCATTCAGGATTTCAAGCTGGTGAGTAAATCTTCTCTTCACGTCTGACCTGTTTTATGTCCTCACACTGGCCGAGGTTGATCACCACCACCCCCCACCCCCACGTCCCATGATGAGAGTACAAACCGCTGTTTCTCAAGGGAGAGGAGATTACAGGAGACTTGTGGGTTACAAAGGCATGTGCAGCATAATTTGGAAATGCAGGTGCAGGAGTCGCAGATTTTTTGTGACACTGTGGAATTACGATGAGAGACGAATACAAATCATGTTGAAATACAATATGAAATCAGTTTATATCCCGAGGTTTGTTATTTAAAGGGGTATGTTGGGGGAAAAAAATAAAAAAAATCCCTCAGAGAATCAGGCTTGAATATTAACCACCTTTGTAATCCACTGGCAGTGTAATAATGCTTGTAATGGAAATAAAGATGTTTGTCGATGCACTTAATTGATTTAATGAAGGAGACCTTCACCAGTTTTCAATTGATTTTCTTTTTCTTTTCTTTTCTTTTTTACAACATAATGTGGCCAAATTGCCTCTTTTGCTGAATAAAGAAAGAAATTAGTTTTTAATTTGCTACCAAGGATGGCTGATTCATCAGGCTGGGTCAGTTACTTGAGAGTGGTGTTTGTTTACGACACCTAAAATGTATCGTAGGCACAAGACTGATTTCCCCACACTGCAGTTTCTGTGTTTACTAAAGGAGAGACCACCCAACACATTTGTCTTTGTTCATGCTGATTGATAAAGAAATAACATTATGGTTTAAGATTTGTGCTGAGTTTGCTACACTCCAGTCCACTGATGACACGCAGCATGGTTTTAGAAATTGGGAATGAATCAGAGCCACCTGCAAACCATGTAGAATATCTTTTTTCCTGTGGGAGTGCTGCTGTGTTTTCTCACCCAGTTATACTAATGGTTAGCTGCATGTGTGATTTATCCCAGGTCATCGTGTTTATATTGGCTGAGGAAATTCACCAGTCAGAGTTCACCAAATTGTGAAGTGTGAAATTGATTATGCAACTGACAGTGATTGTTTTTAATTGGTCTTTTGTACGGTCTCCACCTGCCACAAATGGAGGGCGGAACGTATCGAGGTGCAGGTCTGCGGTAATGTGGCCGCCGTTTAATGGGTAAAAAGACTAGTGGAATATGTAATGGCTGTGTTTATGATGCTAAATGAAGCAGCATCTAAGCCTGCTGGAGTGAACGTTGCTCGTCTTTCAACAGATTGGTTGTCTAAGCAGAGTGCAGAGGGCTCAGTGAGGGGCAGTCGGGCCCCGGGGGGCCAAAGTAATGGCTGCCAACAGCCAGGGTGATGATGGGGAGGTCAGCTCAGAGGGGCCGGCATGCACACCACTTTTGGAAAAGGTGGAATAGTGCATGCATGTATGAGATGTGTGTGTGTGCGCATTTGAGTCAAGGATGTCGGAACTTGTGTTTCACGTGCTTGTGTGCTTGTGTGCTTGTGTGTGTGTGTGAAGGGCAGTTGTTGTGTGAAGAAGGGGTTTTAAGGTGAGCCTTACAGAGGGGAGGACAGCCTGGCCCCACAGCAGCAGGGCTTTAATCGGATTGCTACTAGAGAGTGCTGAGGACGGCAGGAACCCCTCCCTGAGCTCACACATGCGCATACATACACACACTCGCACGTTAAAAACACACGCACCTGCACCTTGATTAAGAGCGTCAGAAGAGGTCTGGGGCAGACAGAGGTAATTGTCCAGGGGAGAGAGAGAGAGAGAGAGAAAGAGAATATACTGGCTCCATTAGCTGGCCTCTCTCTCTCTCTGTGTCTCTTTTCTCTTTTTCTCTCCGTGTCTCCCGATCTCTGTTACTCCCTCCCCCCATCCATCTGTAATTAATGAACAGCCATCTGCATGCCTGTATGTGTTTGAGCAGACTGTACCCTTGTCGTCCTATGTTAAAACAACAAGCCCCGCTGGCTCTCTAAACAAGTACAGTGTTTTTCAATGAGCTCACTTTGTCACCAGGGCTACACATCACAAAAGATTGGCATTGTGTGGGCTGCGTTTGAAAAACTCGTAATCTCTATTTACTAGACCAGCACAAAATCCTCTTTTAGGATGATAGCTGAATTAGGTTGTAATTGCACATGTTGGTATAAACCATCATCTCGCCGGCCAACCTCGAATCTACTCCGTCATCCTGCGCTCAAAACTGGGACACAGACTTGTGCCACTGGGAGGAGAGGGAGAAAAAAATAAGTTCATCCACTCATTCTGCTCTTTTGTCGAACATAATGGTCGGCGTAATCGCATTTCCTTCTCTTGCTATACAATGTATTGAAAAGGAGAAGGTAGCGAGCAACTAGAGATCCATGTAAGTGAACCATGCATTAGACATCAACTCATTCTCTTTATTTCCTCTCCTCTCATCCCTCCTCCCTGCGTCTGTCTCCGGCCCCTGCTTCTTCTTGCAAATTATCGATCAGCCCCCCCTCTGTGTGAGGGGAGCAGAGCTTTGGAGGCGCAGCAGAGGGGGAGAGAATTTCATTGGTCCTGAACCAAACAACCTCATCAGTAGTATTGCCCCTCTTGCACCCCCCACCCCTCATCTCTCTTGTCTTTCCTCCCTCAGTCTTCAGGCTCTAACGGTCTCACTCTGTACTTTATCTAATGACCTGTGAATCTAATTAGTGGTGTGTAGAAATCCTGTATGCCGCCATCAATCTCTCCTGTATGAAGGAAGATCAAGGTGCGAAGCCCACCTCTCTGTCTGTAGCTATATCTTCTTCTCACTGTGTGTCTTATGTTTACATTGGGATGATTGGAAGTCCGGTGTCGCTGCGTGTCTGTCGCATCGTGAACACACAGTCACTCAGCAACAACATGCAAAGAAAATCCATCCCCGTGGCATTATTGGGGTCATGCTGGAATTGGAGGACAATCATTTTCCCTAGTTTGTTTACTCAACAGTGGCAGCTGTAGTACCCACACTAACCTCTCTGACATATTGATCCAGCCGTATAGATTTCAGTCTCCTCCCTTCCACCTAAAATGTCTGCCTGGATACAGGGGTGACCAGTAGGAGGCCATTTTAACTGTTACAAAATCAGCAGTGGAAAGAAGACGTCAAAATGTGGACTCTTTATCCCTGCAGCAGTTCTATTATGTGCCCGTGATTGAATTATTAAAATAATGTAATAATAGAAATCAACATACATTATCTGAAAACCAAGTCGACTTAAATGATTTACAAGATTCACAATACAAGATAAAAAGCTTAGAGTAGGAAAACAATGGCGCAAATGGGAAAATATAGTCGAATATGAAATATTTGATTAAATACACCGAGGGCGCTAATGTTGCATCTGTCACTACAAATGCACAAGTATGGAGGTG
Source organism: Trachurus japonicus (assembly GCF_045865225.1). NCBI lineage: Eukaryota > Metazoa > Chordata > Actinopteri > Carangiformes > Carangidae > Trachurus > Trachurus japonicus. The sequence goes on along the minus strand of NC_140913.1, from coordinate 18,350,979 downwards.
TGCGATGATGAGGTGTACAGTCTGTCTTTTTTTTCTCCCTCGGATGTGATTGGCTGGGTCAGTTAAAGGCCAGCAATCCTCCAGTATGTTTTCCCACAAGGGTTAGTTTTAGTTTACAGCCGGTGGCGCGACCCTGTAATGTGTTTACAATCTATATTTGATGAGAGTAACACAGTGATCCTGCAGCGGACTCGTGTGTGTACATGTGTACGTCCGCCACGTTTCTATTCAGGTCATGTAACTTAAATTTGTGTACATATTAATGCGCGCACACACACAATGCTGATGCGAGTTGCCTGCTGTTGTGTGTGTGTGTGTGTGTGTGTGTGTGTGTAACCTAAGACAATAAGGCAGCTGACAGCGACGGAGCACTCAACAGTCTGCAGCCATATCTGCCCATTGACCCCGGCTTCACCGATCCATCCTGCTTTTCTTCCCCTGATTGTCTCCTCTGTCTCCATTTCTCTCCCTCTCACTCTCTCATCTGTCTGTTTCTACACTTCATTCCTCCCTCATCCCCAGTCCTCTTTATCTGCTGTCACTCACCTCCCTCCCTCCTCCCATCCCATGTTCTGGTCATTGTGTCCATGTCCTCGACGCTCATTGACCACCCCACCCCACCCCCCACCTCCCTCTTTGCTCGTATCTAACCTCATTTGCTGTTATTGGCCAAGTCAGCTGTGTTTCGTCCTCCCTCCCTCCCTCCCTCCCTCCCTCCCTCCCTCCCTTCACCATACCCCACTCTCTCGCTCTCTCTGCTTTCTCCCAGCATCTCTGTCTCCCTCCCTCTTTCACTAATGGAGTGATTGCAGCGTTTTCTCCCTCCGGGAACAAGCGATTGAGGAGCCCAGTACACCAAAACACACCCACACGCAGTTTCGCTCTCGCCGTTAGTCTTACACACACGCATACACTCACAGTCCTGGATATTCCTGCTTATGGACATTTAATTAGATGCCATGTACAATGCAATTATCTTGCCAGGAGTCCAGCTCAAATGTTGAGCTTAAAAGAACCATGAATTTCCTTTGTCATACAACCAGTGTGCTGCGTGAACTCCATTCGCCGTTTTTTTTTTCTTCTTCTTTCCGTGCCCCTCAGCCAAGCATCAGTTCAGTAACACAGTGTAAGGTTATAGCCATCTCAAGGTTGAGCTTGCTCTGTTTGCACTCTGAAATGTGTGCAAGCAAATCTGTGATACGTTGTGCATTCACACGTGTCCAGTGGAAACACTCTGATGGAGTGTTTGTTCAGGCTTCCAACTCTTGTCAAATAGCACATCCACACATGCACAATGCACATGTGTGCGTGATGTTGGACGTAATTGATGTGTGTCAGTGTAATTGATGACATATGTTAAAACAAATGCTTGGAAAGTAAAACGACCTGCCTGTAAACCTCACCTCCTATTGATTAGCATTTGGCCTTGCATCTAACATGCAAGATTTGTGGATGTGGGTTTGCATGACCCCTGGATGTCTAATCATTAAGGACACGCCTAGTGAATTGGTTTAACAGTTGTTAAGAAACAAAAAATACATCAGGGGCACCTTGTTTACTCATATTTCTCATGTACTCAGCAAACTGTTTTTTCATATCACTCCATCCTTAATCTGTATTTACCCACTTAACTGGAAAATGTCAAAGGAAACAGAAATGTTATTAGATTATCTTTTTTAATTAGTTTCAGCTCTGCTTTTATCTGTCAAGAAAAATCTGTTAAATCTCTGTATTTCTTTGAAAACCGAGTCAAAAGCATTTGTGATTCTCCAGATTCCTTACTATACATGTACGTATATGTCAAGACTTTTGAGTCCTTTAACTCCTTTCCTTGAGACAAGTGAACTCCTTTACAAAATGATAATTTGACAATGTTCTACATTTTTCACTTAATGTTGCAGTGTGATACAATTGTTTTCTTTGAACGCAGCAGAAAACAAAGATCATAAATTTGCTGTTATATTTTAATGATGCACAAAATAGATACATTTTTATGCCAAATTAGGTTTTCCTGCACTGAGTTATTTTGGCACTTGTTTTGCAGAATTGAAGTGTTTTAAATACAAAACATGATCGTCTGATGTGATAACAGACTGGAAATCTAAACATTAATTATTTATGAGTGTCCCTTGCTCTTTGTGTGTAATCAGGACATATGCACTGTCCATGTATGGTTACATGTGTATTCAAATGCCTGTTTGTGTTGGGTGGATATGACAGAATAGCTTTCCCAGTTGTCATGTAAACAATGCGTGTACACCTCCCATACACACTCACATCACATACACACCAAATGTTAATTGTATCTCCCGCAACTGTTTCCTGATGGTTTTAGGTGGTGCTTATCATACAGCCTTGGAAAATGCCACCTATTCAAAGCCCATAATTAAAAATGTTTGATAAAGATGCAAATATATGTGCATAAATAAGCATGCTTAACATGAGCAGTTATTAGGTTTTCTGTGGATCCTGAGTATAGCCCTAATGGAATCCAAAGTGCAGAGAATTAGCTTAACAATGAGATCCACTGGCTAATCAGCTTGCGGCTAGCTTGGCTGCGCATACTCAGAGCCATGCAAAAATATCACTTAATGTACAATTTGGCATCAGTACACGGAGTTCCCTTCCATCTCTCTGATCCTTTCCCAGATTTCTCCATTTATGTAAAGCTTCGGTGTCAAAGTGCCCTGTGATGCATGCAGCAGCGAGTCAATGAAAGCAAGAACGCCAGACTTTAATGAACAACCTGCACGTTTCTTTCTCCACACACAGTCTTGGCTGTGGTGTCTCACCACCGAGGTGGTGGTAGGAGCTTGACTAGACAGGCATCACTTGTCTCTTGTCGCTGCCTAGAAGGCTGAGTTCCCTCTTTTTATCTTCCCGTTTCTCCCTTTGCGACCACCCTCCACCCCACCCCCATCGAACATTTTGAAATGCAATTATGGATCAGTGAGCACTGCCATCAGTCGCTCTTCTTGTTAATATTTATCGAGTGGAGCAGCAGCCGCTGCCATCTCTTGAGAGAGGGGCGCTACAGTCATTAGGGGCAATTTTGTGCGTGTGTATGTGTGTGCATGCTGCTCAGCTCTTCCTTTCATTCCAAGGTCCACTCAGCTGCTGTAAACGCGCTGGTACATTTCACAGGCGTGAACATGTGGAGGAGCAGCCTTTCACAATTGTGTGCGGGGCTGTCTTAAGTGTCTGCTTGTCTCTGTGCTCTCTGTGAGGAAACAGCTTTGACAAGGGCATCTAGGCGTCTATAGACACGGCCGGCCGGCCGAGCCTGCTGCAAGCTGTTTGATTGAAGCATTCTGCCTGTAATGTTCCCCATTGAGTTGCTGCCTTAAAGCAATAGAAGCACGGCACAACAGCCACTAAACAGTGAATGGCCGTTCATTGTCACTTACCTTCAAAAGGAAAACGGCCCAGAAATGGCTGCTGACATTATACGTCTTAAATGTGGTAGGATGGAGCAGGTTAACACATGAAGTGGAACATTTTTTTTGATTTGAACAAATTAATTCAGCTCAGATTACGTGCCTTTATTTGACAAATAGCCCCCTCCCTTTCCTTTCCTCACAGTTGGCTGTGACTAAACCCTGTGAGCAAAGGATTTTTTACTGCTGCTTTGGCAGTATCAGGTGACTTTCCCCATTATGACTGTTTTGATTAATGCTCCTCTATGAGGTATTCACCCCACCAATCCTGCCGTCCCCTCCCAGTCCCCTCCCTCCTCCTCTGTCTCTACACACTTGAAATTTCATTGAGGTGAAGCCATTAATGGCATGCTTTGTAATAACATTAGGTCATTTAACCGAGGTGTTGGGGTCACTAGCTGCAGCAGCTGCTGTTACTATGCAAGCATGCTCTTAATCTGCAAGACTGACAAGTGCTTGTCTTACTCCGGTGTCAGTTTGCAAGCTTGGTGCATTTCTCAAATCAGATGGAGACAGGCGTGCGTCTCTCAGACAGCCTCAGAGCTGTGTCTCTCTTTAGGGAGGCGGGCTAGATTGATCGTCCACACGAGCACAGCGTTGAATAAATAAAGCAATACAAATGGCAAGGTTGAGATAACAACACAGTTCAGACCCAGCAAGTGGAGGAGGCTGTATTCAGTTCTCCTCGCAGGTATAAAGCCAAGCCAACCCTCTTCTTGGCTCCTCACTTCTACGCTCCCTCACATTTCCCTCCTTTTCATCTTTGTGGAAAGATAACACTTTTTCCTCTCACTCTCACTGCCCTCCTTGTGCATTAGCTAAATGCTGCTATGGAAACTAGTTGTTCAGCCAATAGGATTATCTCTTCCTCTACGATAGAAGACAGGAGGGGAGGGAAGGAGAGACAGGCTAAAATCAAAATGGGGTTTTGTGTGTTTTGTTTTGTTTTTTAGATGGAGAGGGTGCAGCCCCCGGACAGTGGGGGTTGGTCAGGCTGAAGGGCCAGGCAAGCAGCCATAGCATTTTCATAAGTCTCTTTAAAAGCTCAATCAATAGCTGCCTCTTTGACCCACCACTGCTAAATTATTCAGCAGAGAGGCCCTTTTGCTCGCTCCTCCCCCCCTCAAAGTTTCATTAGTTGAGTTTACTTTTACCGGCTCGGCTGCGTCCCTCACACACAAATGCGTACAAATTTGTCATGTCATTTTTTCAGTGACAGATGACATTTTGAGCCTTGAATATATATCCAAGCGCTAATTCTGCCCCTTGTTACTGAGTTGTTGAAATATTCAGTGGTGCTTCAGACACTTTTTCTTTTTTTTTTCCTGGCACATCACAAGTGAAAATGTCTCCTCTGATGTCTTCACTAACATCTGAAGCAAATTCGCTGCGCTCCGGCATGGAGCACTACATTTTATCTTTAAAGCAGAAGAGCAAACAGACAGTGCTATCTTCTTTGGCACCGGCTTTGATGAGCAAGTGGGGAAACAAATGTAGCAAAAACGACAAGAAAGGCAGGTAGATTTGACACTGTTAAAAAACCTACAGGACTCCCAGCCTAGGCGGTGTTGTACGAAAATAATGACAGGGCCTGTTTAATTACCTGACCGAGGACTTCCTGCTGAAATGAAAACAGTCGACTCCTCTGTACAGGGCTGCACACTAAATTAGGGGGTGAAGGGTCCTTTGAAGTGGGTTAATGTTCACAGTGTCTCACTATCACTGGAGTAGATGGGTTCAACAGTAGACACCGTAGTATTGAGTTTTTGTGTGTATATATCCACCAGCAGCTCTAAGTTGTACTGTTTTTTTTGTTTTGTTTTATTATAATTTTGGGCTTTTAATGCCTTTATTGAATAGCACAGTAGAGAGAGGGGGAATGACATGCAGTAAAGGGCCGCCCGATTGCGGGATTCGAACCGGGGCCGACTGCAGCGAGGACTATAGCCTCTACATATGGGGAGCCTGCTTAACCTGCTGCGCCACTCGACGCCCCGGCGTACTGTTTTTAGAGCAAAGTCTCTGGCCACCCAGCGCTGAGTGAAGTAACCACGCACTAAACACTTTTGCGTGGCTTGGTCAAGCTTTAATTGGATTGGCCTCTGTTCTGAAAATGGACGGCTAATTTTACCCCACCTCCTCACCCCTTTCTCACTGTACATTTCCACTTTTCCCTCCCGGTCCCTATTTTCCTCCCTTTTCCAACCCCCCCCCCCCCCCTCTCTCTCTCTCTTTCTCAGCTTAAGTGGGTATCTGGCGTGCTTTACCACAGCTTCTCAGCTCAGCTCAGTGTAATTTCCAGCTTGTCCAATGTGTGACGTGCCAATAAAAAAAAAAATGAGGAGGAGGGGGTGAGAGGGTAACGCTGTGGAAGTGCAGATTTACAGTGGTATCGGGTTCACACGCTTCCACTAGGGCCCTATTTTTTCCCCCCTCTCCTTTGTCCATTAAAGAACACATGGTGCAAATTAACTGTTGCTGCTGGAGAGAGCAAAGAGGAGGAAGGAGAGAGGGAAGAAGGGCAAGGACATCGGTCAGAGAGAGGAGCAGACACGGGAGGAGGAAATTTCAGGGATTGCTGTGAGGTCTCAGGAATGTCTACATTTTGTACCTCGCAGCCCCGCCGCCTCACACAGCCCTTAAAACAACAGCAACATCGCCACAGGCTGCCATCTCAAGCAGCTCCCCTGCAGCAGCTCTGCAATCTCATACAGACCCTCTGACATTCTGTACATATGTTACAGCTTGACTCACTGCTAACTTTATCTATCCTCCATCTCTGAATACTTGTTGATGTAATGCAAAACAACTGGCTCACATATGTTCGTGCTTTGATCGTGAAAGGGAGGGGGGTATCACTGGTTAAGAGCACTCATGTGCCATTTCTCTTCAGCAATGCGGCGCAGTCAGTGTATGTGAACAAGAAAAGCCCCTCTTCTAAACCTAGAAACCAAAGAACCAAGAGCCTTATCGGTCATGTCATCAAGATTTAGATACTGGATCTGCTCCATAACCAACGAATAAAAGCCTTGAAGGGCTCACAACTCAAGCTTCTGCACTCAAATGAGAATTTTTAGTAGATTTTGTAAAGTCCTCTGAACCATAAAATGTACCAATATCCACACAGATTGACTGAGCACACGCTCATATTCTCCAACACAAAAAGATGATTGTCTTTTTTGTCGTGCGTGCCGTTAAAAATGCAAACATATGACGCTCGAAAATAGCGGCGGAGCTCAACAAACGTGTTTTCCTGGATTATAGCTAATGACAAATTTAAACAGGTCTTTCTTTGGACACAGAAGGAGGATTGTGTGTTTTCCATTCGGTGCGTCACATTTCCGCCCGCAGTGGCTGTGACTGGTGTTGCATGTGCTTTGATGGGCGAGTCTAAATTGTGTTTGCCTGTCTGTCACCGCCAATGGATCACATGGGCTCAGGGAACCACAGCTGCGAGGGCTTGGAGACGCTTCACCACACTTGTGCACACACTTCATTTATTCTGCACATAGGTGTTTGTGCTTTCCTTTTTTTTTTGTGACTTGCATCCACACACAAAGCATCGGAGTCGTTATTATTCTGCGTCGTGAGACCCTAAATCCTCTGTTGTGCTTTCCAGAAAGCATCCAGTTCAAACCTCTAAATTCTCTGCTCTCCTTCTTACTTGTCTGCTGTTTTGCAGCACATACCTCAGCCCCCACCTCCCTCCTTCTCTGCTCCATTCTCTCCCAAGCATCATCTCCACTGAGATTTCATGCTACTACCAGTTGATTTTTATTGTTGCCTCGATCTGAAACAGTATGCTGCGAAGAAATATAAACACTATCCACGATGGTAAAGACATTTCCTGGCATCAAAGGGCCGAGCTGTGCTATCCCCTCAGTAACTGTATTCATTTCTGCTCCCGCCACGCTCAAATGCTCTTTGTTCTTCTCTTTATAGGAATGTACTTAACAGTTTGGCAGTGTTGTGTTTGTGAACAGAGGCGTCTTTGTTCCAGCAGACAGTTAACACTTGTGTATGGGGCAGAGGCAGGAAAGTCTGCGTTATTAAGCCTACTGTTAATTAGCCTAAGCACTATCTTAATGAAATGATTAAGAAAATACAGACCTCCCCAAAGTCTCTCGTTTTTTTTGTACAGTTGTCAAATCCCCTCGTCTTTTTATCCAGCGGTGTCTCCTCTGCCCTGGTGCAGTTATAAAAAAGGGAAGCCGCTGTCCTGCATGGCAATCTGTGCTGGGGGCTTTATCTGACATGTTGTTTAATTCCTTCTCTTACTTCCTTTTGGAGCTAATTGAAATAACTAGAGCATTTTAAATACTTTATTTCAGTCCTGATGGGATTGTCCATGTTTATTGTAGGACTAATGCAGTCAGATATATGGACTTTGACTGCAGCATCACTACAAGCTAACCTTGGGCTATTGAGCTTAAAAGCCCATTTATAGATCACGACTCTGCCCTCCCCATTTGAGGGTGAATAACTCTTTATGGGCTCTCATCATTTCCACTTTTTTTTCATATCTTATAGCATTCCCCACCTTCTTCCGCACTATTTCTCTTCGACTTCTCCTTTTCTTGCTCCCCTCTGCTGTCTGGTCCTTGTGATGAATCTTGTGCCTCAAGGCATCGTGGGATGAGGGGGAGGAGGAGGAGGGCGCTGATTTTGGCCCATTACTGACGGTAGCCCAGCACGTGCAGGGCTCGTCCGAATCGGTTCGCACGCTAGGAAGAGAGAGGACAGAGTAAAAAAGAATAAATAAATAAATAATCTCTCTCCCGTCCTCCTACCACCTCCCTGCCTCCCACCTTCACCCTCCTTCCCAGGTGAAATGGAATGATTTAATGTGCGGACCTGTCGGAGTGGGTAATGGAGTTGGCGGATAAGTGTGAGGAGGAGGGGGGGGGGGCTCTCTCCTTCAGCAAGTGCAGGGTGGAGGGGTGTTGGAGGTGATTGAGACCCCTGTCTGTCTAGGAGTCTAGGCTCCTTGCAAAGACGGTGACCTCTCGTCCTCTCCGCCCTGCAGAGCCGAGATACACACTCTCTCATGCAAAACACACACCTCATCTCTTCAGCGTTTTTTGCACCACGGAGGAACTTGTGCTTACACACCTCTAGCTGTAGACTAGTGACAGAACCTGTAGGGGACTGATTGAGCTCGCTGTTAACAGATGGCTGGCTGTCTTCTCAGAGTACTTTTTGGCCCCAAACCTCATCTGTAAAGACGCCTCGCTGGGTCATTGGAGGGGATTTTAGAAGAGCCTCCTCTGCGTGAAAATGAAACGTAATGTTATTTATTTGTCACAGCGCTGCTTTGGCTTTTTTAAAAAGGTGCTAATTGGATGTTAGGTGTAAGTTAATTTAAGACTTTTTGTTGGCTGGATAACACAACTGAAAATAAAGTCACTTTAAACCTGTCTAAGAGGTTATATTGTAGTGCAAACTCGAACAGTGATAGGTACAGAGGGAGAATATTGATTACTACCATTGATCACACTCACACTGTCCTTGCTCTCCACCCTTGTCTTTGTCTTTGTTTAGACTGCGTGGACTTGTTAACATTTTACATGCGATAGAGCTCCTCTCTGCTCTGCTGCAGTATTAAGTTAGACAGCAGAGATGGTGGTTATTCTTAAGAGTAGATTCCACAACCATGCTGTAGTGTGAATGGCTGCGAGACATGGGTTTTTTTTAATTCAGGACACAGCAGCAACCAGCCATAATTAGGTGCAAACAGTTTGCTGCCACACCAAAATGCCATTTAAATGCCAAATGGCGGTGAGGGTGTGTATAATATGTGGGATCTCTGGCCTGTTGCTTTAGACTCTCTGCTGGATTGTTGCTGCTGCCAGAAAGAGGTTACGCAGAGATAAGTGGCTGTTCATGTGGCATTGGCCCACAGTGCCCTTGTTAGCTCATCAGCTAGGACTCCCCATCCAAAACCTTTCACACTCCACCACCTATTGTTAGCAGAGATGCTGTCTCGTAACCAGGAGAGGGTTGGTATTTAACTAATTAGAGTGCAAGCGTCTACTGATGAGCCAACAGCTCCTGTGGCTTGCTGTTTTACTTTAGCCAAGCTCAGCTTTTTGGTGTGGAAATCCATTAAGGCCACTGTAACAAGAGCCAAAATCAACTGTGTGTAGTTTTAGGACATGTCAAGTTTGGAAGTAAAACAGCAAGTATTCTGTCTATGTAGCTCCGAGTCCCACTCTCAGCTGGTTTCATTGAACTGCTCTGACTCCAGGAGGCTAGCTGCAAGTCTTTAGATGGCGAGTGCAGCACTGCAGGCCCTTATAAGGAGCGTGCGTCGGCTCTGTGTGAAGCTTCTGCACAGAATCACAAGGTGTCTCAGGCCCACCTGTCAAGCCCCACCGCAGCCATCTTTAGCAACCCCCACCCCCCTCCCTGACGGAAACCACCAGAGCGCATCCAGCTGTGTGCCAGTCTGCTGATATGCTATGCTAACATGCTATAACAGCGATATTTATTATGGTAATATGTCACGCTAAGCTTCAAATCATTGGTTGGCTTAAAAGAAAGAAGCAGTGTTTTCTCTGGGCTGGTGCAGCAGCCGCCGAGCTTTATAGCCTTTAAAGTAAAAGCAAGGCTACACATCCCCACATCCCTACCAATGGTTCTAATGTCTGTGTGTGTGTGTGTGTTTGCATCAGTGTGTGTGAGCAGCCTGTGTAATCACTCCTAGCTGGCGGGCTCAGAGGGAGAGGTGGAATCAATGCAGCGGGCTATGAAGAGAGGAGAGAGAAAGGAAGAGAGGGAGGGAGGGGGGCTGATCAATATCATAGCAGCAGGGTGGGGTAATACCCACTCCATGCAGCGCCGCCGCAAACAGGGAGGATTGTGGGAGTGAAGTGGGGGGCGCAGAGGAGAGGAACAGGAATAAGAGGGAAGGAGAAAAGGGAGGGGCAATGGTAAAAAGATGCAAATCTCAGTGGCGCCGGTAAACAAGAGGCTTTGTGTCAATCACCAGATGAAGTGGCACATTAAGCATTCCCCTCTCTCCTTCAGCCATTCCAGCACTGCCGGTGAGAGGAGTGTGTGTTTGTGTGTGTGTGTGTGTGTGTGTGGAGATGGTTGTTTGCTTGGCAGCTGCCCGCCCATTGGTCCAGGCCCCGGCGATGGAAGGTGTGGCCGCACGGTGATAATGTATGGGGCTGTCATGGCAATGATATCCACTGTTTAAGAGAGTCATCAATAACCCCACCCTGTTGTGTTCCACAGACTGTTAGTCAATGTCTGCTGGATCATCCCATCATCAGCCTATCATATCACTCTACACACACAATCTATTACAAGCATGCACTCTGTTACAAAGAGGAAGCTGTAAGAACACCTAATCACCCTCCACCCAAGGACAGGTGGATGTCAATCACACCACAACAGAGAGAGAGAGAGAGGAGGGGAAAAAAAGAGGAGAGAATCTGCCAACAGAACGCGCTGCAAGCCGACGAGCTGCACACACACAGGCTATATACTACACCAGGCTCTCTCTTTATGCTGCCAGCGTTTTGTCGTTTGAGGTTGCGTGCACCCTACCAGATCTCATGCTGATGCTGATTGCATGGTATGGTGAACTGTGTCTCCTTTCTGCTTGATTTAACTTCAAAGCCGTGACTGCTCTGAGCCTGAGTAGGCTTCACATGGCTGTTTAGAGCCGGAGAGACAGGATGTGATGGCGGACAACTGAACTGTACACTGTAAACGGACACTTCCTCTGTGGTGGGTAGGAAGTCCCCGCCAAACCATATGGTCACACTGGGATGCACAGATCTTCTATGTGTGTGTGTGTGTGTGCATGTGTGTGTGAGGGCGCATTCTTTGGTTTTCCTCTCGTCGAGTGTTGCTGTGTTCATTTCTCTCTTCTGTTCCTGTGTATAGTATCTTTTGCCCTGAACATGTTGTTACAACTAATTACATTGACCTGGCCTCTTATCTAACACACCTTGAAGCCGTTTTTAAAGACACAGAGGTAGATGTGTGTATGTGCGAGTCACCTTTCAATGATTGTGGCAGGAGCAAGTGAGGGGTGAAAGTGAGGCGATAGGTGATTTAGAGAAAAGAAAGAAGCCTCAGACAGCGCTGACCTCTGTCTTTTTGTTCCTTCTCTCTTTTTTTTCTTCCTCTCCTTCTCTCACTCATTGCGGGTAAACAGTCATCCCCCTCTCCTCCCTGACAGTGAGCCGAGGCGAGTAATTCCCCCGTCTACAGCAAAATCCTTTGCCTCCCTTACCCAGCCCTGGACGCTGCTGCACAAAGCAAATGCAGTCTGAGCCTGTGTGTGTGTGTGTGTGAGTGTGTGTCTGTGCGTGTTCAAAGTATGCCTTTTGATTTACAGCCACACACACGGATAAATGGGCGGAGAAGGCTTTGATGTGCCTGGGTTGCAGAGAGTAGAGATGTTGGTGTGTTGTTCAACCTCTTTGTCTCGCGCTCTCTCTCGGTGGGCGCTCTGTTTGTGTGTGTGCGCGTGTGTGCGTGTAAGAATGATAACCAATATGTTTGACACCTTTCTCATCAACACTCAAATGTGTTTTTTTCCATGCTCTGCATTAGTGAGTGTATTAGTGTATTTTATTTTGTGCCACAGACAGTGTGGGAAGTGGAGGCATTGGAAGGAGATGTACTTTTAATTAGTACGGATTAAGATTTGTTTTTTTTAATCAGGACATTATATATTTCAAAATGATCACCTATTGATCCTATACGGTGTCAGCTGAATGTTCTCTTTGTACATTGCTATCATTATGTTGTGGGGAAAAAAAATCTGAAAAAGAAATGAATTGAATCAGTTTTACATTTCCATTTTTCTTTCTCCTGTGCACTGACTTAGTCACATGCTAAATAAAATACATCATGTCAGATTATAGACCTTGCAGGTGCTTTAAGTCTCACAAAATGCGTTAAGTCTGTGCAAAAGTGTCTTGAGGTGTATTTTTTCTCTTGACAGCAGCAGTTGTATTCACAGCGTGTCTCCTTTGTCAGTGCAGCACAGTGTGTGCAAGGACTTTCATTCTTCCCACCTTCAATAATTTATACTTTCCCACCTCTTTAATCTCACACTTTCACAAGCTATTTATTAGTTTTAAAACACTAATCAGTCATATCTAATTAAACCAGTGGTTTTGCTATTATTCTTGTTTGTTATCTTAATTTCCATTTTTGCCTTATTAACTTATTCAACATTCATATGTGCTGTAGTTCAAGATAAAAACAAAAGGCAAAACATCCATTTACTTTTTCTTGCTGTACGATGGGAAGTCTTAAGTGGTGATAAAAGTGCGTAGGTGGAATGTATAACATGTCTGTCAATCATACTATCACACAGTTCAATTCAACATTTCCCATGTTTTCAAAATTGCCTTTGGACTTTGAGATTTATTTCATTCTTTGTAATTATTGAATTAGGCAAAGCAGACATGTTTTTCAGCTGTGATTTAATTTTCTAGCAGAAATAAACATGTCGCAAAATAGCCTGTAATGTGGTTTGTTGACAGTCACCAAGAAGTCTATCAGTAATAGTGTTACAATATGGCGGCAGTCATTGCCGGTCTAGACTGAGAGTCATACAGTACAGCTCCTTCTAGCACTGGGCCAGCCTTGTTATTGCAGCTGTGTTGTCTACAATACATCTCTTGTTGCAGCTCAGCAGGAGGCTGCCCAGAGCTTCTGGTGTGTGTGTGTGTGTGTGTGTGTGTGTGTGTGTGTGTGTGTGTGTGTGTGTTATAATCACATTCTTTCACAACATTCAGACTACAGTTGCTGCAGAATAGCCTTTTGATTTTGTGAGCTGTAACTGTACTTGGTGAAAGGCCTGGCTGTAACATCTCTAAATCTTTTCTTAACACCCATAACTCATCTGATATCTTACTGCATTTGCATCCACACTGATATATTGTAACTCACATGGGTAGGTAATTTGCATGTGATTATTTGCATATTGTACAAAGCAAGCATGCCTGACAGACCACCCACTGCTCAGCTAGTGTGGCATCTGGCTGATACACAGCTTACATGATGTATTACTGATAGGGCCAGTGTCATCACCAGAGACTGAAAGACAGGCAAGGTCACCTTCAGACGCAGAGATAAAGGGGTGAGAGAGCGAGAGAGAGAGAGAGAGAGAGAGAGAGAGAGAGAGAGACAGGGAGATGGATATCTTCAGAAGTAGTAGCCAGATAAAACAATACAATCAAAACTGGTTTGAGCTTGGTGTGATGTGGGCTCTTCAAGGCTGCCTGTCCAGTTTTATGAGCAGCATTAAGATCTGTTTTTGCATGCTGGTGCTCTTATTCTCTGCTTATTTGCCTCCATCTCCGGCTGTGCGTTGGCACTCCTTTTCCTCCTCAGTGTGTGTTTGTGTTCCTTCACAGAAACCGTTGCAAATTTGTATGTGTGTGCAGAAATGAGCTTGGGCGTGTGACGTGCGGCATGCGTGTGTATTGCAGGGGATTTTACATATTTCTATTATCTGTGCATCAATGTGTGCTGACCATATAGGCCAGTGCACACACACACAAAGAAGCCTCTTGCTTTCTCTTTCACACACACACTCCCCATTGACAGTCCTCTGATGGCCTGACAGCGCCTCTTACATAGAGAAGACCTCCAAAGAATTCACACACTATTCCTTTTTTTTTTACCAGCTCTCCATCATCCCTCTCAAGGCACACACACCCCATCAGTCTTTGAAGTGGCACACATCCGAACACACACCTCTCTGACTCCCCTGAGAGCTGTCGAGGAGTTCTACTCCACCACACCACCCTTCACACATATAGCATATATCCTACCCTTGACCAAATCTTATTTGCTTTTCATATTTATTACTACCGTATTAACCTACACTATCGCCCGAAAGCTAAACGTCCATGTGTATGTGTGTGAATCATAACCAGGCGGGAGATCGATTAGCATTGGCTTAAGCAGGCCTTCTCATTTCCTGTCTTCCATTATAGCGCTCAATCAGCCCACAGCTCCTTCTTTGCCATACCCTGCTCAGGAGGCTGCCACTGGCAGTTGTACACACACACACACACACACACACACACACAGAGTCCGGATTAGCTGGCTTGGCAGACATCCAATATGACAAGTCCACACACACACACATACACACACAGAGCTTGATATTCATATCCTTTCCGTACGCCCCTCTCTGTGAGCAGTCCCCCTCTCTTCCTCCTCAGCAGTCGTCCAGTCAGTTTTAGTAAGATGTCTTATTAGCTCACCAGGCTATGCTAACAAGGCAAGGCTAACATAATGGATCACAGGCAAACAGGCTTCCAAACAAAACATCAGACCGTTTAAACACTTCGCACAAAACAAAGGAATCCTGTGTCGTCCAAAAACGTCAGCATTCCTCTGTGTGTGTGTGTGTGTGTGTGTTTCAGTGTCTCTTTTCTCTGTGTCTAACTCTGAATCCCGACTCATGGGTATTACCTTGAGACCAGGCAAAGTCTCTGCTCTCAAGAGAACATCCAGGGCTATACGCAAACACACACACACACACACACACACACCCTGGCAAACACACTGACACACACGCACGCACACACACAGGAAGCCAGGTATCAAAGCGAGGCGGCTTTGAAGTGGCTAAATGAAAGGCTGAAGGCAGAAATGACAATGTTTTCTGGCAGGCTATAACTGTATGTCTGGCTGAGAGGGAGATCTTGGAAAATAAAGTCAGTATTATGATCTGAACACCCAGATATGAGCTCTCCTAACCGCCTCCATCTGTCCTCACACAGCCTGCGTTTGAAGTCTCACTTGGATCTGCATTCGAGTCTATACTCTGCTAGTGCTGCGAGGATTTCTCACTGTGTTCTCAATACAAAAAAAAAAGAAGAAGAATGAAGTGACTGTGTGTTTGTGTGTAGCCTAAATCACCGAACACAAGTTGTCAAGTCCCCGGTGCTCCCATGTCTTTGTTTTGCAGCAAATTATTGTCATTATTCCTCATTCCTTGTATCCTGTTTCTTTCACCTTCTCGCCGCTGCTCTCTGCACTGTCACTTAACGTGTCTTAAATTTCTTTGCTTAAACCGCCGCGCAGCAGAAGTGTGTTAGAGGCAGAGACAAATATTTAAGTTGGACACAGCCTGGCTGTTTTATGGGGCGCGCAGCCGAGGCTGGTGTTCTCCATTCTCTCCGTCTAGAAGGAGGAGGGCAACGTGGTCAACGTCATGCGTTTCTCTTTATAATTTCCACCATTAATTTAACCTTCTCCCACACTGGGCCTCAGCTGAAATAAGAAAAAGAGAGATGAAACAAAGACTGGTGCAATTAGCCGCCTTTTGTTATCAGCAATGGAGTGAAGCAAAGTGTCGGATGCACCAGACCTCAGATGTGGTGGTCATGTGTGATGCTTGTGACTCTTTAGTGTATATAAAGTATGCCTGTGGTTGGCAGTATGATCCACCCGTCGTGGCCCTCAGCTCTCAAGTCTTAATTAATATCATCTGTGGGCTCCATGTGACTCAACAAGCGCTCTCTTTCTCTTTCTTCTCTCCATCTCAGCCGCCATCACTCTTTTTGCCTGGATGACAGGAGTTGGTTAGATGTGTTGGTTGGTGTACGCCGGCAAAATTGTACAGTGACACACATCTGTCATGAAGTGATTTATGTGTGTCTGTTTGATTTCTTGAAAGGGACGGTTTTTAAATTTAAGGCAGGCATGGGCGCTCATGTTCAAAGGCACGCGCGCACACACACACACACACACACACACACACACACACACACACATATGCACACAAAGAGCAACAAGAGCAAATCTGCCCACTTTCAAACAGCTAATGCTCATCCAATCCAATATGGAGCTGGGCTGACAGATGGGCCCAGTGTGTTCAAAGCAGAGGGCGCCGATTTAATATCCAAACAGGTCAAGCCAAAGAGAGAGACACCCCTGTGTAGGCACGGTGCAAAGGTCCTGCCAGCACCGCCACCACAGCTGGGACTCACCTCACCTCCCTCCTTCCCCCCTCCTCCTCCTCCTCCTCCTCCTCCCCTCTGCCTCCCACACTCTCCCCATTTGTTCTTGTTGCCAGGCGGGGAAGCAGACTGTGCACGAATCCTCCTCACACACACACATTGTTAATCGGAATTTGCTTAGCGTTATTAGTGTATGTGCCCAAAGAGAAGGAGGCTTTGGGGGGCGGGGGGGGTTGTCCTTTTCTTCCACCAAGTAGCCAAGTGCTAACTGTGAAGCCCATAAGGAGAGGAGGATTGCAGAGAGGGATCCTGCTGCTGCTGCTGGCTCTGACAGCCTGATTTAGAGGTGCTTTCTCTTACCTCTGACACAGAGTCCCAGCCTGCCCTGCTCTACTGCAGGGTTGGGAGAAGAATAGTGGTGCTTATCCTGAAAGCCTGTTATTTGTGTGTGTGTGTCTGTGTGTGTGTGTGTGTGAGAGAGAAAGAGCGAGAGAGAGAGAGGGAGCATTCTCTTGTATGTGTGTTTGCTCACACAGCATGCTGGCATTTCTTTTTAACAACCTCCTTTGTCAGTCACTGAGATGTCGAAGATTGCGTGAGCACAGCAGATCTCTTGTACCTCACCAGTGTATGTTCACACACATACAGTTTGTGTGTATGTGTGTGTGTGTGTATGTGTGTTCTGTCGTCCAGATGGAAGTGCTTATTGAGTGCTGGTGTGCTGGCAGATCTCTCTGTCTCAGAGAGAGAGCAGGAGAAAATAAAGTGAGAGAAAGGAGGAAAATGAGGAAGAGAGAAAGCCGAGTGGAAAACCCTTCCAATCAGATCCATCATCTTTGTGCGTGCGTGTGTGTTTGTGTGTGTTTATGCGAGTGTATGAGTGATCTTCCCAGCCAGCTCTTCCTGCCTGCCTCCCCTCTCTAATCTTATCATGTCGGAGCAGCAGATTAGTCCTCCCAGATCTCATCTCTGCCTCCAAATGCCACAATCAGCCTTTTGTTCTTTGGGTTGTGCTTACTCTCCCCTGGCGGCAGGCAAGGTGAACACTCCCACAATCCACCCTCCGTAGCGTTTTGAGCCTCCGCTTGTCAATGTCACACAGCCACCAGACCTGATCTACCGTACCTGAGCCTCCCCTTGCCCCCGGGGCGTCGGCTAACTAAGCTGTTAGCTCAGCAGCCGGCTAGGCTAGCTGAACTGCTTGACATTCCTGGCTATAACACTGAGCTGCTCGCTGCTGCTCTGTTTGACCTCCCCCTCTTTCCTCCCTCCCTCCCTCCCTCCCTCCCTCCCGTCATCTCCCTTTGTCTGTGTGTTTGGGGAATCTGTCTTTCCTTCCCTCCTTCTGGCTGCCACCTTCTGAAGGAAGTCATAGATCCTGGTTGCTGATGTCACCAGCGAGGGGAGGGGAGGAGAGGAGGAGGAGGGGGGGGCGTCACTAACAGGGTTAGCAGAGGAAGAAGAGAGTGTTTGAAAAGCAGAGAAAATAAACAGAGGTTTCCTGTTAACGAGGTGCACTGGGGGCCTGTCGTGTGGGAGCGGGAGGGTCTGGTTTTGTTTAAAGCAGAGCTCTAGTGTTACAGTGCGAGCAGGAGGAGGAGGAGGAAGAGGGCATTAGCTTTGAGGGTTACAGGTTGTAACAACGTTCTCTTAGTTTTTGTCGCAGCTCGGTTTGGCTGCGAGGCGAAGTGACCATATTGTGAAGAGAAAGCAGGGGCTCGCCGCCACTGTGCGCTGTTTGCAAAATATCCAAAGACTTACAGGAATAGTTGAGCGTGTTAGCACTGGTTTTGCATTGGAAGGCACTTTGTTGATTTCACACTCTCTTACTTGGAAACACAGATTTAATCCCCACACTCAGTCTTTTTAATCTTTTCAAGTGTATACCTCTACAGATTTCCTCCGTTAAATAAGAGCTGGTTTCTTTTCACATTTAAAGCCTTTCCTCATAAAAAAGGATAGTCTGCCCTCTGTATTTCCCTCTTCCCCCCTGGTCTTTGTCGTGGTGTGGTCATACACAGAGGCCCCGGCTCCAGAGTTGACTGCACACATGCAGCCACACAAAGAAAACTGCACAGCCATTATGGATCCAAGGGGCCAGCCACATTTAGCCAGTCAAAAGGGAGAATTAACCGACTCACACAATGCTCAGTTTGTCTTGGCTGCTTTTTTAGAAAAGCGTTCATTTACTTTTTTATTAACACGGATACATTTTGGAGTCATTGTAAAGGGAAATACAGTGTAAAAAGCTTGTAATATTTTCCAACTTACAGCGTGTTAAGTGCTGGCCCTCATATAATCAGACCCCTTTGTGATGCGTGTGCCCAAGAATGCCACAGGCCAGGCTGAGCCACTGGAGGGAGGGGAGTTACCATTGTGTTCAGCCCCAAAGCATGACTCTCAGATTTATATCTCCTCAGTGGATAAAGGGGGTAGCCTTGTACCCTGGGGGTTTCAGTGAAGCAGGAGGAGGATAGTTGTAATTTTAAGTCAGAGGAAATGAGAAGGTCTTGCTCCTCCTACCTTAATCCAACCGCCTTCTCTCTCCTCACCCCCCCACCCCACCCCACCTCTTCGTATCTCCTTTGCTCTGCTTCCTTGCACTTTCTCTTTTTATTTTTTCCCCCCTTGTTTCATTTCTTTCTCTCAGTAGTGGGTTAGTAAGTCTTTTGGCCTCTCCGCAGTGAGCAGCATTCCCAGGGTTTAGGGCCCAGGAGGAGGGAGGGCAGGGCCATGTTTAGCCTCTGGCAGGACAGACAAAGATGGCTGACATTGTGCGGGGCTCAGCTCTCTACAGGCAGCGTGGAATGTCTCTAATCAATTCAGCATTGTGGTTCCCTCTCATATGTTCTCTCTCTGTCATTTTCTATAGCAGGCTTAGCAAAAGCCCAGACAATGCCACTAGTAGTTCGTGTGGCGAGCCTGAGCTGTCGATCATCCCCCTTCATTTTCTCCTTGCGTTATCTACTCATTTTTCCAACCCTGCATGTTTATAGAATTGTGATAATTGAAAGCTATGCTTCACTCCCACTACGTGCTCCATATGTTACACTCTCAGTCTTTCTCTCCATCTCCCTCCCTCTTTTGCCTGAGAGGGCTTAACGCCGCTGTGAGCTTCTAAACAGCAATCTGCTCTGGAGAGCGGCAGCTACTCTGTAGTGACAAGGATACTGATGATAGCTGAAGTAACATTCGCTCTCTGCTTTGGTTCGTTTGGTTGGTTTAAAATAATGCAGGCTCATGAATACGGTGTTAAACCTGTGTGTGTGTGCGTGTGTGTGTGCATCTTTTTGCCTGCCTGTGCTTTTCTCTTTGCATCAGCCTCTACGTAGCAGCTCTCTGAAATCCCTTTGATTCTGTGGTTTTACAGGCAGAAAGTGAAATGTGCAGGTAGCACACTAGCAGCATTTACAGTCTCCTTAAAGTATTAATTATGAATAACACCGGATAACGAGTCACACCGCTGTGGCAGGCAGCCTGTTAATCTAGGAAGGCGACAGTGTCTGTACACTGGATAGACAAGAGGTTGGGATGGGTGGGCTAACTGCTGGAAAGGGGGAGGGACATGACGTCATTGCACACATTTCTTCACACACGTTGTATGTATGTGCTTTGGGGGGGGGGGGTGAGGATGTGTGTGTGTGTGTAGGGGGGTTCTGTGTCTCAATCCTTGAGTATGGCTCTCTATTGAATCACAAGCAAAGTGTGTGCGGTTGTGTGATGTTGCATGCGCACTGGCACAATCATTCAGAGCAGTAAATGAAGCTGACTGACTGCGTGCCAGCTGCTGTTTAACACGTCCAGGCTCACTCGCTCACCCATTCCTCCTCCCTGCTCAAGGTTGGAGAGAGAGGGAGGAACGAGGGAGAGAAAATGGTAGAGAGAGAGGTAGTGGAGTGGAGGGGTTGGAATGAGTGGAGGTGGAGGAGAGAGGGAGGGAGGAAGGAAGGAAGGAATGGAGAGAATTGGAAAACCAGAGGTGGGCTTGAGGGTTTAGGGGAGGTGATGATTTGCTTGGCTGCGTGTGCTCAGTCTCCTCCCCAGTGACATAACAGAACAATGTACTGTAAAGGCTTTAAATATCTTTACCCTGACCTCATGTTCCTGCACGCACACACACACACACACACACACACACACACACACAGATACAGTTAAGAGCCTGGAAAGAGCAAATGTTAAAACTGTCTGTCTTAGATTACCGGAGACTTTCCCCTGTCTTCTATTTTTCCATATGCTCATCTCTCCTGTTCTCCGTGGGTGGTGTCAGTGGTGGTGCAGGTGTCTCACTCGGTTAGTTCAGAGCAGTGCAGTGCAGCCAAGTCCCTAATAAAGATGGCTGGGGCCAATAGGATTGTGTCGCAGTCCAGCACCCAGCCCCAGCAGTCTCTCTAATGTTCTTTTCAAACCACTGTGACGGTCAGTTGGGCTTATGTGAAGGCACAATAAATATTTTATAACATGAAATGAAAACTGTATTTTGCCCTTTTCATCCCTCACCTCAGCACTGGCCTCAGTTTCTACCATTTTCTTCCCACCCCCCTCCTCTTTTTTCCCTTCACTATGTTTTTTCATTGACTGGTCCCAGAGAAGCTCTCTCCTCACCTCAGTGCTGCCCCTTGCTGGTTATTTTTGGAGTTTCAGCCCTTTGCTGACTTGCACTTAATTGCAAGACCAGTAGGTGGCAGCACTTCAGGAGTACAAAGTACAAGTATGTTAAAGATACTGTGCCTGTGCAATAGTGAGGGCTCATCCTTGAGTATTAGACAAACCACGGCAGAGGATTGATTCATAGATGGCACAAACTGAACACTTATCCATCCCCCACATGGTTCCCCTCTCTCCCTACTCCCCTCACCAATGACCATCCCATTGTTTACTTTATTAAGGCCCTAAATGCTCTGCAATCCCTTTTTAATTGACTTGGTCTCTGCATGCTTTCTTGGCATCAACCAGCGTGAGGCACAAACGACGCTGTTTGCCAAGAGACCAGTTTGTGACGTCATCATCAAACAAAATGATGTCTGTTTGTCTTAGCGTGGGATCTTTTTTTTCCTGATTTTTTTATCTCCTGCTTATTTGCTGTATGTCTCTGTGTTGCAGAGTAAACGGGACCATCTGTTGATGAATGTGAAATGGTACTACCGCCAGTCAGAGGTGCCCGACTCCGTCTACCAGCACCTGGTACAGGATCGCAACAATGAGAACGGTGAGACGGCCTCGTATGCACTGAGGCACACAGCCACACTTGTGCATACATACAGTGCACACACTCAGTCAGCACGCAAATGTAAATATACACTTACTCACTCTGAAACACCACATTCAGTTTATCTCCTTTACACACACACACACACCTGTATGTATCTGTTCTCCACATTCTTAAAGGGATAGTTCACCCAAAATTCAAATTTCACTCATTATCTACTCACCCTCATGTCGACTAAGGGCTGGTAGAAGTTTCAGAGTCCTCCGTGCCTTCTCTGAGTTATGGGGGGCTCCATGCAGCACTGCATGTCCATATGACGGTTGCAAACGGAGCTCACTTTTCTTCGTCCAAAAAGACACACCAAAAAACATCCAAATACCTCCATAGTACTCACCTGTAATGTCCCTCTTAATAAGTATATGTTTTAAGCTTGTTTGTAGCGGAAGCTCCCGGTGTTGCGCTGCCGGAATCTCGCGTGATTTGCGGAGCCGTGAACTGGGTGTTAATGCAAATCACGCGAGATTTGGACAGACTAGGAAGAGCAGTGCTGGGAGCTTCCGCTACAAACGAGCTTAAAACATATACTTATTAGATTTTTTTCGGAACAATTTCTCATGTTGGGGCTTCAATACAAGAGGGACATTACAGACGAGCACTATGAAGGTATTTGGATGTTTTTTGGTGTGTCTTTTTGGACGAAGAAAAGTGTGCTCCGTTCGCAACCGTCATATGGACATGCAGTGCTGCGCGGAGCCCCACTGTAACTCCGAGAAGGCACGGAGGACTCTGAAACTTCTCCCAGCCCTTAGTCGACATGAGGGTGAAATTTGAATTTTGGGTGAACTATCCCTTTAAGGGATATGAGAACTAGCTGTAAAGTGCATTTCACCCAGGAACCCGAAGACAGTGTCCCAGGCAGCCGAGCCAATCCCATTGCCCTGTCTGTTCCCAGGGTAACACTCCTTCAGGCCAGACGGCAGCACTGTCGAGTGTTAATAACCTACAGTGTCATGTGGCCCTTGACCACACACTCAACACCAGCGGTGCGAGTGGTCTCATCACACTCGAACACATACACATCTACAGGAACATAAGCACCGTCACTGTTTTAGCAACTGAGTGTCATCTCCTGTTGGCGAGAAAGGGACATGTGACATAGGAAAATAAGATTGACTTGCAATCGTTGGACCCATCAGTCCATATCCTTCATTAATATTTTCACAGACCGTCTTTGAGTCTTACAGGAAATATTGTCCCAGACGTGTTGACTCGAACGTCTTTGTTGCATTTGGCTGACGTGGTGAAAAAGCACCGAGTGTTCTTGCTATGAACAGTTTGTAAATGTGCAGACACTCTGAGTTTCATTTAAATTTTTCTATCTATTTTTAAAGCTGCAGACTTTCAGGTGTATTTCTCTTAAGAATGCTTCTATTCAAGCTCTGTTTTGAGTAAAAGCAGCAGTGTGTATACACATTCTAACAACACACACTCACCTGTTGACACATCCTGTTAGCAGTTGGCAGTTCTCGTTAGCCGACGTGCCCCCACTGGTTGAGCTTTTCTCAGTTTGCCACACAGAATCAGTCAACTCTAAATATATACCAACTAAAAACAACCTTGTAACCAGGGAACAAATGAAAATGCAATCATGGTTACAACTTAGCATGGTGTTGTGCTGTTTTACTTTTTTGTTGTACCTTTTTTTTTAATAATACCAGTATCTCTTGTGTCAGAGGCAAGGTTTTAATTCAGGTTTGTCATTGAGGTTATCAGACAAACACCACGTACACTGTTCCCTCCAGGAGCTGTTTCAGTGCAACTCGACACTCTGCTATCTGCAGTCGGTGCTCGCAGCTGGGACTCAGGATTATTAGAATTGATGTCACAAGGCCGCAGTACAGTGGCCACAGCACGCTACGACTCAGGTCATTTGTCAACGACGAGCCCCGGCTCATTCTTGGTACTGCTGATGCGTCTTAACCCCCGCAAGGGTCATTTCACTAGAGAGCTGAACATTATGTCCTCTCCTCAGGGAACCACACTTTATTGGCTTTATTGAATCATTTGGCATAATATTGACCTCCACAGAGGTACTTGTTACTTTGGATGTACACACAACTGTGCTCATGATTTTATTAGTGAGTTCAAATGCCCAAGCTACTTTATCTCCTTGTCATAGATAAATGAGTCAGGTGGTGGTCTTTAACATTTTATATACAGTATAATGTAGATATATATTCACTGAACCTGTGTTTTCCTTCCTCCAGACTCCGGCCGGGAGCTGGTTATCACAGACCCAGTGGTCAGGAGTCGAGAACTCTTTATCTCTGACTATGTGGACACTTATCATGCTGCTGCTCTCAGGTAAACAAACACAAGTACACACACGTCTAAATACACACACACACACACACACACACACTGGCAGCTTCATATTCTTAGGTATGATAGAAGATAGGGGCTGCATATTGTAGAAACACTATAAAAACAGTGAGGTTTATTTTCTATTACCATGTTTTATTACTATGATTTTAAGTGTTTGCTATCCAGTTGTACGTGAGTCACAGTAAACCACATGTATTATTTGTATATGTTTTAATAATTTATGATTACAGTAGAATTTTCTCTTGTGAAAATTAGACTAATCGAAACACTGTTTAAGACAATTATTTAGATTTTAAACAAATTCTGTTGTTATACAGCCTACTCAATTGCTATACTCAAAGGCAAGACAAGGCAATTTTATTTGTATAGCCCGTTTTTGCAAACAGTTTTTCTCAAAGGGCTTGACATGGCATCATAACAACATCCTCAAACTAGTGGTTAACACCATCTGTGTTGTCTTGGTTACACCACTGTTATGAAATATTCGGCTTCTGTGAACTAGACAAAAGAGCAAGAAGAATACCCTGTGCAGATGTATATTTCTTTTTTTTAAAGTATATTTTTTTGGGCATTTATGCCTTTATGGATAGTACAGTTGAGACAGACAGGAAACGGGGAGGCAGAGAGAGGGGGAATGACATGCAGCAAATGGCGCCCGACGCGGGACTCGAACCAGGGCCGACTGCATCGAGGATTGTGCCTCTATACATAGGGCGCCCGCTCCAACCACTACGCCACGCGACGCCCCTGCAGATGTATATTTCTGAACGGTCAAAATAGTATTAGGAGTAGTAATAATTCCCGTGTTTACATCAGCTCTTCATGATCCAATTTAAAATGCATCACAGCAATATTCAAATTGTTCTGACAGTAAATTTCTTTATATTATAAGTAAATTACAGATAAAGAAAACCTCTATGGCGGGTGATGACAGATGTAGATCACCTTTTATGAATAGTTACAGTGACTCTCACAGTGCATTACACCTTGAATCTTCACAAGGCTGTAGACTTTAATACGGTAGTTGTATTAGTTATTAATATGTACAACATTGTCACATTTGTATGAATATGATATGATAAAAAGCAATGCACTCTGCTTCAGTGCTCTGAGCAGGGGCTGTCAGTATAGACCAGACGTGTAAAGATGTAAAGCAAAGAATGAGTCACATGCCTCACGCTGCCTCACATTAAATCACTGAAATGGCTCTGTATCCACTCCCCCATACACTCACCTGTTAGAACATGAGCCCCAGTAGAAGAAAGCTGGCGGCACATACACACTCTCTATGCATAATGTCAGGAGAAAGCACACAGGGTTGATTATTTTCTCGCTGTGAAATCATACACTCTGGGTTTCTGCATCCGTCTCCTCATCCATTCCTTGGCTGACCACCGTTCCCTCTTCTCCCACTTCCCTTTCTCTTTAACCAAAACCATGTGTGAGCAGCACGGCGGCGGGCAGTCAGAGCCATTTCTTACAGAAACCACTGATTTCAGGGCAAATTAGCTGCAACTTCTCCTACACAGAGCACCCTTTGATTTGACTTACTCTCTAGGCTTTAGATAAACGGGAGGGAATTCCAGTGGGATGCTGTAATGCCGCAGCTCTCTGAAGACGGCCCTCCTTAGCACCCGTTAATCTTTTCAGAGGGAGGAGCTGTTTCTCTGCGAGGCAGCCCAGCTCCATACTGCCTGTGATGTCTGTTATTTTGATAAAGCCAGACACCAGGGTGCTGGAAACAGGAAATGGTATTAAGATGTGGTCGAAGCCTCAGTCCTCTCTGCTCGCTAGGGGGTTGGGGGGGGCACAAACGGGTTGAATTCCTGTCCGGATCACTGCTGCGTCTGTCTCTCATACCTCAGCTGCAGCAGATGAGGCAGAGCTGACATGTTCAGCTGGTGTTCACAAGTTCAGTAGCCAGAATCTGATATCTCACAGCAAAGTCAGCAGGTACTGACAGGCACTAGATACCCGCTGCTGTGTTTGTCACCTCCGGTAGATGAACAACACAAAAAAAGTCTCCAAATCAAGCTATTGTATCATGTAGTTGCTTCTGTCTAATAAAGCCTGTCTTTTCTCTCACAGGGGGAAATGCAACATTTCCCATTTCTCTGACATTTTTGCTGCCAGGGAGTTCAAAGCCCGCATTGACTCCTTCTTCTATATCCTCGGATATAACCCAGAGACCAGGTGAGGACCAGTCTCTCCAGTCACTTTCACTGACACAGTACATTCTTAATCCTCTGAGCTACTCTGACATTATCTCGTCTAATGGTTATTTTCAGTGTGTTCTCAATTTATCACTACTTTGGTCCAGAAATTGTGAAGAAAAAAAATCAATAAGATGCTTACAAGAGAAAATGCTTTTTACTCCTCTGACTCTTATAAACTTAGAGCCAGGGCAGTGTAGTGACATAAAACAACTGACACGATGAGAGGAGGATAATGATGATTCAACATGTTGCTGTTGTATCACAGAAATGACCAAATTATACACTCGTAATTGGACCGAATCTTGTTTGATGGCACCACTAAACACACTCAGAATAACAACAAAATGTTGTGATATTTGCTTTTGACAATGTCAAACCCAGTGACAAAACGCTTATTAAAATGAATGGGACATATTCTTTTAACACAGTAGATTATTACAGAAGTAATTTTTCATTACTCACGAGGAGCACTCTGCTTTTTTGGCTTTGGGTACAAAGTGAGACGTCTAATGACGCTGTCTACTCATTATTTCTGACAATGTTATCAGTGCACAAAGAATGGTCCTAATGTGGTGTAATTATGGGAATGAGCCAGGGAAACCCCCATGGCTTTCTAATTGTTTTGTGCTTTTGTTGATATTTGTCAAATTGCATGTCAACTTTTAATTACCGATCTTTTACGTTAAAATTGAAGATGGAAATGGAAAAATCTTCAAGGAGATCATCAGTTGCATTTGAAGTCGTTTGCTTGATCAGCATGAAAGACCCTTTTTCACAGAAGACATTTTGACACATCACAGTGGGAAAAAGTACAACTGTGGAGAATAAAATGAATGATTAGTGAATTTAGCTGCTTCAGTTTGAGGATCCTGGTGTTGCGGATGCTGGCTCACTGTCAAGGCTCACTGGGAACAGTGCCACCGTTAATGTCATTAGTAACACCTATGCTTTTCCTGCAATGACAAGTCAAACGGCTGCTGTGTAATATCTCATCCTAATAATGATAATTACTGGATGTGTTTCATCACGCCAAGAAGTGGCATCACGGATTACTGATTCTTTTTGTCTAGTATTAATATTGCTTTTGTAGTAGTACTTATGTGAATGATGATGATGACAATAATAATAACACAGTAATTTGGGATTAATAGTTCAATTTAGCATATCTGTGTCACCAAGCATTTAGCATTTTAGTTTGATAGTGTATACTCTTACTGTGTATTTTTCAAAGACATAAAGTGACCCTCGTTCACAAGTAGTAACCCTTCTCCCCTCACTTTAAATGCTGGTTTGCTCACAAACTTGTTGGTAAATAGACGTTTTTTATGTTTGAGCTCTGTCAGCTGACAGCATTGGAAAATGGTTGAATAGATAAGTGTGATGGATCTCAGCAACCCTCATTCTTTGTGTAAATGCATTATTACAGTACACAAAATTGTTGTTGTGTTTTTATTGTGTTAAAAATACAAAGGTAGATAGCGGCATATTTTGAAAAATCATGTCACTGATATCTTATAATTTACCCATGTGTCATTTGGTATTTCTATAAGTTGATTTACCCAGATATAGTCTACACATATACAGAAATACCTGAATCTCTAAAGCACTTGTGGGGCTTGTTGGATGTCTGCTGCTGCTGCTGCTGCTGCTGCTGCTGCTGCTGCACATGGTGACTTGTTGAATTAATGTAGTGAAACATTAATGAAAACTGGTGAACCCGCATTGTTTAAAACCCCTCTTGTGGTGTTTGGGGAGTCTCACGTGCAGCAGTGACAGCTGGACTTGTTATTGGTGCTGAGGGTTGCCAGTTGGGAGCCCCCTCCTTCAGGGCCCCTGTTCAGTCTCGGTCTCCCTCCCTCCCTCCCTCCCTCGTCTGATCGCTTGGTATTCTGAGCGGGGTGTCTGCAATTTCACTCTTGTTTATTATGGCGCTGACATACGAGGAGAGATGAATTCCGTATCCTGCATGCATACATGTCTGTCCGCCGCCTGCCTCCGTGTGTCTGTGTGTGTGTGTGCGCTTGTGTGAGGTCGCAGCACATGCTCAGTAGTGTCTACGGAGAAGCGAGCCGAGCTTGCGACGCCGTACGTGCAGGCTGAGGTCACAGCACAAGCTCAGTGAATACCTCTCCGGAGCGAATGCGTGGTTCTCCATTTTGAGCACCTAGAAATAGGTGGGAGAGAGGGGGAGTTTAATTTCCAACGAGCATTACACACACAGTGTCACCACCCAACCTTAGGGCTCGATGTCAGAAATGGACGATTTGTTCAGTCCCCGGAGGTAGGTCTGCTATCATATTCTCGTGCTTTCTCGTGCTCGTTATTAGTTTGTGCGCGAGTGTGTCGGCTCGTCTTATTTCCATGAGTCGCGCATTTCCCCTCCGCTGCCCGGCCAGAACTGCAAAAAAAAAAGAAGAAGAAAAGAAAAGAAAGAAGCTGTCCGCATCACTGGCATTATGTGCTCCCTCTGTGTTTGTTTGTGTCGGTGAGGTGGGTGAGTGGGAGGGGGAGCGAGCGCTAAGGCGAGGAGGCTGCACATTGTGTCGGTAGACGGACGCTGTTGAACACACAGACTGTCACTGCAGATCGCATACCGTCACGCGTTTTGCGCTATCATAAAGGCAAAAAAAAACCCCCCGTCGCATCACTCCGTTATTATTCACATGTTGCCATTAGAGTCCCCGTGAAAGCAGCGGTGTGTGCTCGTGTGATGCTGCTGAGATGCGCCGCCACAGCATGCTTACATGTCGGCGGTCTGGAGCAGCAGAGGCTTCCCCCCCCCTGGCTCCATTTTGCAGCTCCTGTTTACAGTCGGGGTGACATGGCGCATGGAGCCGCTCGCAGGGGGTGTTTGCACACAAAGCTTGTAGTCGCACGCCGCTTGTTATGGTTTCTTAAAGACCATGAAGTTGGGGTCTGTTTTTGCTGTGCTGCAATTATGTCAGTGTGCCACAGACGCGCTCTCCGATTGGCTGAAATTGATGGAGGGGGCGGGGTTATCCTTGATTGCACACACACCAGACACAAGCACAAAGTTGACCAGCCTGTCACGTTGTTGTTTTGGGTTTAATAAGTAAAGCCTGTAATTACTTGACAAGATTGCTGCTAATGCTTTGTTAGATTTGAACTTGTTGTGTGTATCAAATGGGCTTGTTTCACATTGTTTATCGTGTGAAGCTGCAGCTTTGAGCAGATTATTGGAGGAAAAAATGAAACAATAATACTAGACACAGCATTATGACTAATACTTGTCTGTGTTACAGTGATAATAATTCTTTAAAGATGTATGCATGTCTAAGCTATTTTAGTCAGTCATCTATTTCTCCAGATACCTACAAGAAATAAAAAATAATTTATTGATAATTACGAGGTGTATTTCAGGGTGTGACAGTATTGTTGACAGTGTAAATTTAGAATATGCTGCAAAGTATTTCTCCTGTTCTGTGAGCTCTGCCTGTGCAAGTATACCTGCCATCCCACAATAATTCTGTATTTTGCCTCCTCTCTCAGATTTTTGTCTGGATGTGGACTCTCTGCTCTCAGCGTAAACACAGCTAGCTTCAAACATATTGTTCTTATTCTGGTGCACAGGTCCTCATTTGTCATCCTTACAGCCTCCTGCCAAACACACTGTCGAGCTGGCCAACTGTACATTATAAGGAAGGAACGCATTTCAGAGCTTTCTCTCAGACCAGACTCGTACATATACACAGGTTTTCTCAGTTCTGAGATTCACATTAATGTGTTCAAACCATTCATTATTGTAGATTAAAAAAAAGTTTATAAACTAAGATTATGAGACATTTTATGGATTAGTAAAAAGCAGGATAATATGTCTTTCTTCCAAGCTTCATTCGTCTCTAATAAATCCAAGGAAGTGGTATATTTGTGTTCATGCTACTCACTAGAAATAACTTATTCATACAAGTAACAGCACACGAGCCCTGGCTTAAAGAAGGACTGGCGTGTTATGAAATTGTTCCGAAGCCTTAAAGAAAAGAAAAAAAAAAGTGCTGATGATGTAGGAAACTTCCATATTTTATTTTTATCAACTCTGGTCATTGCTTTGGTTTTTTTTTTTTTTCCTACTCTGCCAAGTTCTGATTGCTTTACGTTTAGTTTGTCTTATCTGCTGCGAATGTTTGTAATAAAATGAAATGAAGTATTTCGACATGTTCTCGAGCAGCAGGCGGTCCTGACTCCTGGCAGGCGCCGGGGGTCATTCACCGCTGCTGAAATTCAGTTTTTTTGGCCTGTGTTGATACCGTCAGTGCCAGTGCTCCTGTCAGCCATAGTTCATAACAGTATGGATCACCCCAGTAATCACTCTCTCCTGTCTGACAAGAGGTGGAGGAGGTCTGTTGAGAAAGAGGAAAAGGGGGGAGTGGGGGTCAAAAATGCATCCGTCATAGGGTTTTTGTGGTTGGAGGTCTGTAAAGAGACCACAGGGCTGCGGCCTCTTAGGTTTCCACCAGGTCTGCATGATGGAGTGCGAGCTTCTCTGGGTGCAAATCACGCTGACAGATTCTGGGCCGCCCCGCGCTCGGCTGTATGAAAATCGGCGCTGTTACCTAGGCAACAGAGGGAAAGGCTTTTCAAAAGGAACATCTTGTCATTTTCTTTAATCCATTGCAGCTGGAGATTCGGAACACTATTATTAAATTGCAGTTGCTATGGCTACCAACGTTTGTACCAGCAGCCGTTTCCGAGGCTCGAGCCCTGCATATCCAGAGCCACCAACACCCCCTCCCGCCCCCCTCGCCCCCGCCCCCCCTCCTTCCTTTTAGGGGATTCTGTTTTATTGCTGCATCCGCAATATCAGGCCTGCAAATGTGCTCTGCTCAG
This sequence comes from Trachurus japonicus, assembly GCF_045865225.1. NCBI lineage: Eukaryota > Metazoa > Chordata > Actinopteri > Carangiformes > Carangidae > Trachurus > Trachurus japonicus. The sequence goes on along the minus strand of NC_140913.1, from coordinate 18,319,934 downwards.
CTCCCTGTGCCAGAGCAGTCTCAGGAATATTCTCCTGAAACCCTTATTTGCTTTTCCGAATAAAGCGCTATGTACTTTGCTAACATGTTACTTTACCTTAACAGTTTCCATAATAGAAAGTGCTACACTCACCCCCCTCTGAGGATATATTATCTTCTCCTGGTCGTCAATTGTTAGTTTATGACATTTTCTTCCCCCCTCTGCTTTGACGCTTCAGTCAGTTATGATACCCAGTTGTGACTCTTTAGTTTGTGCAGCTGTTTAGCTGATTCAATAGACACAATGCAGGCAGATTTCTTTCAGCCAGCTTTGAAATGCTGCCAGATAAATATTTGGTTTCAATCTGCTCTCTTTGTCTCCTCTCAGGCGACTAAACAGCACACAAGGGGAAATCCGAGTGGGACCCAGTCATCAAGTAAGTCACTGAGACACACACACACATATACACACACACACGAGTTGATGAGTTGGGTGTTGATGCAAGTTTCTTTCCATGTTGGCAACAAGACACAGCCTCTGTGTGGATCCCATTATCACACAATTAGCTGAAATCTGATAGATTTAGTCTCACTCCTGGTGTCACTTGTCATTTACGACGATCAAATCCGAGCAGGAGGTGTGGTAGCATATTAATGTCCTACAGTTCAGCTTTACTATGCCACAGTCATTAAACACATGATTGTTAGGTTCTCATTGCAGTGCTGATTTCCTGTGCTCTGTAAAAATGTATCAATATTTAAAAAGGAAAAAAAATCTGTTTAATTAAAGAAAAAATACTGTTTAATTTCTTGAGCAACAGTATGGATTATGACACTTTATTTTGCAACCACTGATAGAATCAAATGTCCTTTATCTCAACATATCAGGCTCAAACCTGCTGTAAAACCTGATGTAACTTATGTTTGCAGTAACGTCTCTCGTCAGTCAGTCCTGCAGCAAGGACAGAAAGTCATCCGGGTGGGGTAGTCCTGTGTTGTGTTAAGATATTGAATCATTGTGACTGTAACTTGTCCCCATTCCCCGCTGCCACCACTCAGCCATGCAGTGAGGGGTTGATGACAGGAGGCTGAAAGTTGATATTTTCTTCAAGCTTGCGTGCTATTTGTAGTGTGACACCATCTGTCCCTCTCTTTCTTCCTGGACTTAATTAGGCCAAGCTCCCAGAGCTGCAGCCTTTCCCCTCTCCTGGTGGCCACGCAGTGACCGAGAATGAGGAGCTGGTCTGGATGCCAGGGGTCAATGACTGTGACCTTCTCATGTACCTCAGAGCCGCAAGGTGAGCGCCGAGAAGCAGAAACGCAGACTTGTTCCCACAGGGTGAAGCCTGCTGAACTGTGGGAGAAATCTATTAACGATTAGGTTAAAGGAGGATCATTGATAAATAAATATGTAGCTAACTTTTCCCTGAAGCAGTAGACGAATCCCTGAGTAGCTGTGTGAATTAAATACTTTAAAATGAGGAACACATCACGTCATCATCACAGAGAGTAAAACTTCTATTTTTTTTTTTTTTACATTTGTGACACAACGGCAGTAGCTTCAGTTTGCCACCACTAGCCTTTTAGCGTCAAGAATAGTCGAATTAAACTTCTCTAATTTCCCGTAGCCTAGTATTTTAATGCCACTTATTCCTCTAACACTTCAACAGGTGTGCTTTCAGGAGATGAAATCATTCATCAGCGCTAGCTGAGATGTTGTTGCAGTGAAAGTGATATGTGTTAACAGGTTTCAGTGCTATGTTGTAGTTAGGGGCTGCAGTGTAATTAATCACCATCTGTCACCATGAGAGACAGTGTTAGAGAAACTCTACTGAGGTCTGTTTTTATCCGGCGTATTTGTTAAACATAGTTCATTTAGCTTTTCCGTATTACATAGATTTTCACTGTACTACATTTGTTTACACACGGATTATAACACATACAGAAAGCTTAATGTTAAAGCCCCGCTCTGGGGAAAAATGTTCTTCTTGTTGGAACAAGTGCACCGGGGCAACATCAAACATGTTTTTTTTTTATGACAACAAACTTTGAAGTGTAATAAGAGTGGCTAATAATATATGTCTCCTGTAGCATAGTGTGATGAGAAATAAGATTTAGTGCAGTACGTAATAGGAGAGGTGACGTAGAACAAAGAGAAGAAGGCTACTGATGTGGTTCAGCACCAGCTACATCGACCTCTGCCTGAAATCTTTCTTGTTGTGATGCTGTGTTTTGGTTCACTGTTCTCAGTCCCATACTCACACTTACCTTCAGTATTTAATGTGGTAGTTTTCTCAGTTTAAGCGATTCCTTGTTTGATTATCAACCAAAACATCAGCCATTTCACTGTACCCCCAAAATTTTCATCTTACTCCAACATAAGACCTGATAAAGTAGATAAAGCAGACCTGGTACCACAATATGCTAGTTTTATTTAAATAATGAATTGATTATCTACTTGCCACTTGTTTTTCTTTTTAATGACCAGTTAATGAACTACTGTTTAATCTCTATTCCATTCATGACCAAGCTAGCTATTTTACCAAAGCCTGTGCTCTTCAGTATTGTTTAAATAGTGTGCTATTTTGTTCTAGTCAGTTGAATTGAATTTTAATTAAAAACATTTTTAATGTTTTGACATTATGCGAGTAGCCACTTCAAAGGTAATGCCTGCTTTTTGTTATCTCTGCTGTGCCAGTGAGACATGATTTAACAAAGGACATTAAAGTCAGTAAAGTGAAATAACAGCTCTGTTGCCAGTCGTCAGTGGCCTTTTTAATGTTGTTCTCATCTGTGTTGTGTTCACAGGAGCATGGCTGCCTTTGCAGGGATGTGTGACGGAGGCTCGACAGAAGACGGTTGTCTAGCAGCCTCCCGAGACGACACTACATTAAACGCACTTAACACTGTGAGTAGCCATGCGTCAAGTATATCATTATGAGTCAGGTGTTGACAAGAGCAAAACAACAAAACAAAAAACAGCACATTTTTCGGTTTGATCTTATTTGAATTTCAGGTATTTTATTCTAAGCTTAGCTAAGATGCAGTTGTGCGGCGAGGGGCCACGATAAGGCCACGGAGCCGGTCGAGTAGCCCCCGGTAGCAAGCCCATCCTCAGAAGCTCACAATACATCAGGCGTAATGAGAGATTTGTCCGTCAAACTGACAATGAATGCAGAGGAATCAAGCACAAGAAAGAGATTAGAATCATCATAAACAGGGCATTTATATTCCGACTCTATAAACTGGAAAATTAACATAGCGGGCAGGTCATTGTCTCTCGACCTTCCTCGCTATTTGCAATTCCAATGAGTAATGCTTGTTTATTCTCAGAGGAAGAGCTCCAGCGCTGCCTGTTTCACCCAATTGAATGTGACACAGGGCTTAAAGCTGCACAGCCATCACCTCTGTCACCGCGTTGTTTATTTCCAACCTGCTTCTTGGATCTTTTTGTGGCATTTCTCTCATGTTCTGACTTGGGCTGAGATTCCTGGTAAAAAAAAAAACCTGATCCATTTGCATACACATGAAAGATCAGATCAATAAAACGTGTCGGCACAAAAGCCCACGTGTGTTTCTGTTAAAAAGATGTGTGTCGATAAATACATCTTTAAATATCTAAATGCATCATTTGATAGTCTTAATAGCTTGCTAATGTTTTTTGTTCTTTTCTGTGATGGTCCACAGCTTCATGAGAGCAGCTATGATGCAGGCAAGGCTCTCCAGCGCCTGGTGAAGAAGCCAGTACCCAAACTGATAGAGAAATGCTGGTCTGAGGATGAAGTGGTAAGAGAGACATTCTTTTAATTTGGAAAATGTGTGATTAAATGTGTAGTGCATGAAAATAATAATTTAGAAGCCATATATGATGAATAGTTTCAGGGGAATCTGTACTTTTGCTGGCTTTTCTTGGTATTTTTTTGTGTGGATACCTGCTGTCTGTCAGATTTGGCTTTGTGTCTTTAGAGGGAGCTGTTGAGAGAGAGTTAAAACAGAACAGGGCTCTTGGCCCAGGCTCACAAGACCAAAGTAAAAAAACTCGTCAGTTTCCAGCTCCTCCAAGGCTCAGGAGCAGCTGCATCCTGTTTATCACTCACAGAATAAATCTTTAGCGTGGAGGTCTGGAAAGGGGAAAAAGATTGAGGGCTGGTAATGTTAGCCTCCATTTGAATTTAGATGTGAATTTCACCACAGCTGTTGAAGGGCTAGAATCAGAAAATGGCAGCCTGTCTCCCTGATCAAACAGGGAGGGTAGCAGGGGGAATGAAAGTGCTGGATAACACCGTGTCAAAACGACTGAGAGCTCCGGCTTTGGCCTTGATGCTTTATGACACACTGCACTACATGTTTGTGTACCCACACCCTTATAAAGATAACACTACTGACTCATCTGACGATAGATCTTAGAACAACACAAGGCTCCACTACTGCAGACGCTTTGGTTATTTTCCCTCCTCCTGGGTGAATCATCCCTTTTTTCCACTTTGATATTGTTTTCTAATGCTGAAGCTCGGCAGGTTTTTCTTTTTCTTTTCTTTTTTTCTCCTTGAGCTTTGAATCCAGTGGAAGTGAATTGGCACATTTGTCTTGTAATTGAACATGATGGGCACATTTGAATAAAGCCAGAGCCCACGGCAGGACCACAGCGAATCACAACAAATTAAGTCAGCCATCCTTTTGTGGACTAGTTATGCATTCGCCTTTATTTATGCGTGCTTGCTGGCGCCACACTTAACTGCTGGGCGAAGATGATCAGAGCGGGGGGACAGGCACGCTGATAGGAAGTTTAATTACCACAATCCACCACAGCAGGTCTACCACAGACCACTTCTCAAAGAAAACGGGGCTCAACAGTAGAATTCGCAAGTAGCAAGATTCAGATAATAAATCGATCACTTTTGAACCTGAGCTGTGACAGATCCTAATATATTCAGGGGATTTTGAAGCATTATTGAGCTCAGTAGCACAGCTTAGGAAAAATAGAGAGGCTGTCTTTTCTTACTATAGGTCTGAAATTGGCTTCAAATGAAATATAGCCAGAACAATGGTGGATTTTTCTGTCCGATAGCAATACTGATATGTTAAAGTGATAAAAAAAAAATCCACAGCAAGTTATCAGCTGACTGAGTCTATTAACAGAAGCACATAATGTAAACAGTTGTCACAGTTGTTTTCTTAAGAATTGTGATCAAGTAACATCATGACATCAGGACATTTTTCAGTGTAAAAATCATCTTATCAGTGTTTGCTGATTTGGTACATTTAACAAAACATTTCATATGTGTGAAACAAAAGCACAATAACCACTTTTGTAAAAGTTGTGATATGATGTGCACTTCAGTTTTAGACAGCAGAATCTTTTTAATATGGAAGTGACCATTTATTAATGATCATATTAATAATAATAATAATGCTGAAACAGCTGCTGCTCTGTAGCTAATTTATCTCATTTTGTAACCCGTGTCCAGATCATGATGACTTAGTTATTTCATCATGTTCAAACGGCGTTATGTAACCGGAGGAGGTGTCAGGGAGTAGCAGTACACAGCGTTAGACATGTTCAGCGCCGGGTGTGTTCTGTGTCTGTGTCTGCGGGTGAGACAGCCAGCCGCCGTCTGTGCTCCACCTGCCCCTCAGTGTCTGCAGCCTGGAGAAGCAGCGTCTCGACTCTGGCCAGCCAAGGACACGGCTCCAAGTGATCTGATCACCAGTTGTGCCTTTTCAGCCCTGCAGCCTTGAGGGACAGGTGTAAATGTAGCACCAACCTTGACACACTCGCAGAAACCAGCCCTGCTGCTCTTCATTTATTTATCACCCCTCTCCCTCTGCCTCTGCCTCTTCCATCTCGTCCCCTCCAGACTCACTTCATTATTCCTGCCTGCTCTTTTTTCTTTTCTTTTTTTTTTTCCTCCAACCCACCCCTCCGTTCTTTTAGAGATGTGAATAAAAGTGACAGCGGGGGCTACTGAAATGACAGAATCAGCCTGTCTGCAGGGTCACTTGTCACCCTCCCCTCCCCCCTTTGACTTCTCTTGCCCCCCCCCACCCCACCCCACCACACCTCTCCTGTCGCTGCCTGCAGCTGCAGCCACATAGCACATTATCCTAGACCTCGTCTCAACTCCCAGACTTTGGAGAAATATTTATAATACCTTCCACACACACACCTAACAGAAAGATAAGACCACTGCCATGATCATTTGTGTTTCATTATAGCTGTGGAGGAACTGACAGCACCACGGAGTGGGGGGGTTTGTTTTATGTTTATTGCCCTCTGTCAGGCACAGACAACTCCAGACAGATTTGTGACAGTCAACCTGCAAACAATCTTTCACTGTGAGATTATTAGTACAACATTCAGAAATTCGAAATCCTTCACCTTGATGTAAGCGACACTCAAACTGTTTGATTCATTCGTGAGGCCATGACTATAGATAAAACCAAAGAAAAACAAATGAAATGTTCAAAATGTAAATATTTCTCCTGAAACCTCTGCAGTGCAGTGAAACCGACGTGTAGCTGTTGTGTAGTCAGCGGGCTGTTGAGAGTTAAGGAGTGGTTGATGTAACCACCAAGAAAAAAAGAAAAAAAAGTGATCTATTATTATGGGTGTGTGAAACGGTTTCAGACAGTGAAACATGGAACAGACCTCTGTTTTCTCTAAGTTTTAACTGAGCGAAGCAGTCGCACTACACCACTCCTTTATGTGTGTGTTTTATCAAAGGCCAAATCAATGCTTACTGCCCACGCAGAGCTCTCCTCCCAGCCTTTTGAATGTGCAATAGTCTTGATGGCAAAAATAAACTCTTTCAAAACAAGGAACCAAAAACATTTAGTGAAAAACACTCGGCTTGTTTCTTGTTGTTGCTGTTAAATGCTTTTCCACCGAGGCTGCATTGCGAAAGGGCAATGAATGTTGCAACACTGACTAGTTCTCCTATTAAAATGGCTACTTTATTATCAAGTAGAAACCACAATTAGCTGACAGGATGTGATTATCGGCAGTTGGAAGAACTTCTGCTTTTCAGGTCAGAAACTGAATGAGCGTGTTTGGTAACTGAACCTCAGGGTGGAGCCGGCCACTGCTGACACTTTCTGGGCAACCACAGATGGATGTTTTTGATCAAAATGTTTGCAGGTGTTTCAGCGCCATAAAATAAAGCTGCGGCTCAGGGATTGTGAATCCTTAAAGCGATAAATCCAGTTTGGTAATGTTCATGATGGGATCATGCAGTATAGCAAAGACTGAAAAGACTTTTTACAGCAGCATGAGAAGAAAATGAGAGATGTGCTCTGTTATTGTGAACAGGTATCACCAGAAATCATATCATGTTGACGTAGTTGTTAAATTGATGATGATGGATTTATTTTCATTCAAAAAGTTGTTGATTTAGATGCATGATGTGTCATTATTTTCCCAAAGTGAGGCAAGTGTTGCATTGTGAGATTGATTCCTTTGCACCTGCAGTGTCGGTGAAGGTCATCCAACAAATCCATCCTCTTGCAAACTTGATATAATGAAATTGTCTGTGCTGTAAATAAGAGGTGCTAATAATGCAGTGGCCAACAGGAGGTGCCATATAAACAATCAGAGGCGGCAGCAGCAGCAGTCGTGCTGTGTGTCGCCATGTCAAGAGACAGAGAGGCTGATCTATGGCTGCTGTGGAGCGGGAGGTCTATTCCTCAGCCAGCTGCACTGGGTTGCGGCTTATCTCCGGCTGTGTCTTCAGCTGATGGATGACTGGAGCAGGCTGCCGACAGCACTGTGATGGGAGGGGGGGGAGCGAGTCGGTAGGTTGGGGAGGAGTAGTGGCCCCCCAGTGGTAGAACACAAGCTTTACCATCCTGAGCCACACTGCCCAAGCAAAAACACCACAGGCGTAAGAGGGGTGAAAAAAAAGTCACCATGCATCCTCTGCTGCAGGTCGTCGATGAACTTAAAGTCAGATGAGACTCGTCTGCAGAGGGAGCTCTGTATGCTACATTCAGGTTTTCTTGTCAACAGTGCATTTCATCACCGTTAGACTTTGCCAGCGATGCTTTTTAGGGTTGTTGTGTAACTAAATAGCAGGCAGGATGGGTGTGTGCTGGAATTTCCTGTCACCTTTTGTGTCCACACAAGCCAAAGGAAGCAGAGGATGTCACTTTGCCTGCCAAAGTAACATGTCTTCAGGTTGATTATTTATATCTTCATGTTTGTTATTGGGCAAATATAAAAACAGGCCTTTCCGTCACAGTAAAGTTACAACTACAGAAAGCTTTTCTGACTTTTTGAAAGGGTTTGTAATGGAGGGAAACTTTGCATAAACACCTGCTTAATTTCCAGTATATCTAAACATAGATTTATTTTAATATTAAGGTGTCAGTGCAGAGAGGATGTGGCAAGTCTAGCATCTGTCAGTGTGGTCTCCCCGTCTTTTCTTTTTTGAGCATGTTGTGATTTTCTCTTTGCACGCTGTGGCTAGACTCATTACAAGCTGCTGTTATAACAGACAGCAGTGTTTTCTCCCATTGGTTTTGGCTAGTGGGCCAGTTGTCCCGGGCCCTCTGGGTTTATACACAGCAGGCTCAGAAAGGTCAGCTTTTAAACAACGAGTCAAGTATAATGACTCCATATTGAGTGAAAGTGGCTTTGTTTGCTGTTGGACGGCCTTGTGTCAGTGTTGTCATGGAATGACATTTAGCAGGAATTATGTTCCATGCATGAGCCTCCGCTCTGTTTGTCATCATGATACCATCTTTGTGCATATGTCCTCATTATCTTAACCAGTTTTACAACTCCCAACAATCAACTCTCAAGCAGGAAGTGCGCACACACAACAATGGCCTATTGAATCATTTTTTTTCTCATTCTCCTCCTCCTTTTATACGTCTCCTCTCCGGCCTCACAATAGTGCACTGTTGGGCTGCGAGGGGAAACTTGGGGCGGGTGAAAAGCGCCAGCTCTCAACTCGGGAGAGAGAAGCCTGTTGTTTCTGCACAGTGGATGGCCATTTGGTAGAGCTTCTGGCTCTCCCGGCCCCTCCTCCGTCACTGTGTTGCCTAGCAACGGAGGGCTGGAGCAATCGGAGCAGGGGCATAGCGATTCAGGGAGCAGATTGGCGGATGATTTATTAGCTGGGCTGGAGAGCAGTGAGCCTAGGCAGCTGAAATGGAGCCTTAAACTGGAGCCGACATGTAGAGAAGGGAGGAGGGAGCCAGCGAGAGAAAGAAAACAGAAGGGAGGAGGAAGGGGGGGGGGAGAAGAGAGGGAGCATGCACACGGCTCCTCTGTAGAGACGGATGGACAGACTGAGTAAATAGTACAGTTGGAGAACATAATGAAGGTGACATAATTAGGACAGACACACCGGCTGCGTGGGCAGGTCTAATTGATTTCATGTTACAGCAGGCCTACCAGCACAGGTAATAAAAAATAAAAATAAAAAAAATACAGCACTTTGACTTAGCAGCTGTTAAAGAGACATTAAACACATCTTGGAAATGTATTCCAGCCTTTTCTCCGGACTTGGCTCAAATCAGATATTTGTGCATCCACACAGGCATTTTTGAAGCTAACATTTCACTTGAACGTTTGCTGGGTTTTGTCCTCGTCTGTCAAACGAGCTCTGTAACGCTGATCCTCTGAATCCTCTGCAGTGACGTTCCACCTGTTATACACAGCTCCGTGGAAGTTTGACAGTCCAAATGGTAATCTGCTCTTAACCCCTTGGGTGGCTGGAGACGGGTGTCGCATATACATATGTGAGAGCGCCCGTGTTGGAGACGGCTCCATCTACTGGTTAATCAACCGCTACACCTTCAGCCTGATTAATGCAAATGAACTGCTGTCTCATGACACTGAGAGGACGGGTCTTTTTTCAGCTGTCGGCTCTTTTACAAGCAGCTTTTGATCAAGTCTCTTGTGTTTGATTATTTAGTCTGGTTTAACTTGACTTATACTTGTCTACTTTGTTCCTTACAATTACGCCGGAGAACTCTGAAACTTGGGACAATTGAGTTTGTTTGCATAATTGAGATAAGTATAGTCATTCATTGCTCTTGCTGACAAAGACCTGTCTTCTTTGGTCTGTATTTTTTTCCTCTTGAAAGACAGTTGTGTTTTGCAGCTGGCCGTGTTGCTCCTGTAAATTTGGCCTTTGTTCCCCAACAAAGCTGGGTATGTAAACAATCGGTGGTTACATAATGTACTATACATGGCGTGGAAAATGAAGTCCTGAGACACACAGCAAAAGGCTCCATGTCTGGTTTTCATTCTCACTTGTCTCCGTCCACCATGTCCAAGACCTTTCTCCACACAATCTGTATCAGGCTACCTCCCCTCTCAGGCTGGCAGCTAGTTGAGTTTGTGCCTCTGTGTGCGTGCTCAGCCCAAGCTCTGAATGAAATTTAAAGGACTACTGTTGTTTCCTCTTAGGAGAACAGGCAGCTTTGGTTTGGTTTTAATAATGTGCAGCGGCTTGGGTCTTTCCTGTGTGGGGGTAGAGAAGTGAAGCCTGCCTGAGCAGTGTGCGAGAGGATTGAGTGCAGGCTGCAATGAGCCGTGTGCCCGACACTAACATGAAGCACAGGACTCCACTCCGGGTTTTCCAGCCTGCTGCGAACCAGAGGCTCTCTTGCAGAAAGATCACATGTAAAGCCTTCCCCTTTGTAGTGGAAGAGCAGAGAGTGACAAGCTATTTCTTGCTTGTAAAAAAAAAAAAGAAACGGGATAAAAAAAAAGCGATATACCGTCGGAGACATTGTGGATTTGCCTCTAATTTTTCCTTTACCTGTGGCTGGGCGTAGAGATTTGTGCTGTTGCTCCCTGAGGACTTTTCCCCGCTTTTTGCTGGAGTTACTTGGTGGAAACGGTTGGCTGAGATCACTGAGGAACGGGGCTCGCCTCTGGAACAAGAAAGTAAATCTGTTGGTTGTCTGCTTCGCTGGTTATGAATGTTTTCAGCCTCCGCTTTTTTATGCCTCTCAGCCTGTGGCTCTTAAAGGAGAAGAAATACATTTAGGTTGTACAGCTTTTTGTTATTTATTAATTCTTTTACGTTGTTGTTTTCGTGCTTGTTGAGGTCGTGTGTTCAGATTCAGTTTTCATTTCAGATTTGACCTGATGTTATGAAGTTGCAATTTGTTTCACCGTGCTGCTCTTCTCCTTTCCTTTTTGTTCGAGTTTATGTGTCAGCTTTACATTTTGACACGTTGTCCATGCTTTTAAAATTGCCAGAATATACAGACAGAAATAGAAACTGTCCACCGTGCACGTTAGGGCATTTTCCTGCCTTTTAACTCTCGACTTTAGCTTTTGACTTTGAACTTTTCACATGTGAGAATAACAAGCGTGTTCATCCCCAGTTTTGCTGTTTATCTGTTTTATTTAGATTTTATTCATCTAACTGTATTTTGTCCCCACATGAAAAGATAAACTTAATCTCAGCGTCTCCCCTACCTTACTTGTCATTTCCTCTCTCGTTTTGCCCTGACATGGCTGTGTTTGCTCCGGAGTTTAAACAGCTACAGCGGTTTCTAGACACACACCAAACCTCTCCAACCACAGACTAGCGAAATGAAAACAATGTTTTTTGTCGTGGTGTTAGCCAGTAACTTTGAACGGTAGCAATTTAGCTGACTTCACAGATACTAACTGAGCTTTTTTTCCTCTCTCTCTCTCTCTCTCCCTCTTTCTCTTCCTCTGTGAAAAATTGCAGAAGCGCTTCATTAAAGGGTTGAGACAGTTTGGTAAAAACTTCTTCAGGATCCGGAAGGAGCTGCTGCCCAACAAAGAAACGGTAAGATTTATTTTTTCTCTGTACTGTTGAACTTTTTCTCTGTGTCTTTTGTTTTGTAGTAGCGAAACATGTCAAAGGAGGTGCGTGCAGTTTGCTTGTAAATAATGGAGCATTCGAGTAGATTTACACAATATTTTTTCGTGCGATATTTTAAGCCTGGTTGGTTTTTAACCAGAGGCCTTATTGATAAAGAGTAAGTGCAGCCTGCCAACAACTGTGCTGCAGCTTTATCAGATCTCTCTTCAGGCTGTCAGAGAAAAAAAAAACATGTGTTATACCTGAGTAGAGAAAAGGCTAAATGTGCTTTGCAGTCAGGCACTGAAACTTAACAAGTGGCACCGTGAACATTAATTAGCACCCTCTGTTCACCAGTAGTAAACAAGTTGTGTAGATGTGATGTGAGCCACTGTGTTTATAGCTCGTCTCAGGTCTGAGGAGCAGCCTGTTTTGTCTCCAGTTATTGTGTTATAGCAGCAACTGATTTTTATTTTTATTTTTATTTATTCTTTTTTACATTTTCAACAACTTTGAGTATTTAATTGTAAAGTGCAGCTTAAAGGCTTGAAATGGATTAGAGAGCAGGTTACAGTGAGAGCCTTTTAACAATAAACACTGAAGCTTGAACTGAAAACAGAATAATGTTTAGTATGTGATGGTGTCAAATGTCAGTTGAATTATACACAGAGACCACAGATCACAGCATAATTAGTTCACATATATAGAGTGTGAGTTTGTGAAAATTTGCCAGCATTGCAGATTTAGACAATAATAATAATGATAATAACTTAAATTTTGTTGTTTTTTAATTCTAAAGTGGAAGCAAGTTGCAAACCTTAGGTTTGAATTTTTAACTCGTGGTTAATTCAGTTTGTCTTTATATTGTCTCTGGTAATTTTTGTTGGTTTTCCCACACTTTCACGTGTTATTTGGTAGTTTTGAGGTTAGTCGGTGACCGACAAAGCTTATGATTGAAGAACACAAAGTGATTTAATATCGGTCACGCTTTAAGGAACTCCTGTAATTATGTTATTTATAAAGTGAAGCTGAGGGTGCTGTTCCTCTTGTGTGAGTTTCCCTCCTGTGTGTGCAAGCGTGATTGTGCGCATGCGTCAATGCGTTAATCATCATTCAACAACTGTGTGACCCGTTTCATGATACAAATGGGTCAGATCCAGGTCTAGCAATGATTAACGTCAGTCAACCCTGTTACATTTGATCACCATGTCAAAAACAAAATATTGCCAACATGTGTATTTTGCATTGTTTTCTTCGTCTCATATAACTGCACAGGAAAGACTGTTAAGAGACATCCTTGACTATAAAAGGGAACATGCTGTACATGTACATGTTGCTTTCAAGTCCCCCCACACCTTTGACTTAGCTATTAATTTATTCTTAGATATGCATTTTGATTCATAAAACAGTGCAGAGCTTGCTGTTTCTGTGAGGCTGCTCCTGCTGGAAGTGTGCCGATACAGTGCTGACACAGACATCAAAGGAAAATCAAAGGTGTTTGTCATACTTCTCACCCCGCTTCATTTCCTTGTCTGCTGTGAGCTGAGGATATGTCAGCCCTGTTTCTCAAACAGCCCTACATATCATGTAATATTTTTACCCCAGAACTCTTTAGTGTCACCTCCTTTGTGCTACATTTTTATTCCTCAAAACCAATCTCAGCCTCTTGAATAAGAGATTAAAGTGTGTGAATACAGTTTCTTCACAGAGGTTTCTCCAATTATTTTTACTGGTTTTTGAAATATATGACTAGTCCAGCTGATTGGCTATAAAGGAGGTATTAATGCAATTCAACCTGGAGGGGGAGTCTACTTGGCAGGAGAGGTAATAGACCTCCTCTAGGATCTCGGCCTGCCACCACCACAGAGCAGAGAAAGATTAATTTTCCTCCTGCAAATGGAAAATAAACTGCCCTTTAAACATATGAAAAGAGGAGAAAATGACTGGAAGAGCAAGGGGAGCGTAGCAGCGACCGGAGGAGAAGGGGTAAGGTGGGGCTTTAGCTCAGTATAGACACTGAAAAAGCCTGGTTTGTCGCACCAGGGGGAAAAACTCTGCTTATGATGGAACTTGGTTTTTTTGGGGGTTTTTTTTTGCTGTAACACTGTGTGAGAGCTTATCAATACCCCAAGAAAGCTCAATTTATTTTCTACCTGCTCATTCTCAAATTCTATTTCTGAAACATGAGCACAACAATATCCGAGGATGTTTTAGCTCTGGTAAAACGACTGAAAATTTCCCATTATTTCCAGTCACAGGCGCATATTTCCGTGTCTCCACTTGCATGCCAAGCCATCAAAAAAGGAAGCATGTTGCAGAAATGCCACTGTTCCTGCCCCAAGTCCTGGCCCGACCACTGTTGTTGAGCCGGAGTGCAGAGCATAAAGCCTTTGGGCTTATATCCAGAGGTGCAGTACACAGTGTGTCTGCCCCTCTCCGTTCCTCCTACTAGCCCCTATTAACTGAACTGCCCCTGAAGCGCCAGCACGGCTCGAACAGCCAGTGCCAAGGGTAAGCACCCAGCGCTGTGTAAACACACCAGGCCTGACTAGCACTCAGGAATGCTTTATATAAAGTCACATAAAGGCCCAGAGGGGGAAGTGGGTGTGTCGTCTGACCGTCTGCAACTGGCTTCAGCTGCCACCATTTCCTTTAGCCCCAGATAGGACGTCATAGGACCTGAGCTCACTGCTCCTAGTGTTTAAATTGCTAAATATGCTGAAATAGCAGATCACAGATAACTGCCCCTCATGTTTTTTTGGAAAGAGCTTTTTTTTTTCTTCCCTAAAAATGTGGTTTCAGGGGATATCAACAGACTGTATTTGCTGAACTGATGTATATCAGCTTCAGCTCTGTTTGCTATGCAGCTGATTAGAGAAACTGACAATTAAAAATTAGATCACGTTAAAATGTTTAACATTTGGCTTATTTTCATACGGGACAGATCGCAAACTATTACATTTATGGGAAAGGGGCAATAGTATTCTTCTAAATTAAATGTTATTAGTAATGTGCAAATAAGAAGAATATAAACTTACCTGGATTTAATCTTTTCTGAGGACAGTGTTTAGGTAGCAGTTTCATTCTCACTGTGCTGAAGGCACAAAGTAAAATATGCATCACTGCATAAAAAACATTACTGCAAAATCAACTGATGCCTAAAATTGTATTCAGCACAGTTCATGAGGGAAATTATAAATTGCTTGAAAATACAAGTAATTTATTTACTTTATACTCCCATATCAGTGTGTTATGTATTTATAGATCATAAATGTTCCACAATACAAGTCTGGGCAACTATAATCTAATAACCCAAAGCATTATAAAACAATACAGTACAAGCACAGTACAAAAGCTTGGAGTCTGTGTGTGTGTTCATCATTTCAGTTTTCTCATGATGCTCCATTTCTGCATCCTGTTTTTATTCTCTTGTCGCCACAATGCTTTACCTCACTTTTAAATATTAAATCATACATGTCTTAGCAGAAAAATAGCAGTGACACAGTCATGAAATTCTATTTTGGTGATATCTTGTGAAAATCATGGGAAAAAAATTGCAAAGAAAAGTGAGTAAAAAAACCTAATATTTGTGCAGCAAAACATCAGCTCTAAGCTTTGTAAACGTGCAGGACAAGAAAACAAGAATAAATCTGGGACCTTTTCTTTCTTTCTTTTTTCTGTGCAGCTGGTTCTTAGTCTGTTTTGGCACAGAAATGGCAAAGACAGGCAGGTGTTAGAAAAATCTAATACAGGTGAACCACAGGATGTATTTGTTTTTGTGTTCATCACAAGTCAAACAAGTGTCGTCAGATGGCAAACAGTCAGATTCCAACAGGCCAAGCAGCAGCAAAGATTTGAAAACATAGCTATAATTTTTTGTCATTCTTGCCTCGATACAACAGCCTCTTATTCATTGTAATATATTACTGTGAGCCAGTGATCATGTTGGGTGACGTTGCAGGGCAGTAAAGTCAGTAACTGAAGAGCATGTTATAATTTACAGGACGTATGGCTGACCTGAGCTGGATGCCTGATTTGTCTTCTTCTTCTTTTTTTTCTTCCTTTTTTTCTTCAAGCAATGCCTTGTTTGTGTCGGCGCTCAGATCAACCAGAAGGTGATGTGCTGAGCGCTTCTTGCAGCATCTTGTTCTGTGAGAGAAAAGAGAGCACTCAGCCCCCCAGGCCCTGTCATTTACAGGATGGCCAACAGGAGAACAGTGTTCTCAACACAACCTCACAGCAGATGTTTGCCCCGGTACAATCTGTACAAACGTCAAGTTGAATTCATTGCCATGTCCTTAGCTAAGCAGCCAGAACCTTGGGGATGAGTGTAATTATAAATACTTTGGTTCAAACACTAATTAAACCAGCTACAGGGGCCTGGTCCAGTTGGCAACAGATGTCAGTGGTGTGACAGAGCAGCTTCCGTGTTTGGTAAATGATATAACTTGTTTAGTCAGTGAAATCACTGTCGGCTGATGGAAACTCAACCAACGCGTATTGATGTTCTTTTAGCAGACCACAGGCAATTTAGCTCGGGCAGAGTGTAGGCAAAGTCTTCCTTCAGCCTAATAGTCCGAACCCAGAGAGCCAGAGCTCCCTGTGTAATTGAGTTCTTTGGTAGGCTTCATGTTGTGGGGTTTTTTTTTGGGGGGGGTGGGACTGGTTTATCAGCAGAACAGGCAGGATCGACCCTCCAGCAGAAAGGCACTGTTGCCATCCAATCTGCTTTCATTGGCAAAAGCGCTTACAGCAGGAAAAACACAAGTGCTGATTCTTCAGCATGTGCATCCCTGACCTGTGAAAGCAGAGCTTATTCAGTCATTCTCCAGCAGAAAGGCTCCACGCAGCAGGGAATGGCTGTCTATTTAACCGCTTTTCACATTCACTCTGCTCCACCAGCCAAGGTCCTTTTCACTATTCACTTTCCATCGTCTGCCACTGCGCTTAAAGGCATCACTGTGCTGTAGGTCTATTTTTGAAACTACTACATACATGTGGCTGATAGCTCGGATATGTGACCTCTTTTCTATGATATATTTATTTAATTTCACAGAATCCCCTACATGAATCATGCAGCTCGGAGCTGCTGCAATAGGATTTTTTATTTTTATTTTTTTTAAACCAATTCAGAAATTTGTACAGGGAAAAAAACTTTTAGATCCTGAGGATACCACTGTTATTTTAGTCTCAATAATAATTATTCAAATTTTAGAAAATGTTATTTTGTCACCTGGTATCTTGCCAGGTTGCATGTGTTTTAATATCTATTTAATAGAACATTTTCTTAATGTGAAATTTTAGTTTTAGTTCATTTATTGTTCATAAACCCAAAACCAGCTCCTAGCATCAAGCTAACTTGCTTCATAGTATGATGAGTACATAGTATTTTCATATCATCTGTGTTCTTTAAAGATTATAAATACTTCAGTTGGAATAATGTTTAAAGACATAAAGTAAATGCACACGCACCATCTCCCTCCACAACATGTCCCTGTAGGCATCAGAAGTGCGCTTCTGGCCCGCTTAACCACATCAGCTTTTACAGTGTTGCCTCCTACAGTTACAGCCAGCATGAGGATGATAGAAAAGTCAAGCACCACTCACTGAAACGATACACCGTACAGCCTGTCATGGGCGATGAAGAATACCAAGTCCAGGGGTCGAGCACATACATAATTAAACCCTGGTTTGATTTAGCTCAGAGGAATACATTCCCCTTCACCTCACTGAAATGAATCAGGAAGCAATCCTCCCTCCTCCGGCTGCAGACTGTGGAGGAAGCAGGAGGAGCACAGGTTCATGCTGCACTAATGGATGTTTACACAACTCACTATCAGCCACCAGAGCCCAGAAATCACATGCTTCCTGCGCTCTCTGCTCCCCCGGCCGCAGCTGAACTGCCTTACATTTTTAGCTGAGATTTTTATTTGTTGGGAGTTTTTTTTTTTTTTTTTTTTTAAAGGAAGGGTTGTGGTTGGATTCGAGGTTGATTGTCCATTGTTATCCTCTGCTAGCTCTTTATTCCTCCCTCTCGGCTCTCCTCCACACTCAGCCCTCCCTCCCCCTCCTCAGCTCTCCCCTGTTCTCTCCTCCTTCCCCTGCTCTTGCCAGTAACGGCCTTAACCGTTTGGCTTCATGTCAAAGCAGGGGCCTTTTGTGGCTCTGTCACAAATCTGCCAGGAAAAACAGAAACCATCTGTTCAGGCCTGGGCCTGAGAGGGGATGAGGGTGTAAATACATGAGTTTAGCCCTCGCCCTCAGCCCTGCCTGCGCACACAGGACCACCGAGCCCAGTAGAGGATTCTGCACTCCCACCCGCAATTATACTGTGGTCTACAGGGGTTTCATGGTTAACCTTATTAAGTCTCAATCTATTTTACAGGCAGGGAGATGAGCTTAAAACACAGCGACTGAGTATCAAGCTGAATATGATCATATCAGAAATAATCTTAATGAATCATAACACTTGTAGTAATCCTTGTATTCAGAGTGAGGAAACATTTTCCCCCGTCACCTGTTGACGTCTGTTTTTAAGCACACTTACCCTCACAGAAGTATCAGTGTGTATGTATATATATATACTGTATTTATAAAGAGTAAAATAATAGAGAATGTAAAAATATGTATGTATCAGTCTAGATATACTGTATGTATGTAAACCACAACACTTTTATGTTATTGGCCCTTAATAAAAAAGTAGTTTCAGCTGTTATAAAAGCTATAATAACTATAAAAAAAAAAAGCTACATGATGAAACTCTTGCAGACGTAAGGAAAACATTGCTGTATATATAATCTTTCAGCTTTACATCCATTTCACATGTAGACATTTGTATGTAGACGACCATTTTAAGTGGCAATAACTGGAGTGGAAGCCCTGAGTGTCGTGATAGGAGGGTAAGCCCTTTCCTTGTCGGATAATCCACCAGCCAGAAAGCTCCTGCAGATGGAAGCAGTCTAAAACGCCTTATAATACTGAGCTTATGTTGTCACTATCTCATGTTCTGCGGAGCAGCAGCACACTCTGTACCGCTCTGCAGTGATTTAGTGGACTGGGGAAAATTATGGTGCAGAGGCCAGGGCCAATCTAGACTTCTGTCTCCAGTATTTCTGTGAGTTTTCACCGGATACAGGTGAGCTGTTTTGTTGGCTGCAGGTTCATTAAACTGTTTCTGGTTTACTGTGGTCTTCATTTTTATGAGGAAATAGCATCTTTACTCAGAAGCCTCAGTAGGTGCAGTGTGCACACAAACCCACCCGCTAAGCATGCAATGAAGGAGCAGAAACAGGAGGTAATGGGAGTTAAAAGTGTTGCTGTAGGCATATGGGGAAGAATACACAGTCAGTGTGAGGGATTGGACGTATGTGGCTTCACAGGAACCAAATTTGACACGTGGGCACGTTCAGAGAGGTAATCTGTCAGTCTCCCCGTGACACTAATTTACAGCTCAAAGCCTCTCTCAACCACAGGAATGCCATGTTCATCTTCGACCACACTTCACTCTCAGACATCATATATAAATAACTCCTCTCCACATTTCCTGTGATGTCTCACATCACTCTTTCCTTTGTCAGTGTGACCCCATTCAGAATTGGATGTGTGAGCTTTAAAGGATTTTTTTTGTGTGTGTTCTCACTTGAAATAACTTCCCAAGTCCACAAATTCACTCACAATTTGTTGAGCTGCTGCCTTTGTTTCCCTCTTTTCATTTGCATCCGGCTGTAGCTCATCAGTGCACCTGTTAATACGCATTCAAAAGCCCAAGTTAATGTTTTCATTGGCCCCCGCATAACGTAATGGTACTTGACACAGTGTAAGTGATGGAGAGGCAGGGTGACCTTTCCCCGTGTCTGCCAAGCTGTTGTTGAGGCCGTGTAGTTGTCAGCCTGCAGCGAGGAGGCAGAGAGGCACTGCTGAGAACAGTCATTAGGCACAGAGCAAAGCCAGCGCTCGGCACCACTCAACACTTTTGATCTGCACATTTCAATTAGATTTCACATCAGGACGCCTGCCTTCCCTCAGTTAGCACCTGCGCCCTGCCTCCTCGACTGGCCGGCCAGGCTGAAGAGGGAGGCACATGGGAAATGACTAGAAAGTTGTGTTGCTGCCTAAAATAGATGCACCAACACATGGCAACATAATAGAGAGCTTTTGGGCTGATATAAAAATCATTAGTTGCTCTGTTCTTGCTGTGAACATGTTTTCGGGGGTTAGTTGAAGGTCTGTAAATGCTGTATGAGTAAAAAAAAAAAAAAGTAAATGCGTCCATCTTTATTTTAAAGCGTCCTTCTGATTTGCCTCTGTGAGCTGTGTGTCGATTCTCTGCCTCCACTCCACATGTGCTCATCTGCAGAAGGTCTACAGAGCTGTGGGGCTTGGGAGGGTTTAACACCGGAGCAGCGGCTTTTGCCATTACAGCACCTTAATTTACCCTGAAATTTGAGAAGGTTTCATTGAGCTCAGCCATCCTCAGTAAATGTTCCCAGTACTGCTTAGCCCGATAAGTCCTACAGGCAATGGTAGATATGAATTTCCCTTAAGAGCCACATGAAGGGAGATCTTATTAAAGTGGCCCGGTCCCTCTGAGTCAAGCCTTTTCTGCCAATCAAAGCAGTGATTGAGACGGACTGAACTCGTTCCTTAATGTCAGATACTCACAAAACATCACGATAATAATAATAACAGTCCCTGACCTGTTTTCTCACAACAAACAGCAAGAGCCAGCGAGCCTCAAGTAGGTTTATGTTTCATGAGATAAGAAACGAGAAATTAAATCTGCAGCTACCTCTTTGTTTGTACAAAGACCAGCCTATTAAACTTTGAAATTGTCGGCTATGGTGCCGTGTTATTTTCTGCTAGTGTTGAAATGGAGTTGAGTGAGAAGCTTTTTATAGCCATTTAAAACTAGCCACCATTTAATCAAATCCCTTCCTGCCATCGTTTTTGATAGAAGATTTTAAGCCGCTGCTGCTGTTAATGCCTTTTAGATGCACTGACTAATTTGTGTCAAATTTCTCAGCTGAAGCGCAGTAGGGAAAACAATCAATAGCCATTAAACCCTGGGAGCTTTGTCGAACAGCAGTTTAACAGACCTCAGACAGAAGATGGGTTCCCTCAGGGTTTTAAAGATTACAGGTGACTTACTGCTCACTCCACAGTCACACCACACACCTTTATGAATTTTGCTGCAGAGCTGCTGGAGGAATCGCTAACAAGTGAGAGTTCATGGCGAGGGGGTTAAAAAAAAAAGAAGAAGAAAAAGAAAAAGGCAAAGCCCCCACAGGAAACTGCATAATTGTCCCTGACTCCTGTCGCCAATTTTTAAGACTTGTGTATTATGAGTGTGGCCGGAAAGCAGCAGTTAATATGCACGGGCTGCCTCAGCAAAGTGCTCTCTGATCCATGATTGCATGTGTTAATGTTTCAGTTGGGTATTGATTTCCTGGCGGCCTTTTGTACACTGGATTTATCCGCCTCGCTCACTGGCAAGCGCGCCCCTCCGAATGTTTGATTAAAGTTCAATTGACTCTTCCAGTGAAGGGGCGAGGAGCCATTTCACTCCCTATTTGTAGCGCCAAAGCTCTGCCTGACATGTTCTTTTGTTCCCATTCAAGCTCCTGCCACCCAGGCAGCCACCAATGTACTGATCCTAATATCCCTGCATTCAGTGAGCCTCCTCGCCTAATCCTGGGACAGACAGGGCCGCAGCACAAACATGCCCGGCCAGCTACAAATCCTGGCATGGACTGACCCCACTCCATGGCCTTTCACTGTGAAATACCATGCCGACTGCTAATGTGTAGAGTCCACATATTTCCTCAGCCTAACTGCAGATATATTGTGCACTGACAATTTTCCAAATTTTTCAACAACTCTGACAAACGGACCTTAAATCCTTTGAGTTCAGTAACCTCTTCAAAGTCAAGCAATGCCTTCACCTCCTTACTAATGAGTGCGCTTGTGATGTATTTGCCCCTTCTAACGGCATTCGTTTCGTGTTTCCTTTCAGGGAGAGCTAATTACCTTCTACTACTATTGGAAGAAGACCCCCGAGGCGGCCAGTTGTCGAGCGCACCGCAGACACCGCCGCCAGCCCGTCTTCCGCCGCATCAAGACACGAACCGCTTCAACTCCTGTCAACACTCCCTCACGTCCCCCCTCCAGCGAGTTTTGTACGTATATTTGACCCCTTGAATGGCAGCAGAGGGGAAAGAGGGAGACAACACCTGATATCCTCCGCTTGTAAGAGCGACGTATGTGACGTGTTTTTTTTCTTTGCCTCCTTTCCAGTGGACCTCAGCTCAGCCAGCGAAGATGACTTTGACAGTGAAGACAGCGAACAGGAGCTGAAGGGCTACGCCTGCCGCCACTGTTTCACCACCAGTAAGCAACCATGTTCCTTTTTTTCGCAGACGCCCCTCGCCCGTCGTTGTACGGACTTGCTTGGTTATTCCTGTCCTGATTGGGATCAGTGTGAGCCTGCATAACGCAGCGCCGTGTGACAGATGGGCATCAGAAGATGTCAAGACTAATTTGATCAAATCAGACATGAGCCCACAGCTCGTTCACTCTCTCCACCTCATTATCCCTCCCCTCTCCCCACACAGCTGGCTCCCAGTGCCAGGCTCCCATCTGATCACACTTAGGTTACTGCCATCACAACAAGGGTGGCTAATAACTCTGGCTTTACAATGTTAACCCAAACAGACCTTATTAGGACATCACAGAAAATTAACATACAGGAGAGGTAGATTACCCTCGATCCAGCTGCTGCTTGAGCAAGTTATCTCAATGGGTGTTGTTCTAAAAAGTTACTTCAAGATATTCTCCATACCGGGCATCATCGGTGAACTTGTGAGATCATTTCTGTGTGTTGTTTCTTCTCACCACCTTGCGGGAGTGTGTTATTTCACAACTGTAAATGGCTTTCCTCAGCCTCCAAGGACTGGCACCACGGGGGCCGGGAGAACATCTTGCTGTGCACAGACTGCCGCATTCACTTCAAGAAGTACGGTGAGCTGCCCCCCATCGAGAAGCCTGTGGACCCGCCACCATTTATGTTCAAACCTGTCAAAGAGGAAGAGGATGGACTCAGCGGGAAGCATAGCATGAGGACCCGACGGAACCGAGGCTCGGTGCGCACACACACACACACACACACACACCTGTTTGCCATCTATCTCTCCATTTTCACCTGCAGGAACCGTAGCCGCAGAGTCTCCCCAGGTGTAATGCAGAGCCAGAATACAAAGCAATAACTCTTACATCTCTGGATAAGTAGTATAGCAACAGCGGGGATTGTTTCATATATGCGTGTATGTTGGGTGTATGGTGACCTCCTTACTGAGCCCCACATGATTTCTGTTGACTCTTGTTTATTGTCAATAGATGTCAACGCTACGTAGTGGTCGTAAGAAGCAGACAGCCAGTCCCGATGGCCGAGCCTCGCCTACCAACGAGGATTTGCGCTCCAGCGGACGGACCTCGCCTAGTGCAGCAAGTACTGACAGCACTGACAGCAAGACAGACTCCATGAAGAAGCCAAGCAAGGTAAAGCACAGCACAGACTCACTGAGCCTTTGTGTTTCTCTCTACACCTGTCTCTGCGAAATGTAACCTAATGACTCTGCTGCTCTGGCTCCACAGAAGATTAAAGAGGAGGCTCCTTCACCTATGAAGAGTGCCAAACGGCAACGGGAGAAGGGAGCTTCAGACACAGAGGAGCCGGAGAGGGCCAGTGCCAAAAAGTCCAAGACACAAGTGAGTCTGTCGTCTTTTTGTTTTAGTTACCCTCGCGTGGTTCAAGTGAGACGCAAAGGCACGGTGTCAAGACGCTCATCTTTCTCTCTCTTCTATCCTTCAGGAGTTGAGTCGGCCAGACTCGCCCTCAGAGTGCGAGGGTGAAGGGGAGGGCGAGGGCGAGAGCTCCGATGGACGCAGCATCAACGAGGAGCTCAGTAGCGATCCTAAGGACATTGACCAGGACAACCGGAGCTCGTCCCCGAGCATCCCCAGCCCCCGGGACAATGAGAGCGACTCGGACTCCTCTGCCCAGCAGCAGCTCCTACAGAGCCAGCACCCGCCAGTCATCCAGTGTCAGCCGGGCACCTCAGCAGCCTCCGCGGCACCGCCTCCGCCTACGACCTCAGCCCCCTCGCTGCCCCCGCAGGTCTCCCCGACCGCGGCCACCGCCTCTCTACCTCCCCAGCCTCTGCCCCAGGCTAGCCCCATGTCTCTCATCCAGTCGGGAGCGTCCCTCCACCCTCAAAGGCTTCCTTCTCCGCATTCACCTCTGACTCAGGCTCCGCCCCCCGGGCCCCCAGTCCCACCTCAGTCGTTACCCAGCTCGCACCACGGCCCCATGCCTCCCATGCCTCCCATGCCGCATCCACTGCAGCCCGGCCCGTCGCACATGCCTCACCCTCACTCCATGCCCCCGCAGGGCTTCCCTCTAGGTCAGTCTCAGGTCCCACCCCCGCCAATTTCTGGCCAATCGCAGCCGAGGCCGCACACGCCTCCTTCTCAGTCCCAGTCATCCGCTCAGAGTGGAGGCCAGCCTCCCAGAGAGCAGCCCCTGCCCCCCGCCCCATTGTCCATGCCTCACATCAAGCCACCGCCAACCACACCCATCCCGCAGATGCCCAACCCACAGAGCCACAAACACCCACCCCACGTGTCGGCGCCTCCGTTTCCTCAGATGCCTTCGAACCTGCCTCCGCCTCCCGCCCTCAAGCCCCTCAGCTCTTTATCCACCCACCATCCTCCGTCAGCGCACCCACCTCCTCTACAGCTCATGCCTCAGGGGCAGCAGCTCCAGCCGCCCCCGGCCCAGCCTCCAGTTCTCACCCAGTCCCAGAGCCTCCCGCCCTCAGCCAGCCACCAGCCTCCCCCAGCCCCTCCGCTGCCGCCCTCCGCAGCAGCCTCGCACCCCAACGTGCCACCGCAGCCGCCGTTCTCGTCCCATCCTTTCAATACAGTTCTACCTCCGACCGGCCCTCCCTCATCGTCATCAAACTCTTTGTCTGGCCTTCCGCCTCCATCTTCCTCCGCTCCATCCTCCTCCATCTCCATGCCTCTCCCTGCCTCAGTCACGTGTGCCGGCCCAGGTCCGGTGCTGCCGCCGGTGCACATCAAAGAGGAGCCTTTGGACGAGATGGAAGAGCCAGAGAGCCCCCCGCCCCCACAGAGAAGCCCCTCCCCGGAGCCTACTGTCGTCAACACGCCCAGCCATGCCAGCCAGTCAGCACGGTACGTCTGTTTGGACCCGAACACCGCCTTATAAAAGAAAACATAAACCTGCGCAAGCTGTTATTTATCAGTAATCTGTTGAGCTGCTTACTGTCTTGTCTGGGGATGCTGATTAGCTCTCAAACACACTCCACAACAAAAGAGTCTCTGCCTTCAGGTTTTAAGGCTTTGATGTAAGCAACAAATCAAATGTCCTCAGCAAAACAGGCGTTCAAGGCCACAATTAGCCCTGAGCTCTGAGTGGCTGATGGTGAGGAATTATCAAGGATGGAGAGCAGGGAGATTAATTACAGTGAGATGCAAGTGAACAGAAGCATCTGAATATGACTATCTGTAGTTGCCTTGTGCTTAAGTGGCTCTCAGACTGCCAATGAATAGCAATGAGGATTTTAATACATACTCAGTGTAGCAGCAAAAGTGAATGCCAAGGGAGTTTGTTTCCTCTTGAATAATGGACCAGTGTAAGCTAATACAAGCTGTCTTTTCATCTAATGGGACATTATCCTGCCATTCAGCACGCAGAATTAAAGATGACGATAATGGCATTAGCCTGTTTGTAACAACTGTTTATGAAAGTGGAACATTATTCAGATTATATGAGTAAATGGTAAATATGTTAAAGTTTTTCTCTCTCTCTCTCTCCGACGCGACCACAGGTTCTACAAGCACCTGGACCGAGGTTACAACTCGTGCGCTAGGACAGATTTCTACTTCACTCCGCTGGCGGCTTCTAAGCTGGCCAAGAAGCGAGAGGAAGCTCTGGAGAAGGCCAAGAGGGAAGCAGAACAGAAAGCAAGGGAGGAGAAGGAGAGAGAAAGAGAGAGGGAAAAAGAACGAGAAAGAGAGCGGGAACGAGAGAAAGAAGCAGAGCGAGCTGCGGTGAGTGTTTTGGTTTCGGGGTTATATTTTATATTTTTAAAAAACGAAAGAAAGAAACAGTTACTAAACATGACCTCTCCCCCTCACAGAAAGCCTCCAGTTCTCATGAAGGCAGGATGGGTGAACCTCAGATGGCTGGCCCCGCCCACATGCGGCCACCCTACGACGGCCCCCCCACCACGATCGCAGCTGTGCCTCCGTACATCGGCCCCGACACCCCCGCCCTGCGCACCCTCAGCGAGTACGCCCGACCTCACGTCATGTCCCCCACCAACCGAAACCACCCCTTCTTCGTGTCCCTCAACCCCGCGGACCCGCTGCTGGCCTACCACATGCCCAGCTTATACAACGCCGACCCGGCCATGCGGGAGCGCGAGCTGCGAGAGCGGGAGATGCGCGAGAGGGAGATTCGCGAGAGGGAGCTGAGGGAAAGGATGAAACCAGGTTTCGAGGTTAAGCCTCCAGAGATGGACACACTCCACCCTTCCACAAACCCCATGGAGCACTTCGCCCGGCATGGGGCCATCACGTTGCCCCCCATGGCCGGCCCTCACCCTTTCGCCTCCTTCCACCCCGGCCTAAACCCATTAGAGCGTGAGCGGCTGGCCCTCGCTGGGCCCCAGCTGCGGCCAGAAATGAGCTACCCAGAGAGGTTGGCTGCAGAGAGACTCCATGCTGAGAGGATGGCCACAGTGGCCAACGACCCCATTGCCCGCCTACAGATGTTCAACGTTACGCCGCACCACCACCAGCACTCGCATATCCACTCGCACCTACACCTCCACCAGCAAGATCCCCTACACCAAGGTGAGCGAAAGCCCTGCCTGAATAAACACCTCCACTACACTGTTCAAACCACAGTTAAATACATTTATAAGGTCACATTCAAAACATTTTGGAGAAACTAAATGTTTTAATTGCTCAACATATGGAGGCATCAAAGCAACCTCTACAAACATACATACATATATATTTTTATGAGACCAACATTTTTTTCAAGTAGTTATATCTGCAGTATAACAAACTACTTGTTATACTGGAAATATATAACTAGAGGATGCTCATTTAATGGACATTTTACAATACTTGCCTTGCTGTAATTTGATTGCTAAGATAAACAAACTCCAAATTTTATCTTAACACTCTCAAAAACATATTCAGCATTTGTTTGTACATTGATCCTCTGTACATATAGTTTTTCAAGTGAATTATGTAAATGAATGTATGGATGTTTTAGCTTCTATCTTGATATTTTCTTGTCATAATGATGTTACTGTGAATAATGTAATTCTACATGTTGAAACAAAAGTTTTTTATTATCATTACAAAAATGCCCAAGCCAATGTTTGTTAACCAGTGGTGAATTCATATACTTTAAGCGAATAGTTGAGGAGCAAGAACAAGAGCCTTGTTAGAGTTCAGTTGTAATGCGTCAGGTCTTTTCAGCTCAATTTAATTAAAAGAAATGGGACAGTAAAATAAGGAAGATGATAATGAAAAGCAAGCAGCTGATTATTTATGAGCTGGTTAAAAATGTATAATAAGGACTTCAAGATGATGAAAATTATATTAGAGAAGTGTCCTTTCTAATACACAGTAGAGGGCATTAATCAGTGAACTCTAATTTGAGCAGAGATGTGTGTAAACAAATCCAGTTATAATACTTCCTCATCTCAGTAAAGAGTGAACACAAGGGGCTTTAAATTAATGGAAATCCAGCTTCCATATTATCATGTTAATATTGACAGTGGATAGTGGATATGACA
This sequence comes from Trachurus japonicus, assembly GCF_045865225.1. Lineage (NCBI taxonomy): Eukaryota > Metazoa > Chordata > Actinopteri > Carangiformes > Carangidae > Trachurus > Trachurus japonicus. The sequence goes on along the minus strand of NC_140913.1, from coordinate 18,292,265 downwards.
AAGTGAGGAGTGGTCCCTGCACTCTTGAGGAGTAACAACATTGAGCTGTGTACTTTTGATGTCTGTAGCATGCACTGTGTGATACACTGTCTGTAAATGAGTGTACCTTGAACCTCAGACTCTGACGCCCAGAAGGTGGTGGTGAATGTCTTGTGTGTCCGTCAGGTTCGGGGGGCCACCCCCTAGTGGACCCCCTTGCAGCTGGACCTCACCTGGCCCGCTTCCCTTACCCGCCCGGCGCCATCCCCAACCCACTCCTCGGACAGCCGCCACACGAACACGAGATGCTGCGCCATCCAGTCTTCGGTGAGCTCTCGGCCAATAGTCGCTCTGATTGAAAATAATTTCCAATTCAGTCCAAGCAACACCAGAGTCCCTGATCTAATGTTTTGTTTGCGTCTTCTTGCAGGTACTCCATACCCACGGGAACTACAAGGAGGTCTGCCCCCGCCCATGTCCGCGGCCCACCAGCTGCAGGCCATGCATGCCCAGTCAGCTGAGCTCCAGAGGCTAGCCATGGAGCAGCAGTGGCTCCACGGACACCATCACATGCACGGAGGACCCCTGCCCGGCCAGGAGGACTACTACAGGTTAGAGACCACACTGTTAACCATCTCCAGTCAGAAACTGCATCTGCCTTTTTTCCCCAAAAAAATATTAATACTTGATGTTGTTTGTGTTTCAGCCGGCTGAAGAAAGAGAGTGACAAGCAGCTGTAACCAGCTGAGGGAGGCAGCGGCTTGCAGGTGCAGGACACAGGAAGTTGTTACAGAGCGGTCTTGCAGAGGCTCTTTGGGGTCGTCTGGACACATTCAGTTTTTAGAAGAACGGAAAAGACCAAGTGGATCGTCTGAGAAGTCTTCTGATATTTTGGTTTTTGCTCTTGTCAAGGACTTTTTTTTAATTATTATTTTTCAAGACATTGACTTTCTTTGGTATATAGCCAGTAGTGACAACGTCCTCAAGACTCCTGCATGACAAGCTTCCCTGACGTTTTTTTGTAGGTGCTAGAACAAGACACTGTGCTTATCAAAAAAAAAGGAGAAAAAAAAAAGACAAGACCGGTCAGGCCGTTTATTGAAAAATAACAAGTGCTATCTTAAATTCAACATTTATTTTAATACATTGTTGGAGGTTTTTCATAATTTTAAGAAAAGCTACAGCATGGCGTTTTTGAGTCTGTAAATAGTATATATAAACATATAATTATTATTATAATTATTATTATTACTAGGTGTGGACTCCAAACCAAGTCGTTTCAACCTCCAATATACTTGTTTTGAAGCATTATCCCTTGTTTCAGAGGGGAGCACCATGGCATTATATGAGCAGTTTCTGAGAGAGTTGCGGTTCAGTTGTGACGTTCCTCTGACATCACTGTGTTAGATATAGTCCCACACACACACTATGTAAAACCATAAACCTGTCACGCCCACTACATCCATTCACCACACACCTTCGACACACAGCAGGTTGTCAGAATGTGTAAAACTCAACGCGTTGAGTTAATGATTTGATACACTTGAAGAGGTGACGCGTTCGTCGCCGAGGCTTCTGTAGAGTGCACACTGAAGCCATAGTTTCAAAAGAAAAAACAAAAGTTTGCACTGAAAGAGGATCCTTGAGTTCCACTCGATTTGGTTTTATCCTTTTTGTTTTTAAAAATCGATATTCAAGTCAACAAAATGTCAAGTCAACACTTGATCACTTTTGGTTTTTACAGAGAGTGATTTTAATTATGAATTTAAAAGCTTGGACACCAGAAACGTATTTGGCTGAACTTGAGAGATTCAAAATTTCTTAGTTTTAAAATGATCGGGACTTGAATTTTACCATTGTTCACTTTAACAGAAGCCGAACAGGACTTTTAGGATTGTTTCCAATGTGTGAATGGGTGTGAGTCGGTGCTAGTTTGTGTTGTGGTGTCGCCTTTCTTCACTCGGTCCCATCATCCATCTTTTGCAGGGCTCATCGTCCTCCAGCTCCAGCTAGGCTGAAATAATGTTCACTGTGACACTAGAAGGGGCCTGTCGACACGTGACCACCTGTAGGTAGAGGGTTGATGGGTGTGTGTGTGTGTATGTGTGTGCGCGCGTATGTGTGTGTGTATGTTGTCTTCACAAGTTTCATATGCCTTGGTTCCTTAGGGATGCACATGGCCTCCTGGGCCACAGGAGTGGTGTGTTTGTGTGCCACTGACTGTTACGAGTAGTGTTGACTTGTCTTACCAGTGCACATGAGCCCAAGTTTTTTGTTTGTTTTATTGTTTGTCTGTTTGTTTTTAATCTATGACATAAGTTGTGCATTTGTTCCATGCACTAAGACTGTTTAATTGTCATGGAATTTAGAAAACTGTGGCTTTTTTTAACCAAATGAAGAAACTGTACTTGCATATAAAAGTGATCATATCTTCTCTTTGAGCACTATAGTTTCCATCTCAATGGTTTCAAACATTATTAAAAACCCATGGCCCGTTTTTAAAACCTCCAAAAACGTCTTTTAAACCCTGCCAACCACCTGTCACTCTGTCTGACCATCTCCCACTGACTCCTGTCTCTCTTCTGACGACGTACTCATCACCATCATCATCCTCCTCCTCCTTTGCCTCGTTTTCCTGATGATTCCCTTCGCCTTTTACTCCCTCTTTTTGTGTCTCCAAAACCTTTGATGTTAAGTGTTGTCAATGGTTTAGCTTCTTGTTTCAAAGCGGCAATAGCAGAATGTAAATTCTGACTGCTAAGATTTATATATATACTGGTATCTTGAAGCTTATTGTATATATGAGTAGTCGCCATGGGATGACACAATGTAAACAAAAAGTAGAAATAATAAGAAAAATTGTGAGTCCTGTGTTCTCTCCATTTGAGTATTTTGTAATTTTTTTGAAAAATTTGTGGAATTAAAATAAACGACTAAGTTACACCACAACATCCACTGACCCCTCTTCTTTTCTCGTGTCTTGCGATACATCAGAGTCATTTTATGTCTTTGTAAACACAGTTGTTTGTGTGCCTGGTAGAGCAGACTGTTACATCCCAGCAGCCAAGAGACACAATAAACCAGTTTTTTTAAAGATAAACGGTTCTGATTACTCACTGCTCATTGGCTGAAGAAAAGAGACCGACTTAGTTCCCTCTGTTTTTATAAATTTGTGAAATGTAATTCTCCAGCTGAGCAGAGTTTTGATAACACTCATGTCCTACATTTGCTCTTGAATGATAGAATTTTTGCTTGACAGGAGAAATGTGTTGGGGAGCAAATCAAGCATTCCTGTTTCTTGTTTTTGTTGTGTGTCTTTTCTCCAGCCTTCCATTTTCTCAGCTTCACAAATACTGAGCTTTAAGAGATCACCCCAGCAGCAGGTAGTGAATCTCAGAGCAGAATATTGCACCGCTGTGGTATAATAACATCAAAGCCAGGCTAAGCCAGAAGGAACACCTACTCAGGTTGATATGCTTTGCTATCAGCGGGGCTGGGCTGTCATTTCATCCTGTGTGTGGGGAGTGATAGACCAGCAATCTGTGATGGTGTGCCGCAGCGATGGCTGTCATTTTGAGAGGGAGCTATTATTCTGCTGCTGCTTCTCTGAAATGATGTCCTGTCCTCGGGAAAATCGAGGTTCCTTGGATGCTCCATCCCGGGGGGCTGTCATGTGACGGGGGCCGCCTTGTGAGGAGGTGCTGCTGCTGCTGCTGCTGCTGCTGCTGCTGCTGCTTGTTGTTGCCGCCTCGCCTCACCTCCCCATAAGACACAACAAGACGTCAGAGCCAAGCAGTGCTGGCTGGTTGAATAATTCATCCTCCTCCTCCTCCTCCTCCTCCCCCACCTCTTCATCCACACCGGCGGTGGAGCGACCGCGACTTGTGTCAACTCAAATCCTTCTCATAATACTGTGTGTACCCCTCAGGCAGGCACACAGGGATAGACATCGTCTTTAGAAAATAAAGAAATCTGCTCCCTCTCTGTCTGAATAGCAATATGTCTTGTGCTGCTGCTGCTGCTGCTGCTTTCACAGTGTTATTGTGTTTGTTGCAGCAGGTCTCGGACACAGAGCCTCTCTTCATCTCCTCCGTCCTCCTCTTGTCTTTTCTTTCACTCCACTGTCTCTGTGCCTGCAGAGCGTGATGCTCAGCGGCGGAGAGGAGCCCCACATGCTATTAGTGCATTCAGTCGGAAGGTATAGCTGTGCTCCTTTGGCGGGTAGCTATACAGTACCTCTGTGGCCGCCCAGAAGCCGAGCAAAGGGTCTATTTATCTAAAAAATAAATAAAAAAATAAAAAAAAGAGCCGTGTTGACACAAAGTAAATCTGCCTCCTCTGCCTCCTCATCCTCTTGCCTGAATTAGATACAAGAGACACGGTGCGAGATATTTTCACGCCTACTTTTCTGCTAAAATCCACCATCCTGTCTATTTGTGTTTGTGCTGGAAGTAGCTAATGTAAGAAACACTGGCTCCATATTTTGTGTCTATATACGGTATACATAGTATATATTTTCTGATTTCTTCCTCCTGACTCAGATCTGAAACGATGCTCAGTCATTTACAAAACAAGCAACCTGTGGTTATGTAAAAACTCCATCTAATAAATTGAGCCCAGCTGTAGGAGTTTGATGCAAATAAAGGTAATTAAACACATTTAAAATGCAAATGAGCCCGCCTCAAATATGCAAACATGCATTTTATTTAAAACAAGGTTCATCCCTGCGTTTCAGCGAGCTGAATATTTATATCAGCGAAAACAGCCTTCGTTTTTCCAAGGAAAGGTCAGAGCAAGGTTTCTTCTCTGTAAAACGCCGGAATGACAACTACACCTGGGAGAGGAGAGGAGACTCTGAAAGTTAATGGTGAAATCTACTTTAGATTGTCGAGCTCCCGGAGAGAAACCTCGGCCCTGCATCTGTCACAAACCTGCAGCCTCATCATCAAAGACACGGAAGTCCTTCAGATGTGCAGATAATCGATCCCAGAGTTTGTCCATGAGTCCCCCGGCAAACATGGCCCCCGGCTTGGAGACATCCACATTCAGGTAGTGGCTCAAGGTGTGTGTGTGTGTGTGTGTGTGTGTGTGTGTGTGTGTGTGTGTGTGTGTGTGTGTGTGTGTGTGTGTGTGTGTGTGAGAAAGAGAGAGAGAGAGAGAGACAATAGGCCTTTATGGTGAGGGATGGAGGTCAGGAAACAAGTTTTCAGTTCCCCCAACACACAATGTTTTATTTGTCAGTTATTAACAATAATATAGAGGAAGAAACTGATGAAAGAAAAATAAGCGTAGTGAAAGGTTCAACTAGCTCTGTCATTTATGCCACATTTTGAATGCAGAGCTTCTACTTTTGACTTTGTTCATATTGTGTTTTTTATGCTTTTAGTTTGGTAAATGATCTCAATACTTCCTCCATACTTCACTGCAATGTGAAATGTGACTTTTTTGCATGTGACCTATAGTTGCTACCTACTAACAAATGATCATATAATGCAAATAACGTGTCTCACACAGATTGAACATTGATAGCTTTGAGCTACTGAAGACTGGAAAAAAAGCATTGTGAATTTTATTTTGATACTTTTTGACTTCCTGAGTTCAGTTTGACTTTGTGGTGGTGCTGCTGCTTTTACACAAGTAGAAAATGTGAATACTTCTTCAGCTCTCCCTGTTGGTTTAGGTGGAGGTGGAGTTTTTTAAGAAACTCTACCATCATCATCATCAGAATAGTGGAGTCCCATATTATTACATCTTAGCTGGACACCAATCAAAGGCTTTTTGGAAAAACAAAATGGAGAAGGGGAGTATACTGTAGAGCTGCATACCACAGTATAATATTTCATCTGCGAGAGAGTGGGCTGCCATTTTGACCAGCATTAATGTTCAATCCCGGCATGTGTGCTGTAATGACTTTCCCAGTGTGTGTGAGTGTGTCTGCATCAGTTTATCTCTGTGTATCTGTTTGCGTTGCTGCCTGCTGTGTGTCTGAGGCCTGGGCTGCAGCTCCCATGCTTCTAATGATATCCTGCTCTCGCATTCCTGTCATAGCCGATCTGTATTCCCCCTTGTCTGCTTCAACAGATCAACCCAGTGCAGCCACAGGCCCGGCCCGAGCATTCCTCATCCACTCCCAACACACACACACACACTCACTCACGCACACACAAACACAAACGCCCTCAGGAGGCCTCTGCTGACGCCTACTGCAAATCTCACACGTACTGCCTCTCGTTCTCCCACACTCCTGCTCCCCTCTGTCTCTATTGTTTTGAGTTTAGTTTTCAAGGGAACGGCCTGTAGCCAGAGTCGTAGGAGCTCTTTGTTCAATAAAGCCGTGCCAGGTTTGGTTCCTCGCTGGCAGAGGACAGACAATGCACGGCTCGCGCACTAGACTTCCAGGCTCCTCTTTAATGTGTTGTCATAAAACATGCAGCTGGCAGAGACTTAACGTTCAGCGGGACCGCGCGCCGCTGCAGCACACTGAGCCCTGGGTATTGCCCCTTCCAACTGTCCTCGTACATGTTTCTCACAGCAGCGTCTGTGCACTGTCAGGCTCACATAGACCTGACATTTCAGCTCCTTCGCCAGCACCGCATTTCAATTCACCACTCACCCCAGTGGAAAAATCTGGAGAAAAAGAAAGAAAGGAGTCTGCAGAAATGTCCTCCGGTGTCATCTGAAAATACCGGGACAGTGGAGGGATACTGGGATCTGTTGGCAGAGCTCTCCCTCAAATTTATTTTTCATATGAAAAGAAGACTTCAGGCTGTCGTCTGATTTACTTCTGCTCCGCTTAAAGGGGAAAGAAACCCAGGATGAATGTAAGAAACAGCCTGCGCGTTGCCATGTGGCTAACCTCTAACCCTTCTAATGTGAAGTCATGTGGGCTTCATAACCTTTCGTAACTCAAACACAGATTTGTTTTAGCCTTGCATTCACAAACAAACAAACTCTGTTAGTCCTTAAACCATAAAGTATATAATGAATCCAAAACAACTTTCAGTCACATAGAGTTAATGCTACAATCCAGGAGTCTGTTTGACATTAGGAACCTCATTACAAAAAATTCAAACCATGTCAACTGCACAATCCAGCGCTTCTTTGCTCTCATTCTTCCTGCAGGTGGTGGCTTCTTCACCGTTTACCTCCCTATCACAAACTCTCTGAACTAACCCCATGAATGATAATAAATATATAACCATATATAACCAAAGATTATCCATCCAAAGCTGTTTTACTGTTCACATCTTTGTTATTTAAACAAGAGAAATGAGAGTTGAAACAAGGACAAATGTCATTTTCAGCCACAGGAAGCTCTGACTAAAGTCAGACATCACTCACAAAGAATGCTTTCTATCAAGTTTATTGACTTAAATCAGCTTCCTGCCATCAGATGTGGACGAAGCTCGGATAATTTAAGTTTGTTAACCAAATAGAGAAGTGATCTGTGACCCACTTTTTACAGCAGAGCACATATCTGACAGTCCTGTGAGCTTCCTGTTTGTGGAAATCACATTTGTGCCCACCAGTTCAAGCAGACAACCAGAAGTGTGGGCCCCATTCACACAGGACACACAATGCTCACCGTGACGCACTGTAACATGCTTTATATCTAATGCACCCTTAACAGTGAGGTGGCCTATTTAGAGCAACACTGTGGCATTATTTTACCTTAAAGTGATAGTAGCAGATAGTAGTGACAATCATTTTTAACATTTCTCTGACTGAGAGAAAACTGCCCCTGTGTTAAGGTTTCCACCGCCGCCCACACAGAAAAATAAAGGGTGGTGTGCCAGCTGTGGTAAATCATAAATTCACCTTTGAGGTGCTTTGCTAAATATGTATTTTAGCTATATATGATATTGATCAGGACAACAGAGGGACAAAGACAGAACAATCATAAAAAATACCATTTCATCTTTTTATGTTTACTGTTTCTGCACAAATTAAAATGCCCCGCCCACTCTGCATTGCTGTGTTCGAGGAAACACAAAAATACGGGGCAAAGAGCGGTCTGTAATATTTTAAAGGGGTAGTTCAAGATTTTGGCAAATTGGCCCATTGCCATAATCCCTATAGTCATAGGAGTAGATTCGTTACCTTTAATTGTCGGTGAAAGCTATTTTTAGAACGGCGGAGCAGAGCCGCGAGCTGCTCAGAGCTACGCTACGGAGGCTAATGGGATTTCTTTGTTTCCCTCATCAAACTCATAAAATACACAATCCAACAACTCCAAAACGCTCTTGTGGACAAATTGTGACCTGCACATTCGCCACACTATGAGATAATAACGGAACGTTACGAGACGGAGTTATTTTAGAGGCAAGTGCAGAGACTGCTTGCCGAAAAACTGCCCCCGACGGAAACGCACAGCAGCGGTTTTGCATGAATTTACGTCTCATAGCGTGGTGAGTGTGCAGGTCACAACTTGTCCATGAGAGTGTTTTGAAGTTGTTGGATTGTGTATTTGATGAGTTTGATGAGGGAAACCAAGAAATCGCTTGAAAAATAGCTTGTACCGACAATTAAACAAACCGACTCCTAATATAACAGAGGGTCCGGGTGCACTCACTCACCCATAAAGGATGTGCAAAACCAGACTGCCAAGTGATCATTGATCTCATAAACAAGAGATTACGGATTGCGGGGCGTGTTTGTGTGATGGTGCCGCCGAGACCAGGATTGGGACACTGGGTCAAAGGCGCTAGGTAGAAGGCAGAGATCAAGTGATCATTGATCTCTTGGCAAAACGGTTTGCATCGTCATCCGCCATGCGGGAGATCAGGGTTCGGCAGTCCGTACTGAAACACAACGCAGAAGGCCAGATTAACATCGGCTACACTAAAACTATAGGGATTATGGCAATGGCCCAATTTGCCATCCCTTTAAAGAGGAACAGTGCAAGATTTTTGTTTTAATTAAAGCAGAAGTAAGCGATCTGGTCGTTTTGGCTAACTTCTTGTCAGCCGATGGAGTTAGCAGTCCCCGCCCTCGTCCCTATGTCACCACATTCACACGCATCCCTTGGCTGCACACACAGAGAGGACCGCCCCTTTATGCCGTTCTCTCTCCTCATTGCATAAAGGTTGTAGGATACAAGGAAAGTTTTCTCCTCGGCTTACAGCAGAGCAGAGTAACTGACAGACCCGTGTTTCGGACCAAACATTAAGTGATTGCTGTGGGAAGATATAACTATTTAAGACTTATATTAACACAAACATTCCGCTTACTTCTGCTTTAAACATCTTCAGAGTAATTGTAATGGTTAAATAAATGACTTGTAACTTGTTACGGGGAGAATGGAGGCTCTCTGCCTTCTACCTAGCGCCTTTGACCCAGTGTCCCAATCCTGGTCTCGGCGGCACCATCACACAAACACGCCCCGCAATCCGTAATCTCTTGTTTATGACAGATAAGACTACACAAACAACATAACACGTATATGATATAGTCTAACATTATCCACCACTTGATTGCCTTCTCACCGCCTTTGTTGAAAACAAATGCATATTGGCCAGGTGGCGAGGGAGGAGTGTTAGCAAAGCAACGAAAAAGCGACCGGACGTGCCTAGTTCCCCTTTAAAACAGGACAGGTCATTTTAACTGTTACAATGGGACACACCTGTATTTTACAGGCTACTATTGACACATTGTGCTCGGCTGGCCTGGTGTTGAACTATACCCTGGTTGCCTGCCCAGTGCCCGTCATCCTATCGCGAGATCACAGCTCTCAGCCATGGATCGATGCTCTCAGCTGGCTGTAAGAAGCTTGCTAGCTAAAAAGGAAAAAGAAAAAAAGAGCTAGCTTGCTCACTCACTATTCTTTGCATTGTAAAAGGGAGTCACGCTACGCGCAACAGTAGGGGGCCCTGAGAGCAAAACAACCGCAATTTATTCTTTTGCAGTTTCACTTTCATCTATTCAGCCCAGAAGTGTTGATTTCTCTGTTCTGGACCAGGCCAAGCAGCTTCAGTTAGACTCTGCGCTGTGTGACAGTGTAGCTGCTGACAAAGCTCCCCTGTGTATTTCAGTCAGTGTCTTGGTGTCTGGCTCTAATGCTGATGCCATCTACTTACCTGTGTTCAATATCTGTGAAGTGCTAATTAAGCTCTTGTTCTAGTTAAACTCACTTTTTTCTTTGGTTGTTATTTGACACTTCATAACAACAGGGTGCAACACCATATCAATAATCATATGAGAATAATCATAGTCAAGGATGTAGGGAGTTACCACTTGATGCTTTCCTCTTCATGAGCTCCAGTCCTACATTATACTGTGTAATGCTGCTGTGCTCATAGTCGCTGGTAGTTTTCCTCTTGTGGGCTGAGGTGTTCAGCAGGGGAACAGTAACATGGTGACTAGTCACCTGTGACTAACTTCCTTGAGTAGGAAAGGTTATTATTGTCATAAAAGTGTATCGTTGTATCTGCTGTGCTGAGCTCAATGTACGATGATATTAGTCTAGATGCCAAATATTCACTCCATACAAAGTCCTTGTTCTCAGTAGGGCTACAAATAATACAACATTTACTATTACATTTGGTATTAGATAAAGTAGCACCATTACATTGTTTTTATTGTGTGTTTGTTTTGTATTGTTTTGTTTTGTTTTTTATGCCCGACCAACAGAAAATCCAAAGATTTTCATTTCAGCATGGGATGAAGAGCACATTTATTGAGTCACAAAATTGCTGTCATTAATTTTCTGTCTATTGATTAATCAACCAATATCAGCATGAATTCATGTTGTGTACCTTCTAAATCAGTTTCTAATTCAGGTGACTGACTGACTGACTGACTGACTGACTGACATATTGTTTTTCAAAGCCCCACACACCACAACCATTGGTTTTCTCACAGTAACCTCAGGTCTTTTTTTTATGCATTTTTATTATCTATAAAAAATAATATTGAAATAATGCCTCAATCAATTTATCCTTGAGTAAGTTAACCAATTTAAATTACAGTTTGTTTTTCTCGGTGACCGTGCTGGCTGTTTTCGTCTGATTCAATTCATTTTGTGGCTTAAGAGAACAACAGATGTGATATGCGAATGCCATTTACTGACTGACCTGATGCGCTGTAGGTCAGCAGCTTCACACAGTCTCCCATCATGCAGATAACCCATGTTCGACCCTGGCCTGTCATACTTGCTGTGGTGGCTTTATAAAGCCTGCCTGTCTCAGGGTAGCAGCGGCACCAGAGCTAAATAAATCACAGCCAGTAAATGGCCTCCACTCCTCAGCAATTTCCCCAGCGCTCATCATTCTGTGGGCTGGGACTGATAGCATGCTGTCAGTCGACTTCTACCTGAGCACAACCCAGTACTGGTTTACCCTGCTGTGTGGCAATGGACTCATCTTGCCTCCTGTTGTTGGAATAGCCAGATCAGCAAGGGAAGAGGGGGACTAAGGGGCAACCAGGGGCTTAGATGTGCATCCAGTGTTGCCAAGCTGGGGCTTGAGGGGGCGCCAACCGAGACAGGGAGCGCCCTGACCTTGTGTTTATGTAATGGCCGTCCCTGTGATAGATGGCGTTGCCAGAGCATTCACCCGCTGCGCCATGGGGCTGTCCACTTGCCTTGACGCAGATAGATCGGCCTTTGTTTTTTCCCCTCACCTCCACTGTGTAATTAATCTTGAACGCGAGCCCCTGGAAGAGAGTGCACTGCACTGCAACTGTGGGCTGCTGGCCGATAGACTCACCGGCGGGCGGGTGGTGCAGGCAGCTTTCAAGGCCCCGAGGACAAGCACCACCTATGAGATGGCAAAAGAAGATGTTTAAATGCATGCCGCTCCAGGCCGCCTCGCTCACCTTGGTTATCAAAAGAAGAGGAGGTGAGCACAATATTTGTGCCTGCTCCAGAGTACAATTTATCTTGGATGGAAATAGCATCTCTGGGAAGATTCAGCAGTAATAGACCCTCTCCAGCACCACTGCCATCACATATTTTACACTGGGGCCTGGTTTCTCTCCACCTATTGCCTCACCCATACCACATGTTTTCTGCTCCATTTCACAAGATAATAAGGCACTGGGCTGAAATGGCTTAAAGCAAATGAACACATCGGTACTGCTATTTTTCACACTGAATGGATCAGAATAAAGAATGTAAATCAGCCATGTTGCATCAATGAGGACAAGTTCAGCACAGGTAGTGAAGGGAGAGCTGCCAAAGAATAAAGGAAAACAAAATGACATGTAATTTTAAAACACACACATATTTGATCCCATATTTAAATTTACTATGTGATCATTTTTGAGAGCAGGCTTTAATACTTTGATATCAGACAGATTTTGAATTTTTACCCTCTAAAATGTTGTTTCTCAAACAGTCTTTAATAGTTGTGTTTCTTTGTCATTTCCTTTCCAGGCCTGTATGTTTACTCTAACAGTGCTGTAGGCTTAAACAGATCATGTGGTCTTACATTAAGAGATCCCGAGCTTGTATTTGACCTGCTAACACTGCAGCATAAGGACTGGGGGATTGAGCCCACCACACTGACTGTACTCTCTCTGTGGATGTCAGACTGGCTGTATTATATAAACTGCAGCATTCAAACATCTACTGCAAAATGTAACGACAGGAAACGGCTGGTATCTCTATAATTATACAAATGGCATCTTTTGAGCATTGTGATCCGGAGGTTTGTAGGCAGTGTTTATGATTTGAGTGTGAAATCCTCCGTTGACTGCAGTAGTGGGCTGCTAATCAGAGGCTGTGGTTAATCCTTTGGCTGTGGAGCTGTTTCAGCAGCTGAGAGCAGTGAGGTTATGGACAAACTCCACAAGATGGAGGTGTGAAGCAAATCATCAAGTCCTGCAAAGAGCCAAATAGAGACTACATAGACAATGTATATATACTGTTGTTTTTTTTGTTCTTTTAGAAAGGCAAGTGTTCACAAAGCTGTGTTTCATGCAGAGGGGAAGTTCAGTCTAATAAAGTGATGGGAAGTCTTAAAATAAATAGAGTTGTGATATTCTGCAGCACAGAAAATAGAAGCACTGGGAGCCATTGAGCTCCAGAAGCATGGACGCAGCACTGCAGAGCAAACAGGCGTGTTGTGTTGGTTCACTAAATGATGCAGAATGGATGCTGGATAATCACCACACTGCTCATAAATTCTCCTCTAAAGGCGCCTTGTAGAATAGATTGAGTGCATTTTCTTTGGGCTGTATCACCTTACAGAGACTTGTTTTACCATAGAATCAAACATAGGAGAAAATTATGTTATAATTATCAGATTTAAATTCCCTTTGATAAATAGGCAGCAATAAAAACAAGGGGGGAAAAAAAGTTTACTCGAGCAAACAGTGCAGACACATCAGGCAGGATACACAGTGCTCATCATCACAGATATGTATGTTCATGTTGAACATTTCTCTGAAGCAGCCCCTGGGGTTATGGTGAAACAGTGCATGATTTAGTCGAGCCCTCCTGCCTCCCTGTAAAAACCCTCTACTCCGGTGGCTGGCTGCAGATTTAATGGGCTTAGCAGCTGTTGAGGAAAAGCAGTGAGGGCTTGTGGCATATGCTCTGGTTAGAACAAAGAGCAGCGAGCACACCACACGAGCTACAACTGCCTGAGCCAAACGCAGTGCTGCCATAGGGGCTGCAGGCAACCATTAAACTGTTTTACAGCTTGTGTTCAGTCACTTTATTTGATTGACTTTTTGTTAATGCGCTGTTCTGGGTTTTGTGTACTATTATGGAGGTTTTTGATCCTTTTTTCCTCGGTTTGCAGAGAGCTTTATAGAGTACTTGTGTTTGAGGCGTTCAGGTGTATGTTCATTGTATGTTTACTGTGCGAGGCTCTACAGCTCTACAGAGCTTACACACCGTATAAGCTCTTCATATGAAATGAGAGCAGAGGATGGTGAATTTCAAAGGTTCTTTAAAGGCACTTGACAAGGCCGCCCTCTTCAGGGAAAGCTGTAACCCCTCCAACACATCTGCTTTCAATGTGCTGTGTGGTGACAGAAAGTGGTGCAGAGAGTCCTCTAGTGGACACAGTGAAAATAGCCATTATTGGCTCTATAAAGAAAACTTTAACTCATATTTAATGCAACACACAAACACTCACAGTTTTGCCCTGGCTGACATGTGATTCAAATGAATGGAAATATAAGTTTTCCTCAGTTTTTTTTTAGCACAAACTAAAATTATTTTCCCACAAATTTCAAGCAGATGAACAAGATCAACTAATTTAAAATTTCTGCCTAAAGCATTTTTATTTGATTTGGCAAAGTGTTCTGCTGCTGCCTGCAAATATGATCAGATTATTAGCTGAAAACTAATTAACTCTGGCAAATATGTGATCTTCAGCAGTCAGATTGGTTTCTCAGCACAGTTAGCAAGAGGCTAAAGCTTCCTTCCAATTATTTCTCTGCTTCAAAAACACTATTTCTTCTACATATAACAATCTGACAGATTGCACAGATAATTTTGCTACATATATATCTGTCCCACACAGTCTGGTTACTCCTAAAAATTACCAGCTGTTATGGACACACACACAGACTGATGTAAGTTTTATTGCAGTTTGCACAGTTGCTCTGTGCATATATGAGCTCCAACAGGCAGTATGTGTAAACAGTGATAAGGATGTGTTTGTGCAGTGTGTGTGTGTGTGTGTGTGTGTGTGTGTGTGTGTGTGTGTGTGTGTGTGCATGCATGTGTGTTGCTGGATTTCCTAACTGTTAGCAAACACGCTGTGGTGCCATGTTCTCCCACTCACTGCCGACAGAGACAGCTCAGCGTCTGTGTGGGAGTGAAGTGTGGCGGGTTTGCTAACTGTCTCTGCCCGTAACAGTACAGTATAAGCTCTAAATCAAGACGCTGCTCCTCACATATTTGTGTGCCTGCAGGTGTGTGTGAATAAAAATAGGTAGTAAAAGCTGCCTCCCGAGTTGCATGCTTGCTCTCAATGAACAAAAAAATGTCCTTGTATTAGCTGCACTGCAGAGAGGCAGATTTTTTTTTTCTAAATGAACCAAATGGCTTTCAGTGGAACAGACTGAAATGGAAAACACTTGACATTGTGAAAGAGAGATATGAGAAGGCTGCCCGTGGAGGGGAAGGAAGGGAAAATGAGACCAAGTGAGAGGCCTCAGGGTGAACAAAGGCTTATCAAGCGTAATCTCCACCAGTGTTGCTTGTCAGTCTCATCATGGCTGACCTTGTCTTGAGCACTGCTATAAGCGTGACCCTCTGTCCC
Organism: Trachurus japonicus; assembly: GCF_045865225.1. Taxonomy (NCBI): domain Eukaryota; kingdom Metazoa; phylum Chordata; class Actinopteri; order Carangiformes; family Carangidae; genus Trachurus; species Trachurus japonicus. The sequence goes on along the minus strand of NC_140913.1, from coordinate 18,277,068 downwards.
GACTTGGCTGAGCAGACCCGTCACGCTTTGTTTGTCTGTGAGCCTCTCACCCCCACACCAACCAAGCAGCAACACTGCCTCTGTGTGCGCCTCACTTGCTGCACACGGTAGCTACATGAGGCTGTGTGGAGAAGTGACTCAAACGAAGATCACATTATTGTCCTGTACATTGTTCAGTCATTCTACTTAAACATTATGTAATACACAATCAAAACAAGAAGAAACAGGGCCACTTATGGTTTTAGGGATAGTCACAGTGTAAATGCATTGTCTGAGAGTTTATGCCTGTGTGTGTGTGTGTGTATGTGTGTGTATGGTGTGTGGGTAGGTGATATAACGAGGTTGAATAACAAAAAGGCCTTTCCCTTACGAACTTTCAGTTTCATAAGCCAAAATTGGCAGTTGTTTAGGTATACTTACAACCCAATCTAAAAAAAGTAATAAAGACTTATTACTAATCTTACTACGACTTATTATTAGATAGTTTATTGACTGCGTTGGCCTTACAAGTTGTGAAAAGAGATGTTAGCAGATATCACTCATACACCATAATAATCTAATAATTATAATCCAATTTCCTAATCTTATTGTCCAAAAAATGAAGGTATAGGAGGTCAGGCCCACTGGGACAAAATGACAACAAAAACTTTAGGCCTATTTAAAGCAGAAGTAAGCGATCCGGTCGTTTTGGCTAACTTCTTGTCAGCCGATGGAGTTAGCAGCCCCCGCCCTCGTCATGGATCTATTAGTCCTCGTCACCACATTCACGCGCATCCCTTGGCTGCACACACAGAGAGGACCGCCCCTTTATGCCGTTCTCTCTCCTCATTGGATAAAGGTTGTAGGATACAAGGAACGTTTTCTCCTCGGCTTACAGCAGAGCAGAGTGACTGACAGACCCGTGTTTCAGACTAAACACTCTATATAAGTGATTGCCGTCGGAAGATATAACTATTTAAGACTTATATTAACACAAAAATTCCGCTTACTTCTGCTTTAATTCAGAGAATGAGCCATCAAATTATCTGTACCATCAGTTACTTTGTATTATAAAGAGTAATACTCCGAAGTTTGTGTGTTGTTCTTTTATATTGTGACCCTCAAACAAGTCTCCATTGTCAACTCTTGATCATCTGATGACCATAGAGAATTGAATAAACTGTTGAAAGAGATCTATGCAGATTAAGATTACAATCTCTGATACAGACAGATTAGTAATGAAAGTGCACATACTATGTTTGCAAACTAAAACATTTGATTACACTTAAGAAAATAAAGTTCAGATTTCAGTCAACAGTGATGGGTTCAGATCTTCTTTTTACAGTCTATGGTTCAGATATGGACATGTGACTGTCCAGAGGCAGTGCTATCACCAAGGCAGAACATGGACTTTTATGTAGAAATGATCCAAACATACACAAGAAGAACCAATTTCTGTTACATAAGTTTGTGGACATGAACATATGTTTATGTTTGTGTTCTTATTATTCTTTATTCTTATCTTTTTGTTCTTTTGTTGAGTTAGATTTAACCGTGCACAATACTATTCTGCAAGCCAATCACAAACAGATGACCGTCCTGTGCACAGCTGTGTTCTTATTCGTCTTCTGGGGTCTGGAGCTGAGGCTGGGGTAATGTAAGAAAACAGTCACGTCATAGGAATCCCAGTGCTCACAAGGGATGCCTGCCTATACTTCTTTTATTCATATTCATATATCATTACAAATCTGAGGCCTGCCGTGTGGGCCCCTCAAGCTCATTCATCATTTTGTAGCAAATCGTGATCTCATGGTTTTCAAGTTCTCGTGTTGTTGTCTGTTGTCAGTGGCAATGGGCCCTCCTATCTATGGTATGTTCAAATATAGTACCAATCCTCAAAAAAGTCACTGCTTCAGTCACCTCTATGCTCATCATTAGTAGAGTATCAAGAGGTTTTCAGTCGGGCAACACTCCCAGTCGAACTAACAAGGAGGAGTAACATTCAGCATTCAGCTCCAGGGGAAGCTGTCAGTCTTTCAGTCGTTTTGTTATTTCTTTACTCTTTAGTTTTGAGACTTGTTTACGCAGTTTTGGCAACATCCTGTTGGTGCCTACTGTGTATACTCTGAGAAAATATTTTTTAGTATAAACTCCTCATTAAAAACAGCCGTGCAAAGACTGACTGATAAATGTGGCAGTAGCCTACACATCTATCCATGATGTGAATCATCAGGCAAACATTTTACCCAACTGTCATCATTTACTTTAACAGTAGAGGACAGTGTGAGCTCTTTTGGCTGAATGCCCCATTAAATAGGGTGACATCAGGTAAATTGAGCCATCAGGTAAAATGAGCCATTTAAGGTTTGAGCCTCCTAGCTTCTTAAGTTTTAACAGGCAATGGCTGTAAATTATTTCAAATTGTTGCTACAACTGTACTTGACAAAAAGCTATTGATTTGAGTGGTCTCTGGTAGCTGTTTTGGGTGGGACAATGCTTTATATCCAGCCTGCTGAGGAGAAGTGTGCGAAAAGTGGCCTGGCAAACAAATTTCACTTGAAACTGATAAGGTTGATAACTCAGATTAAAAAAAAACAGATAAAAAATGTGATTTATAATACACATTGTTATTCCCCTCATTGGATAGAATGCAAAATTCTTGCTAAGCTTAGCTTACTTATTTTTAATTTAAATGCATTTTTTGTGGGTGCCCCAATTTACCTTAATGCATCGTGGTAAATTGAGCCATGCATTTCAGCTAAAATGAGCCACCTTCACTGTTGAGTTTTGATGGTTTTTCCAGCATATTACGTATCTTCACATTGTCCTTGTTATTATACAGACCCAATGTTTGTGTGTGTGTTTTAGCTTTGGTGCAGGAGGCATCGTGACCTGTGCACACACAAACACACAGGCACACATGCACGCACAAACATACAGACACGCACGCACGCACACTAACACCACAAAAACACACAAGTTCCAAAATTGTCATGATGTTATTCTAATATTCTATTCATTGTTTCAATGTTATTGTTCGTGAATTCAAATGTTATATAATAATATTAGACTATATATGTGGATTGTTTTATCATAAATGATAGTGTTTTGAGGGCATTGTTTAGTTCAGTAGATAGAGCAGGTGCCCATATGCAAAGGCCCCGGTTCGATTCCTCTGGTGGTCCTTTGCTGCATGTCATTCCGTCTCTCTGTCTCTCTACAGCTGCCCTATCACTTAAAGGCCTAAAAGCCAGAAACTAAACTTTAAAAAAGAAGAAAAAGGAGAAGAAATGCCTGTTTTGCTTGGGTGGCTCATTTTAGCTGATGACTGGCTCATTTTACCTGAACACATGGCCCATTTTACCTGAACAATGCTCAAAAATGTTGGACAGCCGATGTTTCAAAAGCTATAGGACTTGAACAATTATATTTTATTATGTCATTTCAACAAAAAAATATTAAAAACAGTCAATATTAACTACAAAAATATAATTCAGTGTCACACAGTGCTTTTTCTTAGTTTCCTAAGTGATTTACCAAAAAGTGGCCCAATTTACCTTATGTCACCCTAGGCCTTACACCAGCAACATTATGGCTAAACGCTCATATCATAGTTAGTAAATATTAGGGTATCCTATATCCAAAAATAGTAGGCTAGCCTTCATGGATCTACTAATGTACCAGCTCTTTAGTCTTTGTTCCTCTGAAGACAAGATTTAGAAAATGATAGTAGAGTAACCTAGTGGAGGCCGGAAGTCGTTTTTCTAGCCTCCACATTAAAAGATGATTTGGTTATTTTGGGGGCAGGAAAGACTAAATTGTTAAACTTTCAGGGGATAACAATATCGACTATGTTTGTGTCGCATATTCCCATCAGACTTTATGTTCGGTTTGACAGTGAAGTGAACAAAAGAAGAAAACTACAACAAGCACAGGTTTTAGATTGAAACTCAACCGGAAGTTGCTTCACCCGCCATTGCTACTTAAGCTGGCTGCCGCCGTTACACGGAACAGAAGAAAAGGAAGAAGAAAACCTCTATGAAGACAACACAACAAGTGCCGAACAAAGTGAAACAAACAAACAAACAAACAAACAAACAATGCGTTTGTCAAAAGTCGGTAAGTAAGGAGATGAAGGTGACACTTATTTTTATTTATTTATTTTTTGCTGCTGTAGAAACCGCTCTCTAACATGAAGGACAACTTTGACCTCAACCCGCCGAGGCCTAACGTTAACCCTTGTAACGTAACGCGACATCTCTGTCATAAAAGGCGCAAATAATAAAACTCTAATGACAAACTCACTGCTCACCCCTACTGACCCTCACTGCTATTAGCTAGCCTACCTGAATTTAGCCTAGCCTGTAATTAATATGCTTTTAATCATCCTAAACGAGGCATTATTTTTTTAATGTAAGGTAGGCTATTTGGACACGTATGGTTAAATTATTGAGCCTAGGCTACACAAATGTACATCATCACAATTTGCTTACACTTCATACAACATTTTGACAATCCATCAGTGGTAGACAGGATCAACACAAGATCACATTGGCCACTCTTGGGGAATAAAAAAAAAAATATATATATATATTTGCCCATTTTGCTGCTGCTCAGATGGAGCTTGTGACTTAAATACTCAAGCAAGTCAAGCCTGATGCAAATTTATGAGGAATGGGCCAGACCAAGTAATAACAGCCAAAACCTTTCTGTTTGTGAGGCCACTTCCTCTCCACATTTGAGCTCATTTTGATTGAAGGATGGAGATACCTGCATGGACAGTCCTGTAGTAGATTACTCTACCACTTTTGTCTTTTTGTTCAGTTTCCAACATTCTTCTATCCAGCCTCTAGGTGGAGCCTAAATAGATGGACAGAAATGAAAATGTTTTACAACCTTTTTTTGCTATGTATCGGGGTAGGAGGCAATAATAGGCAGCTTGAGAGAGACGGGGCTGTTTACAGCTGGTATGAACCTGTTTTAAATGTGCTTGGTGGCAACTGGACACGAATCAAGAGTCTTTTGTGCTCATGATGCTGATTTCCATCCACCCCCTTCTGGACCCATCTTGTGGATGTGTGCTTCTATGGTGCTACCCAATAGTATGTGGGGTTGGCGAGAAGCTTAGCCGCGGATGCTAATAGCAAAGACGGTTTATAAACCAAGACCTTTCATGACGAGTCAGCTTCCTGTATGCATGTCACGTGGGCTTCTGCACGGCCACGCCCCTTTAGAGAGACCAGAGGCAGCTTGAAGTGTATTGATTCCTATGGGACAATTTAATGTGAACACCGATTATGGTCGGGTCTTTCTCCCCACGGTCACTGAAGCAAATTTTGGACTAATTTTTCACAAGCCACATCTCTTCTGAACAGTTTGACACCAAAATGGTAATTTTCAGACGGAGAGATCCGGAGAAAATCCACTTTGTTCCAGACCTGTCTCTGTCTCTACGACACACTCTCGCGAGATTTGGCACTGATCTAGGCAACGTCAAACAAACGGCCGTGAACTCCCGTGAAAATTATTTAAATTATTTTTGGCATGCTAAATATTACTGTTAGTAGTGTAAATATTTAATGTTATCATAAGAAAATATAAATATCTCACTTTCATCTACCTAAAAATTGTATAAATCCACACACACGTTCACAGACGAGGTGGGGTGACGGTTGGCCACGCCCATTTAGAGAGACAGGAATTGTATACCATTTCATATCATTGGAGCAGCCGCTCATGGAGTATCTTTCCATTTATTGAATATCTTTGCTAATAGCTCAGCTCCAGCACGAAATAAAGTTGAGAGGCCGGACACGAAGTGGAGCGATTTCCGCACTGTATATTTATTCACAGATACAGACCATACAAGCCTCTCACGGCATAAACTATTACCCTCAGCAAAACAATAAACGAAGGACGAAGTAGTTCGTGACCTGTAGCCTTCACTAGTGTCCACATTACTGAAGTCGACTAGGGGAGAAAGGTGATATCAAGTGACCAAACAAAAGGAGGCGCCACCGTGTGGCGTTAACTGGTAGTGCACTGTTATACTCTGGCTGTTACAAGTAATATAAACATGATTTTATGGAACCAATATTCAAACTCCCTTTAAAAAATTCCTTTCTTTTCTAATTGGGAACAAACTTTTATTCCAGGTGTATTTATGGTCTTAATGTCGTTCGTTGAGTTGAGTTTGTTAAATAGAGAAAATTAACTTGGTCTCCAACAAATAGCTCACTTCTGCTCCTCAAATCCTCATATTCTCAGGTGACACATCAGTATTAGCAAAATTGTCCCATTATCCTATAATTCAGTATCAATAACTAAACATCTTTGTCAATCTCAGTGTCTGGTCTGTTGCTCAGCCCTTCTTCTTCCACAAAAAAATATTCAGCATTTGTTTAAATTAATATATGGAATGTGCACCCCAAATGAAGCTTCTTTTTTTTAATGGACTTACATTGCAGTTATCATGTTGCAATGTTGTAACTAATTAAGTTTTCCATGTTGGTCACCAACATGGAAACAATCAAATCAGAATCAAAATCTGATTATCAGATTCTAATCTGTTTACCTATTACTGCAGATAATTGATTTATATTGTAGTCCTTTGTATGTTTTTGCATCACAATTTGCTGTGTGTATATATATATATATATTCCATATTGTGGAGGGTATATCAATATTGTGGAATTAAAAACAAGCAAGGAGAGAGAGAGAGAGAAAAAACATTGCTGAGGGACAGCTGGGAGATGAGATGTCTGTCTTGCTCCACAAGATGGAGCTGTCGCCGAATAGTTTTGTTCCTGCTCTGCTGAGGCTATGGCACCTCAGTACATTTAAGAGCCAGGAAACACTCAAAACAGGATTTTAGTAGACAGTAGGTGGTGCTAGTGATTCATCATCCTCGAAAATAATCATTTTGAACAGCAGAATCTGAGGTTTCAGCTATGAATAAGCAAAGAAAATCTGAAAAACTTGAAATATTTGTGTCAGTTTGTTTGGTTGGTGTATTTTCTACCTCTCCTCCGTCATCAGTTTGCTTAATACTTCATTAGATACAGTTCAAGCTTGTACACCGATTTTTGTAACTAAGCTGATCTCTGACTGGCAGTAAGTCTCAGTCTGTCCTGATGGAGCCTAAACATGATTTGAACTGATGTTAGAGTTACTCAGTTCAACCAGTCTGTTCAATGATGAAAGTGAGGTAATCATATTCACAAAATTAAATAAATGTAAAATATGTGCGTCACACAAATTCTACTAGACTTCGGTTGCCTTTCAGAGGTTAATTTCAGTTAGGCCACATCAGTCACATGGCTCCTTGCAAAATCAGAAAAAATCACCACTACGCCCAAAATAGGATTATAGTAATTTCCACAAAGATTGGCCTGTTGGAGGAGAGTGGAGTGGAGTTTGTGGATGTGTGTATGGATGAGTGTGTGTGTGTGTGTGTGTTTGCATGAGTACGTGTGCTGTGTGTTTGAGGGTTGGTTCATCATTGACATTTGTTATATTGAAATCTTTGGCCTTTCGCCTCTCGTACAGCTGCTATAAGCATCTCCCCCAATCGCCCTGGGTCCAATGGGAGGAAAGACCGAGCAGATCCAACATCACACGTGACCTGAAACCTCAGACTCAGAATGCGTCAGAACCTGGCTGTCATGAGGTACAGTATGTTAGATTTTATTATCTATTATACAAGTTTATAGCAATTACCACTGAAACGCGGTTAAGACACGGACTACATGACATCAGCCTGACTTGTCCAAACACACAAGGCCATTGCAAAGATGTGTGGCCTCCATGTGACATTTTACAGTGGGTTTTTATAAGAGAGCTTACTGGATAATCCAGACTTAGTTGAAACTGAGATGAATTTTGCTTCATCAAGTCTGAACGTTATAGCTCTTTTTTTTTTTAGAAGTGTTTTATTTTTTTAACTCCTTCTGAATATAATTTCTCTTTTTGTGGTTTATCTTAATAATCTACCATTTTGTTTTGATGTCTCAGCCTAAGCATAAATATTAAGCTTCAACTAGCCCTGCTCTCGTGCAATATGTGTTTACATTACATGTAAACACACCCCTGATTGTTTTACTAAATGCAAGGTTGCATGTTTATGAATAAAGCAATCATGCTAGTCCAACTGTGAAAAACTCTGCCGATCCAGAGCCATTCTGGTGCCCCTATAGGCGCTGAGGGTAATTACACTTCTTGTGACCAGAAGGGTTTGGAATAAGATAATCTCATGCTGCTGTTAGATTCGTCTAGAACTCGCTGATCTTAATTTTGTGTAGCGAACACTTGAAAAGCTTGAGGCGGTCATTTAGTCGTCTATGAGTATGAAAATTCCTGGAAAGTGTGGTTGCTGCTGTACTTTTCTGTTGGAGTAGAGTGTTGATGACCAAGCGTCAATTTTCCGAGGCTGAAAATTGAAATGAACATTGAAAGTATCAAACGCTGCGTTTCTCCAAATGGCGACTTGATGCCGGCTCCAACGGAGTCGAACCCCGTAGACTCCCGTAAAATGTCCAACTCTAGGGTAGAAATAAACATGCTTACAGCCTGGTGCACAAGTCCTTTTTACGGCTAATTTCCTCCTTCATGACGACAGTACAGGGGTGAATTTTTATATAACTTGCTTGTTTGAATTTTATTACGGCTTTAAGTTCTGCATAATTGAGGGTGTGGCCTCTTTGAGTGACATTTTGGCAAGTGTGTTCCTGCCACAAGCCAGCGTATATCCTCAAGTCTTGGATTTCACACACCCTCCCTCTTTGTCTGTTTTTATATTAGCTGGGTGTTCAGCGGAGTCAGCTACTGGCAACGCAGGGCCAGTAGCTTCAGAACTACCCTTTAGAAACCCATGGGTGATATTGGGGAGGCTCCGTCCATCTTTATGTACAGTCTATGGTGATGACAAACGGCTGGATCTGCTCTAACCTCTTGGATTAACATACGACAGCAGCCCACTGCATTTCAGCCCTTCCTGAAACTACTTACTCTCTGATTTCCTCTTAGTCTTTAACAAGTTTCTTGCTACTGCACGAAAGAGTAGAGCCACAGACCGGCCATCAGTGTCAGCAAAGCCCTGCAGTCTCACCATCAGGTCATAAGTTTAAAAAATAGTAACATTAAAATAAAAATACATCAATATGCTGAAGTGATTTAGCTGCAGGTACCTGCTCTCCTATCTTATATAAGGAAATGCAGGTGCACAGTTTCTGCAGTTTATTGTGTATGTTGCTATTGATGGGACCCTGTGGTAACTTAAACAGCTAACAAGAGTCCTTTGGCCACACACTACCTGAAATAACCCCAGTAGAAAAGAAAAGTGTGGGCTGGGCAATAAACATTGATATTTTGTATGACTCATCTAGGTTACCTGATAACTATTATGGTTTTGCAAGAACAAGTTAACATGTGTATTTGTTTTTGGTTATAGTTTTGTATGTCATTTTGGTGGTTTTCTTTAATGCCAGTGTAAGCTAAGCATGCAGCCATACATTGCGGTGTGAGCTTGTGTGAGTGAACAAGTGTGTACTTGTGTGTTGTGGGTGATGTTGACTTCCTGAGGCTGATCACCACCCTCTTCCCAGCGTCTTGTTTTTGCCCATCTCTGCCTGTGTGGAAGTTGTGTGGGCACCCTCTGGATTGCCTCACTGCCGAAGCATGCCGGACCCTGTTATCCAGCTATCCATCTGTGTTATTGATTTTTTTCCCTCTTTGTAGAGTTTCATCTTTCCTCCACTTTTCTGTAGAGCGATGGAGAGGGAGGGAGAGCGATGGAGGGGGGTGGTGGTGGTGGGGTGGGGGTGGTGGTCGTAGGGGGTGGGTGGGGGGTTGAGGAGTAGGGGGCAGAGCAGAGATCTGAGAGCTGGTAGAGGAGGAGGGGGGGGGGGGTGGAGGGATGGAGGAGCGGAGCAGCAGTGGGGCTTCTGAGGGTAGGGGTGTAAGAGGTTGGGGGGGTGGGGGGGGGGCTCTCAGCCTGGACTATGGATGAGCGAAGAGGGAAAGAGAGAGAGAGAGCCTCTCTTGAAGTGTTAGAGCTTTTCTCTCTCTCTCTCTCTCTCTCTCTCTCTCTCTTTTCGTTTCTCTCCATTCTCATGGGATCACCCCCCTCCCCCTCAGTCTCCCTCCTCCCTCCTCCCTCTCTCCTTCTTCCTCCATCCTGCCTCCGAGGCGCCTCTGGTACACACACGCTCCACTCGCCACCCCCTCCACCCCCTCCTCTTCCTCCTCTGCCTCTCGCTCCGTCCGCCTGCCTGCCGTCTCTCCTTCCCGGGGGGCTCGGGCAGTGCTGGCGGCGCAGCCGTGATTTGCAGGAGATTTGTCTAAGTGAGAAGCAATTAGTGCGCCTAAGCACCGCTAATGTATGCATGCTGAGGCCGCCGCCGCCGCCCTCCTGCTTGGTGGTGCCAGAGCCAGGCCACGTAACAACACCCCTGGTGTTCTCGCTCCCTGTCTCCCTTTTTTTTTTTGAAGGTGGAGGTGTCATCTTGTTCCCACTCCCCTTCAAATGACCCAGTCCTCCCTGATTTTAATAGCAAAATAATTAGTTGACCAATGGTGCTGAAGTTGTGTTAATAAACACTTGTCACTTAATTGCAAGTATTGAATGTATATATTACTGTCTCCCGTCTGGAATCTTCTACCTTCTAAATGTAATTAAGGCTCATGGAGGTGACGTCTGTCCCTTATCTTCTCCCACTTAAGTTTCCATTGTAAAGTCGAAGGAGGCTTCAGTAAGCCTGGAAATTTAAGTCTGTGAGTGATGGTGAGTGGTAGCATAATTTGAGTGTAGTAATCCATCCACACACTAGAGTATACACTCAAATGAACACACATCACAAACACACATGCACAACAAAGTGGAACAGTGGTGGGTGGTAGGATTCCCTTTGAAACCTGCGGTGTAGAAAGGCTTGTTTGCAGGCGTGCATGCATGAGGGACGTTCTGCATGGTGCGACTCCCCAGCTACTTGAAGATGAACTTTGCCCTTTTCTACACGTTCACTCCCTCTTACTCTGACAAAAACAAGATTAAGTCTGCTCATCTTTACGCCGCGCTTTGCTGCCTTCCAAGCGGAGGCCTACATGGACCGTGGGTGGTTTTGGAACGAGGTGCTCGTTAATTAAAGATAGGATAATTACTGGTGCTTCTTAGCATGGCTTTAGCGGCGCTGATAAGAGGATAATCCTGGAGAGAAAAGCGGAGATCGAAGTGGTCCCCGGTAGACCAGGCCTCCTGCTTGACTGGGCCGGAAGAAAATGCATCCCCAACCCTCCGCCCCCCACCCCCCGTCCTGTCTCTGCTTCTTTAAAGAGCAGGACTCACAACCAGAGAGTATAGAATATTCAAGAAGGCTGCACTTCAGCAAGGGGAAGCCTACATAAAAGACTCAAAAGACATTAGACATTTCTTGTTAGGCTGAGGCTTTCTGAGGCTTTTTTAAAGCTACATTCACTGGTTTTACCGAATTTGGCTATGAAAAAGCATAATGCTGTGTTTTCACGTAACAGTGACTTTTTTATCCTTGCGTGGAAGTTTTTATTTTAGATTTTTTCCCACTGTGGGGAAAGCTTTGAGTACACACTTAAGTGCCTTGCTCAAACACACTGCAGCAGGGATGTCTGCCACTCGTTAATGGGCATATCCTCAAAATCCTATTAGTGTATTCATTGGAGCTTCCCCTCAATCCAGATACACAAACACACACACACACACACACACACACACACACACACACACACACACACACACACACACAAGCACGCACAGACATGTAAATAATCAGATTTAAAATCCACCTCACACTCACATGACTGTAAGGTTACATGACCTAACTATCGTTCACGTGTCTCTAACCCACATTTTGTCAAGGGGAGTTAGCCATTAGCACTTGCTGAGCTGTTCCCATATGCTGGGCCTCCACAGATCTATAATTCAAGGGTGGCAGATGTCCCCACGCATTATTCATGAGTGCCGTTCCATGCCGGGCTAGCAAGCGAGCCAGCAGCAGAACCGTCAGAAAAGTCCTCGCATATAGAGGGTCTCTTCCACGTTGACCTGCAAGTGCACCTCCCCACAACTCCTTGCTGAAAATGAGCCACATAAGGTTTTCAGAGATGGAGAATTGTAAGTTATTCTCTCAGAGGACAGATAGAATCATGGGATTTGGATACATACCGTGGTGATGCTCTTCTGTTTAGTATCAATAATTATAATAGTTGTGAAAAATACAAATAATTCATTTAAAGGGATACTCACAATTTTTACAGGGGATCCCAGCCTTTTAATCAGTACTTCCCAACATATGGGAACGTTAATACTACATTACTGGAGTGCCCTTTTTTCAAGTGTCACCGAATGACCAGCAATACAGATACATTTGGTTTTTTTTGCCGAAGTTTTGAGGTATCTTTCACTTCCTGTCCTGGAGGGGAGATGAGATGAGATAGACTTTATTGTGGTGGTGGAGGTGGAGGAGTTAAGTGCAGGTGAATGGAATTTTATTACAGTTGCTTTCTAGCCAATATCGTCCAAGATTGACACAAATCAGCAATTTTTAGCTATTAGAAAGTAATTCCAGTAACAACTGTTGGAATGACACTGACGGTGAAGTTTATTGTCTGGGACTTTGGGCATTTTCTTTCTTTCCTTTCCTAAAATGATAAAATTCTTTTTTTTTTGTGTGTGGTGCTTGTTGGTGTTGCACGTTAGATTCACAAAACTCTCTTCAATTGCTTCATGTTCACAACATTTCATCAGTACCATAATTAACACTCGTAAAATTGCCATATGGGGCTTCCTGTTAGCCTTTGTTTGTAGGACAATTTAATTTACAAAAAAAAAAAATTACACTGCAGAAGTCTGCTGTCAAATCACTAAAACAAAAAGATAAAGAAACTTAGCTGAGCCAGTCGTATTAAAGGACCCAAAACACAAAAATATTACTTGTATTGTCAATGACTTATTATTGGAGCCGCGCTGATATAAAGATGGAAAGGTTTGGGCTACATGAAGTTAGATGTTGCAAAGACGTCTATCTATAGTTAAGTGGTCAATTCACTATTCGTAATGCTACTGCAATCACATTTCTTGCTATTGATAATGATAATCTATGATCGGCTGATCCATACTTTTGGCCTGTACCTCAGATGGTGAACGATTTATCAGTCCCGCACACTTTTCATGTGTCACAAGGCCAACACATCAGAGTATTAACCACAGGTGATGATTGGTTTTAAGGTGGTTCAGTGACTGGAAGCAATAGTTGTAAAAGAACAGTCATGTATGTTTAATGAAATTTACCTGATCACGATTGGCAGCCGGTTAATTTGGGTATCCCTAATTGATATGCAAGACAGTCTGCAATCACTGAGAATACTACAGCCTTACAGTAGGTGATGCTACTCTGTCACATAATACACCAGAGAACGATACTGGGCAACAACACAACTGCGTACAAACCCTGAGGCAAAGAGAGAATCAGGCTGCTGTAATGAAAAATACCAATAAAAATAATAGCAGATAAGTGTTTAAACATAAAGATGATGATATGCTGAATATGAATTTTGTATTGAGTTAGTTATACATTATTTTTTGAGAAATCTATACATTATTATACATTATTTTTTAAATAAATCCATGTATTGCACACTTACAGTATATAAAGGAACTACTTCAACCTCTTGACAGTTTTTTTTCAGATGGCCCATCTAAAACCATTACAGTTTAACATATTGAGTCCTCCTTTATGAAGGTGGTAATATTCAGTATTTGTTGGCTCTGCATTAGAGGGTTGTTGGTTCGACGGTATGATCATTGAAGTGGCCACAATATTTGGTTGAACTCTATTGCTCACTCAATATGAAGAACTGTGTATGTCGTTTAGCCTTCTTATTAATTTGAATATGAAATAACAGGAACACATGTCAACGTAACGCAATACAGCTGAATGGCACGCCTAGCTACATCATCCTAATGATCATATGGATGAATCACCACCTACTTAACACATTTCCACCGAACACTGATTATTTTAATCTTCATGATGTATTTGAAGACTGTAGTTCGTGATAGATCTTGGCCACTGGAGAAGTTTGTTTGTATCTGAGAGAAACTTTCTAAGTATGAGGAGATCATCAATACCTTATATTCTCTTGAATCGCTTTTAACTCACTTAGGGAAGGATCTGTCTTCTTCCCTAAGAGATTGATGTCTAAAATAAAAATAAAACTCAAACTATTTACATGGCCTAACATGACTAGAAGTGATTGAGAATGTGTTTCTTTGTAATTTGGGTTCAACGCTCCTCGCTGCTTCTGTCTTATTCCACTTAAGACTGTGTAATGCGGTACAGAGTATTCTTGGTGCTTTAGGAGTGAAGAGGTCAGATTTTGCACGTGTGCATTCATGAGTGTGAAACGTCTACACTGTAAATCACACCTACATACCTGGAGGAGACAGCAGCATTGTGTGCCGATACCCTCAAAGAGTGGGAGATAAAACACAGGCACTCGCACACACACACACACACACACACACACATGCACCCAAGATCACAAGCCGCCGCCAGCGCCAAGCCTGGCCGGCGCTGAACCGGCAATCCGATACCTCCTCCGGAGCCGTGCGGAGGGGGTGAGTGGGTGTGGGAGAGAAGCTTCTATAAAGTCTGTCCCGCCGGTCGGCCGTAACCTGAGCTCCCAGCAGACAGCCGTGGTGCCTTGCAGTCAGGCACGGAGGAGTGAGTGTGTGTGTTTGTGTGTGTGTGTGTGTGTGTGTGTGTGCGTGTGCGTGCGGGGGTGTGTGCATGTGTTTTGAGATGGGATGGGTGACATGCTGCCACACGCTTGTTACCACTCTTTGGATCAGGCCTATGCGATTGTGTAGATTACATAAAGCAACGCTAAGACCTCCACTTGATTTTGTGTCTTTCTCGCAACTTTACACGTTCGTCCCATAAACCGCTGATGAATTCCACTCTGCAACGTGTTAATACATTGATTCTTTTTTTTACTGTGACCCTTCTTCTCCCTGTAAGTGATACAGATGACGAGATGACGGGAGCTTTGTCACGTCAGTCACTGAGGTTTTCTCTCCTCCTTCAGGCTTTAGACTTCCTTACAATATCTCTTTCCTCTTTACATCTGTGAGCTTCCAACGTGACCATCATTCAAAACATCGGAAGATGTCAGCAAGCAGAAAACTGCCGTCAGCTGCCATATTGCTCGCTGTTGCTGCCAGGGTGCTGCCCTTTATGGATGTGAGGGAAGCGTGTGTGGTTGGAGAGCAGGATTGGAGGATGACGACGAGTGGGGTGGGGGTTGATCGCACTTGTCTCTGGGCTGGCAGAGGGACAGGAGCCCCTTGTGCGGTTGCACTGGGTAAGGAGGTTAACAGAGTCACAGCAGAGCCAAGATGCTGCCTGGGATATTGACAGGTTGGAACCTGAGGGCTCCTGCAGGATAGGAACACACTGCCAGAGGGTTGGTTACCACCACCGCCTGCCTGCCTCGGAGGGAGGGAGGGGTAGGGAGCAGAGAGGGATGGAGGGAGAAGGGGGGGGGGGGGGGGGGTGGGTGAAAGCAAGCATCTGAGATTTATTCTGCTGAAATAGCTAAAGGTTCAAGGGAAGGCCATGACATGAGGGTGATTGAGGTGGACAATATTGCTACATTTATGTTATAAAATATGAATAATTCTTGTAATGTACTCATTAGGAACACCTATGCACCTGTTTATTTATGCAATTATCCAGTCAGCCAATCACATGGCAGCAGGGAAATGCATACAATCATGCAGATTAGGTCTGGCTTTCAGTTCACATCAAACGTTACAATGGGGGGAAAAAATGTAATTTCAGTGACTTTCACTATGAAATGGTTCTTGGTATCAGATGGGCTAGTTTGAGGTTTTCTGAAACTGCTGATCCCTTGGGATTTTCATTCACAACAGTCTCTAGAGTTTTTACTCAGAAGTGTGTGAAGGAAGAAAAAAAAAGCCATCCATTGATCAGCAGTGGACTGAAATACCTTGATGATGAGAGAGGTCAGAGGAGAATGGGCAGACTGGCTGGAGCTGAGGAGAAGGCTGTGGTAACTCTGATAAACCACCCTTTACAACTGCAGTGAGCAGAGAAGCATCTCAGAACACACAGCACGTCGAATGTTGAGGCGGAGAGGACAAAAACAGCAGAGGGCCATGTCGGGTTCCTCTGCTGTCAGCCAACAACAGAAATCTGAGGCTGCAGTGGGCACATGTGCTCGAAAACTGGACGGTGAAAAACTTAGCCCAGTCTGAGGGTCTTGATTTCTGCTCAGGAACGCAGATGGTAAGGGCAATTTGGCACCAACAGCATGTATCCATGGACTTAACATACCTTGTGTCAACTGTTCAGGCCGTTGGTGGTGGTGGCAGAGTAATGGTGTGGGGGAATGTTTTCTTGGCACACCTTGGGCTACTTAATACCAAACAATCATGGCTTAAATGCTACAGTCTATGTGAGTATTGTTGCTGACCATCTGCATCCCTTTACAGCCACAGTTTAACCATCTTTTTATCTTTTATGATGTGGTAGAAACTGAGAGATTGGCAACATGAATGTGCCACTGATAAATCTACAGAAACCGTGTGAAGCAGTCATGTAAACTTGGAGCAGAATTTCAGGAATGTTTCCAACATTGTGTGGAATCCATGCCATGAAGAGCTGAGGCTGTTTTGAGAGCTAAAGGATGCCCTCCCCACTATAAGTATGAAATCTCAATAAAATGTCGGCCCGGCTATAACAATCTTAAATGCCATCATTACTTAATTAGTTTTAAATCATGGTTTAGTTTGAGTCATGAATTTGTACCACAGGATTTAGTGAAGCAGTAACACTGTTGAAGTCTGAATCACCTCTAAACCCAAGAAAGCAGTGCAGAGAAGAATGAACATAAAAAGCAAATCTCAGGCCAAGCACAACAGCATAATTAAAAGCTGTAAGTTAAGTTTGTTGTAGTTCCACCATCTTTGCTGCTTTCTCTGAGTAAGGGCGAGAGCATATACCCCGTGTGTTTCAGGGTCATTTGCCATGGTAACGGTGGTTGAGGTCAGAAGGTGATTGGCTTAGCTGAGGAGGGTGCTGGCGGCTGTTTGTTGATTCTCTGATAGGGGTGACCTACCCCTGACCTCCACACAAATCAATACTTCCTCCTTAAACTTTCATTTGTCCTCGTTTGCTCGTGCTCACCCCCGATTGGGAGCAATTAAAGTGGGGCTTGTTGACTCTAAAAAATGTTTTTAGCCTAAATTGATTTCGGCTGGAGATGTGTGTATGCATTACTGTTCTTTATAACTTTAAATAATCACATAATTGCATTATAGGCACACGTTGTTTTATTCCATAACATCGAAACATCTAACTGCTTGTTTGTGAACATCATTGTTATATAAAAAAAGAAGAAGAAGGACGTGATTGAACTGTATAGATTTATTTTATGTCAATATTTCAGGTCTACAGCAGATGAAGTTGGATGTGTATGGATTTTGGATTGAAGTGAGTGAATACGACGTTGGTAAATTTCCACACACATGATTTCAGAGAATAGACTTGGTGCTGTGTTTATAGAGAATTTGCGTGGTGTAGGGAGTCCCTCCAACGCAGGAAAGCCTTTGAGAAGCTACTTCCTGTCTCTTCACCTCCTCGTTGTTGCACTTTTGTTTCTTTCTCTCCTCACCCCCTCATTCTCACTTTCACTACCCGTAATCCCCGGTTGTGGCCTACGAGGTTACCGTGCTCTTCTACAGAACAAGCAGGGCTGTGTGGGCTCATGTTTTTTTTTTTTTTTTTTTTTCTTGGGTACCTCTCATATTTATGTCTCCATTCTGGGGTCACCCTTTTCCACTCCCCCACACAGGGAATCACCTCTGTGAAAGGCATTGTGGTTGATTTAGTGGGTGGTTGCCCTGAAACATTGCAGTCTTCCACACAGTGTGAGTGACATGGTGCTGTGCTGTTAGTTGCTAAAACTGACAGGTCAAAATACAGTGTGTGCCTCAGAGCATCCCCATTACTGTGTATGAGAGTGAAGCTTCAGCAGTTTATGGTCATATTAACACGGATGGCAGGAATTTGTCTCTGCACAGGTACAAAATGTAAACAGCAGCAGAGGTTTGCCGTACAGTGCCACGCACAGCTATTAACATTATTCTAGAGATTCAACAGTGGATTGTATAATGTCTTATGATAAACACACATTTCTGTATCCTTACATACAGTATGTTTGCTGTATGATGACACAATGAGGCTTTTGTCATAAAGGTAGAGATAGTATTTATGCAAGTTTAGGGTAAATTATTTGAATGCCTGGCTGAGAGCAGGCAGACCACACATTTCCATAAAATGCACAGTACAGTATGTATTAGGTGAAAGAGGGACATGACATGGAAGAACAAACTCCATAGTTACTGATGGATGTTCTGAATTTTAAAACGATGTTACCTCGCTCATGTCTTCAGTTTGAATATTGCCTATCTTAGTATATTACTTAACAAAAACTATGATAAAAAAATCTATGGTCATTTGAAAAAAAACACTGAGTCTGTTCTCCTGATCTCCTCAGGCAAAGCATTGTTTCCATCTATGAATAAACTTGGTTTATTAAGTACACTTCAGCAACAGAGTGCTTTACAGTGTGGTAAAGATACAAGACTTATTTTGTTATATATTTATATACATATATATGTATGTATATATACTGTGTATATATATATATGTATGTATGTATGTATATGTATGCATATATATATAGGAGTAATAAAAGTGGGGAAAGATAAGGGTTGATTATTTTATCACAAAATGCAATGGAAACTATAAAAGAGTTGAATATCAGAGCGGTGATCTGCCAACCTGATGGATTCAGCTTTTCTTTAATTTTTGTCTTTTTAAATGTTTACTCTGAACGGATTGTGTCCTACTGTACAACAACTCACAAACAAACGAGCGGAAAGAGACTTGAGGTTTACAGCAGAATTGAGAATAGAAAGCATTGCTGGAGGCCCGTCAGCAACCACAGAGATAGAATATTCAGAAGGTTTTTTCACGGCACACGTTGGGACGTGTTGTAGCAGGAAAGGCACAGGTGTAATTAATAAAATTGATAACAACTGCATTCCATGTAGCTGACGCAGTTTCCGGGTCCTGCTGTCGTACATCCTGGCTCGCTCTCACGGCTCTTTCTGGTTCACTTAATGGACCAGAGCCATGTGACACCTGTGCTTCTGCAGGTTCACTGTCAAACTGTGTGTAATCTAACAACAGAAAACAGAATCACTTCTCAGACATGTCTCATCATCTTCATGTGATTTTGATTTATTACTGACAAATCGTGGTTTGGTTCTCACTTCCCCTGTCCTCCTGTAAATGTTGCACCCAGGATTTTCCGTTGGTCAATTTGAATTTTAATAAGTTACTAGGATTTCCTTTGTGTGTGTTGAGCTACGGTGCAGCTACTAATCTTCCTCTCTACTTGCTGATAAAACACATCACTCTTTATGAGAACATTTCTGCATGGAAATAGTGTCTGTTCTGTATAGAGATTATATTAGGTTTCATTAGTTGAATACCACTTATTTCTTTGTATATAAATGTGATTGCATCGAAGCAGATAGTTATTTGGAAATGTTGCACATTATTAGTGCAACTCTGGTTATGATGTCAGCACTCCCACGTTTTGTTGTGTAATATCTGTAATAATATACTGAATGAGCTGCTTCGTAGTGACACTTATCTACGTTATGCTGTGAATGAAGAATACCGGTACACTGCCTCAGCCTCTTCTGGCCATTTCAACATTCAGTAGATGTGTGGTTGACTGTGGATTTGTGAGTGAGTTACAGTGTATTATCTTCAGAGAGTCTGGCTGTCGTGGCGTTGGGAGGGCTGCGTCGTGGCCATGGCTGCGTGGAGCAGCAGCAGCAGCACAGGAAACGCGTCAAAGTGCTGAGAGCTAACTGGAACCAGATGTCTGAGGCTACCGGCCGGGGGATTCTCACCGTGGAACAAGAGCGTCAGCGGGGGAAGTGAACTTCCCCCTGACTGCTGTCTTCTCTGCACCGTCTGTATCTCTGAATCTTTTGTCTTTGGGTTTCTGTCTCTCTGTCAAAACAACCTGATTTATCGGTAGTTTAAGGTTAAGGCAGATGAAAGTCACCACAGCAGGGAATGAATAAAATAACAAGTGAATACATTTTTTTTTACATGTTTCTCTTTTTACACATTGTATAGTATAGTCAAAAGGGAACTCCTTCCATTCTTATATGGAAACCAAATACATCGAAAGACTCAAAGATGACAGAAGCCATGATGTTCACCATTTAGAATAGACATAAATATGCCATCATATCCCATAGTTGCTGTACGTTGCAGCTGCTGGTTTAGTTTAAATAGAACATAACTCATAGCTCATCTCATGCAACTTCACTGATAGAACCCAGCGTTCTCCACTGTTTCTGGTTTTACTACCCCATCTCTCTGAGGCTCTCCAGAGTGAGAGATGGAGTTGGCCTGCTTTCTATGCCTGGGAGCATTGCCTGCCCTCCTCCGCTTGACTGCCCCCTGACTTTCTTTCACATATACAGTACAGACACACACATGCGCATTCAGGCACACGTGCGCAAACACAGAGACATACTTTTAACTTATTCACTCATGCGCAGAAATCATACATGGCACATGCGTACACATGATGACCCATGCACAGCTGACACGGTATATACGTGTGTGACTCCAGCTGAGCCCCTAGTCTACTCGTGGCTGACGAAGCCTCCCCCTTAATCTTACCCCAGTCTCTTTGCCATTGGCAGATCCCCTAACACAGGCCACGAGGCGACAGCAACAGCAGACACCCACACACCCTCCTGCGGTGACAAGTGTTCTATAATATTATCCTCCAACGGATAGAAAGACCGACGAGCGACTCTGAAACAATGACAGTGATTACAGATGATCGTAAACATTCACAACAGTGTGTTTTGAATGTGTGTGTGGCTGCTTGTCTGTTAATGGGCGCATGATGAATAGTTGATATGTGGTCTGAGCTATTTTCTTTCTTTGCCTCTCGGAGGTGAATCGGCACAGCCTGAAGAACCTGGACAGCTCTGGGTGAGAGGGGGCTTTCAGCAGGCTGTTAGTCTTATCATCACACACTCGCGCACACACACACACACACACACACACACACACACACACACACACACACACACACACACACACACACACTATCCCCTCTGACCCAGGCCGTTTCCTGCCCCTGGCTGATCTATTGGCTGATGCCTGCCCTGTGACTGCAGAGAAAGAGAGAAAAAGAGGAGGGGAACGAAAGTGTGTGTTCGTGCATGTGTGCTCGCGGCCTGTCCCAGCAAATCGATATCCGTCTCGTATCCGTGAGCTGTGCCTGACCCCTGGTCAACCTTGCTCAGCATTGGCGGCGGGAGTTGTTTTTTTTTGTTGGGGTCTGAAAACGTGAGAGGCACATCGAGTTTTACCCCCTCGCTAATAGAGGTCTTGGGCCGTGGAAAGATGTGAAAAGTCCTGACTTGAATGTGCCAGTCTGAAGAGGCAGCAATAATGCGTCTGAGATGTTGAGAAATAACACAAAACACTTGGTTCAGTTGCTGACGATTTTTCAGTTAGTTCAAAGTATTACCCTGGAAACGACATGATCTAAACTGCAACGGTGAAGAAGACGTTGGGGTTTTAATGCAAGCAGTGGAATCGGGTCTTAGGTTTATCTTGTGGTTTCAGGAAAGAAAAAGAAAATCAGTATCTCAGTTTTAACTTTAAATTTCATATGGATGATTCTGTTATGCTCATGGCTGAGATACTAAAACCTGTGTGTGTGTGTGTGTGTGTGTGCATGCATGAATGCATGTGCCTGTATGTGTGAGACCAACACAGAACTTGCCTTGACGTTAGTTTGCTAGTTGGACTCAGCCTTGCGTGTTGTTGGTGTGTGCTGATAGAGGCTGCAGCTCCTGGGCTGAGCGGGGCTGCGGGTGCTAGCCGCCGCCGGCACTAATTGAACTCTGCCGCTAAGGTAAGGGGGGGGAGGAGGAGGCTGTCAGCGAGGGAGAGAAAAGAAGAGGAAAAAAAAGAAGGAAGAAAAAAATAGCGTGGTGAGGGCGAACTGCCCCTGGGGGGTTGGGTCCCTGCCTGCCTGCCTGCCTGCCTTTCCTTCTCCAGCTCCTTCCCCCCTCCCCATCTAAATAGCCGTGCCGGCGCTCCAGGGCTTCCTGCGCCTTATCTGCTGATAATTGGGCACTGGAGCTCCACAGCTCGCTTATGAAATATAGATTCCTGACGGAGGGAAGGATGGGGGGGTGGGGAGGGGGGGATGTAAGGTGGTGGAGGGAGTGTGCAGGCAGAGAAAAGCCCCCGGTCGTATCAGAGAGCGTGGAGCCTTGTGGGCTCCGCGGTGTTGCTCGGGCTCGTTTAGCAAACACAGCCCCAATAGTTAGGGCGAAGGCCTCTGTGCTGAGCAGCCCACACTGTCACAGACAATTGAAAAACAATGCTTTGTTCCCATTGTTCGTTGCACCTACAGTGTTCAAATAGCTGTAAATTGCGGGGGTGAACGCTTGTTGTTCAGTTTGTCACAGAGCATGTAAAATCTTCAAAGCAATTTCTAACATGTAGTGAAGAATCGCCCCGTTGCAACGTTCACCGCTTTACAGCTTCTGCTCCTTTATGTAGAGTGTTTGCATATTACAGAGTGGAAATGGTGTGAATGAGTAGCCTGCATAGTTACGGTGTCATCTATGCGTGTCCTGATGAGGGTATGTTATGAAAGTCAGTATTCCTCTGTGTATGTGGAAGAGGATGTTATTTTCCTGCAGCGAGGTTTGGATGCTATCTGCAGTCTCATGGGGGAACGCTATTGGATCACAACATGGAGACCAAATCTCCGAGAGAGAAGAGCAGGGAATACTCTGCTGGGTGCTCAACGCAGCATGCATCCTCCTTGTCATGGCTGCTTTTGTTTACAGCTTTGAGCATGGTTGTTCATTTAGCTTTTTGTAATCTAATCGACTGAAGAAATATTTAATTACCTAATCTGAAGAAAAAAACAAACAAAAACAAATTACTTTGTGAAAACCAAACTGTTTTTTCTAATCAAATGTCCCATAATGTGTTTTGCTGCCATGCCTGAAGTCAGTGGGAGAAGGAAGGTATTATATGGGTTTGAGTGAATCTCCTAGTGGACTGAAATGTTGAAACTCACTTAAATTCAGACTGGTTTTAATTCGACAGTCATTATCTAAATGGGTGCTAGATTCAACAGCACAGAAAATATCGCATCAAAACATTGCTCTTCCTTGAGTCTTTTCTTCAGGGCCGATTATACACTAGCCTCAAATTCACACACTCTCAGACAGGTCTGTGCATGTCCCAGTTAGCTGGTGAGCGATTGGGTTAATGAGTGGGGAGCTACCTGTTTGACTGTGAGAGATGGAAAGGGGGTTGGAGTTAAAGAACAGGCTGGAAGGCAGACTCCTCCACATGCATAAGTTTATGCATGAGTTTCTGCAGCTCTGTGCTCCCAGAATATAGTAGGTTACACACAGGCAATATGGCAACTGGCACATTTTTTCTGGCACAAGTTTTCTTGCACTCAAAGGGCAACATTGCACACTTTTCTTTTTTTTTGTTTTGATGCAGTCGGGGCTGGACTATAGCAACTTCAGGCGTGATTCCCCTCTGTAGCCTTACCTCTGTATTTCACATTATTTTTCTTAACAATTCTGGCTCACAACTAAATTGTGGCCAAAAGTCAGAGACCCCTATACCCTGAGTAATGGCTCCATCATCATGTTGACCAAAGCTACCACAGGATCCAACACAATAACTCACCTGTTACATGTTTTCCCCCTAAACCACTTTTTATTTACGGGACACAAATACCAGAGCTGGGTTATGCATTGATCTTGGCACGGACACATTGCACACCCCGTTTCATTTTGCTTGGACCACCAGGGCCCTTTTGGTCAATAGCAATTGCAATTCCCTGCACTATTTCAATTACAATTAGCATGGAGGCCCAGCGGCTGATTTATGGCCTTGTTTTCCTTCCCATGCCTTCCCCCATGCATTAATCTCCCCCACACCGGCCTGTGTGATCCTCACTTCATCTACCTGCCACAGCAGCCACCCTGCTGTGCCTCGCCTCCTCCTTTCATCCCTAACTTCTGCCCTCCTTCCCCCGGTCCATGGGCAGCAGTATAGGTGTCCTTAACTTTGTACAGACCCGGAGTTGCATGTAACTCGATGCTGGGGCATCTGATTGGCACTCATTTATTAAGTGTAATGAGCAGATGTTTCCAGGCAAAAAGACATGAAACTAGTGGTTTTACAGTTTTTGTACCATAGGGAGACTAACATGAATTCAGTACGGTATAATTAAAGTTCTTAAATTTGGTCTTAAGGAATGCAGAATTTAAAAATGTTTATGGTCCTGCATGCAGGACACAGACATTCATAAATATATATCTCTAATCCTATGCTATCATCCCATGAGTTATGCTCATGGTAAATAACTACAGGATAAACATGCCCATATCATATTTATGGCCTCTGGTCGTGTGCTGCAGTCCCGAGAGCAGGTTTGGAAGCTTTCTGTCTTCGCTGGGAAATTACGTTACAACCGACAAAGACTCCCATCCGTCAGTTGACATTTGGTTACCATCAGGCTGCCATTAACAGGCCTATTTTGGATAGTCTGGAAAGTGTTTGGGACAGAGCAATGTCCCTCCCCTCCTCCTGTGCTGTGTTGGAGGCTGAGTCATCCAGGGCCAGACGTTTCCACTGGGACATTGTACCATTCCCTGGTGGCCACACTCAGTCTTGTTTATACGGCCCCGTCCACAGCCCGTGGATCTGGCAGCAGCTCGCTCGCTTCCAACCTCTTGTCCCCTTCGCTGTTCCTTCGCCCTTCTGACGTTCTACCTCAAACGCAATGTGTGTTTGTGTGGGTCAGGCTGAGGCTGGGGCTGGGGCTGGGGGTGGGGGGGTGGGGGGGTGGGGTGCAGTGACCAAAGCAGCGTGGCCCTCTGTGGATTCAGAAGGCCAATAAAAACACAAGGTCGTGTGCTGCTCTGGGCAGACTAAACATCTGTGCAGACAACATCCTGAGTGGAGCGTCTCTGGGTGGGTGGAGTGCACGCATCTACATCTGCATGTACCTGTGTAAAAACAGGTCCCACTTATTTTCTAGAGAAGTGAAAGGACATTTTTCTGGAGTTTGATTCTAATCCACAGCCAGACTGGTCAACAAACTTATCACTCTACTGGCTGCAGGATGTTAGGGGCTTTAATGATTTTATTTTGCATGGCTACACTCATTGCTATACCTTGAGAGAGTTGACATGAAGCATAAATTAACAGCCCCTGTCATGATAGTGCTTCATTAACAAGTGACATAAGATACTGTACACTGCAGAGCTGCTTTTTGATTTGCGTAATTGTTTGTAGTTTTATGACTGGATTTGATTTGGCGTAAATTTGGTTCAAATTGTAATGATTATCACTTGGGAGATGTTGTGGCTCTATCACAACCTGAAATTACAGCTATAAAGCTGATGTGAATAGTTTTCCCCATCCGGCTTCAAGTAAGGTCAATTAATAAACTTAAAAGTAACTGTTAATCCATGAAGGTTAACATGTGCAAAACCACCCCAAAGCCATGAAAAGCCGTTTTTATTGCCATGGCTTCATCCTAGTTAATGTGAATAAGCAGAGTGGGACCATGATTGTGGGGAGTCGGCCGCACACCAGGAAGCCAGAAAACTTTGTGAGCTTGTGAAGAGTTTTTGTTCATACAAATTGGTGCCATCTTGGAGTCCAGCATCCAGCTCTTCTAATGCGTCCACGCTTTCTGTTTGACCAGTTCCATATTATAAATTGTCACTACAGTTGTGATTTATGATCAATTATTTGTATTAATGTTCTACGGCTGCGATAGATAGATAGATAGATAGATAGATAGATAGATAGATAGATAGATAGATAGATAGATAGATAGATAGACTTTATTATTTCCAAATGAAATTCCTTGAAATTAAAAAAAAGGTCAGTGCAGATGTTGACTCCCCCCTCCCCCCTCCCCCCTCCTGCTGTTTGAATGTTTGAATGTTTATTTCTTTGAGCATCTCTCAGTTGTGATCTCAAACATGGCAGCTGAAGGTCCAGGCCAGGGCCGTTTATTAATGTGAAAAATATTGAGAAATTAATGTTTGTAAATGTGGCCATCCAGTTACAAATATTAGTAAGTCATTAATAGATGGTTGTTGACCCAGATGCTGTAGCTTCTTCAGAGGGGAGGAGGCCAAGGAATCAATGGGAGGTCTTTTCTGATTAACGAACTGCCTCAAAAGACAAAACCTTAGACAGCACCAATTCTCCTCTGTAAATTTTCAAGGTACTTGGCAAGAAGGTTGTTCCAAGCATCTTGGAGAACTTGGCACAGTTGTTGTGTGGATTTAGGCTGCCTCAGTGTCTTCTGTCTCTTCATGTACTCCCAGACTGACTCGATGTTGAGATCAGGGCTCTGTGGGGGCTAGACCATCTGTTGCAGGACTCCTTGTTCTTCTTGTCACTGAAGATAGTTCTTTATGACTCTGGCTGTATTTTTGGGGTTGTTGTTGTCACGCTGCAGAGTGAGGTTTGGGACAGATCAGAAGCCTCCCTGACAGGGATTGCATAATGGCTCAGAATCTAACATCTTAAGTGCACAGTGCAGTTTAGAAATGTACATTTATTCAGTAATGCAGCTTGCTTTCAATAGGCTGAAACGTTTTAATTCACATTCAGTGTTTTTTCATTGACTGTATATGTAAAGCTCCTAATTGTTAAATTTATGTGTAGCTTATCAGCATTTTTCTGTGGAAAATAGTTTTTGTGGCCAAAAAGGTTGTTTTTTTTTCTTTCTAATTTCAGAGATTCTGTTGTTTGCATTTTGCACTTCAGGCTGATTTTGAACTTTGAGTTTGTCATATGTTGTCGTATGACAAACTGGGTGCACCAATATGGGTGTAAGAAAATATTGATACACTGAAATATCGCAAATATTGCATTTCGCAATACTTAATCAATATTCAAAAGCACTGTATTGACTTTTTTGACAGTTACGTGTAAATATATTCTGCTGTGGTTCATTTTTGTGTCGCATTTAAAACTCAGACTGCTAGTTGGCATGCTCAAGTGTTAGCTAACTTAGTACAGAAAAAAATCGTAATATATATCGTCTTGCTTAGTGTCGCAATATATCGTATCGTCCCTGCATCGCAATACATATTGTATTGCCAGATTCTTGCCAATACACACACCTATGCACCAACCATAAGCTGTGTCTCCACTAGTGAAGTTGTTGGTATAATTTAAGAGGCAGTAACTTTACAGAAGCGTCCTCTCACTCTGCAGAGTAGGCCCCGCCGGACTCTTGAGGCAGCGTAATCCATCTGTCCACTTATCATACATCTTGTCTTCATTCACTGTTACTTGTTTTTTTCCGGCAGTGGAGACGCTTTCCCCTAATGCTCCTCTTCTGTTGAGTTTTAAAAATGCTGCTTATTTTTGCGCTTTCTGTTGGCGTCACATCCCACTCTGAGTATACCCAATCAGCACCGAGTAAACCTCAAGCCCCACGCAGGAATTTTTTGGGGCTGCTCGGAGTACCTACCCCCTGAGGCAAGGACTTGTTTAGCCCCCGTAAAAGTTCCAGGAGATTGTCCTTGGCGGGCGGTTCCTGCTATGGAGACACACACACACCACCGGCCCTGTGAAATTACCCCCAAGTTCCTGCAGTGGAAACGGCCCATAAGACCCTGTGTAATGCAAATCAATTTCACATTAATTGTACAGAAATATACTCAACCTAACTATACGCTATAAGATAAGTTATAGATACAAGTCTAGTAAGTTCAGTAAATTTCAGTGAGTGCTCTGACATGGATATCTAAAGCCCAGGCCCAATAAAGTTTACTATACTCCATAATCAAACACATTGTAA
Organism: Trachurus japonicus; assembly: GCF_045865225.1. Classification (NCBI taxonomy): domain Eukaryota; kingdom Metazoa; phylum Chordata; class Actinopteri; order Carangiformes; family Carangidae; genus Trachurus; species Trachurus japonicus. The sequence continues at coordinate 18,249,036 of NC_140913.1, read as the reverse complement.
AGATTTTGACATATGCCACGAAGTAGTATAAATGCCACCGAGGCGAAAAAAACAACAACTCCTGAAATAAAGAAATCAACTAAGCTCTGGAGGATTGTGAATGTTACTGGTTACGAGACAAATGTATTTGTTTTCGTGCAGGGATTCTTTCAACTTCTGTTTGGAGCCAAATTTGGAGATTATACACAAGGGCTATAAAACACTGGGAAGCAGTACGTCAGGAAGTGGTTAGTGTTTATCCACTCCTCCTTGCACCCAGCTCCTGACCAGAGCAAAAGAGCAGTTAGAAACAGGTTCTTTCAGACCAGTTGCATCAGGAGTTAGAGTTGGAATATGTTTTTGGACTCCATAACTTTTCATTTCCCATTTAGTTTGGATATGATTATCTGGACCCATGAAAATCTCTGTTATTGAAGTACACGTTTACAAACACACGGGCTGCTTTCTTCCTGGGTGGTGGTGTATTCATGTGACTTCTGCATGACCTGCGCAGCCTCTCTTGTTTAACACCTGGATGCTGAGTGAGGAGTTCAGCCAGTGTCTCCCTTTTCCTCACAGGAAGTTAGGATTCCCTGTCTACAAACAACACAGGAATCTGTAGGATAAGCAGAGAGAGAGGGAGGCAGAGTTAAAACCCAGTCCTCAAACAACACAGGAAGCTGTCAGATAAGTAGCGGAGAAATTGAGAGAGAGAGAGATGAATGTTGCCTCTTCTGCTTTTGAAGTATTTATGAGAATCTTCCACTAAGGCTGAACTTCCCGCTCATAGACTTGAGAGTCAGCCCAGGTAGAACTTATCTTGGCCAGTGAAGCTGTAAGGTATTCATATTTCGAAAAAGTTAGGGGTAGTGAAAAATTGACCTATAAAATGAGCGTAGAGGGTTTTCTCAGATTCAGGCCATCCCGGGCAAAATGGGCAAAGAAACTCTCATATTGCACTGATCAAGCAATACGACTCTTCTAAAAAAAACTTTGTACACACACACACACACACACACACACACACACACACACACACACACACACACACACACACACACACACACAGCTATATATATACGTATATGTATTTATATATAATTTCATACCCACCCAATCAAACAAATCTTATATTTGTCTCTCTCATAATTGATCTATCACAGCATGTCAATTTACACAAAACCTTTTCCTTCTCTGCCGGTTACACCTACACATTTTTATACATGAACAAACATGTAGACAAACACCAGTGCATACACACACACACACACACACACACACACACACACACACACACACACACACACACACACACACACACACACACACACACACACACACACACACACACACACACACACACACAAACATGCAGAAAAAGCTACTCTGAGAAGCCGTGCTGTATTGGGTTTTCTTCAGGAAGTGCAGCTCCTCTAAAGCTCTGGTCAGATGAAAGGCGAAGAGCTGCATCGATCGGCCCAGAGCGGGGGGTAGTGGAGCGGGTGTTGTGTGTGTGTGTGTGTGTGTGTGTGTCTCTGTGTGTGCGCATGTACTGGTAGGGGCTGGGGGAGGGGGGGTTGTGGGTAGCAGCCTGTTGTGTGCTTGCCTGATGCAGGGCTGCCAGCCAGGCGAGGAGCAAAAGGCCAGAGGGGTACGGGGGGCAGAGGAAGGGGGGCAGCGAGTTGTCGCTGTGGCCCCATGGCTCCACCGTAACCCTCGGCCCCGCTATACAGCACACACTCACACAAACACACATTCATGCACACACGGCGGCAGCATCAGTCTGCTGCTGTTGTTGTTGAGAGCTGTCAGAGATTGAGTGAAACAACTTGGGATGAATAAGACAAAACATTTTTCATCCAGTTATCTTGTAGGATTTTTTGCCCTGAAAATCATTTGAAATGTTTCAGTAGTAGTGCAGATATAATACTTCTAATAAATGTCTGTTACTTTTACTTACAGAAATCTAAACAGGGTCCTTTGTAAAACGCTTTTGTCTTTTAACAAAAGAAGTTTGGATTTCTCTCTGTGGTTTGAACATAGCATCCGTACAAAAACTAAAACAAATAAACTAATATTACCAAACTTATCGTTTAAATCAGGCGCAAAAATGCACAAGGGTAGAAAATAGGATTATGGGTCTGACTACAAATTTCATCCAAGCTTTCAATACTTGACAGTTTTCACCTCTACCCAAAAACATTGAGATTAAACACCCAGTAAAAGCCGGTAAAAGAGTCAAAGCATCTGCTTTATGTTCCCGTTATGTTGACTTTCAGCTAAACACCAGTGAAACTCATTTGCCGAGTTATTGATGTCAGTGATCAAATTATTATTACCTCAACACAAGAAGCAGAAGTAAAATGACAATAAAACAGTTTAATTTATGTGAAATGTAGTAGCAAAGTGAAATTGTTTCTGGCAAAAAAGCAGATGAAATAATTTTAGCCTGTTTACTTTTACTTAGTCTCAAACCTTTCATTTGAAAACAAAATGTAATTTGATGGGGTACTATCTTTTTTTTTTCTTTTTTCTTTTTTACCTTACAAACAAATCTAAATTCAACACTGCAAGTATGTGATGTCCTCACAGTACGCATACACCAAAAAAACAAAATTCCTCATTCCTCAAGCAAAAATACAGTGGCTAACACTGACGATGTACACAAGTACAGATCATTAAGCAGATCGTATTGCCATGGGCACACTATAAATGAAAACCATGTTCTGGATGGGCTGTTCAAATAAATAAGAGTTAAACAGTTGACAGACTATTATTTTACACCTCAAAAATGTAATTTGAGCAGCTGCTGGTCGGCGCTGCAGCAGTGAAGTCTTGTCCCGCTGCTCAATCTGCATCTTTCCACCGGAAACAACTTCATGTCAAACAGCTGAGGTTGGTTTGACCTGCGCACACATAAGTTTGTTTTTTGCACTTAAATGGAAAGATCTAGAAATAGACAAATAGTTGGCCGTGGCATGTATAAATTCTCCCTCAGTGTCTTATCAGATTCATTGGAGCCAACACAGGACCATATGTGGACTTGGGCAGGGTGTGCCTGACCCTCTGTGCTTTGTGCCCCGGGGGAGAGATCGGCCAGGGCGGCTCGCTAATTGAAATGTGTTGGCGACTCATCGACGTCTCGGCTCCAGTTTCAGGGCTATTTCGAACCGCAGTGCTGATTGCTGGTTTCACATCACACAGGGGAAAAAATCAATAGTAGCTGGGAGAGCTAGGGTTTATTCTTTGCAAGCAGACATTAATGCTTCGCAGAGGAAGGTTTGATATTTATCATTTGTCATTTTGTCTCTGCAGATCAGCCTGAACTGTAGAATATATCCAAAACGCTGAGAGTGATAGCTGACACCCCCTTGTGAAGAGTTTCCAAAGATTAATGCAGATTGAATGTCTTGATCCACAAAAGGGCTGGCCAGGCCACCTAATTATTCCACTTTTTCAATTTCCCTCAAAACTTTTCTTGCATCTTTTTCTTTGTTTTCAGCACAGAGAGAAAATCTCTTGACCTCTGGTGAGCACCAAACGAGCCTTGTTGTGGAAATGTGATTTACAAGGACTTTGCTTGCACTTTCAGCACTGCACAGTTCAGAGGGCTGACTCCATCGCTGGTTTTCTTCTGACTACTTACACTTTTTAATGCAGTGAAATAATGTTAAGATGGTGAGTTTGGTACACAATAATATGTCCACTACGGTCTACCGCTGTACTTCACAGAATCAGAGTCAGACCGTTGGCAGTCCAGTTCTTACCACAGAGATCCTTAATTATACTGCTCTGCTCTGCTCCCCACTGCTCTGTATTTAACCTAATGATGTCAAAACAATGTCTTTGTAGCGTCAGTATTGCTGGACATAGTTTTGATCTTTTGTTTGTTTGATTCCAGGCGCCTAATTTGGTATTAAATTGTGGTCATATATGGCAGTGCTCATATCAATGAGTTCTGTTCTTATTGCATTGTTCGAAATCACTAAGTCGAATCTCTTGAAGGCTAATGTAGCCTACTATCTGGGCTTTGGCTGTTGGCGCTGCTACCCTTCAAACACAGAGTGAGCCCTTTGAAAAATGGATTGCGGAAGAGATAAGAAATAATTTATGTTCCTATCACTGCCTCGCACAAATATGGTGGGGAATACTGTGCCAATAACTCCCACAAACTCAGAGAGGCACGCTATCTTTTACTACACAAATTATTAACGGCGCTGGGGAGGAAGGGGAGACGCTGTGCATTTTTTTTGCTAGATAGACCTGGCTCATTGCTGGTTGAAGCTTTGAGTTCACCGCCGAGCTTCATAAGCAAAGATAAGGACCCTGAAATGCAAAATGTGTTTAAATACAAAAACAGAAAAAAAAACTGTAGAATTCCTAATTTTATAATTTCCATCCTCATCATAACCAGTGAAAAATTCATTTAGACAAAATGAGAGGCCGAGAAATCATTTTTTTCTGTGCCTGTTTGTGTGTGTGTGCTGTCTCTGTGCTGTGTGTTTGTGTGTGAACAGGGAATAAAGGGAGGAGGGGAGGGAGTCCAAAGGGGAGTGTTGAGGGAGGATACTCGGGGTCGGGTGTCCGCTCGCCTCTGTCGGCTGGCGTTGACAGCTACAGACGCTGGTCTAAAATGAGAATCCTCTTGGGCCGCCTGCCTGCCCATCCAGCAAGAAAATAAATCCCATGTGGAAGAGCCGCTGTGTGGGATCACAGACAGCCGCCTGACCCCCCAGATCCGCCGGGGGAGGCCAAGGGCGCCGGCACGACAGCATAAACCCCCCTCAGCCCCCCCCCCCCCCCAGGGTCTAATGTTACTCTGCCTGCTTGCCAACTCTGAAATTCTGGAGTCGCAGTCCTGCGCTCCCATACTTGTTCGGTTTTAAAACAGTTTTTTGGGGAATTTTTGGACCGGGGTTCGGGTGAAGATTTAGCTTAAGGCCCCAGTTATACCATAAAAATAGCACAGAGGTGTCTCCGTGCTTACAGGGCCAGACGCTGTTAAAAATGTTTTGAAACCTAAAACGAAGGGGAAATTCAACTTAAACCCTACTGAAAAAAAGCGGACGGGTGTTCGGAGGCTGTGCACAGTGGCCAAAAGCACTGCCTGGTGAGCAATTAGAGACACATACTGAGAATGAAAAGTTTTGAAATATGATGTGGTGTTTAGCACTACCACCAGATGGAGGGTATTGAAATGCCAAATTTAGTGCTTTCCAGAGACTCTTGTCAGAAATTCAGCACTCTGATCCACATTTTTCCCCTTCTAATGTGTGATGTTTCTCCATGTCTGCTAACATAGCACAATCGCAGCCCTGAGACTGTATCTCCATAATCATTTTCTGATATTAAATTCCTCAAATTCCAGCTTAGGGGGGCTGAACTCATTCCAGGACCCCTGAGAAGTTTCTACATAAGATGGGAATGAGTCAGCAAAGGTAGCACCTTTTTAAAAGAGCAAATAGACTTAACAGCTACAGTACAACAGAAGGTTGACCTGAAGCAAGAGGTGTTGTCTAGCTTCTTCTGCTCTGCTTTTCTCAAACAGCACTGAAATAGGAAGTGCTATAAAAATGTAGAGGAAGATGAAATATTGCACCATGAATTAGAATCAAGGTGATTTCCAGTATAATATGTTGCAATGTGACATTTCATCATGGCCTAGAAGTCTAATACATGGTTCCATCATCTCTCTCAGCCCAGTTTCATTGGGATTATTTTCATTTTGCCAGTGTATGTCGGTATAGGCTATAGGTACAGGTGGGGTGGCGATCGGGGCGCAGGGCGTCCAGTTCATGCAGGGCACCAGAATTTAGATCCCATCACAGGTACTACAGTCTGTTCCTAAACCTTAATGGGATGTTTTAAAGGGATTGTTCAACATTTTGGCAAATTGGCCCATTGCATTAATCCCTATAGTCATAGCAGTAGGTTTGTTACCTTTAATTGTCGGTGCAAGCTATTTTTAGAACGGCGGAGCAGAGCTGCTCAGAGCTACGCTATGGAGGCTAGTGGGATTTCGTGGTTTCCCTCATCAAACTCATCAAATACACAATCCAACAACTCGCTGTCGTGGACAAGTTGTGACCTGTACATTCACCACGCTATGAGATAATAACGGTTACGAGACAGAGTTGTTTTATAGGTAAATGCAAAGACTGCTTGCCAAAAAACTGCCCCTGAAGGCAACGCGCATCAGCGGTTTTGCATGAATTTACCTCGAAAGCAACTCTGTCTCGTAACATTCCGTTATTATTTCATAGCGTGGTGAATGTACAGGTCACAACTTGTCCACGAGAGCGTTTTGGTGTTTTTGGAGTATTTGATGAGTTTGATGAGGGAAACCAAGAAATTCCATGAGCCTCCGTAGCGTAGCTTTGAACAGCTCGCAGCTCTGCTCCACCGTTATAAAAATAGCTAACACCGACAATTAAAGGTAACGAACCTACTCCTAGGGATTATGGCAATGGGCCAATTTGCCAAAAATGTTGAGCTATCCCTTTAAGTTCCTAACCCTGACCAATTACTGTATGTATATGACTCTAAAGGGTTAATTCAACCTGTGTACTAACAACACAATTCCTCACATGCTTTTCGTGATTTGTAGCCACGCAGATAGTTTCTGTTTAATTTTCTCTATAGATAGAGAAGGCTTCATCTTGAGATGAAGGCTTGAGATATCAAACTCGTAATTTTCTTTGCGGCCACACCAGTACCATCTAGAAGTGACTGCAGTTTTATTTAAGGCACAATTGAAAATTACATCTTAAAAAATTCAACATAACTGTTTCATTCCTAAAATCTTGTCTCATTACTCTAGGTAATTCCCGAAGCTACTCTACTTGTGATACCTGTTGACTGTGATGTTTGTGAATTAATAAAAATGACATTGTCCATGGAAAGAGATATTGTTGAACTTTTTAATGTGATTTTTCAGTTTTGTAAATGCCAGAAATCAAAACATGATCATTATCACCTTCTAGGTAAAACCAAAACATTTAGGTACCACTGCAGATGTTCTTTAACTTAAGGTCAACCAAACCCTTCACAGGAATTGACTGACAACGTTTGGGTGTTTTGTCTCCTGAAAAGTTACACAGAAGAGGAACTTGTGGGTTAAGTTTACACAAACTGGGTTCAATCTTTTTGGCTTAACACCTCCAGCAAAACTCAAGTTTCTTTCTTTTTCTTTAACTTTGTCTGGCGTGTTTATCATCTGATATTTCTGTGGGGAACTTGGACAAGACTTACTGCATACGCTTTCTAAAGAAATTCATACTCTGCTTTAAATAGTTAATTACTCTCGCCGTGTCTCCGGCGGTGTCTGGATGTGGAGGGAGGGACGGAGGGGGGGGAGAGAGGGAGACGCTTCTGTCTGTCTTCCTTTCTTTTTTTCCAGTAGGGGCAGGCCTATATATTTTGCAGCTCATGTCTGAAAGGCTGGCTCCAGGCACTAGGGGTGGGCTCTCGCTCTCTGATGGTTTTCCAGTGAGTATTTGTCAGGTCAGACTGTGCACCGCCCGGCGGTCTCCGCTCCTCTCCCCGGGTTATTTATTACCTCTCTCCCCCGCCGGCAGCGCTGCGGCTCCGGGGCTGCTGCCAACAACGGCGCAGAGGCGGGGGCCGCGTTAAGGGGGTTCCCGCCGGACGATTAGAGGAAGGAACCGACATGAAATGCATTTTGAGGAAGGACAGAATTTGTGTCTCATTACATGGCAAAGTAACCGTCCTCGTCGTTTTCAGTAAACATCCATTACGGTTTACAGAATTAGGAGTGATCTAAGTCCAGCAGTAGCCTGGTGTTTGGTTTATAAATCAGCTTGTTTTTTCTAAACTACTGAAATGTTGTAGAGCTGGAAGCCTCAACTAATTTCCGCATGCTATCCACAGCATGCTCCAAGAAGTAAACTCTAGATTGAGTTGTAGACCAATAGAAAATACATTGAATTAATGCTTGATTAATAATTGAAGTCACTTATCAATGATCATCTCAAAAATTCCCTGATTCTGCCTCTTCAATTTGATCGTTTCATGCTCTTCCCTCTCTCATATCACTGTACTTTTAATTATCTTTCTCACCTTGGAATCTGAACTGATGGTAGCTTTTCACTTTTTCACTGACCCTGCACAGTGTGAACATTTAATTGAAATAAGATTAATAAGTTATGAAAACAACACAGTGGTGACTCATACAAATATGTACATACATCTTAATTTTAATATTCATTCTAAACACAGTATATCTCTATAGGACAATGTTGTCCCCAAAAGGCAGATCTTGTGTTAATTAATCACGCATTATTTTACTAAACTGCCTTTTAGTTTGCATGGATGCATACCACAATAAAGAAATTCAAATCAAGTTTTGTCCAATACACTAAACAGCAAAATGATTATGACGCCATTATTTCAGAGTCATACACTTTTACTGTCAGGATACATGAAAGAGATTTGAATTGAATGTGTTACAATACTGGTAACAGTGTAATCTATCTGTTTGATATAACATTAACATTAGAGAGGTCATATGAATTATATTGTTCACCTGAGCAGAAAAAAATCCATCCTTAGTGTAGATATGTATTCCTGCGGGTGAAATTGGACTGATATGTCGATGTTTTGATGTCAGACCCTGAGAATATGGGTAGGAAGGGGAAAACCAGTGTCCTCAGAGTAGCTAGTATTGTTATGTTTTGAGTGAGAGGCTCACTTTACCATCACTTGACTGAATTAAGTCATTCTACACCTGTCACATATACATATGAAACCTAGGAGATGGCTGACTGAAGAAATTAGTCACAAAAAGTAAATTGTACGACTGCATCAATGAATTTACTGTTAATCCATTTAGGGGTATCAGAGCATGAATGTTAAGACTACACCTAGTCTACTTAAACGGGATAATCAGATTAAATATATTATTCACAGAATATTTGGATCCATCCAACCCAAGTTTTGGACCTGGATTAAAAGCTCTTTCAACTGTGCCATGTGAGAAGATATAAGCAATATAAACATAACTAACTCACTATTTACCTAGAAAGATACTCATTTACTGTAATATGATATAGGGATTTCCTAATTCATTGTAAATTAATGTAGTGTCAGAGCAGGTGTGGTGGTTTCTGTGACATTTTCAGGTGCACAGCACTCGTCTCCACTGTAGTAAAAGTAAGAAAAGGTTACGTGAGGTAGAAAGGTTAAACGAGGTTTCCCCATCAAACATTTTTTTTTATGAAAAAGAGACAATGGCTGATGGAAAAATTGACTCAGTTAACACAAACCAACTTTTGAAGATGTGAAAGTTGAAGTGTCGTCACTATACAAGTTTGGGGAACCCCTCTGTTATGAGCCACCGAGCATGAGTCACAGTCAAGGATGGAGTGTGGGTGGAGGAGTGGGCATGGGTGTCCCCTTTATGACTGGTTTCATCAGGGCTCTCCCGACGGTGCAACCTCCCAACGCCCACGGATGTATCAACAAGGTTTCCATCGAGACATTTCGATGTGGCAAGGGCTGGTTTGATAACGATGCTATCAAAGAGCTTCTCATCTGAAACGCAGTGTTCCACTTCCTAGAAACAGCTTTGTAAACACACACCATAAATGTCAGCTCCTTATGATTTATGTCAGCGCTACTGTTCAGTGTACTCTACAACATATGGGGAGTGACATTATTGTTTGGGTGAAAAATGTTGCCTTTTGAAGCTGTAAAAGTATCGGGTAGCTTTTGAATAGGTGATGTCAGGTTACCTTTTTTCTTTTTCTTTTCTTTAGCAGTGATTTTAAAATTAGTTTTGTCTCTTCCTGATCCACCAACCCAGTGTTTCCATTACCTTCGGTCACCAGAGCTCCTCTACTCCAAAAGGAAAAATGTCAATCTATATAGTCTGTCATCATTTTTGGTGATGTAGCTGGCCATGTGTTTGCCTGCCTGCCTGCCTGGTCTTGGCTCTAGGCATAATACCAGCTCTGGCCAGCCTGTGGTTTCTGGCCTTCCCGTGCACCACTTCCGCCTGCGGTGTGGTGTGCCTCCTTCCTGTGTGTGTCAGAGGCAGTTTGGCCTGATTTATAGGCCCCTGACACACAGCGCTTTGGACCCCACCTCTGCTGCTGGAATGGCTATTCCATGTGTTGGTGGTGGATCCACCTGGGTGGTTCTCCACTGATGGGGGTCAGATGTGGTCCTGCTCATGAGCTCCAGGAGCTCAGGGGAACATGCCCTGCAGACAGCGTGGAGAGAAAGTGCTCTCCACGCTTAGGAGGTTTCACTCCCAGTTAAAGCAACAAACTCGTAGTGTTCGACTCGCATGTGATCTGTTCTTAATTTTCTACACCTCTACTTGTTTGTAACCCAAGACTGAATCAGACGGCAGTTCAAAGAGCATCGATCGAGGCCGTTTCATTTGCGTGAAAGTTAAATATAAACAAATTTAAATGAACAGTCTGTTGAACCACAAAAGCACATTAAGTTGACATTGTTGGTCATATTTAAATGAGGCAGACTAAAAATAACTTCATTTAGGGCTCACACACAGGTCCCAAGAGTCAGAGAGCACATCTCCACTGAGCGACTACTTTACCACTTCAAAGTCAATCATCAGTATTAGACCTTGTTTTTGTAGTTACAAACAGGGTAAGGTAAAAAACGACTGCGCTTAATTATCAACAGGTTTCACAGAACTCCTGTGTACATCTTAAGAAAGGGACAATGGCCAAAGCAAACCTAAAATATAACAGCTTTTTGAAGATGTGTGAGGTTTAACTATAACTTTGTGTAAAACCTTAAGGGAGGGTTTAACACTGAGAGCGCAGTACACGCATTCGGGCCGTTTTAGCTCGCTACACATAAGCAGCTGCAGCAGGTGAGAGGTTTCATGTGGTGAGAGAGAGCACGACGGTGTCGCTGTAGACGGAGAATAACAAATACATGTTTGGATGAAGAGGTGCAACGAGAAACGGGGGGCGACCGCCATTCCGAAGGACCGCCATTCCGACGGTCTGCCAGTCCGAAAATTCCCGAAGGTCCGTCATTTCGAACTTCCCGAGGGGCCGCCGTTCCGAATGTGTTTTATTTTGAAAATTGACCGGATTCTCTCGTGGTTTGACTTCCTGCCCGGCTTGACACGACCAGAGCGATAGATATAACATGTTATATCTATCGCTCTGGACACGACGCGCCGCGGGGACAGCGCCCGACCCAAGGGGGCAGTTGTGGGTCTGAGAAGTGAAGCTCACTTCCGCGTTCAAAAAACTGCAATCCCCCCGGCTTCCTCTGGGGGCTGGTGTCAGAAGGGAGCATTCCCCATAGACCCCCATGTTAAAATCGCCGATTTTACATCCTCAGTAAACATGTTAAAAGCCTGGTGTCAGAACGTTTTTTTTTCTCAATCGATAGTTTCTACCCCCACACACACTCTGAGGGGGGTGAATTTTTTTTAAACTCTACCGTTTTACTGTTATTAGGTTAAAACTCTGACCAATTAGGGCGCGGAAACGTTGAGTGACAGGTCCGGAGCGGTCCGGAGACAGGCTGCTTCGAGGCCAGTGGGCGGGTTCTCGGCCGGCCAATCCAACATGGCGCTGTCCAGGCCGCCATATTTGAGTCACAAAAACGACTCCCCAAAACCAATGGGTGACGTCACGGACGCTACGTCCATTCTTTTTACAGTCTATGCGCCCGACCGACCCCTCCCCCTCCCCCTCCGCCTCCAAAGTTTCACCCAGGTGCGAGTCTGCATTACATCCATGGTCTGATGCAGCCGCGGCACTCCTGCTGAAAATAAATGTCCTTGCTCTGTGCTTTGGTTAGGTTTAGGCAATGTAGAAAGGAGTTGGTTAAGTTTAGTAAAAAGGTTAGGTAGAGGCCAATAAAATCGCAGTTAATATGTATCTTCCCCGGGAGTCGAACCCTGATCCACCGCGTCAAAAGCAGATGCTCTAACCACTACGCTACCACCGCAGTTTACTCCGTGCCGTAAACCATTCAAGATTTTTTCAGGTTCGGAATGGCACCCTTTCTTTCAGGTTCGTAATGGCACCCTTTTCCCATAAATAATTAAGGGTCGGCATTCCGACAAATTAAAGTAAACGTTCGGAGTGGCGGCCCTTCGGAATGGCACCCTGGAACCACGAGAAACAATAACGCACCTTCTTTGCGGACCTGGCGTAGATGTAGATACCTGTGACATTTACAAATCAGGCTGCATATTCAGTGTTGAAGGTTACTAAAGATGTTTTACCATCAAGTGTCCTGAGTTAGTCTTCTTCTTTAAGGGAAATAAAAGCCCGTAGACCCGTTGTCCATATTAATGGATGGTGTTGGTACAAGTTATTGCTTCATGGGGGGGGGGGGGGGAGGGGTTTCATGATGAAACTATAAATCAGAAGTGATCACTTCAGATTACCCTGAAATCAACGTATGGTATTTCTTGACTGTAAATGTTAACAAAGGAGCTGTCACGAGTTTTAGAATCAGCTGCATGGGTGGAGATGACTTCACTTCCTCACTAATGACGGTTCATCCATTTTAGCCCTGAAGCGCCGTCCCTCGCAGTCCCCCCTTCCTCTGTGTGTGGCTCTCGCCGAGCCTCCGCTGTTTAAATGGGCCAAGTTGAGAAGCGGCGGAGAGTGCAAATCTTGTTTGGTCTGGGTCTGTGAACTTCAGCGTGACTTCAACGACATACACAGGGGTTAAAAACAACTCTCTCCAAACTTTCATCTGTATTAATTTAGCGCAAATACTGCTCAGGGATACCAAGCCTGATGTGTTTGGCTTACGTTTCTGATTAATGCCATATGCCACATTAGTTTAATTAGCCTAACAGGAGAAACGTATCAGTTTCTTTTTTAATGTCTTTATTGGCTGTGAAATTGTATCTCGGCCACGTGTAAACTCCCCTTAACTGAGTGGATGTGTGTTGTTTTTGTAAGCGACTTAAAATATAGTCTGTGCTCAGAGAGTATTAAAAAAAAAAACTCTCTTACTTCTAATTTCCCCAAAGGCAAAGAAATAAGAGACATGACGAGTGGCTGCGACTGGTAATGATCACCGTAGGTAACATAATGTCCGGGGCTCAGGGCTGCCCAGCATGTCAGGTATTAACAGAGCGAGTGTGATTAAATGTGGGAGGTAGGATCTGTGAGGCTGGCGGAGAGCGCTGCTGCCGCTGCGAGCTGGAAACTACTGAATGGGCATCTATCCGGCAACTTCAACAGACCGCTGTCTCACGGCGACACGGGGGCTCTGCGTAAAACCAAGCGGCGCGTCTCCAAGTCTGGGTCAGCCCAACTCACAGACGGAGAGGACGCTCAAGTTGGATCGGACGAGCAGCTTTTCACTTGTTATCGGCGCTCCGCTCCCACTAACATGCCTGCCATCAAAAAGGAGAGGCTGGATGGAGACGACATGGCATTGACTGCTTTCAACCAGTCCGAATACCTGGCCCCTTTAAATGCCACCGCTATCCCCGTGGTGACCCCGCATCCGCCGCCCTACGACCACATTTTCGCCCATCACCGCGCGTACTTGGGGCTCCACGACTCGGCGCTGCATCACCAGCATCTCCACCATCACACGGACGACTTAATGCTGGAGAGGTTCTCTTCCATCCCCGACTTTCAGCCCTTCTTCGATAACGGGGAGCCATGCATCGAGGTGGAGTGCGGGGAAAACAAGGCTTTGCTTTATATCAATAAACTGTGTCAAGGCAGTAAAGGACCCTCAATTAAATACAGGGGCGAGTGGCTCACCCCCAACGAGTTCCAGTTTGTCAGTGGACGAGAGACTGCCAAAGACTGGAAACGGAGTATTAGACACAAAGGTAAGAACAACCTTCACCGTCCTCGCGGTTCACGTGTTAAGTGACGGACACTTTACCGATAATTAAACACTTTTCAACGCCGCTTATTCTGGGTGCAAACTTGGGTCCCGTGGTTCGGTGCTGAGTTTTGGAGTGAAAGGGTTACAACAGTCAGTGCGTAAGGAGACAGATGAGAAAGGGCGCATATCCTCCACATACACTCCGAGGCTCTGACACAGAGTTCAGGCTGCGATCGTTCACCAGACCGGGGCATTTGGAGAGTAGACTGCACCGGAACTGAGGTGAAAAGTTAGACATAGATCATTTTGTGTGATAGTTAAATGGTGTTTTTTTCCCCCCTTATTCGTTATGTGATTATTCGCTCCGTTTACCGAGGCTGCACTTGTGCATGGGTGTTGAGACTTTTACGCATGTTATATAAGGTTAGAGAAAGATTTTTTTAAACATACAACATAGACATCAGTGTTAATTGTGATCATTTTTTAAATGGTCATTCTGCGTGTTGCCTTTCATATCCACGGTGAAGCCTTGTAGGTGTTTGTTACATTATTGGGCTCAACACTGGCAGCATGAATACTACGATATTGTCCAGGTAGCCCACTCTATTTCTTAATGTTAACATTTATTGCGCAGTATTTTTATGCAATAATTACGCGTGGCGCTGGCGCACTCTCACACCACAGCCCCCCCACTCCCTACACACACACACACACACACACACACACACACACACACACACACGCACACGCAGGTTTATTCAGGCAGAGCTGACACGAGTTAAGATGTGTGGGGGGGAGGGTGTCGCCCCCAGGTCAAGAATGATAGCCTGATAGTTTAATATAGAACCGATTCCTATAAACAGATGACAGTAGGCTGCTGTCTCTCTGGCTCACCACACTGGACTATGGGTAGCATTAAAGTTCATGGCAAAAATGTAGAAAACTTTGTCTGAAGGTTCTGAGTCCTCCAGGTATGTGCTGTGTATTTTATTTATTTTTTGGTTGATTTATTTATTTATTTATTTAAAAATAGATTTGATTTTGAAAAGTTTTAGTACTGAGATGATGGTGGACTGAAGAAATGGGCCCGTTCCTGATAAATCCTCATCATATGCTGTGTCATGGGGGGAGACAAGTTTACTGGCTGGACTGAATGTGTGGTACACTTTGCCTGAAAGCCTCTCTTTTCTCTTTCAGGGAAAAGTCTCAAGACTCTCATGTCCAAAGGAATCTTACAGGTGCACCCTCCAATCTGTGATTGTCCTGGTTGTCGCATTTCATCTCCAGTGGTAAGAATATTTCCTCCTCTGTCACACCGGTGTGGCTGCTGCTGCATCTCTGTTTGTTGTGTCAGTGTGATGAGAAGGAGATGCTTCTGAGGAAATGTTTTTTTATTAGATTTAAGGATAACGTCTTTGCGGTAGATCTGTAGAGATAAAGGTGCTTGATCCTGACCTGTGGTGATAAAGGATTTCTAGTGAATGCTGCAACTTGTCAAAGATCACAGTGCTCGTTGAGAGCTGCATGGATAAACTGATATTTTGCTAATGCTAGTGTTAAAAGACTCTGTATCGTCTGGTATTTGGTAAAATCTTGATAGAGCCTGAAGTTTGTATTTTAGAGTTGAGAAATACAAATGTTTTTGTGATTGTTTTTTTCTCAGTTAAATTAATGATCAATGCTTGTATGTATTTTTTTCTCACAGATCAGATCCCTATATGATTTTAGATGTATTTTAGCCAGAATGAAAGCAAGCAGTGGCACACTGTGTTTAATTTTAGTGTCATGTCACTGAGACTGATATCATATAAAAGTGTGTGTGTGTATGAGAGTATATTGGTGTGTTGTCTCTCTTTGTAACCTTGATGGTGAAAACCCTACAGGCACACATGTCAACTTTGATGATAATTTTTGTCAGCATGAATACCAAATCCACTTTCAGCCTTTCAACAGACGCAGAGTATCAGACAGCCTTTTTTATTGGGAGGCATTGAGCTGTCCGGTATGGCTTCTTGATGCGAGGTGTTGTTGGTCGAGCTCCTCTGTCCCGTTGAATCAGTTTCCTCACCTGGCTGTTGAACTTTTGTTTGCCTTGTGCTTCCCTCAGGGCTCGGCCAGGGGCATGATGCCAAACCTCGAGGCCTTGCAGGTGTGTCACGATTGCGGCATCACCGCTGTGTGTTTGTCTGTGTGTTTGTGTCAGCTTTGAGCAAGCACACTGCCGGCTCACCGTCGCCAAATCTGTTCACACAGGTGCGGCGGGTTGTGTGTGTGTGTTTGTGTGTGTGTGTGTGTGTCTTTGCGTGTGTGTTTTTCTCACCACAAAGCGCATCTGTCGTCGCTCCCAAGCACTAATCTTGAGGGAAGGGTGTAAGAGGCTTAGCGAGCTACTGAGCGTGGCTACTGCTGATTATTGTGTGCGAGGCACGCAAGGCAAAGGCGGTTTAGATAAGCCGGAGGTGTTTGAGTGATACAGGTAAACTGGTGACATTTTTCACAGCCAAGAATGAAGACCTGTACCCTAACACATAGGGTTCAGCCAAGACGAATTTCCTGAGGGCGGTTGGGGGCAGTGAAAACAGATAATACAAATGCTCATGTCTTTTTTATTTATTTTTTTTTAATTTTTTTACAGAAGGATTTTTGAATCTCAGCATGTCTGCTTGTGTTTAGGCTCATTACAGATATCAGAGTGATTGGCTTTTGGCTTGCAAGGGCTTGTGTAGTTCCACTTCAATTATGGCTGTGACGGAGTAAAACTTAGTTATTGACGTAAGCAGGGATATGAGAGCCTTAAGGTTGTTGTTGTAGCCTTCCTCTCCTTTTCCCTGTCTGGTGTTGAAGCCTGAAGTCTAACCCACCAAGTGAATACCACCGTGACACACATACACACACACACACACACACACACACACACACACACACACACACACACACACACACACACACACACACACACACACACACACACTAAGTATGTTGGCAGTTGTGTGGAAGGCGGTGAGGGTTAGGCGGAGGAGGGAAGGCAGTGGGACTTGTATGGCCTGTACTGGCGTCTCCCTCTCTCCCCACTGACTCCCCTCAGGGCATGGCAGCCAGCACTCCCTCACTGATGAGCTCTCCTTCTCCTTGCTCGCTCTCTCTCTCTCACTCACACACACACACACACACACACACACACACACACACACACACACACACACTGTATGCCTGCCTACTGACACAAATTACCTCATGCAGACATTTATTTTGAAAGTTTGACGGCTGAACTTTGAGTGATCTTGTTTCGCTATAGGCACGAGGCGAGCGATCATAAAAAAAACTGCAGCAGCTGGTGGGAAGACATTTCACCTGCCTGCTCAAAACCCATGGAAGTTAATTTGCTGTGGCGGCCGAGGCACAAGCTGTTTATAATGACACGGCACAAACTGAACTGTTGTTCCACTCCACAGTTTAGAATTGAAATACGATTATGATCATAACAATGTTTTCCACGCTCCCAAATGAAATCAGGTTATGATTGATGCACTGTTTATGACAGCTGTCAGCTGTGTGTTATATTTCCATTAAGCCTGTCATTATGTCATAATCAGGTGCTTAAATGATTTCTCTCCTGGCAGCTTTAACTCCGCTCAGCTTTAAGTTGCTGCTTGAAGTTGCTAGGTTGTTGCCTTGTATGTGCATGGAAATGTGCGTATCATATCTTTTGCATCTATACAATATTATATTATACTCAAGATTACATGTATACACGCATTTTCAGCTCTGTATGTTTGTGTTTTCATGTGCACGTGCATATGTGTCAGTGCATGTCTGTGATTATTTGTCATCATGATGGCTGGTCGACTAGCCTGCCTGCTGTGTGTTCGGGTGTGTGTATTTGTGTGTGTGTGTGTGCATGTGTGTGTGTCTCCTCCCGGGAGAGCTGGGCTTCCTCTGCTCTGTTATTTCAGCGGAACTGGCGGAGGCCGGGAGGAAATTACACTCCCCTCCTCCGGCTCGTAAAGACCTCCTCCAATCAAGGGCTCCGCTTGCAAAGTAGAATTAAACACACGCACACACACACTCACACATGCAAACATCTATGCATAAACACACACATACGCACTTTATAACTGGCTGTTGGCGTCATACATCAACTACCTACTGTATACCGCTTATGTTGTATGTGTTGTGTGTGTGTGTGTGTGCGTGTGCATGCGCGTGTGTTGTTCAGGCTACGTTGCTATGGTAACACTGGAATCGGTCATTGGCCCAGAAGTGTGCAGAAACTGTGGATCACGTGGAGTGTTATTTGTGCACTTTTGTGAGCATCTTTTAGCGTGTATTGGACAAATTAGGGATTAAGTGTCTTCTGAGGAGCTGTGGGTTCACTGTGGCTCGTAATCTCACTGATAGGCATCAATAACAGCTGCAATGGGTTCCACACTCATTCAGTTTGCATTTAGGCCATGTGTTGCATATGTGCATGTGCCTTTCATTGTCTTTCCTTTGAACTCAATTGAAGAATTCAGTTCAAATAAAGTTTATTTTAGCAAATTAGCTATTAGCTTCCATTAGCGTTCATCTCAGTAAGAGTCTGATAAGGAGCTGAGTAGTGTGTGGACTTCCAAAAAGTGTTGTGCATGTTTCCACTCTGACTGAGTGAGCGTGTGTTGGGGCGCGGACCCTGTCAAAAGGCATCTAAAATAAGTTGAAGCGTCTCTCTAATAGCCAAATGTGGTTTATCACGACAAAGCCAACTGTGATATTTCTAAATTCCCTCCTTCCAACATCTGGGTTGGCTGAGAGTGTGTGAGTGTGAGTGATTGTGTTTCTTTTTCATCACCATTTCCTGTGATAGTGGCCGTCTCGCCCTTTCACATCAGGCCTTTGCAGACAGTAGTGGCAAACTCTAATCATATATTCATCAATACACTTACACCATATATAAGCCCAGGAATTCTAGGAAGTGAAACTCAGTAATGGTGTTCAATTTTAATTTCAGTGTTTGCCTGTTATGAAATTTTGTCAGCAATAGTTACATAATACATACAGGTTTCATAATAATTACAGTGCTGCAGTCTACATTCACTTTAAATATAAACGAAGGTTACCACATATTGATAATATTTTTTAATACTAATAATGAGCTGAAAAGTATGGGAAAGATTTGAGATTGATGAATCCCAAACCGTCAGCTAACTTTTTTTTAATTGTCCGTACTAACGCCCACGAACAAAACCATCTGAGTTTCCTAATTTTTACCTACTGTCAGTTCATAAAGTGTAGCTCCATGTGATTTATGAAGTTATTCAGTATATGTTGTTAACTGTACTTAATGGACCTAGTTGAAGTGTGTTGCACTTTTAAGGCTCGGATCTTAGTCTTATCAGAAGAGTTCCAGTTTACCAAACGCATCTTCGTGCTCGTCTCCACTTCCCCTGTGTTTGCCAGAGGAGAGAAAGACCCAGTCATTACCTGTCTGTAAAGCTCCCCTGTGGCGGCCTTGGTGAGCCTATCCAAACACTGAGCAAGAGACACACAGAGAGAATAGGGGAGGAGGAAGAAGAGAGAGAGAGAGAGAGAGAGAGAAACAAGAGGGAGAGGGGAGAGCGAGAGGCACACTGGCATGCTTGACTGCACCGCCACTGACCTCCCAGCGCTGCCCCAGCAGCCCCCCAACTCCCTCCCGCCCTGCTTCCCCTCCACATCACCGCCTCTCGCCCTCTGTGCACCTCGCCCCCACCTCCCCTGCCGCCTCCTTCCTCCACCCCCCCCCCCCCCTCCTTGCCCTGTGCCGCTCCACTGGGCTGCAACTGCCCGCTCGACTCAGCGCGTGGGGGCCGAGGGGTGCAGGAGATTGTGTGTGCGAACGTGTGCGTGTGTGCACGGGGAGAGGCGGGGGACTTGGTCGCATGCCTGTCCGCCCTACAGTGCTTTCTCACTTTTTTTTTCTCTCTTTCTCTCACACGGCCTTGAACAACCAAGTGTTACCTAAAGTCTGTGCGCACACACACAAACACACACACACGCACGCACACAGTTATTTTGAATCAGATCTGATTTATTTTGCCAAGAACATTTTCACTTAAGGAGTTTGACTTGATAAGGTGGATGAGCTCATGGTCGGAGACGCTCATCTTTTGAGATATGAAACATCAGATTTGTTGAGTCACATCTGTTGACAATGCAGAAACTGCCTGTTTTCATCCTTTCTGTAAAAAATAGATTTTGTTCGTTATTTGTTGGTTGTTAGTATTTTTGCTGCCAAGCAACAATATGGCAGATGTTAAATTATACACTCATCACTCATCTTTGCTTTAGTCTATATTACAGATTAAAGTCTGTGAGGTTTTTACAGATTCGCTCGTGTGTCCCCTGTTTGTCACCACAAATAATGACATCATTATTGATAGGAAGCAGCAGAGAGCAGATGTTTTCCTATTGCATCCCAGAAATGTGTTGAGTATATCCAGATTGACTGACAGGTTGACAAATGTAGTCATGTCTGACTATAGCCTAGTGAGTTATTAATGAGCTGTAAATGTTACCAACACAGAAAAATATTGCCTCATCGAAGATTAATGTGCTTTTAGATGTGAAAAGTTCTAAATTTTACTGTGTAGATACTATATTACACACTTATAGTTGAGTCTCTTAGTTGCGTTGTGTCTCTGAGAATAACAGTCCCTATATGAACATTTTTTAATCCCAGAAGAGTTCAGTATGTTTCTAATTACGTACTGTATCTGTAGTTCATTCACAGCCGGTCTTGATCTTTGCTGTTGTTGCAGATATTGCAGTAAGTGTGGTGACGTGCACACTAATAATTTGATTATGACCAGATTAGTTTAGGGTCTCTGAGTTTATCTGTGACCTGGACCAGTAAACCATGTCTTGTTCGATTGTTTTTCCACTGTCTTGATTCTGAAAGTAAACCAGAGGTCATGGAGATGCAAATGTATAATCCTACACACATTGTATCATGGTTAGTGGTGATAAGATGAATTCGCCAACGCAGAAGCAAAAAACCTTGTCTTCTCCACTGGTGACTTCATAACATGACCATCAGATACATAAAATCAGCATCACCAGGTCACTGGGGAAACCTGCTCACAGCAAACCACATAAACACTTTAATCAATCTGTTGCTTTAATGTGATTACGCATAGTAATCAAGTTACATTAGTCATGTTTGCATAGGCGTTTTGAATTTGATGAAAGTTTATAAATGTTTATCTAAACGCCTTCAAGGCCTTCAAAGATGCACCTGTGAACATGTCAGGGTGTCAAATCTGTGGAGGTGAGTCAGAGAAGAGGAGATAAGAAGGTGAGACTAAACAAAGTGAAGAATTCGTAATTTGTACTTTGTGATGAACTGGATCCAGGGCTCACACAAACACACAGCAGACCAATAGTTTGTTTTGGCCTTGTTTCAGAGCTCTTATGTGAGCGTGGTAATGACCGCTTCACCCCGCTCTCCCAACCTCCCCTCGCTCATTTTTTCTTCCTCTCTCCCACTCTGTCGTCTCCTCATTCCCCCTCCCCCTTTCCCCTAGTGCTCGCGCCAAGTCGACCCTCCATCCCGCCTACACACACACACACACACACACATACACACACACACGCTGCGAGGTAACGGCAGACAGGCGCGTGACTCATTAGGCATTCGTCCCCCAGGGAGATCGCTGGGGGGGCGCGTGCGAGGGAGAGAGAGCGCCGCAGCTGCAGGAATGTCACGGGCGGCTACCGCTGTGTGTGTGCTTGTGTGTGTGATTGTGTGTGTGTGTGTGTGTGTGTGCTCACTAATGCTGGCTGGAGCCAGCGGCAGGATACTGCACCTTTCAGGAAATAACGCAAGTAGAAAGAAAAAAAAACACTCTTATTAGTGCTGTTTTCCACCAAGAGCTCATTTAGAAGTCTGAAATAAATTTAGAGAAAAAACATGAGATTGCCTTATAATTTCTGCTTGAATTTGTGGGCTAATGTGTGTTGTAGCGGTGATATTAGCCTGTATTGTTTTTCACTACAAAACCATTTTGTTGCTTTTAAACCAAACCCCTGCTATGGATTTATGAATTCAGCACACCACCTAAATGAGCTACAGGAATGTATTTGGCTGATTACTCACAATACATTGTAGCTACATAAATGTTTTTCTTTGAAATGTTCAAGCTTTATTGTCCGTATCTACCTGTTATGAAATGAGAATGTATGCAGAGGAGGTCTTTTGGCTCACGAAGGCTTTACCGGAGTACTTCTGACTTCTTGCCATTTCTCAAGATTGTTTTCAATACATTTAGTAAGCCCACATTAATGTAGTGCATCTTGTACCTCAGTAAATCTCAGCCCACCACACTAAATGGCATTCAATGCCATTGAAGTCTGTGGGAGACATGAAATTTGGTAGGCAGTTAAAATTATGTGAAAATTCACTAAAACTAAAATTATGGTATTGACCTACTAGAAACCTCTTAATTTACAGCTTCTTCTTTTTTTTTTGTAAATCAAATCTCCTCCACTTTCCAAATTTGGTTCAACTTCATTATTATTACTCTTGCTTACTTCAAAATGAACAGTAATCTTGTAACTTCTAAATTTTCTTGTGTACCGTCAATGTAGTGAAATATTGAACATCAGTGGAAGTGAATGGTGTTTAGTAAGGTGGACTGAACACTAGTCTGTTTGACACACTGTAGGATAATGAGAATAGCATAAGTCAGTATGTTTTCTTTACAGCTCATGCTATCTGAACGCTAATATGTCACCAAACTATAAAGTTCATGGGTTATATGAATATGAGAATGTGTGTGAAGAGAGTGTTCGACTGTTCATGGAAAGTGTTTCTGAATTTCTACGTCATGAGTATTTTGTTACTAGATTGAGTAGTCGGTCAGTGTGTCCCCATGCATCTGTATGTCTGTGTATCTTTTGTGTGTGTGTGTGTGTGTGTATTAATGTGAAGCCCAGATATATTTCTTGGCTGCCTGACTGTCAGACAGAAAGCGTGGGAGGCGATATTCATAGAGGTGCTTTTAGTGGGACTTTTATGAGAGACTTTTTCCATGGCTGAAAGGAGGTTGACCACACACAGCAAGGTTGCCTCTCTCTGCGCACATGCAGGCGCCTGTGTTTGTGTGTGCACGTACGAGCCCGAGTGTTCAGGCGCCCTTCCTTTCAGCGCTCCTACGTGGGCTGCCAGGGGTGTGTTTTGCTTCGTGTTTTGTTTCAGAGAGCCCTCCCCCGTGCTGCGGAAGTGTTGCCGGAAGCAGTGGGAGCTCACCCCCAGTTCTGCGTCAGTGCCACTAAAGAAAGGATCGGGGCTTTCCGGGAGGAGAGGGAGGGAGGGAGGGAGGGAGGGGGGTGGTGGGGTGCTGTCAGCCTTGGGTATGTCACGGCCATGTGGGTGGTTGTCTACATGCTCGCACACACACACACACACACACACACACACACACACACACACACACACACATACACGCACGCACAGCTACAGTCACGACTGCTCTTAGACAAACTATTCTTGTATACACTATATTGCTCCAAGTAAAATCCCCTGCTTTAGAGGGGAATTCTAAGGAACAGGAACAGGTGTGTGTGTGTGTGTGTGTGTGTGTGTGTGTGTGTAAAGGAAGTTCTCCCTGATGTTGTGAAAAGAGCAATAAAGAAACGTGAGGTGGAGAGTTACTATTCAACAGATGTGTGTCTGACAGATAGGACTGTGGCTGCATCCACAGGGGACGGTTGTTCTGCTGTTGGGATGTGATGTTTACCCCCTGGTTTCCCCACTCTGAAGCCTTCTTGCTGCCCAAGCACTAACGTCCAATCAGCGAGGCCTGGTGTGGAAGTAGTAGAGGAATCAGAAAATAATCCAGTGTCCTCAAAATACAGGAGCAGAACATGTAGAAAGCACTGAAAGAAAAGAAGAAAGTAGGAAAAAACCTCTTTTCTGGCAAGGTGCGGGAAAAAAAAGGGGGAGAAATGTGCACAACTATGTGGCCTGCTCATCCTGGGGGATGTTTTCATCTCTCTGCCCCCCTCCTCCCCTCGCTCTCTTCTTAACGTCTGCCATTTGAGAGACTCCAGAGGGGCTGCACCTGTTTGCCTCTTGGCTAGGAGCCCCTAAATCCCTCCTCCTGCCCCCGTCTGCCACTCATGCTGCTGTGCCTCCTGGGATGGAAGGAGTGAGGGAAGGGGTAGGCAGGAACGGGAAGGAGTGGTGGAGAGCAGGGTTGCGTGTGGTGGTAAGGATAGCTGGAGGGCTTGAAGGCGTCCGGGAGTAAGAGCAGTGATGTAGGCACAGACAGAGAGACAGAGGGGAATATAGTTTCAAATCCAAGTCCACTCTCCCACACCGGACAGACCTCACTCCTGCAGAGCTTTCTCTTTCATGTTTCGACTCACCATCCTCTCTTTCATTTCTGTGTTCTCCCTCACCTTTTCTGTTCTCCTTGTACAAACCCACATCCCGTCTCCCTATCTCCTCTGTTAACTTTTCTCCTCAGCCTGTCATCCCCATGCTCTTCTATCATTTCCAACTGCGGCCTGACTGACTGCAGCTCTTCCTTTCTCGCTGCTCTCATTTCTACTCTGCCCCCCCCCCCCCTCTTGCTTCCCCTCATCCCGTCTCTGTGATACGACCACGTTAATCTGCAGTGACCTCTTCAGGTCACATTAAAGGTCATCCAGCTTCACTTCCCAACAACCCTAGGGCCACAGTCTCCTATTTATCCCTTCTTTTCTCTACTTACTCCTGACAGCTTTGGAAAGAAAAATCCACAACTTCTTTGAAAACTCTGGTGTGTTGGAAACAGGGAAGTTGCTTTAGCTGACCTAACATAGAGAATTGGACTTTTTTTTTCCCAGTGTCACTTTATAATTACTTTATAATTTATTCACAAAGAGTACACACACAACTTGATGATATCTGGCTGGAAGCTGAGTGTCAGTCTCAGATTATGTTGTTTTGGTTTCGGTTTGGCTAACGGGTGCCAGCTACACTGACGTTTATATCATGGCTATTTAACTAGTTTTTGCTGAAAGCATGTAAATTAATTAAGGTTTTGGTGAGATTATTTTAGTAGTCACAAACATTTTGTCTGATGTATTACCACATGTTACATGATTATAGCCACATCTTGTAACACCATTAATGATATAAAAATATCAAAACAATATCCATCTATTTTTTAGTAATTGTCCATTAGCTGATTATTTGGACTTTCAGTCACCGTTTTGAGTCATTTATCCATTTCCTTTAGTTTAGGGAGGCCCTGGTTGTTGTTTTTGCCACAGGTATTGATCATCTGTAGATGACATTGGTTGATTCAGCATGGATACTGATAGGAATGGGTGCCTTTCACATATAAACCGATACGGTACCGATTCCCGGTTTGATTTTACGTGAATCGTTTCTTGGGATTACCTTGGGAATTCGGTCGGTACCAATAAAAGAACCGAATTCAGTACTCGCCCCTCGATACTGATCCCTTTTGCCCTGCGTATGACCTACCTTATATACGTTCTTTACACACATTGTAAAAGTTCCATAGGGCCAACATGATCCTTTTTAGTTGCCTGTTGTTCGGTGCAGTGAACAAGGTGGGAGGTGGGATTACACTGCACAGCAGCACACACCGCTTCTCTCAGCTGCAGACACCAGCATATTAACCACAAGTGATGAGTGACTAGAAGCACTGATTGTGATGTACTGATCATTTTTTTTGTAAGAAAAATCAGCTGATAATGAAGAGCTTCTGATTGGTCAGATCCTTCCTACTTTAGCTAAGTGCTGAAAACTTGAAGGCTTGTTTGCTAACTAGTGTTCATGCATGTAGTGCGTTACAGTTGTTGTGTTACAGTTGACAAATACAGCACAATAAATCTAAGTCACTGGAGACTTTCTTTTTAGATTTGCATTTGAAGAGAGAACTCAACTTACGTCACAACTTAAGAAGACATGTACAAATGGCTATAACAAGAAAAAAAAGCATAGGTTTCTGAGGACGGTAGTGCGTGTTTACTACTAGTATCTAGGAATAGTTAATTCTGTTACTAAAATGTCTTCTTTTCTTTCTGTTGTGTTGTGCAGAACCGTGGTCGCTTGGCCGAGAAACGCACCATCCCCCTTCCCCCCAACCGGGTACCCAAGAAGGAGCTGGCCTCCATCTTCAGCAGCGACGACAGCGAAGGCAGCGAGCGGGCCAGTGGGGATCATGCCCACATCAAGCAGGAGGACGAGTTGCATTACAGTATCATGAGAAAGAGGTGAGGTTCCAGCTGAACAGCTGTACGGCCAATGTTGTCTGGAGGACATCAACAAACACATTTGTGTATTTTTCTTTCTTACTTCTTACATTTTCTTCTTTCCTTTTTCTGTGTGCATTTGGTAGACACTGACCCATATTATTGCAATAGCTTAAGCTTTCAATGTGACTAAAAACGCATACGTTGTGTTATAAAATGTCCTGCTTTTTTGCCCTGCTGTTAAATATAATTAACAAGTCCACCGTTTTGTTTAGTTTTTCTCCTGTCTAAAGATGTGTTTTATTATTTCTTCTTTAAATGGCACCTCAGACGTGTGTATAATACTTCCAAAGGTGATTTTAGGATGATTTTGAGGTGTTAAAGGCTCTTTTTTAAACGAACAAACGAAGAACGGTGTTTCAAAAATATACTTATGGCTTTTGCTTAGGGATGTCTAATGGAAGGATGTGTGCTGGGCTTTGAAAGTGTTAATTGGCTTGTTGGTTTGTGTTTTGTTGCTGCTGCCAAGTCTCTGTGTATCTGTCTTGACTTGATTTTGAAAGACAAGTCACCTGAGTCACCACTGTCTGCCTTATCCCACCCAGAGCAGAGAGCTGTGCTTGAGAGCAGTGTGATTAAAGACTCTTTAGAATAAAAAGAGTATATGTTGTCTGCAGTGATCATGAAATAAGTAACTTTAAAATCTATTTTGATCCCAATGCGCAGCTGCTCTTGCTGCTCAAATAACAATATAAACAGATATCAAAGCTGAGGATATAAAATAAGTGAAAAACACAAACATACTCAGAGAGAAAGACTAATATTAACAATGAGAAATAGCACAGTAAAACACCTTATATATCTTTGTGTGTGTGTTGTTTTTCCTTTTTTTTTTTTTTTTTTTGAGTTTTCCACATTTTAGTGTGAATCAGTAAATAGCTGTTTGTCCAATCTGCAGTTCTCCACAATAATGGATGGAGAAGAGTGCTCCGAAGTTGTGTACTCATTAGATTTGGTTTGTCATAAAAATGTACTAAAAGCATTTTTGGATTCAAGTGGATAACCTTGTTCATCTTTATACATGCAAACACACACACACATGAAGGTTACAGTGAGGTCACCTCATTAAGATGAACCAAAATGAGCACCGCCTCACACTGATGGCATACACTCTGTACTCGGTACTTTTTATTTTTTACAAAAAGTACTTTGATCCTTGTGAGATCTGTAATTGGGAATAGCCATTGCATGGATTTGTAACTGTTTGGTACTATGTATGTACATAAACAGATTTGTTTGTATCAGAAATCAGACAGGCTATGGACAGATATAATGTAGAAGATGTTCATTGATTAACCTCAGAAAGTCCCCAGCTGCATTATAAGCAGCTTGTGCAACCTCATTACAGAAGGGGATGTTTTTCATGTCTTGAGACTTGCGTGTGACACGGCGGACAGCACAGCAACTTGTGAAGCTTAAAATGGATCCACTAACCTCATTTGAGAGGGCTTCCCCTCCCCCTGACACTTGTGCCGCTGGCGTGTTAAGATGATAATGAATTTAAAGAACACTTATGACTAATATGTCAGGCTTTTACCCTTTGAAAGGCGGCGGACTTGCTGGAGCCGCAGCTCCGGTCTGTCGTGGGCATCCATCTCAGCCCTGCTTTATCCCCCAGTGCGGGTCTGGACGAACGGGATAATGGGATGTCCAATCACGGAAATCTTATTTTCATTGACCGCAGCTTCGTAAGTGAGTCGTAGAAGGGTCTTAACAAATTGGATTTGGCCAATGGATGTGAAAAGTACAGGCCCTCTGTATACATGTGTGAGTGTATCTGTGCTGTCTCATCCACACATCATCAAGGCTGGCGGCAGGCGGCAGCGCCGTGTCACACCCACTTGGTTGCTGCAACCTGCCTATTTTAACTGCACTTTAATCTGCACGGGAAAAAAAGAAAAAACTTAAATCTGCACAGGCACATCTAAGCAGCATGTTGAATTATTTATCCAATTGTTTTTATCTTTGTGGAGGAAATTTGAGTGGCATTACATTGGGCGGATATTCAGATTTTAAGTTTCTGTTCCATCCCTTTTCTCGAAGTAGCAGTTGAATATGTAATGTCACTTTGTGTAACATTAAAACGTAGATTATTTGTGTAGTTCGGGGGGGGCGGGCAACTGTTGTGTGTTAAGGGGATTTGTCTTTCAACAGGTGCTGTCTTCGTAGCTCTGCGCTCTCATCAGGATGTCTTCTCAGGTTCATTATAAGCTGGTCCATCTTGTTTTAACCAGATTAATGCTAATAGTTGCTGGCTTTACTCACAGTTGTTTAGTTGGTGCTCCGTAGAGCCGCTCTTATCCTGCTGAAGAAGCACAGAGCACCTAGAGACTGAACAGCAGCCAAGCCACAGTGCCAACCAAGTAATCATTACCACTGTAAGGTGTATACGGAAGCTCCTCGGGGTATCGAAGCCAAAGTCTAGCGCAGCTCCTGTGAAACATGCAGGAAACTGAAAGGTGGAAACAGTATCTTGTTCTGTGATCACCTTGGTACCGGTGGTGTGACTTGGATTCTTTAACTCTGATTTATTGATTTCATCTTAGCCACTAAATATTTCATAGCAGTAACTTGTGATTTTATTGTTTTACTCAAGGGCACAACAAAACCTGGGTTAGTGTTTGTTTCAGTTGGCCGTAGATAACAAGGCTTTGATTGAAAATTGCTGACTTAGAGTCTGGGTAATTACCCAACAACCACTGTGGATTTTACAAGTTACGAGCTGACGTCTACCTTTCAGGCTCTGCCCTGTGGAGGAAGAAAAAAATAATCCACCATACCCATTATTAACCTTCATGAAGACAAACAAAGGCAGCTTCCCTGGTTTTCAATCATGCATGAGGCCATTTTCTACTTGATACACAAATATTTTCATCTCCAAAATATTTAAGCAGACCATTACAAAAGCATAGAAGCATAGAAGATCAAGCTGTTCAGTTTTTGTTCAGCATAGTCAAACTTCCAGAGGACGTCACTGAGACTCTTTATAAGGACCATCCTGTCATGTGCTCAGGGAGAACAGCTGATTGAAACAAGCAGCATACTGAATTCAATATAACATCTTATTCGTATTGCTTGGGATTTTTGTCCTCAGTGATGAGGTTATAGTTGGGGTTATTGCGGGTGTAATTTTGCTAGACCTCATCATAATCCTTAACTATTGTCTGCTTCATTTAGTTTTTAACTTGAGCGTGAGCTTTGGTGCCCACATGCTGCTAACGGGATGTTTTGTGAAATCAGAAGCGAACTGAAAATGCTCACATTCCTAAACATCAAGAAGAATCAAACAATTATAACTCTCTCTAACCCTCTCTCAGTCACTACGTTACAGTCACTCTCTGTATGATAACAGATCATTTCATGGAGCAGCATGAGATCACATTAGTTAATGGTGATGCTGTTCTCAATCTGTGCAATAACCACAGAGAGAGGAAAAGACACTGATGCTGAGTTAGCTACTGTCTATTGCATTTGACATTTTGTCCTCTGGCTTTATTGAACAACTGTGTCATTGCCTTATGCCAGTAAGGGGTCACGGACAGTGTGAAATTACTGGAAATGTCTCTCCCCTAAAGCACTAATTAGTGAGCTTGGAGATTTTATAGCTTTCTAGAGGAGCTTTCCGCTTCAAGAATTTTTGGCCTTGTTTACACCCTTTTGCCATGGCAACAGAGTCACAGCAATTTAGTAGTTGATTGGGCGTTGGCTAGAAGCAAGGGGTTCATTGTTTCCACATAGAGCAGTGTTGTGTCTATTAACTCCCTGTCAAAACATAGGATTAAGATTATAGCTGCTGCGCAGCGATGGGTCGGGTCCGGGCTACTTTTGGGCAAATTTAGGCAATTCTGAGCAACAAACAGGAGAATAGGAAGACAAGACAGTTGACCTTATAATGTTCAATTTGCACCAGTTGAGGATTGAACCCACAATCTCTAGAACCAAAGACCGTTGTCTATCGCACTGAGCTAATTGACAAGTGGCAGATCAATAGTGGCTTCACAAATTGTGTAAGCCATTCACTGTCGTGTAGGCAGAAAAAGAAAAATCAGT
The DNA here is from genome assembly GCF_045865225.1 of Trachurus japonicus. Lineage (NCBI taxonomy): Eukaryota > Metazoa > Chordata > Actinopteri > Carangiformes > Carangidae > Trachurus > Trachurus japonicus. Next base: position 18,218,898 of record NC_140913.1, on the reverse strand, counting down.
TTTTGAGGTAAAATAATGATATGTATTTGTCAAACATCTACAATGAGTCTAAGATGTTAGGAGCCTTCGCACATGGTCCAGTCCAAGCTATTTGGATTTTTAAACTTAGAAGCTTGCTGTGATGCCACCATTAGGACAATTGTCTTGAGTTTCATGTTGAGGACATTTGACATTTTGATCTGTCATCATCATCATCATCATCACCCTGGCTGGGTCTCGAACTCACAACCTCTGACACCAAGAACCAGCGCTTAACTCAGTGAGCTAATTATCTGGAAGTGAGACCTGCTGTGTGTCTTCTCAAATAGACTCAGGGAGTCAGTGTCCGGGCAGCTGTTGTGAACGCAGATTTCTGTTATCTAAACAAAAATCTGTTAATACATAAATTGCATTTAGACAGCAAAATAGCTTGAGGACATCTGACATTTGATCTGTCATTATCATCATCACCCTTGCTGGGTCTCGAACTCACAATCTCTGACACCAAGAACCAGCTCTTAACTCACTGAGCTAATTAGCTGGTAGTGAGACCTGCTGTGTAGCTTCATTTATCCACTCAGGTGAGCCAGTGCCCGGGCAGCTGTTGTGATGAAATGGTCAAAAGTCAGAAATTCAGTCATCTAAACAAAAATCTGATAATACATAAATTGCATATTGACAGCATGGAAATGTTGGTGATTTGTTTTTTAATGATAAGTGTTTTGCTTCATAAGAGAAAATATGATGTTTATAAATTCCACACTCACATTGGCTGCAGTTGTTCCCATGAGAGCAGAATTCAAAATATTCTCAAAAATTCAGTTTTTTAATTAAAATTCTGATATTTGCCAAACTTCATCAACCATGACTCCAGAATATTGTCATTTTTTTTCAGGAAGATTGAAAATGTATTTAGCAAGAATTTGATGGTATATGTTTACAGTAGTGTTTACAGTCAAACGTTTTCATGCACTGTTGGCTCAATTTTTGCTTAATCAAAAATCCGAGAAACAAGTTTTGTGGAGGACAGTCTGGAGATGCTCTGTAGCAAGTTTGGTGTCAATTGAGCAAAAATTGTGGGAGGAGATACATTTTAAAAGTTTTACAGTTATCGAAAAAAAACAGAGTGATGGACTTCATAATTTGTAATAAGTTTAAGTGGACAAAAGTTTCAGCAGTATTGAGGCTACATTGTGGTGAAGTTTCAACACTGTAGCATCTACCGTTGGTTTGGTAGGAATTTTTAAAGTTTTTAAATTTAAACGCTTATTGTGCCCCCCCTAGGAGGGGGGGGCACATGTCCTTGGAGTTGAGTGAATCTGGCATGGGGTCGGATGTTTCTGTGAAGTTTGGTGAGTTTTCGCCCATGGGAAGTATGACTTCCTTGGAAGAAGAAAGAAAGAAAGAAAGAAAGAAGAAGAATTCCTAGGAATACAATAGTGTCCCGGCAGCTTAGCTGCCCGGACCCTAAAAAAGATAGTGAGCAGTGCTCCTGCAGTAGTAGTGGTGGTCTCAGATTTGGTGTTGGCTTGAAGCATGAGGTTCATCAATCCCACATGTAAAGAACAATGTTTACTATTCAACATTTGCTGCCATGCAGTATGGTGAAATTAGATGAAGATACTTCCTGCAGTATCCACAGCCCAGTAGCATGCTCTTTGAAATCCCAAGGGGATTACATCACATACTGGGAATATAGCAGATGACTTACTTTTTCAATCCGAACTTTTCTTAAATCTGTTGAAGAATTTCACTCAGAGTTTGAAAGATGTGAACAATAGTACCTCAAAGTGTGAGTCACAGGACAAATTAACAGTAAAAGCAGCAGCGTGTGCGCGGCTCAGTGCAGGATGCAGCACGGCGAAACTTACCATATATTCTATTTCCATTATACTTTTCCTTTCCTTCCTTGGCTGCCTTATCGACCCCATGTCAGCCTGTACAGCAGAAGAACAACAGGGAGAAGTGAAGCCCAAGTGAAGCTGGACTGCTCTTACTTATTTATGTATCTATTTCTGTATTTATTCATTACCCCTTCTGCTTGCAGGGTTCCCAGTTGCAAGTTGGCCTTTCGATCCAACTGTGAGCAGCATGACAATTGTGTTTCTGTTGCTCATAAGAATCAGACAAAACATAAAATGTATACGGAACAGATCTATATTACTGCTTTAAACTTTATGCATCCTAAAATATAGGCATTTCCTAAGTAAAAGAGTGGCATTTTATTATTTTTGCTGCAGGGCATCATAGAAACTTTACTCATTCCTTCTCTTTCCACATCTTATTACGCTGTGGTTGCTGAATATTACATATTGCCTGGTAGTATTTGGATGTTGCTGTGGGCCACCTGCGCAGGTTGGAGTGGGCTGTGTGCTGGGGCTGTTGTCTTCAGAGCACGAGGGTACACAGTAAACCTGTGAGCACCAGATGTTACACAGTGACCTGTCTCTCCTCTCCCTCTCCCTCTCTCTCTCTCTCTCTCTCTCCCTCTCCTCCTCCTCCTCCTCCTCCTCCACCTTCACATCCCTGCTGTCTGTCTGTCAGCACTTTCCCAGTGGTGGTGTGAGACATGGCGTCAGGGTGCCTGGGCTGCCAGCTTCTGCCAGCTCACACTGTGACCTCCAGCCCCGCCACCTCAGCTCCACGTGCCAATGCCGCAGCAGGCCACTGCTGGGCATTTATACTGAGTTGACTCCCTGTGCCAGGAGAAGAACCTTTCCACACTGATTGGACCTTTTTGAATAGTTATGCCTACTCTAATGGTAGAAGGGGGCACAAGCTTCCTGAACAAAAGAAAGAGAAGGAAAAAAGTCTCAGATTAAGTTAATACGCTTTTAGAAATATTGGCCAGTTTTTGGTGGGTTTTTTTTGTTTAATTTTCATTTTTTATTTATCAATAAACAAGCAACATTATGTGAGAATAAAAGCAGTTAACAGAACATTGCAACAGATATTGAAATGTCTGGACCAGGTATCTCCTGACCTAAATCAGGAAAACCTTTGTTCAGTCAAGGCAAACTTCTTTATTCATTACAGGTGCAGTTGATAAAAAAAACAAGGCGGTGTTTTGATATCAACATCTAAATGCAAGTGTAGTATTGGTACGAAAAGACTAAAAAAGAGACTTAGTGATATTATTTAAGTGATGTTCAACACATATCCAAGAGTAACGCATATTACTTATCCCGGTGTCTGGGTCAGCGTGTCTGTCCTATGGCCGGGGATGAAGGGACAGTATTGACCGGTGTAGGGATGAGCTGAGGATGAGATGATTGTCTCTGGCGTGCACCTGGGTGATAAGAAAGCAGCTCATGTCCTTCTTAGCTATCAGCCCCAGCAGCCACCATCCGCTCCGAGGCCCTTGTCCACCGCGGCTAACGCTGGCCTCAGGAGCTCCTTAGGGAGCGCTGACTCAGGTGACTGGGTTTTAAACGCGATCCCCACCCCCCTCTCCATCTTCCACGGCTTGAGTATGACCTTGCCTCCACCCACGGAACGAGAGGAGGGGGAGGGTTTAAGGGAGGGCAGAGGTGGGTGCAGATAGTACTAGGCCCTCATTAGCCCGAGCCGAGGCGGGACAGCTCAGGAAAAGTGCGCTAATTACCCCACTAACAATGTCCTTGCCATTCATGGCTTAGAGCGGCCACTTTGCCACAGGATAATAACCCCATCACCTCTCTGAGAAGTTCAGGATAGCATTATCGTGATCACTTTAAATGATGGACAGAGGGAGGCGTTCAAACGCTGCCAGCTGATTGATGGATTCGGCTGCGGTTTCTCACAGTGGAGAGAGTTACTCTGTTACTGTGTGATATGTGTTTTGTTGGAGTCACTGGGAGAAGCAGATACGTTATTATATGACTTTCAGCACAATTACAAAACCTTCCCTGCATTTCATTTACTTTTTGAAGAAAATGATTGGACTCTCAGACACAGATAGCTACTAATTTTAGCAAGATGCTCTCTAAAAAAGAAGTCTATAATTAGTCTAAAAAGAATTTGCAGTTATAGTCCAATCAAGCGTCTCCTTGCTTAGCTACCAGCGGGGACTGTTTTGTCTGAGACTGTATCCTGAGTCATTGGTACTCTTGTGACTGAAAGGTGACTGGTGAAGCCAGCATGGCCAGCATTAGGCCCTCTACCCCTTCATTTTTTCTGTTAGCGTGTGGAAAACAGCTTGGCGACCGACAGCCTGACATTACAGCAGGAGCCTGTAATCATGGGACTGTAAAAACCCAAATCCAGCAGCCACAAACAGTGTGGCCTCGTCATAGTGGTGGCAGCTAAGAACCATTCACCGCTTTTGTCCCATAAACTGTGCTTGCCGTGTCATACCAGACCCCCTTCAGAGATTATTCTGCTTTTAATAAAGTTGCCAGTTAAGCCTATAAAGTAGATTTCTGCTGACACTAGGGGATGCTGCTACCATCAGACTGACATATCTAAATGCTGCACATATTTAGGTTTTTTGTGGACAAAATGACAGCTTACAAGAACTATCCCGTTCTCTTGGGCTCTGGAGCGGCTCCTCTTTATTCCATGTATGTCACGGTCATTTAACAGTAAATGATATGTAGACTGTAAACAAAGAATATTCAGCCCTCTACCTCCTCTACCACACAAGCTGTTTGCCATTACTCTGTGACTACACTTGAACTGCGCGGCTGCTATACTCCCCTCAAACGCTAAGCGCCTATTTCCCATCATTATGCCATTTAATGCGATCAGGATGGTAATCAGATTGCAAATGAAATACCTCCATGACACAGTTGTGTGGGTGCAGTGGTGCGGGGTGGTTAGAAAGGCGGCTGGTTGGGCATTTGGAAGGGCAGAGTGGCTCCAACCAGATCTAGGCATTATCTGTAAACCCTCCTCCTGCTCCTCCTTTGGGTGTTGAAGGGCAGGACAGGGTGTATGAGAGACTCTTGTGAACGGTCTTGTTATGAAGGACCTTGTGTTGAAGTGTAGGCGTGATGATAACAGAAAAGAAGACCATTGTTTTCACCTGACAGTGCAATGTATCACAGATTCATTGTGTTGTCTCACAAATGTCACACTCCCAGTAAGTTGAAGGCTTGATTGATATTTTAACTTAAACGTTCATCGTGCCTTTTCACGTTAATCAATTGCCATAGATATTCCTCTAAAACAGCTGTTGGCGGCCGCAGTTTAAAAAGAGCCATAATCGGGTTTTAAGCTGCTAAACTACTTATGAGTTGTGAATATGTTCGTTAATACATCTTAGTGTGGAAGATGAGTAGGGATGAGGCCCAAAAGTGCTAGATGCGGTAGTCTGTCAGAGTGCATTACACACCTCAGAGCTAAGAGCCACTTTACAGGACAGACACTTGTGGCTGGTGAGTCTGTGTGGAGGTATGTATTTCAGAGGGGACAGGTGTGTCTGGGTGAAGGATTTCTGTGGTAAGTAGTGTGTGAAATAGCATGAATGTATGCACGGCTGCTTTATCGCAGGCTGGTCTAGATGTCGGTGTGTAATTAAGTTTGTTTGGGGGTGCTTTTAGTAACGTTTATCATCTGTTTCCTCTTTTTCTGTTTGTGTGCGTGTGTGTGTTTTTGTGTTAGTCGTGACAGTGACCTCTCGACGATCATCTCCAACCTGCACCACACCAGACAGCACGGCATGCCCGAGGGCCAGTCAGCCTCCGATCACAACACCAGTACTGGACACACAGGTAGGACCCCCAGTGATGCTTTATGTATATGTGTGTGTGTGTGTGTGTGTGTATTATTAAAGGATTGTTAGCATGTGTGTGTAATAAGGCAGAGTTTAGGATGTCTTCTTCCTTCTCTCCCCCGTTGCACCCAGACTGACAATATATCTTCCTATTCATCTCTTGTAACATGTGTAAACGTTCCATTACCCATTTAATTTACTCTAATTTGTGTGATTGGAGGAATTTAACATAAGCTTATTACTCATTCCTGAAGGTCTCTCTCAAGTTGATTACTTAATGTTCTTCCCACATTCCCTGTCGCACTCCAGGATTTTTGTTAAACCCCCTGTTTTAAATTACCTCTGAATAAATAGCTTTGTTTGCCATTAATCCATTTTCATGTGAGCAGAGGAACCATGGTGTGCGTATGCTAAGCTAAGAGCTTTTGTTACAGCTTACAGACAGAGCATAGACAGCATTTAATCCCATCTATTTGTCAAGTAGCTTGTATGAGGATATTGTGGAGCCATCAAAGACATATGGTTGTAAAACAGCCTCTGTGGATATCACTGTTCTGCAATCAACCTACTGTACTGGATGTTTCCACCACATTGGGTTAGCTGTCACCGGTAAACCGTACACGTATGTTTGTGTAGTTTGCTACATACGTACTGTACCAGACAAGGTGTGATCAGTGGCAACAGCCCTAAACTATTTTCACAGCAACTAGCATCTTGTTAATTAATTAATTCTTTCTAATTTCCATGCTGACGTTTGCCCACAGGAAAAATGTTCATCTAAAATACTGACTGGAAATGATTGAACACATCCATCAGCAAATCTTAATCCACACATTTAAACCAATACGTCCATCCCTAATTAAAGAACGAGTTGCCCTTTTATCAGTGGAGACCATACCTTTGCTCTACTGTTGCCCGGGGTTCAACCCTGTCCCTTCTTATCCCATTAGCCAGAGGCACAGCAAGAGGCATAATCAGCCCAGACCCAACACCTCCACACCCTCTCTCTGTGTGCTCATCTCCTCTGTCTGCCAGATTAATTGTCCATACGGTGCCTGTGATATCAGGCAGGGTGGGTGGAAGGTGAAGGGTATTAGACTGCTCAACAGCCACCCCAGCCAGTGTCTTAGACCCCAGTTTGGGATGGATTTCCACCCAAATACTGGACTAATCAGCTGCTAAACTTAATGGAGAAATCAGAGCCTTGAGTCTTTGTCTTAATGGAGAAAGACAAGGAAATGGAGGTGGATGGGGGTGGGTGGGAAGGAAAGGGGGGCGCGGGGGTGGGGGGCACAGTGTGGCCTTCGCTGGAGGGGGTCTAGGACCCTAAAATCTGTCCGTTTGAGCATTAAAGGGAGATTTAACAGGCTGCCTAAGCGGCTCGCTCCGTGTCTGTAAACAAGTCCAATCCGATCAGCCACTGGCTCTAATTCTGTCTGCCAGTGAAATTAGACGCACACACACACTTACAAACACACAATTACGCACAAATAGCACTTAGTTATACAGATGCGTGCCCACACAAAATCAGCACAGGTTGATATTTACATCCAAATGTTTAGGTGGGTGTAATGTCTATGAAGTTTTTGAGCAGTGGCTTATTTGACTTAAGATGAATAAGATGATAAACGCAGCTTGCTGTCAATGTTATTGTCTTTTACTCTGTTCCGCCGCACACCCCCACGTTTGACTTACCCTCCAAAAGTGTTAAAGGTCTACCAATGAGCTATGGATGTAGACAATCTGAGAGACAGGAGAGAAATTAAAGAACATACAAAACAAGGAGGGGAAAAAAAATCTGCAACGGGGAGCAACAGAGATACAGTGATGGAAGAAACATTTGGAGAGAGAGAGACAGAGGAATGAGAGATGAATGAGTGCGGTGGTGGTATCAGGGGAGGGCAGGCGGCAGCTATGGCGGCGGACGGCTCCGTATGTTTGTGTGTGTGTGGGTCAGGAGGAAAGGGAAGCAGGCTTGCCGGGTCGTCTCTGCACCGGAGTGGGCCGTTAATTAAATCTGAGGGATAGACAGGAGGGCTGCTTCCCTCCGCCTCCTCTCCACTCCATCCCTCCCTTCCTCCCTCATTCGCTCTCTCTCTCTCCAGCCGCTGGCTATTCGGAGGCTCTGTGAGAGGCGGAGGGGAGGGAGGAGGAGGAGGGAAGGAGGGCGGCGGGGGGGAGGAAGGGGGGCAAGGGCGCCGACGCTGAGAGTCTGGCTGCCTGTGGAGACTGTAAACCGTGGCTCTGCGGTCAGACCGGAGACTCAAACAGGCAGATAAGGTGTTTTTGGACCGCCACTCTCTCTCTCTCTCTCTTTCTTTCTCTCTCTCCTTCTCTCTCTCTCTCCTCTGCTCCCTGCACTCAGACTCCCAGAGGCAGTTACAGCCTGTCGGTGTGTGTGGTTGAGGGTTGTAGCAGTGGTTTGGGGCTTGAGCACATTTGTGTGTGTGTGTGTGTGTGTGTGCACGTGCACCTTTCCGTGTGTCGTTTTAGATGTTTGCTTGCGTGTGAATCTGCAGCCTAGCGTGTTTGTGCAAGACCTTTTTTTCCCCCAATCTGACTGTGAGTGAGGATTGCTTTTAATGTATCACCAGTCAGATATTACATGATTAGCACAGAACGGCAATTCTAAACAAAAGTAAATACTGGAATTTCTGTGTAAATATAAAGGGAAATGTTCGTTGTCAATTTTTTGAAACATCTTATTGGTGAATAGGGATTTTATTGCACTGCAATAAGAAAACAGCTTCTCTGGGTTTTAGTGCATAAAGACATACAGTTTATTCACACAATGCTTCAGAAACTAAATTCAAAGATGATAAATCACATATTTTTCAGTGTAGTAGTAGTAATTAAGTTTTAAATTATGTTTTTCCCTCCCGCCTTTAAGGGCAGCTAAACAGAAGTTTTAATCCAAGTTTTGTTTTTTAATGTTTTTCACATCTGTGCTGTTTTTGGTGAAAAACAGTCATTTTGTGCTTTTTTGTTTTGTTTTTGTTTCTGTTTTTTCATCCAACAAAGGCAAGACGTGTCAGATGTTTTTTCGTCCTTTGTTTTTCAGTTTTTTACCGGTGTTTCAGTGATGCATCACATTGTAACACTTATGCTAAATAACATAACGTTGAACTGGTGAAAAAGTTTTAAAAACGCATTAAAGTAAACATAACATTTTAACAGATAAAGCTATTGAAACTTCTGTGTCTGTATATACTGTATGTAGTCAGAGATGTTATAATGGAGGAAACAAATCATTTCTAAAATTGTGAATAGAAAAGTCTGTAACCCTAAAGATGGCACATTATGACATCCTGCCCCAGTAAGCCGATCTGCCTTATAGCAGCTGATTGATACAACATGAGAAGCCAGTGGCATTATTCCAATGAAGCCTTGCACATGCAGAGTAGAAGTACAAAAAAACCTATTTAGTCAAAACTTTTATCTAAAAGAAAAGAAGTTTTGATTCTATATGTGCATTTTTTATGTCCTGGTGACCATTGAAAGTGCATTCATGGCTCTCTCCCCATTCTTTCGGATGGGGGTCTTGTATGTTTGCCCAAAATAACTGCCCGGGGGCATTGCCAAGATGGCTGCTGAGTGGCGAGACTTGCCTATAAGGCCTTTGATATTCTGGCACAACCAGTTGCCTAGCAACAGCCACTGTAAGCGGAAGAAGACAGATGAAGGCTTGAATGACAGACAGAAAGATTTGACAAATAAAATTGTACATGTAAGAATGGCAGATTACACCAGGCGATTAAAGAAGATGATATACGGTAGTTATATTATTTAGAAATTCTGCATGTGAAAGATTTCATTGTGAGCCGTTGTTGCGTTACGTTCAGACCAGAAACACCTGTTTGATATGTAGGCTACTGAAAGGTTTGTTTCTGGAGATGTTTCCATGTTAATGAGCATAATTTGGTTGTGTTATCTTAGCAGAGAATAATTTAACTCCTTTATAATGAATACATGTAATTATTAGTAATTTATTTGCAACTTCTTTTGACTAACTATTCCAACACTGACCCTCGCAGACCTCGACTTTTTCTTAACAAACCCCTGATGCTGTATGCTGATGGAAACACCATGTCTTGTGCATCACTATACTTGCTTGGTAGACCTTTTGTGTTGTTTAACTATAAAGCGTTGCAAAAATTACATTGGTTTATGAGACAGTTACAGTTTCTCGCTTCAAGGTCAGCCACATTTTGTTGTGTTGTCTTCCCATTCTCTCTCTCCAGCTCTCTTAATTTTTCACTTCCTGTTGAAAAGACATAGAACATGACAGACAGAGGGGCATTGTATGGAGTGGTGTTATTGTGTGTGTACATTAGCACATGTTGGCAGCGGTACATCCTCCCCTCAGCGTGAGCGGAGGCGCCTCTCTCCCCGTCTCCATCACCCACCCACCCCCATCCTCCCGTCCCTCTCCCAGCTGCATCGGCCCGTAAGCCAATCAATGGCAGGGCTTTCAGGGCCGGCGGAGGCCCCGGCGCACGGAGGGGTGATCAATAAGTTATTAGCACCATTCTGTCAGCTGTAATGTGGAGATTGATCGGGGGCTGCGGCTGGCGGCTCACCCCACGTCCCTGCCTGTCACTCCCCCCTTCTTGGCATAGCACCCCCCCTCCCCAGCCTGATAAAGATGACAGATTAACGGAGTAAGAGAGGAATTAAGGAGTCTGGCTGTCTGAGCTGTCACCACGCTCCATGGGATGGAGAGAGAAGAGGAGGAGGACTAAAGTTTGAGGGAGGAGAGGAAATCAGAAAGTAAGAGAGAAAGAGGAATGCTCCGCTGGCTGATGGTTCACCCTGGTGGTGTCACATGAAAGAGAAATGGTTTAGGTCCTGCTGTTTCCTCTGTCTCTATCTGTCCCTCCGTTCTCATCCCTCTTTTCTCTCAGTGGGAGGAACAGCAGATAAGGAGGAGGTTAACTAGCAAGGAGGAACTGAGGCAGCGCCTGCAATATTGTGTGTTTAGGCCAACTTTAAAAAAAAAAAAAAAGTTAGCCAAGATTGTCTGTTTACCATGAAAAACTGAATATATATATATTATAGCAGCTAATGCTATTGCAGCTTAATTATCGCACTTTTTGACAGTTAAAATCACAGCCTTGAAGCTCAAATAAAACTCATGACTCCATAACCACTAATTCCTCAGCTATATAACAAGCAGGAGATATGCAAAGGCCCAGGGTAGCAAACTTGACTGTAAGCGGTGTAAGTGGGAGTAAAAGGGTTAGCATAGACGCTAGCAGAGCTCAGGGTTCGGCATTAAAAGGGAGCGCCGGTGCTCTAAGAAGCCCCATTTAATTGGCTTTAAAAGCTTTCCGCCCTCAAATCTCTGGCCCTCGGGCACTTGCTCAGGAGACAGAGTGTCTTGAGTGAGGTTGGCTCAAGAGACAACTCAAGTGTGTGTGTGTTTGATCATGAGAGGCTCTGGGTGTGGGTGTAAGCATGTGTGTATGTGTGTGTGTGTCTTTGGTAGAAGAAGGGGTTTAACTAATGGGGGTTCTCTCTCTCTCTCTCTCTCTCTCTCTCATACACACACACACACACACACACACACACTTCATTAATATTCCACTAGTGGGATAGATAGAAAACTTTCTTTTGTTTGTTTTTTTTCCTTTACACCAGTGAAAGAAACATGATGAATGCAGTATGAAAATTAAAAGGAAAACAGAATAAGCGATCATAAAGGAGACAACAAAGAAAAGTAGAAATTGTAAAAGACATTCAGGGTGGGCATGTGTGTGTGTGCATGTATGCACGTGTGTGCGTGCGTGCGTGCTTGTGTGTGCGTGTGTGTGTGCGTGCGCTGTCCATTAACACCCCCCCCTGCTCCCACTGTCTCTTTAGGGTGGTATAGGGAGTGGATTTCCTCAGGACCTGAGAGGCAACATCAAACACTGGATCATTAGTGAACCTCCTCCCTCTTTCTCTCTCTCTCCCCCTTTCTCATTTGCTCGCTCACCCTCTCATCAACACCGGGGCTCCTTCAGCAGCCCAACAAAATCCTCAGAGTCCTGTCCAAATCCCTTTCTTTTTCTTTCCCCTCCCTCCCCCCCGTCTGTGCCTTGTTATAGAGAAGAACAGACATAAGTTTAGGGTTAAAGGTCAGACCTCAGCCCTCCGTCTGTCCTCTGTTGACAACTGTCCCTCTGTCACTGATAAAAACAATATCAGGAGTTGAAACATGACAGAAATTGTCAAATGTTGTTTGCTTGGGTATTGCTGTTCATTGTCTCTCCGTGCTATTTACACATGCTGTGCAAATGATGAAAAATTGCTTTGTTGAAAAAGAGAGACACACAGAGAGGAACCATTCTCCTTGAGGGAGGAAAATAAAACACCCCCCATCCCTAAAAATATGCACAGAGAAGTGAGAGAGAGAAAGTGAGAAAAAAGAGAAGGAGAGGAAGCAGTTGCTGCTGTGGCTTGGCTGCCTGTGCGAAAGACGCAACAGAGTTAGAGAAAACACATAGGTGCATGAGATAGAAATAGAGAAAGAAAGGACGACGGAGAGGGAGCGAGAAAGAGAGGGCAATGACAAACGGCTTTTTCCTTCCTGCTGGCACTGCGTGCGATGTGCTCTGGATCCCCTCCCTCTCTGATTAGGCCCGTATTGATTTGAGGTGTGTTTGAGGGGGGTGGACGCGAGGTGATGGGGCGGGAAGGAAAAGCAGGATGAGAGGGGAGGAGAGGAGGAGGAGGAGGAGGCGGCGGCGGCGGCAGTAGGGGGTGCTGTAATTGTACACTAGATGCTCCTCTTTGGTGGCAGGGGAGGAGGTGAGGGAGAACAGGGAGGAAAAGGGGGAGGAGGGAGGACGAGGCAGGGAGGGTGTTAATGGGAGGCAAGAGAGAGCTCCTGATGGGGGGAGGAGGTTCCAAGCACACCTAGAGGAGAGGAGAGAGAGAAAGAAGCAGAGGAGCAGCTCAGAAGTGTGTTTATGAGGGGATGACAGCAACAAGGCGGGTGGCAGGAGGTGACTGATGTGAAGGTAAAAAAACACTAAAAATAAACATATCGTACAAACGATATGGGCTGAAAGACTCTGGTGAACTTAAGTTCAGTCAGCGGCTCCTCTGTCAACATCTGGAAAAGAGAGAGAGAGAGAGGAAGAACAGTGATAACACTTGAGGACAGATTGTTGGAAAGAGACATCGGAGGGAACAGAGAGACACAGCTCTCCTCCCTCCCTCCCTCCCTCCCACACACACACACACACACACACACAGTCGGGCAGATCTGTCATCCACAGCAGTGGAGGCCCCCAACAAGCACATCTCCAGACGCCCATGGCTTGCTTCACTTGCTCTGCTCCTCTCTCTCTCTCTCTCTCTCTCTCTCTCACTCTCTCCACCTATCACGTTTTTTCCCCCCCTCTTTGGCTCCTTTTCACTCTCATTCTTCTAACCCTGCATTTCCAAAGCAGCCGACATGTATGCAGGTAGAATCAGAGCCGAGCGGCAATATCAAGCCTTTCCTTTGGTCTCTTTCGCTGACTGCTCTGTCTCTTCTTTGTGTGTGTTCACAGATGCCCTTCTAGGCAAGAGGAGAAGCTTCTCTCCCAACAGCAGCAGCGAGTGTCCCTCTGACAGCAAGAAGTCACGTAGCGTATCCCCCAAAGGTAAGACCAGCGTAGTGTGCTCGTGTGCTGTGACGTTGCAGATGTGCTCGGACATGTAGACTCTCTGAGAGGAAACGCATGAAAACTGTAAGAAAGAAGGCAGAATGAGTGTAACAGGAAGAAGAAAGAAAGAGAGAGAGAGAGATGGACACTTCAGAGTGAAGAAGAGGCAGAAATGGGGCGGTATTGATTTAACCGCTGGTGGTCAGTGTGTTAGGGTTAGTGTGGTGATGGGAATATACACGCACATACACTCTGTCTTACTTGGCTCATGCTTGATGACACACTTCCGTGCCATCTCTCTATTAACCCTCTCCTTTGTCTCATACAGTTATAGTCGCATGCACATACACACACTTCAGAGGAAGACAGTACACCCAAATTACCAAAATGTTTCCTGACTACCCACTGGTAGTGTGGACTCATGAAGACAGGGTTTGTCTTTGATGCTACTCCAAAAGAATGGATGTTTTTGGCTAACACAGAAGAGGAAATCTTTAGTTGACAATTTTCCAGCAGCTTAACTTTTATACAGTGAAGGTCATTCTACAGGTCTCACTGGAGCAGTTTACATTAGAACAATTTTCTACCTCAAATGAACTCGCCCTTCACTAGGAAAACAGTGCATGGTATGTCTGCTTCCCTCCAAATACAGTAAATTCAGTCTTATGATATCCAAACAATGCAATGAATAAGATATTATGCTTTTTTAGAACAAGATTATCAATCTAATAGGGGATTCCAAGCATACACACTTCACTGTTAACTTTTAATTAGCCCTCTATGACAGACCTTGACAAGGCACACCTTGGCAAGACGATGCCCCTCTGTAGCTCTGGAATCCAGTCGCCATCCTCTATTATTCATATCTCCCTTGTGTGGTGTGAAACCGGGCCCATGACGTGGAGCCGGCACGGCCACCGGGCCTGTCCCTCTGGGCTCCTGAGGTAGACTTCCTGACTGATGCATTATACAGCAGGCAAAGCCAATGGTAGCTAACCGCACATCCAGGCTCGTCTCTGCAGACACATGAGCAACATGCACACACATACACGCTCCCAAGGCCACGTGCAAGCCAGACAACATCAGAGGAACACACACACACACACGTGACATGAATAGCTCACATTATTTAAAATATTAGTATAATGTGATGTTAGGATGGTTTGTGGGGGAAACAGGTAAGCGTATTTGCATAAGTGCATTTGGAGGTCAGATTGAGTTGTGTAGAGCTCAGCATGAACCTTGTGTTGACCTTTGCCCTCTGGTTGACCTTTGGCTGAGCGATGCCTTCCTCCTCTTTCACTGTGTAGGGAAGCACTCATTCCTGGCCATTATAGCATTACTTAGGCACAACCGAGCTTCTGAAAGATGCATGGATTTTTGCGGATGTGTTTTTGTGTCACAGTGCGTATGTGTGTGTTTATCTGCGTGCGTGTCTGTTTGTGTACTCTGGCTCGGCTTCCTTTTAAGGCAAATGGGGCTTGTGTGTTTTTATTTTGACTTTGTGTTTCAGGGTATGTGTGGTGGAGCTTCTGGCTTTCAAAACAAACAATCCCTGTGCGCACTTTATATATACTCTCTCTTTACTGTACATTTGCATAACGGAGACAGAGACTTTGTTTTTGTGTGTGTAAGTGTGCAGCAGCCTGCTGTCCAGAGAATTGTATTTAAGCCAATTCAAAACACTGCTGATCCCGTGACTTAACCTTGAGCTCTGCCCACACTCAAACATTGACTCCGCACCTGTATGCGTGTTCCTTTATGGGTGTTATCTATGCATGTTACATCTTTCTGCCTCCAAGTTTGGCGACAGACACTATCACTTAATGACTAATGCAGGTGGAGAAATAGATTGAGAGGGAGAGACTGCGAGGCTGGAGTATGGATGGAGCCAGAGAGATTGGATGCCGCTGTGTAAATGATGTCTGTTTTTCTTTCAGTTGCAAAGTCGGCACCCCCTGCTGTGTTTAGAGAGCGAAAAAAACTTAAGACAGGCACAGACTAGTTGCGCGCATACACACACGCACACACACATACACTCAAGGACCTTGGGTGGATTAGCAGGAGCTTGGCGGTGGAGACAGAGATGCTTGCGTGCTCGCTTCCTCCCTCACCACCTCCACCCCACCTCCGCTCCTCAGCGCCACTCCTGCTCGCCTGCCCGGGGCCAGGCTCAGGTTTCAATAAGAAGGAGGGTGGTAAAAATAACCCCTGCTTTCCTCTGCTTCTCCCTCCTCCTCTTTCCTCCCTCCTCTAACTCCCTAACCACCTCCCATATCCCCCCACCACCCTTACCTTAGATCATGTTACTATTGACAGAGAGAGAGAGGAGGGAGGTCAGAGAGAGAGATTAAGTGTGGGGACTGACAGCTAGATAGATATCATACACCACATTGTATTCACAACACCTTAAACACTGCAAGGCAGCACTACACACATACATGCACACAGTTGTAGAAACTAAGTTTTCTTGTTCTTTATGGGTTTTTTATTGTCTACAGTAGATAAATTCAAAATACAATGCAGTATTACAAAACACATTTTCACTCTATGCCACTGTCAGCATAGATGCTGTTGCACTCTCTGTCCAGAATTATAGCGAGTTCACGCTAAGGTCAGACTCAGACCATTAACAATGCATGCCTGCATGTGTGTAGCTTCATCTGAAGAAGCCTTTATTCCGTCACTGCCGATTTCTTAATGAATGATCTGTGTACAAGCTTATCTTCTGGCAGATATTTGTGGAGGTTGCAAGTCAAAAAGTGCAGTGATCTGTACAGTGATCAAAAACAAGCATGTTGAAAAAGTGTATAAAATTAATTTCGGGTAATTCTTTGTTCTAGATTTATCATATTTACAGTGGCATTGTGTTCCAGTTGTATTTTGTGATCTTTTTAGGGCTGTGCAAGGTGTGATTTTTATCCTAAAATACACCTGTCTTAGGAGCCAAAATGAAAAAATGTGACGGAGAAGTTCCCTTCCTCTCAGATTCCTCAAATGAAATTCTGGTGTTTGGTTTAGATACTGCTCAGAGGAATTAACACATAAAACAATGCAAACTGGCTACTCAACAGCAGTGAATGAACCCCTTCTTCCAGAATAAGTCAGACTCACAAGTATTAGATCTAGTTCTTCTCTTATCCTCGTGCCAGGTTGGTAAACAGCAGTGGTCTGTGCAGTTTAGTGATGCCCGGAAACGTTATTTTCTGTTTCGAACTACGCACTTTCAAAATCTGTGACCTCTGGCTGCCACTTGGAGCCACAAGCAGTTTAAAGCTGTATTGTAAATTTGAGTATGTGCTTGAGGCAAATTCCTCACAATCTTGACTGACACAGAGATGAATGTAGACTTGGATGAATATGCAAAAAACTAAAATTCAATCATATGCTGAAAAGAGAGTGGAGTGTGCAGCATGGAGGTCATAGCAGTTTATATAGACTGAGTGACTTCTAGTGCCTGGAGGTTCAAGTTCATATTTTTCTCCTGATGATTTGTATATTGATGGTCACTGACTGGGTGTAATATAAGTGTTTACTCTGTGTCTTCAGAAAACTCCCAGAGTCCGGTAGTGGAGGCCGGCGGCAGCCACAGCCACATGAGCCCTGAGGAGCACTACAGGCGCATGATGTCAGCGCTCAGCGAGCAAGGGTCCTATGAGGAGCAGCAGCAACGCCTCTACCAGCTGGCAAGCAGCATGGGTCTGCCCGGCCACGGTCAGTCCACAGCCTCTGTATTTTTGTGTGTGAGTGCCTGCGTGTGTGTGTGTGTGTGTGTGTGTGTGCGCGCCTGGCCATAATTGCCATCATCACCCTTACTGTCACTTTAATGGCTTTTAAATATCTGCAGTGCTCCTCCCGTTACATCATTCATACCTCAGTGCACAGTTGGTTTTTAAATTCCAAATCGTGTATCCTGCTCTACCTGCAAGAACTGACTCATGAAAGATCTAGAGGTACTCTCTTTTAGTTTTTTTCCTTGTTTTGAAGTAACTTGAGAGTTAGTTTGAGATTTACTTCAAACTAAGAGTTTCCTTTGGAAGCACTTCACTAGCTTCTGTTTAAAAAAAAAAACCTTTTCCATCACCTGTCACCAAGTCACCAAGATGTGGCGCTACTTTGTAACCTCAGAGTGTAGCACTGTGTTCAGGGTACCATGTTAAGTTGTGCCACACTGCTGCCATTGTAAAACCCCTGCCATGGAGATGGCTGACATTTCTATTTGCGGTGCTTGCCCACCAGTGTCAAAGTGTCAGTCAGAGTGATTTCTGACCACCACGGCTCACCGTTGTTAACAACACCCACAAGCCTTGCATGCATCAACGCCACGACTGATTCGGAAGCTCTTATTGGCTGCCGGCCAGGACTCTAAATCTCCCAACACTCTGGAAACCACTAGTGTGTCCCAATTTTCTTCACTTTCTACAGAAGCATAAAATTTAGTGGTTTTAGCATGAGAGAATTGTACTTTGATAGGGAAAAAAGGAAAATGAAAAAAGTTGCCTTGTTTGGGTTTTATAAGTTGGTTTTACATTCATTTCACTTTGCCTGTCATTAAATGTTAACCTTTTTCTCACATTATTGTAAAGAATGTAACATAAAGTCCTACCAGTCTTTATGAGCTCTTTTGCAGTAGCATAAATCCAATCGATGCCCTGGCTGAATTGTAGTTTGAGCTACTTTTATTTTTATTTGATTAGTAATGATTTTTAATTGCTGGCTGCAAATCTAGGGGGCGAAGCCTATAAACGCTTTAATTGCCTTTTCCCCATGTCTTAGAGGAGTTAGAGGCAAGATGCAGTGCATTGTGGGGATTTTATGGCCCAGGGTGCAGTCTGATCGTTGGCTTCCTTTCCCAGAAGCCTTGCTGGTATGAGGCAGACGCTCTGGCGCAACACAGACACACTCGCTCCGTTTCTTCACTTCCACATTCCAAATCGTTTGATAGTTTCCACACTATCCTTTATTCTGCACTTGTGCATTCTTCTTCCAAGCTGCACTTAAAAGCTTTCTGTGTGCAGAGGAGGACGAAGAGACGGAGGTAGAGAGACACCAAAAATAGGAGTAAAAAAACTAAAAAAAATTTTTGAGGAGAGAAATGGTCAAAGGAAATGAGGGAGAACAGAGACAAGAGTAGAGCGAATAAATAACTTCTCCCTGAGAAAAGAATAAAAACCTCATACATACAATTTAATGTTTTATCAATGATGCTCAGGTCATACACTTAAATATAACTTCCACTTAAAACAAAACTTCTCATGAAGATTTCCTCCTAGCGACGCGTGTGTGTGTTTGTGTCCCTCGTTGCATTGGTGCATGTCAGATCCTCTAAGCGGATGATGAGCCATGGGCATAACAGGCTTTGCCAACGCTCCCTGACAGCCAAGCCTTTGGTGCTGCTAATATTCCTTTTCTTCCACACCTGGCAACTTCTTCCATCTTCCCACTGCCACTTTACAAGTTTATGCAGAAAACTTCTTTTTACACAACAAGAAAATCCTCTCCCTCTCTCTCAAATTAACAGTTGGAGCTTGTAAAGAAACTGACACTCTCAGACACAAACAGTCTCGGAGGTGGGACACGGGGGACAGCTGTTTTGTCTCTCGAGAGGCTGATGAGAATAACTTCAGCCAGAGCCCCCTTGACATTGACCTGGTCTCCGATGGGGCCCCTGTGACCCCCTTCTCGCTCCCCACTGGGCTCCCACCACCACCACCATCTCTCCTATACATCTCCCTCTCAAGCACTGCTTTTATACCCCCACCCCGTCTCTCCTCCTCCTCCTTCCCGTACCCCCACCTCCAACTCTCCCTTTAGCCTTGGTCCCCGCAGAGCATCCTTTCATGTGTTTGAAGTGTAGGGCACAGAAAATGAAAGTGTGTGTGCGTGAAAGAGGCGGGGGTGAGATGGAACTCCGTGTGCATGTGTGTGTGTGTGTGTATGTGTAGGTGCAAGGTGTTGTTTGAGAGGCTCTCTCTGGACCTGATGGGCAAAAGAAGAGTTGGGAAGGGGAGGAGGGGCTGAAATTTGAGGTGGAGGTGGAGGGGTGGCGGGGTTGTAGAAATGGCCAGGAGGGCTTTCCCTCCCTCTTCATATGATGAAAGGAGAGAGAAAAGAAAGAGAACTGTGGGGGTAGAAATCCAGATGAAAGTGAAGGGAGGGGTGGGATGGAAGGGGCGTTCTACTGTTTTGTCTCATGCAGTTAAGTCTGATTTGAAACATGAAGCTGTACACAACATCTCTTCATTATCATCCCAAAGAGCTGGAAAACTCAAACGTGTGATTGGTCAAACAGTCGAACACATTGAGTGTGACAAACACGCCACAAATTTACTGCTGGCTAAGGCTACGATGCTGGTTGAATACCTTCTTCCTGAAAAGATACTTAATTTTCTGGTGTATGGTGCGCTTTAGCGGATGGATGTCGGCTTTTGTGTACCTGCCAGTCCACCAAATCCATCACAAGGCCGGCCAAGCTGTATCAGCGCAGCGCTCCTCTGCATTCTCACGCCGAGGAAAACCCGGCTTAACCGAGAGGATTTAGGCCCAACTCCAGGAATGATGGCAGGGAGAAAAATGAGATGGCACAAAGGAGGGATAAGCGGGATGGGTCCGAGTGGTAAACTGGGACCTCCCAAAATAACTCTTGCTAAGGAAGAGATGTGTGTAATTGTGTGTGTTTGTGTGTCCTCAATTAGGACTGTAATTTGTAGGCAGAGGGACTCTCCCCTTGTGCTCCAGCAGCTGCAACACGAAGAGTTTTAGAGTGCGAAATTCTCAATCTGAGTACCGACTACGCTCACACACACACAATCACACACAGGCAGGGTAGAGCCCCAGGTGACCCTGCTCTCCTCAGTTCACATGATGAAAGAGAATTAGAGAGGTGGGGGGGGGGGCCTATGTCAAAGTGAAGCTTTACAAACATTGACTGGATAATAAGAGAATGAAATAAGAAGAGAACTGGAAGAAATACAATATATACTAATAAATGTAGAGTTTCAGTGTCATTCAGATTGTATTGTGTAGGTTTAAAGAAGCATTCCACCTATTTAACATATCAAAGTCATAGCTACCATTGAATCGTCTTTGGGTTTAATGTTTTAATATCTTTGACATAAAATAAACTTTATTTTGAGTTCTCACCTTGCCTTGTATAGAAGTATCAAGTAGTTTAGAAATATTGAATTGTATGACCTTTTAAGTCTCCTGTAGGTTGAGAAAACCAGGGTCAGACCACAACAGCCTAAAAGAAGCTATGTCGAAGACAGTTACTCCAGTAGCATCATTTAAAGGGATATTTCAACATTTTGGCAAATTCGCCTATTGCTATAGTTTTAGGAGTAGGTTCATTTCCTTTAATTGTTGGTGCAAGCTGTTTTAAGATAGGCTGGGCTGCTCAGCTAGTGCAACGGAGACTCATGGTATTTCCACATTTCCCTCATCAAACTAAAATACACAATCCAACAACTCCAAATGCTCTCGTGGACAAGTTGTGACCTGCACATTCGCCACGGTATGAAATGAATAACGTATAATTATGTAACATTTTGATACATGAAGCAAATACTCAGAACTACTTGCTTTTAAAATCACTCCGCCAAGCAGCCGTGTCTGAAATGTAGTTCTGGCTACACATTTGCCTCGAAAACAACTCTGTCTCGTTAAGTTCCATCATTATTTCATAGCGTGGCGAATGTGCAGGTCACAACTTGTCCACAAGAGCGTTTTGGAGTTGTTGGATTGTGTATTTAGTTTGATGAGGGAAACGTGGAAATACCGTGCGCCTCCGGATATCTCAGGCTGTACTGAATTGATTGATGACTTCCTTTTTTATTATTTTAAATATGACTGTTCAAAGTCTCCAAACTTCATGGTCACAGGAGTGCACCTTAAACTGAGCCGGTCATACAAAATAATTGGTGAGGTGGGATTGTGACCACAATAAAGTCTTAGAGGTCAGCTCTTCCTCCGTGTCACCCCTACCCCATGTATGCAAGCGCACAACAGATTGTGTGTGTGTGCGTGCACGTGCATGCACACGCACACACTCTTTGACTCCGGTCCCTCTGATCCTTCCCTTATCTCCCTCTTACCCACACACACACAGACACACACACAAACACCCTTGTCTGCCGCCAGCCGAGTCCCCTGCGGCCTGGCGCAGCAAACAGATCGATACACCGGAGCTAGGCCGCATTAATATCTGTCGCTTCACCCCCCCACACCCCGCCCCACCCAGGCGCCTGCTCAACTGCCTCAGCACACACACAACTCACGCAGAAACACACAGTCAGGCGCACACACACGCAAGCACCTAAATCACACAGACACACATCACACCCGCACCGGCGGCGGAAATGGCCCCTAGCTCCCGAGGGATCTGTCTAATTAAAAAAGTGGGGAGGGGGAAGGGGAGGAGGTGGAGGTGGAGACGAGCAGAGAGAGGAGAGATAGATTGAGGCAGAGAGAGAGGGAGGGAGGAGAGAAAAGGGAGGAGAGAGAGAGAAGGATGGATTTTTCTCTCATTAGAAGCCATGTCTCCTGGTGTGGCCTGGCCTGGCTGATAATGATGAGGCCTCTTCTCCTACGAGGGCGAGAGAGAACAGGGGTGGCTGGGAGAGAGGGGGAGAGTGAAGAAAGAGATGGAATGAGGCGAGTGGTAGAGGGCAAGAAGGTGGAGAAGAGAGGGCAGGCACAGATTGAAGGAGAAGGTGTGATGATGGTGGGGAGGGGTAAAAACACTCTGCCCCCTGATGTGCCGCTTGTACAAAAACACACCATTATTTGTTATGAAAACATTATCACACACGCACTGTAATTTTTCATGCCGTATTTCTAACCTTTTAGCTTTTCCGTATCCACTTCTTGATTTCCTCACATTTGCTTGAAAGTGGTCAGCTCGGCACAGCAGATGGATTTAAATACGATGTGTTGATTTCATACACCTCTGCCAAAATGTCTGTTTGGTGTATCTTTGTTCAGTGCAAGTGTGTTTGCATGCGTAAATAGGTCTAACATGGGGATTAGAAAGTGCATCACAATCACTTTCGGTATTAATGTGGAATGAGCCGAGTGGGGTTTTTAAAATGACTTATTGGTATTTTTATGAGCTGTCTGCATACTTAACCCTCGCATCTATCTTACAGGACAATAAACAACTTTTTATATTATGCTTCACTTCTTCTAGGTTGCCCAAAAAACTGTTATGTTTACATTTATAGGATAATGTACATTTTTTAAAGAACTATAAGCTGGTCAAATTGATAGATTATTGACTTTTTGTTCTAAAATTTTCTGAACAACCCTTTTTCTTTTTCCTCTTTTTTGAGGAAGATAGTTTTATTCCATGCTCTCTTTTCCCCTCTGACTCCTTCTCATCTTTACTCTTTGCCAACTCCTCTCATCTCTCTCACTATTTGCCCCTTTGTTCCTCATTCAGACATACTGCGCGCCCGTCAGGAGGCGCTGGCTGCGGCGGTGAGGAATCCAGTGGCCTTAGAAGCTCACCTGCCCTCGGCGGGCAGCTCCTCCTCATCCAGCCAGAGACGTAAGCAGGGCCTGCCGCAGCACAGGGACGCCCATTACACCGACAGGTGAGAAGCAAAAACACACACTAGCTTGACGTCCAAGTCTCCACACTGGCATTACTCCAACTAGCTGCTGAAACTGCAGCCATGGTTTGCATGCAATATTGCAGTATTATTCATCATTAATAAAGCGAACCACCCACATCTCCACATAACATACATACTGCATAAGAGGCCACAATTGACGTGACCACACATGAATATAGAAATCAGAATGAAAACATGTTGAGAGAATTCATGTAAGTGGGGGAAAGAGTTGAAGGAGTTAATCAGCTGCCAGTCTGCATCACTACAACACTGCACTCCTCTTTCCAGTCGTCTTCTCATTTCCTAGCACAAGATCAGATCTCATTTTTGGCTTTTTCAGTGTGCTGCAGTGTGTGTGTGTGTGTGTGTGTGTGTGTGTGTCCACATACATGGCTAAACTAAGGATCCAATAACCTCTTGGCTACCACTGTGGAGCTGCACGCCTGCATCCCCGGCTTCTCCTCCCTCCTCTCCCCCCAGCGCTGGCCCCTGCGCCTCCCAAACAAAGCCGGGGGCAGCGGGAGTGGGCGGGTAATTGCTTGTCGATTATTTATGTGGCGCGGGGAGAGGCGGGGGATCGATAATGGGCCGGCGGTGCGGCAACAGGGGGGGAGGGTGTGAGTGGAGTGGAGGGTGGTGAGGGGTAGGGGTGGGGATGTAAGCAGGAAGCAGTGCGGCCAGGCGCTGTGTGGTGCAGCTCTGGTAGGCTATGGGGGTGTTTATATTGTGTGTGTGTGTTGAGGCGAGGAGGTGGGGGTGGGGTGGGGGGCCTGATTGTTCACTTGTGTTTGTTTGTTCCATTTTTCAAGCCGGCCGTCTGCATGCGTGTTCATCTATGCGGATTGAATTCGGGTTTGTTTGTGTGAATATGTCTGTTAATTTGTGCGTGTGTGTGCGTATGTGTGGCCAGTGGTGCAGTGTGAATGTAGGCAGTGAGCCGCGGCTGTTCTCCAACAGCACACAGAGTAATTAGCCACACAGGACTGGGGAGAGTTAACTAGGCCTCACCCTCCTTGCATCCATCCATCTCTACCTCACTTCGTCCCCCTCCACCTCCCCCTGTCTCCTTTAACTCTTTCACACTGAGTGTTTTTGGAGTGGGTAAAAAAAAGAGGGGTTAATGGGGAAAATATGTTGAAATGCTCTTTCAATCACTTGTACTAATGTCCAAATTAAAGAATGCAAAAAGAAAGAAAAGGGAACCAGACAAAGAGTGATGGAAATCTGTATAATGTTGCACCTGCATTTACTTGCATGCACCTTGACTAGCCTATAGGTTAGGTTAAAGAATACAAATTGGTTCTTTAAAAAAAAAAAAAAAAGTTTCCAAAGAAATCTTTCCTTTAAACAGAGTGTATGCCCAGCTACATTGTAACAGTTGAGGAAGGCCTCACTCTAATAAGTAATGCCCATGTGTAAGGCCTGAACGAGCTGAGATCCACCCAACACCTGTGGGATAAACTGAACTGCAGAATCTCTTTATCAAACTCCACAATCTCTTGCTAATGTGACTGCAGCTTAAAGTAAATTGGGTATGTGTGAATTTACGTGTTGAATGACCTCATGTGGGGGTGATGTCCACTTACTTTTGGCCTTGTAGTGTATCCTGTGTGTTTAAACGCCTGACTGTATACCCACTCAACCATAAATTGTACTCAACCTGCGAAAGAAGACCAAGAGAAAACTGAGAACAGACATTAGAGTGGAAAGAGTGCAAAGTGAAAGGAAAATTAAAATCAAGATAATTGGGGAGCAAAAGCAAAAAAAAAACAAAAAAACAAAAAGCAGAATGAAAAGCTGAGATTGAGGAAGTGAGTTAGAGACAGAAGCTCCCCCCCTCTCTAACTCTCTCCATGGCTCACCTTTCCATCGACCCCTCATCATTGATTATCTGGGGCCCATTAGGGCCCATTGTTAAAAACAAATCATTAGGGCCGCTCGATGGGCTTAGAGCCTGGCGCTCCATTTGTCTGGCCTTAAATGGCACTAAGCTCACCAAGCATCTGCAAGGCAAATAGGGGAGGGATGGAGAAAAGTAAAGAGAACGGGGAAAGAGAGGGAGGGAGAGGGGGGATCTGGAAAACATGGGAGCTTAAAACGGGGGTGAGGAGGGGAGATGGTGAGAGGACGAAATGACGGAGAGAGATGAAGCAAAATAGGGAGCGAGGAGATCGAGAGAGTGTGAGATAAGGGGAGGAAGGGAGGGACGGAGCGAGCGAGCGAGATAGAGGGCGAGAGAGAGAGAGGGAGAGGGAGAGAACGAGCACGGAGGGAGCCTCATCCATTTTAATGAGCTTCCTGTGTAAATGTGTTCCTGCGGAGAAGGAGCCGAAGGCGGCCGCGCGGCGCTCCTAATCCCCCCACGCTCCCATCATTAAGGGCAGCCCTGTCACACACACACACACACACACACACACACACACACACACACACACACACACACACACACACACACACACACACACACACACACACACACACACACACACACACGGAGCCTGGGCTGCTGTGGGACGGGACCGCTGTCGCCACTCTGACAGGTCGTCACACACCAGTGAATTCCCCAGGAGCCCGTGGCCTCACTGCAGGCAGAGAGACAGAGGGAGAGAGGAGGAGGAGAGAGAGACACAGAGAGAGGGGGGAGGTGAGAGAGGGGGAGAGGTGGCGCCGGGGGGAGAGAGAGGGAGAGAAACAGAGCGAGCGGAGGGAGGAGGAGGGGGTGGAGGGCATCTCCTGATATAGCTAGTTTCTCCATTATGAGCACACACCTTGCATTTATGAATCTGACCATTTACAGTCTCGCGCTAAAGCTAGGTGTTTTCGCCTAGTCCTTTGAACAACACGCTCGTGACTCTGCCAACAAAATGCACAGATAGGAAAAAAAACAAAAAACACGCGCGCGGGCACACAAACAAGGCGCTAAGCGACTAATGTCTGCCGCTCCTCCCTCAAAATTGCCGCCTATAAAAGAAGGAAGAGAGGGAGCGATGGAGGAAGGGAGTGAATGGGGAGTGTCAGACGCTCTCTCTCTCTCTCTCTCTCACTCCCCGTGATTAGGCCTAATTATGGTGGCGCAGACGCCTGGCAGCCCCAGTCATGCAGCTTTAATTGACCGTTATTCATCTGCGGGCTAACGCCAGGCAGGGGTAGGCGGCGCGCGGAGAGGGAAGAAAGAGAGCGGGAGGGGGGAGGGTGGGGGGCGCTTGGCGTGCGGGAGCCGTGGCGTGGGGGTGGATGGGAGTTTTTTTTTTTGCGGGCGCCTTAGCGAAGCCTAGTGGAACTGTGCGTCGCGAGGCTAATTGCTAGCCCCGAGGGATTAGGCCAGGTGATTACACACTGGGCGGTGTAATTACATAAGCAGCGGCCGGCAGGGCCCGGCTCGAGGCTCTGGGGGTCACGCGCCGCAGCCCTCACCCAAGATTAATTGGAGCTGCCACTGGAGTGCGAGGCACCGCCGGAGAGAGCGGTTATACGATTAGCATTAACATTTCAGCGGCGGAGGCGATCGATGAATGGTCCAACCCCCCC
The DNA here is from genome assembly GCF_045865225.1 of Trachurus japonicus. Classification (NCBI taxonomy): domain Eukaryota; kingdom Metazoa; phylum Chordata; class Actinopteri; order Carangiformes; family Carangidae; genus Trachurus; species Trachurus japonicus. Next base: position 18,192,445 of record NC_140913.1, on the reverse strand, counting down.
CCCCCACCTCTACACACACACACACACACACACACACACACACACACACACACACACACACACACACACACACACACACACCACCTTCTTGGTACTGGCTCCACACCCCCCTCCACCAGACACACACACACATGCACTCACTCACAGGCACACACACTCATCTCCCCGCTCTTCGTGCGTGCCCTCCCTCCTTGCAGTTCCTCTCCCTCTCCTCTCCCCTCACCATTTAGTGAGGTGGGAGACATGCAGGCGCTAGCTAATTTGAACACGGTTGCAAAACAATATTTGCGGTTGCATGCGTCCCAGTGTTGGTTTTTGATTTTGTTGTTTTCCTCAGCTTGTTTCCCCATGTATGCTTTTGTGCGGCGCAGTCACACACAGCTGAGTTCTGATTGGTGTGATAGCAGCGGCTCAGGATGAGAAAAACAAGAGACAGGAGAGGGAAGAGGTGTGGAGAGCTAGTGAGCTCAGAAAGGCCCTGAGAACCGGAGAAGCCGGAGAGCTGCTGCTGCTGCTCCTGCATCTGCATCATCATCCACTCCAGATCCTATAACCATGAACATGTGCACAATACTGAGAGAAAGAGGGATAGAACGAGAGAAAGGATATCACAGTGACATGGCAAGGCCAGGATAAGGAGAAGGGATGAGATAGAGTGAAAAGCGGAGAGAAAAATATATAGAGCGGCAAAAAAATTAAAGTAGGGAAAAACTGAACAAGACAGATTTTTAGAGGTCACAAAAAAGTGGAGAGACGGGAGTGAAGAAAAGGAAAAAAAGATGGGTAAGACAGAACAAGAGAGGGAGAAAGGTGAGAGGCGCCTTTCCCCCTCAAGGAGGACAAAAGACGAAGCCAATAATGGAGAGGCCTTTTCAGAAGCAGAGGTTGCAGGACGCTCCATCTTTTCACCGGCTTCAATGCAGCCTAGAGAGCAAGAGGGAGAGAGAAAGGGAAACAGGGAGACGGGCGTAAAAAAAGGGAGAGAGGAGGGATGAGTGTTAATTAGAAGGTCCTTCAGCCCGTGGCCCCGGTCAAGACACAGGGGCCGCCCCAGCTGTCGGAGCATGACACACTGGCATTGTGCATTCAGCTCTCATTATGTGTGTGGGTCTAGAGTTGTGTGTATGTGTCTCTGTGTATATATCGCGTGTGTGTATGTGTGAGGCGGCAAGGGGAAGGAAAGGCTGCAGTCCAGGGTACAGAAATGGCCAGCGGCGCTTGTTGCGGCGTGACAAGACTGATGAGGCACTGGGGCGACAGGGGGGGCCTCTGGAGCTACACCGATAAAAATACACGGCGTACATTGGTGTGGCAGCGTGCAACACATCCACCAAGATGGAGCAGAGACGCACTGAGAAAAATACACTGCTCACTTAACCAATATGTGTTATATATACCTTACCTCCTGCTTTATGATCTCGTCTTTGGACTTTTTTCAGTGAAATGCACATTTAGCTTATTGTTCTTTTTTTTTTTTTAAATTTCTGTCCACAGAGACCTGTCCCATCCACCACCTCTACTGTCCCCTCCAACTGCCCCTCACATCGCCTTAGGACCTCACCTGCGGCCTCCTTTCCTGGGCATGCCCTCTGCTCTCTGCCAAGCTCCTGGTGAGTCGTCGATTAGATGATGATGATATATAAGTGCCCAGGACCAATGAGAGAACAAAAAAGTTGAAATGAAGGAAATGTTCCATGGCTTTGGATAAAACCAGAAGATTCAAATCCAAAACGCTGCAGAAGCTGCAGGATATTAATTTTTTTCATAACATGTGGGAACTCTTTTTTTTAATATATAAAATGTGTGTTTAAAGGAGTGTGTGTATTTTCTTGCTGTCTCTATCACAGGGTATGGTTTCCTTCAACCAGCTCAAGCTGAGATCTTCGCACGGCAACAGGAGATGTTGAGGAAGCAGAATCTAGCCAGGTGTGTGTCTGTGTTGCATTGTTACAGGGTGCAAGAATAGAGTGATTATGACAGATGTGTATAAGGAAGTTTTTAGATGTTGGCTTATTAGTTGATGCTTCTAGATTTGAGTTGTTTAGAGGCAGATTTGTGAACACAGTTACCATAGATGTTCTTGATAAAGACCAATGTAAACAGTATTGAAAATGTGCAACAGTGTATAATTCTGCCAGGATGTTAAAGTCTTCTCATGTTTTACTGCCTCAGACTTGAGATGTCAGCAGAGCTGCTGAGACAGAAGGAGTTGGAAAGTCTCCACCAGCGACAGCAACAGCGTCTTATTGGCTCCGACCATCTGGGAGCTCTACCTCTGAGCCTACCCCCTGACCATCCAGCCCTGCGGAGCCTCCACGACATCCCAGAGGGCCATCCCCTCCGCGAGGAACTGGCACGCCGCTCAAACGCAATGCTGGTGCTTCGCCACGGCGCTGCCACGCCCCTCCTAACCTTAAACCATCAGCAGCAGCAGCAACTACCAGGGGCATCATCCACACCCAAAGACACCCAGGCACAGAGCTCCACTGCTGGGCCAGAAGCAGAATCCAGGAAGGCCCCCCGCCGGGGTTCCCAGATACAACTCCGGGCTGGGGATCACACAGGAGGGAGAGAAGACAGAGGAAGGGAGGGAGACAGGGAGGTGCAGGATGAGGAGATGAAGGACTCAGACAGTGAAACAGAGATGTGCACAGAGAGGCAGGAGGGCATCGGTGCCAAGACCACTTGTAAACCAAGGGACAGGGAGAGAGATCGGAGTAAGGAGACTGGCAGCAAGAGAGTGTGTGACGGTGCCAAAGAGACTGGGGAGTGCTCAGGCAGGCTGAGCGCCCCGTGTAGCTCAGCAGGCACAGAGTCACCCAGTCGTCACCTCTTCACCCCTGGATTGGGCAAGACTGATGTCAAGTACCACCTGCCGCCTGGACTCATGCCACCGCTGCCTGCTCTTCACGCCCAGTCGTTCCCCTTCGGATTTCCCTACGCCAACCCTTACTTTCACACGGGTAAGAGACTCAGGCACGCACGCACACACACACACACACACAGCTGAAAGCAAACATGTGAAACCCATTAGCGTCACTCTGTGTGCGTGTCTCCAGTGTGGAGACCTCTCCCTGTTAGGGGCCCTGCCTCTGACCCCGGTGTGACCCTTGTGCACACCACCAGCACAACAGCCACGTGCGCACAAAGGAAGGAGGATGGGGTTGTTTGTTCACATATGTATAGTGCACATATAGACAGACACACCTTGTGCACACATCCAAAAACTACAAATGGAGAGGAACTACATCATGATAGAATTCAGTTATAAACTAACTTTATTTTTTAACATTATTCAAATTCCCACCATGAGCTATTAAACAACTGAAATGAAATCTTGACAGTAGAAATCAAACTGTTTGATTATAAATGAATATTAAAGTGATTTTATAAAATGACATGAAAATCATGACAAAAAATGTAGTCAACTTTGTAAAAAGCTGTTGAAAATATTTTCATATGACCCTCAGAAGTGTCTCTACATTTGCAATGTTTAAGTCATGCATGAGAAAAAAAATGAAAACAGAGGCATGATCCTCTGTATGGCCGGCTGCTTTGTACCCAGTGTTTACATTGACACATCATTTTCACCCACTGCTGCTCTTTCAGGCTCTGTGGGAAGTCTTTTCATGGATGGGGAGGACTCGGCCACAGCAAATCCTGTGGAGGACATCAGCAAGTGGAGTGTGGAGGACGTGTGTGGCTTCATAAGCAGCCTGGCCGGATGTGCTGAATACACACAGGTGAGGATATAGGGAGAGGGAGGAGAGAGAGAGAGAGAGAGGAAGGGAGGAGGGGAAAGAGTCCAGGGGCAGGCGGACTACTAACAACAGAGGAAGAGTAGTGACAAAATGTAATTTATACTGCAGCGCTACCGTAGCATTTCAGTATGTTTAGGGTAGAAGCACTAAACCTGAGCAACACACGGTTTCTTCAAGTTTATTGCGAGTGTGTGTGGATGCATGAATGGTCATGTTCACAACTGCTGCTGTATTTGTGGGCTTTGTGTGAATGAGCGCGAGTTAGCAGTGCATGTAGAGGTGTACACTGTGTGAATGCAACATGTGTGTGTGTGTGTTAGAGCCATGTATTGTTCCAAAATGAAACATCCAGCATTTGAGAAAAAAAAAAATCTTACCTTTATTTTTATCTTGAATAATATTTTTAATCTCATTTGAGTCTTGCAACGGTACTCACATGATGACATGTTAAATGACATAACGGTTGCTGTCATCATCCTGACCGTAAATGTGAATAGACTCATTCTCATCTCGACTCCAGTGACAATAGGAAATTACGCCACATTTTCTAATGTCCAAAACCCAGGCTTCTTCGTACAAAATACCTTGTTATTAGCTTCAGATAAATTTCAGAAATGTATTTTTCTTATGAAACAACACAGTTGAATTTATTCCCCTCATCCCCAACAGTGAAGTCTCATACCAGGAACAGATTTCTTTGTGGCCACAATGAACAGGAGAAATGAGTAGTAGCTAATGGCTCCTTCGATATGCATCAGGGCATGGATTTGTATAAAGGTGAATAAATCTGAACCGATACAACAAAATGGGAATGTGACATTTTGGAATACACCCACTGTTTTGTAGGTTGTGGCAGTGAATGTGTAAGTTTGTGTGTCGTGTTGCGTGCACGTGTACGTGTGTTGGGGCTGAGGCTGAAGCGGCTGTGTCTTCGCCAGGTGTTTCGGGAGCACGCCATTGATGGGGAGACATTACCACTGCTCACTGAGGAGCACCTGCTCAGCACCATGGGACTAAAGCTGGGGCCTGCGCTCAAGATCCGCTCACAGGTACACACACTACCGACCCGCGTGTGTGTTTGTGTGGACTTGGGAAGCGAGCAGTGTGCGTGTTGGAATGAGTGTTTCTGTCCGTAGGCCCATGATAAACTAAGCGTAGCATAGCTAATTCCCTTAAATTAGCCTGCCCCTCAGATTGCAGCCTCTCCTGCGCTCTCTCTCTCTCTCTTACAGTACATACACCATTAGTCCATTACACAACACCCACAGAATGTACAGACGGTCACGTGCTCTCCTCTCCTTCCTCAGGTGGCGCGTCGCGTTGGCAGGCTTTTCTACATGACTGGATTCCCCCTGGCGTTCCCATTTCCACCGTCTGCCGCTCTGCGCCCCCCAGATCGGGACCGGGACCCCCTCACCACCCCATCTGACACCCCCCTGCCCCTCTCTCTGACCCTGCCCCACAGACCCACCTCCACCAGCAGCAGCTCCTCTCCCTACAGCGGGCCCACCCCAGGATGCTCCTCCCCAAAGCAGGAAAATGGCAACGCCTCCACGGTGGCGGGAAGATACGAGGCCAAAACTCCTTCGTAGGAGCCGACAGGCAGTGGCGAGAATGGCAGACCTGCCTCAAGCTATAACCAGGGAGCCGAGGAAGGGTGAGGTAGAGGAGGGGGGGTAACGTGAACCAGAGAGACTGACTCCCAGGCTCTATTTACCAGACTCCCCCCCACCTTGGGACCTTTACGCTGAAATTTATGGGAAAACATTGGACTGGAATTAAAGACAACTTGACGATATGGACTACATACGGAAAACCAATCAAGAGTCTGAGTTCCTCTGCAGTGGCTGTAGCTGTGCAGAATCCAAAGAAACTGTGTTGGAAGGGAGACACGTGAAGCGACAGAGGAACAGAGAAAGAGAAAAAGGAGGAAAAGGAGACAGCTGGTCACAGAGAGCCTGCCAAAAAAAAAAGAAAAAAAGAGGAGCGAAGCCCTGCCACAAATGCGACATTCTTGCAAGTCAGACAGTCAGACGCTAGCGGAAACTCTTCCTTCCTTCCTGGGCTGGAGGAAGCTCTGCTCACTCACTCTCTTTCTCTAGTCTCCATCTCTGACTGCTCTCACCACAAGCCCTGCAGAATCCAGGAATTAAAAAGAGACGCCTCTCCCCTCCTTTTCTCTCCCTCCCCTCCTTCTGCTCGCTTGTTTTCCGAAGCCAAACGGCAGCGTGGAGCTATCTTTTTTAGAGGCTGGAGTTGAAGCATATGTTGAGCAGCACCAGATCTGACCATCTCCCTCTTATCACTGCAACTATGCATTCCACTGTCCCAATACCAAAGATGACCGGATGTGTGGAATTGGAAACACGTTTCACAATGTGTCCGCTTCTTTTTGCATTAAATAGTCTCAGAGAAAGACTGGTCCAACAGGGGAATGCTAGGCTAGTGCCTCACATGACAGACTGTGTTTAGGGTGACACAGGTAGGTCTGTCATTTCCTGACATACAAAGGCTTAAAACATGTTGGCGAAACGCAGAAGCCTCTATGGTGTGTACGGCTTACGTCATTGTACGCTTGTGTTGACTACTGTGGGAGGTAGGAAAAACATGCAAAATTGTACAGAATCATGCTTAAGATGAAAATATCCTGAAGGTTACATACGTGGTACTTTTACTTTTTGTTAAATGTAGTTGCACGAATAAGGTTTTCTTTACTGAAAAATGTGACTTGCTGAACTTTGGTGGTACTTCTGTTAATAATTTTGTTCTGCCATTTTTTTTTTTAAAGTGTAATATTAAAAGATGCTCCAATCTCGAATGCTACTTCAGCATATAAATATGAGGAAAAAAATATTTATAGGACTTTTGATGTAGTAGATAAAGCAGATTATGATATGTATTATAATTAGCCCTTCAGATGGATTCCAAAGATACTTTAACTTGGTTTTCTCTTGGTTACAGGGAAAAGTAAGGCACAAAAGCTCTTAATGCAAATGTTTTGAATTTGTTATGGATTTTTTTTTTTTTTTTTTTTAAACGCAAGCAATGAATTAAAATGGTCTCTAGATTTCCCTTCAAAAGTTTTGTCTTCATCCTATTTTTCTATTCACCACACAGGTGAAATAAATCCTAAAGAAATTCATCTTTTTTTCTCATTTGTCATTTGTGTCAGACAACGTATATGCGTCTTTTGCTCCTAAAGGTGTTTGTGGCCGTCCTGTAAAACCATGCAGGAGGGAGTATGTGGTCCCCTCGTGTGTGTGTGAAGGGGAGGTGACCCATGGGGAGCACAGTTCAGGTCAACACCAGCTGTCAGAGTGTGAGGTTCAGCTGCAGGCCAAGGCCTCCCTGCCTGTGGGGATAAACCTGACCCGCCTCGTACACCCACACACACAGGACTAGAACCAGGAATACCGTCCCCCCTCCCCACCTCTCACACTTACCTTCCTCCTTCAAAGAGTTTACACTGAAGCAGTACACTCTAGACCCTGCTGGGACTTCCCCTCGCTGTAGGCTGGGCCTCTGCGCTGTGTTCACTAGGAAAATGACTACAGAGGAAATGTGGCGACACAAATCAAATCTTCACATGAGTTTAAGTCCATGTCAAACAACAAAACTTCCCTGTATTGTGCACCAGTGAAAACACGTGATAATCGTTCACCCAACAAAGACCAGTATCACCTTTACCTCAGTGAAGGCTGCGGTTAAAGCCGAGAAAGAAAAAGGGGGAGAAGCTGGAGTAGGAAAGCTGTGTCTGAGCATGTGAATACACAGACAGAAAAGACAGTGGTCCGGGAGGGGGTGGGTGGGGGTGGGGTGGGTTATGAGGAGTTGGCAGAGAAACAGACCAGCCTGTGTTGCTGCTCTACCACCTGGGCAGAGAGTCTTGGCACAGCATCAGACGCCACCCTGCCAGCCTGGCACAGCACTGCTGCCTCGGGGCTCAACACCCGCCTCTCTGTACCCCTCCTCTTGGCCGGCCCAGCCTGGCTCGGCTCGGCCCGGCTCAGCGAGGCTCGGAGATCTCTCCAAATAGCCTGTCCTCAGAAAGCCTGAGGGTGCCTACAGGTGTGCACATGCATGGAGGACACAAATGACTTACTTCAGGTGCACTTCTGCATCGACATGCACATGCAGGCTTCGATTAATTAGCATCTTAGGTGGAAAAAAAAACCGGACTCTTTTGTAAAGTCATTTTCTCTTTGCAATTTCAATGCTTTATAAAATTATCCCATGAACACATTTGTACTGTACAAGTGAAGTAATACAAATTTCAAAAGCAAAGACTAGAACATAAAAAAATCCAATTATACTGGGGGAGAGCATAACAAGTGTCTCAGGTGAGTTTGAGCGTGTGCAGCCATGAACGCTCAGTCATCGTCAGACAACTCCAGGTCCTCCACCACATCCTCGTCTCCCTCTGCCAGCTTTATCAGAGCAGAGGAGGACAGCGGCTGAGGAGCCTTGGACGCCTTTTCATCCCCATCATCCTCATCATCATCTGGAACACAGACAGCAAACACTTATTATTCAGCTGTTGGAGCCCTGCAGTTGTCAGAGGTTACACTCTCGTTGTTCCTGTGCATGAATTAGTAATTCCCACATTCGGATAACTCAAAGTTACGTTCACACATTACTTGAATTAGCAGGGTCTTTGCAGCAGCATTAGTTTACAGGTTGTTGTTGCTACTCTGGTCAGGTAGAGACACCTAGAGAGTTAGCAGCAGGCTAGCAGTCATTTTCTTATTCACTCCTATGTTTCAGTTGGGGTCATTTACATATTTTGTTGATTTTTTGGAGATAAATAACTTCCCCAAAGAAAACAGACATTGAAACGTGGACACCATTAATTTTATTAACCTGAAAGAAAACAGAAGCTATTAAACTAATTGTGTGCAAAAAGTTGCCTAGTAAGGCAGTAGCTAATGACCCCTTGCCATCACAGCAATTACAGTCAGTGATTCAGAATATTTGGTTTTAACTGTCAGATACAAGGAAAAGCAAATTCTTTTGACTGAATTTCTGAAACTAGGGAATATAATAACTGTTGGTCCATTACAAAATATTTATTATTACTCAATCAACTAAGCATATCTTGCTGGTGATTACAGCTATTTAACTGTTTCCTCAACAATTTTGACACTACAACCATTGCTGCAACACAAACAGCACTGCTTAGTTTATACAGTTTAATTTAGATACAGACCTACATGAATGTAGGTGGAGTACAACCTGTGTTCAACTGTACATTAGTTATTGATTCAAGAAACCAACTTAGAATTCCCTGCCCTCTAATTAACTAAGCAAAGGTTATTACTTTGAGGCTATAATTAGTTTCAATGTAAAAATTCAGTTTTGCAGCTAATTATTTTCATGATGGATTGTCTTTTTTTTTTAAATAATGAAAGTTGACCCTCAGTGGTTCCAGAGTCCAAATTAAGGACTTCAAATTGAAAATATTCAGCTAAAACCATTAAGATTGAGAAAAAAATATAAAACAAAGAAAAGCAGCATATCCATTGGAATGAAAATTCATCAATTTTTGAATAGTTGCTGATTAACTTCCTCTCAGATGACTAATTAAACAATCACCACGAGTAAATACACAACAGATGTATTGCTGTGCAGCAAGCTAATAATTTGTGAGAGCTGTTTGAATTCTTGCTCTTTGGACGTTGATGTTGCACCAACCTGAGTCTCCTCCCTCCATCCCCTCATCATCGCTCATGTCAGACAGGTCGTCAAGATCGTCATCGTCATCATCATCTGACCCACGGGTGCCCTTTTTGCCTGAGGAGAAGCGACAACAGAAAAAAAAACATGTTTCATTGCACAGAATTTTGTCTAGTGTTACTTTCTTCAGACATTTTTTAGTTAGCGTTGGTGCATCGCTGACGTCTGAGGACTTTGGAGACATCTATATGTGGGCCAGGTATCAGAGGCAGCTGGAAGTGTCTATTTCCTCCTGAGATGGAACTGAGAGTCGATTACAGACGCCGCTGCTGCTGCTGCACAAACACCCATGACAGTTTACTACCTGCAATTTCAGACATCTTATGCTCACGGCCTAAATATAGCAAATGGAGATAGCAGGCAGGTTCCACCGCTACGATGATGATGGGAATGTTGGTGTGTGCGCGCTGCTGCGTGTTTGTGTGTGCCTGAGAGAAGTTGGGAGTTTGTCTGAAACTGTGTTGTGCTATCTTCAGAGTACAGTGTGTGTGTGTGTATGTGTGTGTGTTGTCTAGCCAAAGGGACAACTGGGGTCCACAGGCTTTGAAGTTGAGGTGTGATGAGAGGCTGGGGGCGTGGAGGAGAGAGAAGCAAAACAGAGCTGCTTCCTCTGTCTGGGAGGAGCACACACACACACACACACACACACACACACACACACACACACACACAGGTAAATAACATCTATTAAAACATCACCCATTTCCCTTCCTAGCTGAATATAAAGATGACAAACATGCTTTCACTCTCTCCCACTCTTAGTTGCTCATACGGTGCTCAGCAGACTTCAGTAGTACCTTAGAGGTTGCCCCGAAATGACCTGGAAGACTTATTACCCCCACACACCGACACCACCACTTCAGAAAACAGACACACACACGCACACACACATCAATCTAAATCATCAGCCCCCTACTCTCACACTCCCCCTCTTTCCGGGAGTGTGCGAAACCACAAAGAGCTTTGGTGAGCTGCCCAAAAGCTTTTGGCTCTTCAAGACTGGACGACAAGGTGGTGGGAGTACATTTGTGTGCTATCATCGAGATGCGTGTGTGTGTGTGTGTGTGTGTGTGTGTGTGTGTGTGTGTGTGTGTGCGCACACACGTGTAGTGAGGACATGCGGGGGCAGCTGGCTGAGGCCCTTAGAGCCAAAAAAGAGAGAGCGAGAGGACTAGAATGAAAGAGGGAGAGAGGGGGAGAGAGAGAGAGAGGAGTGGGAGCGGCCACCTCTGGCTGTTCCACTGGGCTGGTTTGAATTAGGAACCCCCGCTGGGATCCAAGCCTGTACTTCCTGTCGGGGGGTTTCAGTTCGTGTGTGTGCGCGCGAGGGGTGGGAGGGGAGGAGGGAAAGATGAACAAGCGGGGAGCGGAGGGGAAGGGGGGGCAGAGAGTGAGAGGCGGAGGCCTGCCGCTCGCCGGCAGCTGCCCATCCGTTTGTGGGGACTCTCCCTACAATGAAGTCCAGATGCATCAAAAAAAAAAAAAGAAGAAAAAAAGAAAAATCCCCCGCTGCCGACTCCTTCCCTCTGTGACCTCGCAAAGGGCTTTTTTAGCTTGGAGTGTGTCCGAGTGTAAAGCTGTAAGTCGAGGTTGCAGCTGCCTGTGACCTGCGGACGACCCCGAGAGGACGGGACACACTGGGTTTAAAGGATGAACGAGCTGCTCTCGGCCCAGGGAGAACCAAACTATCTGATTAGCAGAAACATTTTCTCTTGCATTTGATTTGGAATTTAATTTTCCGTGTCTCAAAAGCAGCCTCTGTGGATGTTTTAATAACCCAGAGCGCCATGGCAACTGCTCTGCAGGTCATCTGTTGCATGTGGCAAGATCTTTCAGATGTGGACTGTCCCAGAAACAGAGACAACAGCAGAGAAATCAAACTCAACTGTCGCCACCTTTTAACTTGCTGCTTTCAGCAGAAGAGCAGCCTGTAACGAAACACAGCCCCCTAGAGGCCAAGAGGGGCAGTACAGTTGTACTCTGGTCTTCTACAAATAAAATAAAAAATCTGCCTCCTTTGTAGCAGAGGGTTGAGTGAGTGTGTGTGTGTGTGTGTGTTTGAGAAGTGCATATAGGAATCAGCTCACCTTTGATTTTGAACCCTCCATCCTCATCTTCTGATTCGCTGCCAGACTCAAACAGATCCTTGAACTCCTTCTTGTCCTCTGCTTTCTTCTCCTGAACCTTCCTCCGTTTAATCTCAGGGAGGTTGATGTCCTCCATCTTAAATCAAACACAAAAACAGTGTACAGGGTCAAAACACAAGCCCGATGCCTTGATGACACTCAAGGTCTCTTTCTGCTATATAACATGACTGATATATGAACAGTCTTGACGCTAAGGAACAAAATGCTTGAAGTGCTTCATGATGTGCAGGTGGATATTGGTGGATAGTTACCCTTTCTTTGCCAGAGATCTCCATCTGGATCTCCTTCTCCCTCAGTTTCTTCCACTGGCTGTAGTACCTGCTGAGAGGAGTCCCCTCCTCCTGGGTCTGCTTCTCCCAGGCCGCCTGAAAAAGCAACATTGAGATTAAAATCTTTGCTGAAGTGGATGTAATAAGTGTACTATATTATTTAAAAAGAACCAGAGCCTAAAGCTTATGGATAAACATGTATTCCAGGGTGGTAGTTCATTTTTAAACATCTCTTCAGACAGGCCTGTTAGCAGGTTCATTCAGGCTCCATCTACCACAGCTTCACGTCAGCTGACTAGGAGAGAGAGATGGAACGACAGGATAGTGATGAGAGTCAGAAGCTGTGGAAACCAGACAGATTGAAGATGCCTGAAAGCGGAGACCAGCGGATCTTCTCCAGCCTTCCCCTGAAGGTATTTGTGGATGGTATTGATTAGGCCCAATCACATTATCTGACCGACAAATCCAATATAGCGCACAGACCACGGCCTCCTGCTCCTGCTAGCTTAACACATTTACCACAGTTAACTGTGTGGCTGTTAAGACGAGTGACTGGTCCCAAAAAAAAAAAACAGGACTGGATGAGAAAATGAAAATGGAAAAGCTACTTCTGAATTCAGCTTCGACTCAGACAAACAAAACAAAGAATTTCCACAGGAGAGAACGACAAGAGACCCCGGTGCGACCTGGATGGAGGCAGGGCATCATTAATTAGGTGAGCTCTCAGTTTGGGTGACATGTCAGTGGGGGGCTGGTGGCCAGAGGGGGGCCGTGGCCTTTTCCACGGCAGCAGCAGGGCTGTCCCCTCTCCTTTGCCTGCGGTGACACCTCGACTGCTGCCACGATGCCAGGGAGTGGATGCCATGGCGACAGCCTCCGCTGAGCAGAGAGCCGTGGCGACAGGAGCTGGCGCTGCCGCAGTGCCGTGCTGTCTGTCTGTTGTGTTTTGTTAACTCACACACACACTCTCACACACACACGTGCGTACATACACACATTTTCTCATCAGCTAAATTACACAAAGTCCTTGCTCTTTAATTTCATCCTTAAACGCTCTTTAATATTAATAAGCAGTATACGTCAGGACTCTCAGCGGTAGCAAAGACAGATTAAAATGTGCGTGTTGACAGGTAACATAACAGGAGAGCTGGCGCGCACACACACACGCACACACTCACACACAAACACACTAAGGCAGAGGCGCCTCTGGTTTGAAAGCCCATAAGAGCTTGCAATAACCACACAGTTGTTCTCCACCAGGCTTAGAGTTTACACAGGGAAGTGTCATTTATTATCAGTGGCTGCATGTCGGTGGGATTGTGCGATGGCCCTCAGCCTTCACCGTAACTGGACAAGAGCCCAAAAGAAACATTTCTAGTGTAATTGTTGCCAACAAGAGAAAAGTTTGTCATTGTCCTGCAAGTGGAGCTCTATTTAAAGCTCTATTTAGATGTGTCTTGAGAACATTCAAATAAGACACCACCTACACATTAGTGCTGAGCGAAACAGACATGAGTAATCTAGATGATTAAAATCCTGCTGTTGCTGTGGAAACAACTGTTACATTTCGCACAAAACATTGACTCAAACTTGTACAAACTATTAGCAATCTGCAAGTCGAGAGCAGAGAGCTGGCTGGTTGTCGAGAATCATCTTTTATTGTGAATACCCGACAAACCCACCACAGCAGCTGGCCCCATCTCGCCAAAAGCTGGCAATGTGACAAATTACGACTCCTCATTAGGTCTGATTTATGTATTAGTAAGAGGGATTAATGGACAGACAAGCCAGACTAATTAATTTACAATTTCAATTTTGTTGATAGTCTTGTGCTTCCGTTAGCTCTGAATACATTTAAATTCTATTTACTGTCGGCTGTAAAATCTCACCTGTGCATTAAATGAGTTCATCAATATGTTTGAGTAGGGTTGTTCGGTATACCGGTACTAGAGTGGTACCGGGGTACTGACGCATTTAAAACGGTACCATACTGCACTTAGATGGGACCGGTACTTTCATTTTGCGCCGCCGGCAGCGGTGACGTCGCCGCATTGTAATTTGAGCCGCAGCGAGCGAGTGAAACGAAGCAAGGTGCTGTTTTTATTACCGTTACAGCGCCACCTGTCCACGTGCCTGTGTTTATGTGTGTGTGTGCCCGCGCGCGAGAGAGACGGCTGCCACAGACTCGTTAATTAATGCAAACACTGCTACGTTTCGTTTGTACCGCGGATCACCACTGGCATGCATAGTCTCTCTCTCTCTCTCTCTCTCTCTCTTTCTGTGAGTGAGTGAGCACAGCGAAGGAGCGCGACGCGGAGGGGGGCGGGGGGGGCAGAATTAACGTATGGGAAACAATAAGTGTGTGTGTTTTAGTAACATGAACGTTTGTGTTTCAAACTACTGATAACAATTTCTCCCAAAAATAATAACTGGTCAAAATAACAAAAAAGATGCAGTGTTTTCAGACCTCAAATAATGCAAAGAAAACAAGTTGATATTCATTTTTAAACAGACCACTAATATTTTAATTTAGGAAGAGTTCAGATTAATATAGATGGACATTTAATCCTGCAGCAGCAGTAACTGTTTACTGATTTACTGATTATTTACTGATGCATATGTTATAGTTCTAAGATTTTCTATTAAAATAAAGCCAATAATGACATTTGTTGTGTTCTCTTTTTATTTGAAAAAGTACCGAAAAGTATCGAAAAGTATCGAAAAACATGTTGGTACCGATACCGGTACCAAAATGTTGGTATCGTGACAACACTATGTTTGAGTGTCTTTTTTAGACAAAGACTAAATGAAGTCCGAGTTAAATGGTTTAAACTTGAGTTTTGTCTTTTTGAAAAATCAAATTAAACGTAAAGCAACTAGAAGAAGAATCCAATAAAGCTGATTGTCAAGAAAATTCAAAAATTGTTATTATGGTAACTTGTACTTTTCAGGGCCGTCAATTTTTTATCATAATTATCAATATTTATTATCATATATTATCATAAATATAATGTATGACTTGTTGATTTTCTACTGGCTGGAGTTTTGCCATGTTGCAGAAATTTTGCAATACAATATTTGGAAATCAATCATTCATCATCATTCTAAAATAGGAGTCGCCAGTGGTAACACAGCACAACTTGTAAGTGATTGTTTTAAGAAGAAGTGATTAAAGTTTAACAAAAAACTGCATGGGATTTAATCAGTGAGTAGCAAACTTGCTCATGTAGCTTATGTTGGACCCATCTCAAGGGGCCGTAAATAATAGGGATATATGCATTTCAACCAAAAGATCTGTTCGTTTTAAATCAAAGACTGAAAAACAGCTGTCCGTCATTTAAAAATGAAATTGCGGATTGAAATGAGTATCGGTACCGGAGATTATTGTAACAATACCGCTTCTCATCACAGCGGTACCGTGCAATTAAATCGCGGAATGAGAGCAAAGTCTCCTCTCCCGGCGTAAAACCACATCAGTATTCTCCGGTACCGCATCTCATCACAGTCCGCATCCTGCAGAGTTTGCACTGCACCTCAGTTACATTTGTTTTTTATTTGACAGAGTTTCACACAGAACTTTCTGGTGGTTTTCCATGTTTTCTTTCTTCTGCGCCAGGAAAAAGGGAACATTTACATTTTTTTAGACAAGATGATATTTGATTTTTTAAAATTGAACGACTACAGTATTCGAATATTCGAAAATCATTGCCCATCCCTAGTAAATACATTTCTAAATTTAATTCCTGATACCATATTTTAGACATTGTCAGAGGCAGTTCTAATACAGGTAGCCTATTCAGAAAGAGAATAATAGAGGAAGTCGAACAAAAGCTGAAGATGTTGATACAGAACTGACTCTGAGAATCACAAAACTGATTTCAGTCCATCTAGAGACTGAGCTGTGATTTTTGTGTTACCTTTTTGTTTAAAACACAGGTGATGAGATGTGAGGTTTTCAATTTAAAACTCCAACCACTTCTACCTTATAAAGATAGTTAATGTTACTTTTTTGTTTTTACATTTCCATTCAGCTAGCCTATCAGTTAGGCTCACCTGTGGGCGTGCTATGATGCACCTGACTGTAACTTACACTTTAACTTTTCAAAAAACAATTAAAGTTTACAAAAACCTAATGAGAAAACAGAAGAGCTAAACTAACCAGAAATACAACTGAATGGAAGAGGTCAAATAAGAGCGGAAGCCTGTAAAAACAGGATGACAAAGGCAACCCCTCCCTCTATCTCCCTTGCTCTCAAACACACACACACACACACAATCTCACCACAGCGGTGGCATCGGCCACTCCGAAGGCGGCCTTCTGTCTCCGTCCTGTGATGTGGCTGCTGTTCTCCTGTACCTTCTCCAGCAGCTGGCGCACCGGCTTGCAGTAATTGGCCACTTTGCATTCCTTCAGGAACGCTTTCAGCTGCAGGGACAAGGAGGGGGAGTATGAGAAAGAAGGAACCAGTGTAAAGGATCATCCAGTCCGCCCATGCGGTGTATTCAGGGACAGCAGAGGAGGGTTTGTGGTTGTTTCCCCTGAGGGGAGCAGATTCAGCCTGGCAGGACCTGAACCAAATCCTGAATCATCTATTCAGAGAAAAATCTAAACTCTGGGAATGTCACCTCTTCTTTTTGAGTTTACGTTGAAGTGTAATTCTGTACCACTTGAATGTGTCATGTCCTGTAAAACATTTGAGGATATGAGGAGATAACTTCACAGACTAATATCACTACAGTCCAGGAGCAGTTTTAAGGTGGTATTACCTGAATGATGGTGGGTAGGGCCAGCTCTGGGAAGCCAATGGTATAGGCCTGAGTGTGGAAGTACTCCAGCACCAGGTCATACAGCTGGTCGATCAGTCCGTCCTGAAGATTCATAAACAATATTCACACATCACACACACATACTTAAAACTTCAGGTCATCATTGTCCTCTATGGTGGTGACAGCTTGGCCTTGTCCGTTTGTAAACAGAGATAGAGAAGCAACCAGAGGTTTGTAGGCAGGATTAAGAACAGGATGTCATCTTCCCACATTCAGGAGAAATAGCAACAAAAAAATGATGACGCGTGTGACGTGGCTGTACAAGTCTGTTCAAGCCAATGAACAGAAATAACAACTCTTGAAATCAATGTAGGTCTGTGATAATGATAATGTGAGAAACTCGGCTCTGGTGAATGCGTTGTCCACGTTGCGTGGAAAAGACAGTGGTGGTGGGACGGATAAGAAACTTGCTGTTGACTGCACAGCAAAGCAAAATTACTCTCCTTTCCAATAGGAAATCAGCTAGCATAGTGTCACACTGGGTGACTGAAGAGAAATGAAACGGCAATTCAGTGTGATTATCAGGTTAAGCTTAGCCTAGCAGTCTGTCACCTAGATTGTGTCACCTCTGGCTTATAAACAGAGGCTTCTCTGCGAGCCATTCGATTGGAAATAACATGGCAAGTCAACATGCTAGACAAAGAAAAGCAGCACTGATTAAAATATTTACAATCAGCAGCTTAAATCCAGCCTTTAGTTCTGAGCAGCTACAAGTGATACTGATGGGAGAAAGACACTTTATGATTTATTCAACCTTCTCCATCCATGTTTTTTAAAGATTAAAGATCAACAAACTCTACATACAGATGCACAGAAACAAAAGAAGTCTTTCTGCTGTAGTTAATACATCATCACCTGCACTGCAAGAATCTCAGTTGCCTTTATAAATAAATGTGTTTCCTATCACCGCGATCAGTGTTCGTTTAGTTATGTCTGTTGGGAGTCTACGAGGCAGGGGTTCGTGGCAGCTGCCCAGGTGACAGGAGTGAAAGCGGCCCTAGCGAGCCGACTGTGGAGGATAATCCCAGAAGGCCGTGCTGCAATCCTCTTGGCCTCAGCGCTGAGCGTGGTGACTCCGGGGCCAGTTTTAGAGCCCTGACAAGGGGCTTTCAGCGCTGCCCTCAATCCCCTCATGCTCACATGCAGGCTAACAAACACACACACTGAGCAACATGGAAAATAACATCAACTAAGACCTCAACCACTCATCTGATCATCTGCTGCTTCTTCTTGGTGCGACAAAGACCCACAGCACACATAAAAGCAGGTGTACACACTAGATGTAAGACAATAAAATCCATCCTACACCTCCCTCACTAGTGGTGGATCCACATTAAGACATACCTTGTAGGCTTTCTCCATTAAGTTGACTTTGCTAAGCTTCAGGATCACTGCAAAGTTGATGGGTTTCTTGCTCATCCTCCCTGGCTTCTTATTGAAGTCCACTTGTTGGAAGATCTGTGAAAGGAAAACAATACAGCAGCGACACTGAGTTTTGGACCAACTGCATATACAACACATAATACATTCAGAAAACTAAATAATGTATCGATTCAGGACCCAAAGCAAATACAAAAACAACAGCAGCAGCACCAACGTGTTGTTACCTTTATTTAATTTTATAGTTCATTATTTTTACTATATTATTAATTTGCTTAGTATGTAAAACAAAGTTTTTCTCACTGTCTTCATCATCAAACAACTGTCAATACAAATCAAACCATATACTGTGGGGACGTAGTGAAAAGGTCAGGCTGAGGCCCACAAAGGTCAAAACCTGTTGATAAGTAATAAGCTATGACTGATGGAAGTATTTTATCATGTATTATGTAGGCTTTAGTCTTTTCATATATCTAATTTATCCCTCATCACTCTTACATCAGTTCAACCAAAGAAACCAACCGGTAATCAGCTCTATATTGATAACGGACAATTATCGTTCTGCGCTGTTCATCTTACATGCAGCAGCGTTAGAGGGATGACACATTTCTATCTTAGTGCCTGAAAGTACATTCTAGCCAACGTGTGGGCTTTTTGTCTACAAGCTTCAGCTTTCACATCTGCCCACAGTGCACAAGTGAATTTCTGTCCCGTATTTGTATATCAAGCTATTTCTGACACTACGTATCTCTGTGCGTTATTGTGTGTGTGTGCGTGCGCGCATGTGTGGTCGTTAATGTGCTCAGTGTGCGAAGCAGAGCAACGCTCCTGGCCAGTGCTGTCTGTACAAACATAGGATGTGGTGGCGGTCTGCGGGGGAGCCAGGGGGAAGTGGGAAGGCATGGGCCAACCCTGATGCATGCACACACACACACGCACTGACACACACACATACACGCACGCACACACACAGAGCTATTGAAGCAGGAAGCTCCAAATCGTACACCCCCCTCGGAGATGCGAGAACACACACAGGCACAGACACACACAGGAGGAAGGGGCTGCTTCTGCTGCTCTAATTAAAACAGTAGCAGCGTACCTCAGCCTGCCTTTAACAAGAGGAACAGTAAAGGAGAAAAAACACAGGAAATATCGTGCGTCACAAATAAACACGGCGTGCTGTTGGGGGTTGGGGGCTCTGAGTGTGTGTGCAGGGAAAAAAAAAAGAGGTGGGGAGTGGGCCATAGGCAGAGAGGATGTGGGCTGCACACTGTGATAGGACCAGAGTGTAAACCACAACTGTGCCTTCATCAGGTTGGTCAAACTGCTGCACACGCACACGCACACGCATACACGCACACACGCACACACTGACCACTCCCAGTGGGCAAAGCCAGTCGCTGTCGCTAGCACACTGTTCTCCTCCGGCAAGCCACAACACCGCCCCACACAACACGCAAAAACACTCACATGTATTCACACACACAAGCACCACACAGTCACGTGCTTAACACCTGACCCAGAGAAATGTTGTCAGTTGGTGACCTGCGATCAGGCTGATAACAAAGGTCTCTCTCTCTAAAACGCACACGTACGTGCAAGCGCACAAACACACAAACGCTCTTCTACACTTCAATGCGTTTCCTCCTGAGCTCCTTCAGTTGTGGCCGTTGAGACCAAAATGCATTTCATACGCCACTGATGTTTTATGTTTTTCCACAGCAAACCACCGACGGAACATTTCATCACTTTTACCTTTACATTGTTTCCATTTGTGGCAAAGGCGGCAACTGACTGCTGTTAATTCGGCATTATTTTAAAGTGCTTGAGGTCTTGAAGCGTGTACGGTGCATTGGTGTATGAAAGACTTCAGAGCAGACTGCTGGAAACATGACCAGCTACTGAACAGATCTCAGGCCGCTCTGATGCTGTGGTTACTGCAGACTGGAAGTCTTACCTCCACGAGGAACGGCAGCACCGGTACAAATGTGTTGGTGCTGCTGGACAGCAGCGTGAGGGCTCTGCAACAGTGCATCCTCAGGGGGTAGTATCTGCATGTGGGCACCAACCTGTCAGACAGAGGGAAACAGTGGTCAATGTCTCCACCTGCTGTTAGGAAAATGCACTGGACCTGTTCGATACACACAAACCGATGTTTTTGTTGTGATGATTGTTATCCTGCACATATAGGATTCACATTGACAGGAGACAAAAAAAGATCAACAAACTCCTTACATCAAACTTTAGGGTGATGACTCTACCACTATCATCTGTGAATCTAAATATTCAGCTTTATAAATAACTATTCACTGCTACATCAGTATTTCTTTTTGTACTCTAGGCGCTCCACTGCAAAATGTTTAATGGCCAATATTACCGTAAGTAACTGAAAAATATGTACGACTTCAGAGCAGTCCATGTCAGTTTCTAACATACTGTCACATTAACCAGTGAGCTCAGAGCCTACACAGTGAAATACAGTGAACCAGTACAGAGAGACAGAAACGGAACAAAACTTTTCACATTCCAGCAGCCAGCTGATTTCTCCTGATAGCCACTCTGACCGACAGATCTGTTGTCAGTGTGTTTGAGAGGGTGAGGGATGGAGTTTATCAATAGAATGCACTCAGCACTGAGACGAAATAAGATTTTACCAATATGAGAAGTATAAGAAAATTTTCAGTTATTTCACTTCTTTGATTGTTGTCCATCACCAGCAGTGATAACACCACAGTGCAGACTATCCATGAAAAACACTTGCACATAGAAAAGTATAATGTAGCTACAGTATCTCAGTGACGAAGGCCCTTTTCAGATGTGATATTTACCTGCGTCTTCTTCCCTGATCTGATCACAGCGGTCGGATCTAAGTGTCACTTCACACCCACTTTAAAATGCATCTCCAGATGTGTCTTGATTAACCACGTGTGATCACATCTTACTTCCTCACTTCACAAGGGACGTAAATAAAGAGACTTGTGTTGTTGTTTTTAGCCAAACAGACAGGTTCATCTTCTAAGTGCTTGTATGTATACTTATGTGTGAGAGCAACTCTTAAAATGTTATAAGATCCTATCATTTAAAATAGTAAAGTAGTCTTAGTTCATAATGAAACTGCTTTGGCAGGGTTTCCCGCAGCGCTTTCCTGTTAAGGCGGCCGCCTTAACAACATAGGACCGCCGCCTAAACTAACGTCTTCAAAAAAAAAGAAAAAAAGTAGCGATATATCCCCGCCCCCGTCGGACGGTCGTTCCGTTCATTCATCTCCGCATACCGCATCCTCTCACACACATACACAGACACAGCGCGCGCATGCTTAATAACAGTGCCTGGCTGAAACTTAATACGGCGCAAGCCCCCCCCCCCTCGGACAGTTTCTGGGGGAAACACTGTTTGGAACTAATGAGAAGAGTGGCAGAGGATGTCCATGGAATAGTTGGTCCTTTACAATATGGTAGGCACACATTTGCGTCCACACAGTTAAAAGTATGTGGACCAGTGCCTTCATGTGTCCACTGGATGGATGTTAACACCAAGTCTGAACAGGGCCAAAGACACTAGCTTCTGAAAATTTCACAATGGGGCAATACACTTACACACACTTATACACAGTAAAAATAATAAATAAATAAAAATACTTAAAACTTCATTTTTTATATATTTATATTGAAAATTCTTTTTTATGGCTTTACGTACTATTTATAATGCTTTATGTGAATCTTTAAATCCAATGCATTCCTAAGTACAACTTTATCTGTTAAATTGTATTTTTCACTCTCTCACACTCTCAGTTCTCAGCACCGCTACAGTCTTCTGTGCATATTCTTGGCTTATTTATCACT
Source organism: Trachurus japonicus (assembly GCF_045865225.1). Taxonomy (NCBI): domain Eukaryota; kingdom Metazoa; phylum Chordata; class Actinopteri; order Carangiformes; family Carangidae; genus Trachurus; species Trachurus japonicus. The sequence continues at coordinate 18,170,486 of NC_140913.1, read as the reverse complement.
TTTTTGCCAGCAGCCATTCTGTCACTCAAACATCACTGTCACAGCAGGAGACCCTTTGTTCATTTGCTGTAGATAGATTATGATGATGTGGAAAAAATTACAGCTGATACCAGGTGGGTGTTCAGACCCAAAGGCCCCACATTAAAAAAAAAAAAAAAGTGTTGATTGGGTGCTGCTACTGGTGAGGTGATTAACGGATCTGTATGATCCATGTGTTGCTCTACTTTGTGGGGAAGAAAAAATGATTCATAACTAAAAATTATTCATTTTCTAATTTGGCTGATGCTGGTATTTACTTCATAGCTGAGAAAGACTGGCTTTATATGAATTATAATAAAGACAGAACACTTAGCCAGAAATGCTGAACATTGAAACACTATGAAAAATGAACGCTTATAGTCATACTCACTTGATGGTACCGATTATGACCTGGCAGAGTGGATAGATTAGAGGCTGTAGGACGTCACTGGGGTGTAGGGTGCTCAGGACGCGACACCACAGGTACAGACAGTGGATATACTGCCAGTTATACACCGACTGATACGTTTCCTACACAACACACACAAGCAAAGTCGTTCTAGTGTTTAAAATTAGCCTGTACATAATATAACAACTTATAATTGTGACTATTGATCCAACTTTATGCTTATTTTCAGGCTCCTGTGCAGAATATGAACATATTAGAAGTAAGTTTTTGTTCTTTTTCACTATATCATTGAAGTAACTCTAGATTTTTACATTAATTTTAACTAATAATAATAATAATAATAATAATAATAATAACGAGAATAATACTAAGAATCACTCATCATTACATGGTGTTACAGTCTTCCTACAGTCGTGTCTGTAATAAACCAACCTTTTTCTTCATAGTCATGGCGTTTCTGAGGTGAATAGCCAGCTGTCGGATGTAGATGAAGGCGTGCTGGTAAGTGGCCTGTGTGTCCAGGGAGTACATCTCAGTGAGAGTTCGCTGCATGAAGTTGATCATGGGTAGGGCGTTGGGAGACGTGAACTTACAATTTTGTACATACGCAATGTACATTTGCTGCAAAGGGAAAGAAAAACACAATGAGCACAGAAGCTCAAAATACAGATGTGAACACAGGTTTGATGCGATTTAAAGTGTTTCTAATGTATTGAAATACTAAAATATAGACACTGAACTTTCTTTTTTTGTGTCATTGTCACTTTTAAAGCAAAAACCATGTGAAATGTTTCCTTTCTAGTCTGTTACATCCTGGTTTGCTGTGTATCGGTCCATTTCTGTTACTCTGCACTCAGCTCACCTTGATAACAGTGTTAAGATACGTTTCCTGCTTGTGTCTGCAGATTTTGTTGAGGGCCAGGAAGGCGAGAACACGATTTGTTTCCTCCCCAGTGCTCCACTGCTTCAGCAGTTGCTAGATATAAAAAAGTAAAGACACATGTAAATACTACATCCGAAAGCATCACATTCTATGCCTTCCTACGGTGACCTACTTCCTACCTTAATGAGGTGTCGACATTGTTTGGGTAGACATAAGTAGTAAGGTACGAGCTGGTTGGCATGCCGCAGGACAGCACTGATGACTGTGGCCTCTGTTAGACAGGATAATAGCTGCAGGTGAAGAGGGAGACAACACAAAAATTAGAATAACACAAGGATGTTTTCAGGGCATAATTCAAGAAGAGGAAATGTCACTGCAGAAATACATCGCCAAACACAACACTTTGTGTAATAAATGTATGAATTGTTCTGCATCACACACAATAAAAGACATCTCTGTATATGTAATCTACTGTACATTATGACATTTACTTCAGAGGAGTACATGAAGAAATTAAAGTGAAGGAAGACACCAGAAGAAAACAGCAAAACAGACCTGAACTATTCCACTGAGATACATCTTGATGTCGATCTGGTTCTTCTGCCACTTTGGACTAGATGATGGGAGCACTAACCTGAAAATAAAACAAGGTGAGAAGTGGCCCGACTTTGCACTGCTACATTGACTGTCAACATTAGCAGAGATCAGCAGATATAACATCCACTTCATACTTTTTATGGTCTTTGTCTGGCCTCAGGTTGAGCATCTTCTGCAGGGCAACATAAATATCTCTGATACAGAACAGGACCAAAGCGTTGAACACTGCAGAGCAGACAGAAAAAAATGATTATTTATGTACATTTACAAAGAGCATAGTTTGCTGTGTTTAATCCTATTACAATTACCACAGATCATATAATAAACAGTCCTCCCATCCAATAAGGTGTCAAAAGGTAGAGGAAAATATCTCAGCACAGACACAAAATAATATTATTAATAATAATAACTGCTCTTTTAAGATAATACATAATATCAAAATAATAAAATGATTTTTAGCTGTCATGACTTAATGAAGCACTTGAGTAAAACAGTGTCACAGTTCAATCAGTGTTATTACCAACACCTTTGTGACCAATCAAAAAGTCTGCTGTTGAATATATTTAACTCTACTGTAATATCAGTAACACTGGTTATTGGAAAAACTGAAATAAATGTCAATGTAGTGCATTCAAACCAAATATGAATTGCGATGAAACTCTACAGTAACTTCAGTGAGTGTGGAGTCCTACCTGAACTGTCAGCCACTTTGTATCGACACTGGCCTGCTCCGTCACCCTTGGTCGTAGCCACAGCCGCCTTGAAGGCCTGGGTGACCTCTCTGAAGAGCCGAGGTGAGGGTGCCTCCTTCATAGCAGCTCTCCAGTCTTCAATCATTTTGTCTGTGACTTTAATGGTCTCTGCTGATTTCTTGGATTTCTTCTGACCTTTCTGCCCATCCTCATCCTCGTCCTCGTCACCAGAGCCTGCCTCCTGCACATACAAAACAGTCCAGTATAAAGATATCTGCTTTCTATTTCATTATGAACTTTCACGTGTACCAGCAGCGGCCCTACCTCCAGTGTGGACGGCAATTTGTGGTACTTTCTCTCCTCCTCATCGTCGTCAGAGCTGTCTGTGTCGTCAAAGTTCAGCAGCTTCTGGTCGTTTTCCTGCAGAAACTTGAAGAACTCAGGATCCTTATTCTGTAACCTGGACAGCTGCTCCTTGTGCTCAGACGCCTTTCCCTTCTTCTTATCATCACTATAGAGGAAAAATAACCACGAAAACACACATAAGAGACGCTTGTCTGCCTCAAAGAGTACATGATGCCGTTTGTGACCGAGTTGTATGTGTGTGTATGTATGTGACTTACTTATTGGGAGCTGCAGAGTTTAACTCTTTCTTCTTGTTCTTTTTCTTGACTCCATTTTGTTTGGGAGTATCTTCTCCAGATTCACCGTCAGAGTCAAACGCCGACACCAGGAACTCATCCACGCTCAGGTCTTCTAGTTTTCTACACGACAGACAGATGTAATTAAATGGACCTGGAACACATTAGCTTAGCCTAACTGCTAACTCCTACCACTACGCTAGCGAGAGCAGCATGGGTAGCTACCATAGTACACACCACGTTAGCGAGCTAAAACGACTCTATTAAACATTACACTGTACCCACTGTATTGATAACGCTAATGTTGATAACATAAACACGAACTTCTCCGCTGAACTCGTAATAAACGGCACATTGTAAAGTAAATTGTCCACATACCTTTTCTGTTTCGCTGCCATGCTGGATCCTAAGCGTGACACAACTGCTAAACTTCAGTACCCACAATGCCCCGGTGCAAAACGAAGGAATTGGTTTTATGGTTCAAGGGTAGTGAGCGGGTATAAAACTTGCGTTACAAACCTAACGATTCATAATCATTCTGTTTCAATACTGACGATATATATTTGGCTTTTGATAATAAGTGCTACCTTTGAATTTACTAGTCATTAAAAGAAGACTCAAAACGAAAATAACAATTACAACAAATACGTCGGCGACGACAGCAACCATGTATTTTTACTGTTCAAGCTGTGCCGTACAAGAACAAGCAGTGTTTTGATGCTGCACGTGAGGTTTAAATTAAATGATCGGCCGCACTAGTCAACCAGAGAGGAGACATTTTCCCGTTTTATGTGTTTGTTCGTAACGTTGTACAACTACAAAGCTGGGCAAGCTCACAGACAGGAGGAGACCGCTGCTGTCACATCAACACAGACGACGGCTGGTGGTGAGTGCTGCTGCTGGATTTAAATCGGCTGTCAGACAGACACAGCTAACGTTAGCTCATCGAGTAGTTAACCCGCACACAGACAGACTGGTCGTGACTTTAATTTTATTTCAACAACAGAGGGATGATGAATACGTAGTTCACACTTAAATACCATCCTCAGAATGAATAGGAAAACATTTGGATGTGAACATTTATTGAACAGTGAATTGGTGAGTTCACTGCTCTGCTCTTTGTTTGATTTTACTGTAGGAGCCAACAGAGCCAGGTGGTGGTCCAGGGTCTGACCAATCACGTTGCTCGTATGGAAAGCCCCGCCCTTCGCTGTAGCATAGCTCTGTATATCGAACGCACTTCCGGACTCCAACTAGACAAAAACGGGCACTTAAGGTCGCTCGTGTCTAGACAGATAATTAATGAACATAAATTAATAACTGTTGACGTCTGCCTTTAAGAAATAACTTCCGGTGTGTTTTACGTGTAGCCCTGCCTTCACGCTGCAACGTATTTCAATAACATGAGCACCGGTGTCGCTTCCCCCTCCGGCAGCTCGGGCTCCACCTTAACAAAGCGATGTCAGCTTACATGCAGTTTTTTTTGCATTGACGTCAACCGCATACAGCACAAAACAGAGGCTTTCTTCATATTCCCTGTGCCCGAGTCAGAATATGGACCGATAGACAGACACTGGTACCAGATTCACACCAAATCTGACCGCGACGGCTGTCGGTTTATCTGCCATCGCTGTGGAGGAGACACTGTGTCCAAGGATAACCGCAGCGCAGCCACCGGTAAAGAAATGACACATTCATCCTCTGTGTTGCTGCCGCTGCAGCTGGTAGCTGATGTTATTCAGAGGGAGATGAGTGGGGGTTGGGGTTTCTCCAGACAACATGACAGAAACATCTTTCTGTCCGAAAAAAAAAAGATGATCTTGCAGCATTTTTGTACCTAACAAGCTTGAGCATGATTTGTCAAGGAGCTACTGAGGCTGTGTGTGGATGACAGCCAATATTTTGAGGCAGAGAGAGGAGAGAGAGGATGTTAAGAGACAAGCCTGAGATGAACAGGACAAGTGTGTTACTCTCTTAGTTACTGTGGCAATTGTATTGTCACGTCTGCCCCAACCTCGGCAATTGTGTTGTCACGTCTGCCCCAACCTCCTGTGTATTCCTGTCTCAGTTTGCACCATTGTCTATTATGTTATTTCCTCCTCCTCAAGAGCAGATGGTTTCGTCCTAGAGGAACATAGTGTGTTTTTGTGGTCTGTTGTGTTTTTGAAAATGAGACCCAGAGCGAGTCGCCAAGCAGCTGTGGTGACATTTGAGATGGTCCTCAGTGGGACAGTGCAGAGGATTTAGTCGAAAGAGCGGCTCAGAGCAGATGACAACATTACAACAAAACACTGATCCTCAATCTGTCTGACTCAAGAGACATGAAACTTAACTTTATCCAATGTGTTGTTGTTTCCACCTGCATGTCTTGAGACATCAGACTGGCCTTAAAGAGGCTGCAGTGGCTGTTACTATGTTTGGATTTCTCAAGATTTTGTCACAGTGACATTTAGGCTACAAAAAGGAAAGTGAAAATAAAGCACCACTGATGGATGAGATTCATCCACACCCCACTGTGGGATACACTACCAGGTCATGTGTAATGAAATAATCATTTCATTTATTAACCTGGATAAGAGTGTTTTTCTCAGACCAGTTAGCTTCTGCTCATATTCCTGTTCTACCACCTTTGTGAAATACGACTGCGACAAATCGAGTATTTATGAGTAAAAACCCTTTCCTCCTGAATTCCATTTGATTTCTAATTTAGCTGTGGCTGGGTTTACCTCGTCCAGTGGTTTTCCTTTGGGCATCCTAAATATTCGTCAGACAACAACGTCTGCCACGTGATGATGGTTATGCAACGTTCTGAAGTGTGTTCTTCATCCGAGAGCAGGGCAGCTGAGAGTACAAAGGAAAAGGCTAACTCAGGCTACATCCCTCTCTCCACCCACCCTGCCTTCCCGAGGCTGCAGCTGGGGCGAAGTGGGCGGGCGCTCATAGCTAATTCTGGTGCAATTAAACTTGCTAGTGAGGAGTCTTTGCAATTAGATAAAGCAAGACAGCCAACTGGACCAGAGGCCTGCTGCATGGATGTGATTCTAGCTTCAGTGAAAAATGTTCATCGGTGACATAGTTTCCATTGCCATTATGAAATTTAATTAGACTTGACACTAAATGTCAAATAATCAGGTCATCCAACCTTGTACATATTTCTGACTTGGTGGTGGCCTGCCTGTCTTAGCTGTCAAGATGGATGCTTTAGCAATAACAGTGGGTACAATGATTGGTCAGGGCATCTGTCATAACACCTGCGTTCTTGCAGGTAGAACACTTTTCTGTTAACAAGACATTTCTATAGGATAATGATGATGATAGTTGGTATTAAATAACATTTAAAAGTTTTCCGGGGCGGGGGGGTTCCAGTTGCCCAGAGTGTGGCCCAGGCAAGAGCCCGCGACCGCCACATCAGGCACCATGATGGAAGGGGGCATGCAGCTGCTCAACCGTGATGGCCACAGCATCTCGCACAACTCAAAGCGCCACTACCACGACTCCTTCGTGTCCATGAACAGGATGCGACAGCGCGGCCTGCTGTGTGACATTGTGCTCCATGTCTCCAACAAAGAAATCAAGGCCCACAAAGTGGTGCTGGCGTCCTGCAGCCCCTATTTCCACGCTATGTTTACCAGTAAGTCCAATGCGCATTGTCTGATTTATTCTTGTGCATGCTACCATTTCCATCTCAGGCTTGCATGTTGAATGCCTCAGAGATTTAAGTCCTGACATTGAACATGCACGCCATTGTTCTCTGCTGCTCATAGTTTAATGACACAACTCGTGTTTGCTGTGAATGGCAGTGAACGCATCATCACTTGCTTCCTGCCTGGGACACAGGTGGTCAGATGAGGTGCGCTTTTGTCTGAGGTTTCCTCTAGATACCAGACCCTCGTCCGGGGACGATGAGTCTCTAGACAGTTAGTTGTCTGGCTTTGAGATTCAGCTGTGAGGCCGCCACTCGTCTGGCTCAGTCTAATTTGGCTATTTGAACAGAATGTGCTGATCTTTCATGATCATCTAAACGGCAAAATCACAGCTTCTCTGTAGATACCGTATTTGCAGTTTCTTCAGCCCGGATGAAACATTTGTCTGCTCTGCTGTAGTGAAACTCTCTGACCCGCTGTTCTGCGGGAACACCTACGTTGCACAAGAAGTGTGTAGAGTCTGGAATTTCAAAAACGTCCTCAGTTAAAACAACTGATTAAATGGACAGAAAAAAATGAGCACCGCTGATCTCCGGCAGCGGCGATGTGTACGTTAGGAGTTGCCAGAATGATTGAACTTGAAGACAGTTACAATTAGCCAGATGTTTACCTGCTCTCGTTCTGTGTGGTCAATGCAGATGAGATGTCGGAAAGTCGACAGACACACGTGACCCTTCACGACATCGACCCTCAGGCCTTGGAGCAGCTTGTCCAGTACGCCTACACGGCCGAGATTGTGGTTGGTGAAGGCAACGTGCAGGTGAAGTAGAAAATTTCACTTTTCACAGACAAACTTGTTTAATTAGACTTTCGATAAAACGCGAAGAGACGCATCAAACTCACTTTATTTTTCCACCTGTAACTTCTAGACGTTGCTCCCAGCAGCGAGCCTGCTGCAGCTGAACGGGGTGCGGGACGCCTGCTGTAAGTTCCTTCTCAGCCAACTGGACCCATCCAACTGCCTGGGCATCCGAGGCTTCGCCGACACGCACTCCTGCAGCGACCTGCTCAAGTCTGCGCACAAGTACGTCCTGCAGCACTTTGTAGAGGTGTCCAAGACGGAAGAGTTCATGCTGCTGCCACTGAAACAGGTAGGGGTGATGCTTTTCCTGTCTCCTCTCGTGTCTAATGCAAAGGAAGCAGTTTTAATGGTGGAAATTAAACAGTTGTTGTTGGCAAATCTGTCCACTGCAAGAGTGCGTCTTGTTTTTGACCTAGTAATCTGTTTCCCATGACATTGAACAATATGTTGTGTAATGCATAGGAAACACAAAATACTTTTTCAGTATGTTTAAGTAAAAGCTGCTGCCTGCTAGACTAAATAATTTACGCATTTAATTTAAGGGGGCAGTCATATTACTTTACACATTCATTATAAATTCAGAAAAGACAACTATTGACTTGGGGGTTAACAACTTCCTGCTTATTACATTCCAGCTTGATTGATCCGCCCACTTCCTCCTTAGAAATATACCAAATTGAACAGAAATAGGAACTTATAGCAACACAAACACGCATTTCATTTAATTCCTACACAGTGTTTGTCATGTTCTTCTCACCAAACTGAGCACACAAGCCACGCCAACCCCCAGGGGAAGTGGCCACGAGCATGGCATTCATTAGAAGACCTTTCCTCCTCCTCAGCTAGCTGCATCAATCACTGTCTCCTGTGGTTTTATCATCCCACTGGGCTGCCATGGACTACTTTATCTGGCACAGCGACCTAGCTAAACTATCTGGTTTTCATCGGCTGGGCTCAGCAGTGGCAACACTGTGGTTCCTGCCCTGGAAGTGGTAATTAGGAAGAGCCAGTCACAATTTCACAGCTGCTGTACTGTTAATAGAGCTAACGGTGTTGCTGAGTTAGTTTTTATTTATTAAACCCAATTTTTGGGGTGAAGGGATGGAGATTAAGGTTTAGGATTTAGGTAAACTAGTCCAGTTTTGGCCTTCAGAGGAGCAGAGGGTTGTTAGCTGGATTCCTAGACTATCAGGATAAACTGCTAAAATGTCCTTGAGCAAGGCACATAACACCAGCTGCTCATTTTAGCTGCTCAGCTGCCAACAGATCCGACACAGCTCGTTCTTAGTTTGTTTTCAGAGAAACCACCTTGGTTAAATAAAAGTTTAAGAAACATTTGGACCTGCTGTCATTAGCTTGGTTAATCTTTCAACTTTTTGCTTTAAAAAGGGGCCGCTAAATGTAACATCCAAAAGCCAACCTAGCATGTGGGAAAGAAAACTGAGTCATCTTTTGTATGAAATGGCATCTCTTTCAAACAAATGCCTGTTGAGCTGTCTAAGGTGACAATGAATTAAAGTGACACTGAGGAAATAACAAACAACTCAGCATCACTTTCCCATTATCCTCTCACCTCTCTAAGGAACAATCCCCACAGCACAGAAGAGACTGACTACATGAGGGCAAAACACCAAGCTCCTATCTCTGTGTCTGCCTGTGGCTTTCAAAGCCTTGAGACTGGATCTGCAGTGCGAGCGTGTGGGCACAGTCCATTAAAACAGTAAAAGTTAAGCGGCATAAAAGCAGATTAAAAATAGACCATTTTCTTCTCTTCATCTCTATTCTTCTGTCTCAGTCTCTCCTTTGGCATGCCGCCCTCTCCGTCTGCAGCTGTTCTGTCATAAATCTGCAGATCTGGATTTATGCACTGGCTGCTCTAAATGACTCTGAGCTGTGAAATACGCCCCATATTTATTTGGTTGTTCTGTGAAGGAAGTGTTAACACGTGACAGGATTTTCACTAGCCTGCTCCGATGATGCTTCACTGATGTAGCATTACATGTGTGGCATTATGGAAACTACAAAAGATGGGTTCGTCTTGATTTACTGTGTGCATAAAGACATCTTAAGCATCTTGATTTAGCTGAAACACTTTTCATTCATTCATCCATCCTTCCTTCCTTCCTGCTGCCATACCACAAGGTCACTTCATAACTCCTCTACAAACTCACACTTTTGAGTTAATCTGATGCAGTGTTAGCGTGCAGAGGTGGGTGGGGCAGCAGCAGCAGCAGCAGCAGCAAGCAGCAGCAGCAGCAGTAGTGTTCCTCGGGGTGACTGTGGATTAGTAGAGGCTGTTTCTGTAACTGTTGCCCTGATCTGGCCAGGCAAGACAGCAGCAGCAGCAGCAGCAGCAGCAGCTGGGTACCCCTGTTGCCCCACCCAGCTCTGCCAGCTTTGACTTGATCTGGGAGCAGAGCCAACCAGCCACTCAGACTACTGCAGTGGTCATTGTGTCTAACACACACACACACACACACACACACACACACACACACACACACACACACACACACACACACACACACACACACACACACACACACACAAATCTTAATGTGAATCACAAGCATTTGTGTGTAATTGGTACGAGTTAAGATGATTTTGTTTTGCTATATTTGTCACTGATTGATCCAATGAAAATGTTTAATTTTAAAACAACACAGACAAAACAGAGCGCCTGCAATTCTGTCAATTATCAGTCTGACTAAAGTGTAGAGAGGCAAGGGAGAGAGAAGAGAGGAGAGGAAGGAAGAGAGGACAAGGAACTAATACGGTCTGTGGCCAATGCAAGTTACTTCCTGTGTGTTGACATGCAAGGTCAGGGAGCTGTCAGTGTTTCAGCAAGTGCATATCTGATGGTCACTGTTGCATTAAAGGCGCTGTGGGTTTAATCCTGACAGTTTGTGTAAATCCTGACGTGGGATGTCTCTATTCATCTGCTTTGTCCTCTCCGTCCCAGGTTCTGGATTTGATCTCCAGTGACAATCTCAATGTGCCATCTGAAGAGGAAGTGTATCGGGCCGTGTTGAGCTGGGTGAAACACGATATTGATGGACGCAGGCAACATGTACCCTGGGTAAGATTTGTCCCATTTCACCTGACATAAGCACTGAATTTATAGTGTACATAAAAAAAAATCATCATGTTAGCTTAGTTTCTGCACCTTGATCCTAAATTAACCTTCCACCACCCTCTGTCCCTGTCAGCTGATGAAGTGTGTGCGGCTGCCGCTGCTGAGGCGAGACTTTCTGATGAGCAATGTGGATACAGAGCTGCTGGTGCGTCATCACTCGGAGTGCAAGGACCTGCTGATTGAGGCTCTGAAGTACCACCTGATGCCTGAGCAGAGGGGAGTCCTCAGCAACAGCCGCACGCGCCCACGACGCTGTGAGGGCGCCAGCCCTGTGCTCTTCGCCGTTGGTCAGTGTGCCCCTGAAGGTACCCATCAGGGTACACTGAGCCACACATCTCACACCACTCACACAATTGTTCAAACATCTGTATTTTTACAGCTGGAGGATAAAAATAGTGACATAAGGTTTCAGATTGTAACATTAGATATTGTCTGGGAGATTTGCAGTATTGTCATAGGGGGAATGTTCCAGTTTTGCATTGCAGTAAAGTGTCAGAACCAGTATGACTATGAAATTTAAATTAGACAAAATGTCAATGACTTCCAGCTTTACTGTCTAATCTAGATTTTTCTTAAACCTCTTAATTATTTCTTTGTTCAAGTTGATGAGACACAAGATCAGTCAGTCTAATTTAGTCAGTGGTGTTTTTTCTTTTCTTTTCTTTTTTTTCTGTAGCAAAACTTCATATTTTTTTCATATCTCAAACATATGTATTCAATTAAAGGTCATTATTTTGTCTTAAGCCTAAAAACTTTCACTGCAATAAAAACATACTGGTTTACTTAGTTTATTCAATTGTTAATATGCAATAAACGCCGTTACTTACTGGCACTTCCAATCTAAGTCAGTAACTCTCTCCTGCAGTGAGCTTGGAGTCCATGTGGGTCTAAAATTACCCAACAACTTGTAACAAGTAGTCTGAAATGACACGCATCATCACTGTGCATTTATTATAACATGTTTAAATTACTGCTTGATTTTTAGGTTGTATTTTTGTTTTTTTTTACTCAATGTGTGTCCTAGGTGGTGGCAGCCTGTTTGCCATCCACGGAGACTGTGAGGCATATGACACTAGGACAGACCGCTGGCACATGGTGGCGTCCATGTCCACTCGGCGGGCACGGGTGGGCGTGGCAGCCATCGGCAACAGACTCTATGCTGTTGGCGGGTGAGTGATGATCATGTTGTTGCCCTTTGACCTCAAACTAGTCAGGAACTAAACAGGAAGCTCTGGCAGCCAGATGATTAATTAATATAAAAAATAACTCTGAGTGATGGTTATGCAAAAATGAATAGCCATTTCTATATGTGTTTCTGATAAGCATTTATTGTCTATGCTCTATTAATTTTTTTCTGCTGCCATTCATTGCATATATTAAGAGGTGATTCAGATCAACACACTGCCTGTGTCCGCATGTGCTTAGGTATGATGGCACCTCAGACCTCGCAACTGTGGAGTCATACGATCCCATCACTAACTCCTGGCAACCTGAGGTTTCCATGGGAACACGACGGAGCTGTTTGGGTGTTGCTGTCCTGCATGGGCTGCTGTATGCTGCAGGAGGTTACGATGGAGCTTCCTGTCTCAACAGGTACACAGAGCCTGACATGAATGATGAATGCTAAGTTGATCTAATAGACAGCCTTATGATGCCATTGCATTGAATACATGCAAATCCTTTTCTTCTCTTACAGCGCAGAGCGTTATGACCCTCTGACCAGTACATGGACCTCAATTGCTGCCATGAGCACCCGTCGAAGATATGTCCGAGTTGCAACTCTTGGTAGGAAAATAATATCACGAACAAGCTGTTCTTCTTCCCTATGTTTATGATTCACCATCTACATTTTAATATCCGAAATCAACAGGGAGTTTCCCCTTTGGTATTTGACTGCTAATATTTACATTCTGACTGTTTACTCCCTTTTCCCCTCCAGATGGCAGCTTGTATGCAGTGGGAGGTTATGACAGCTCCTCACATCTTGCAACAGTGGAGAAATATGACCCGCAGGTAAATTTGACGTGTTAAATTTATCATCAAACTAAGCTGTCTGGTTTAGATCGGGTAAAAGTGGAAGGAGAAAAACAAAACGACAGGTGCAAATTTGCAGTGTCTTGATTTAATGAACAGAGCAACACATGGACCGCCATCGCCAACATGCTGAGTCGACGCAGCAGTGCCGGGGTGGCCGTGCTGGACGGCATGCTGTATGTTGCGGGAGGCAATGACGGCACCAGCTGCCTGAACTCAGTGGAGCGTTTCAACCCCAAGGCCAACACCTGGGAAGGAGTGGCTCCCATGAACATACGCAGGTTAGTCTGCCGTAGGGCTGAACGATATGCAAAAAAGACGAAATCTGAGTGGCCAGGAACTAAAGGGAAAAGGAGTATAGTATAGATAGAGTATAATGAACGCAAATGTTTAAGAACTGGTAAGACAACACAAAATAACTAAAGGTGGCTTGAGCATCTAGGTTTAATTTGAACCCAACAAATAAGGATAGCAAAGAGAAGTCCAATAAATAACAATGAATAATCCAGGGGGTGATAAAAGACCAGCAGGAACACAGGAAGAAATCCATGGACCAGGGAACAGCAGCAGAAACAAACTGACAGGGTGAAGAGACACAAACCAGCTCCAACAGAGGGGAAACACAGAGACCAAACACACGAGGGAGAAACAAGACACGGGTGGTTATCACATAGGTGAGACACATGAGATTAATCACAGGAAGGAAACCTCAGGAAGTAAGACAAGACGTTTTAAAACACAGAGCCTGACAAAAATATCAGAGTGCGACTATTTATTTATACTGCGATTGCGATATGAGGTACGATTCTAGTGGGAATGGTAATATGTGCATTTCCTTTTTTTTTTTACTTGGAAAAAAGTTAATAAAGACGGGCAACAGTCCAGTTCCAGGGAAAAGCAAGCCTTTGAAAGTTCAATTAACTCTGCCCACTGTGAACAATGGAGCAAATACGACATTTTACATCTTAATCACACATCGCTTTAAAACACGAGAATCAGAAGCACACGAGATATGAGCTCTGCAAAAATAAATGTCTGGCTGCCGCTTTGTCCGATTTCAAAGACGAGAGCCACCAGAGCAGATTCTCCACTACACAGAACCTTACTATGTGTCTACTGGTCACATGAGGAAAAACTGTGGTTGTTTTGTACTTGGTTGTTGGACCTTGTAAAGCTGAGAAACACACAGAGAGGAGATGGTGTGACGAAGGATCTTGGATGGATTGAGGGAATTTAATGAAATGAGACACACCTCAGCCAACTGAGCCAGTCCGACTATTCAAAGTACATGGGTTCACCTCACATTAGTGGAATGGTGAAATCCATTGGCATAGAGTGCACACAATGTTTTGGTCTATCCAGCCTTTCTGGTATCAATCCCTTTGTTCAGTTCAGTTCAGTTACGGGCATACGGGCAATTCAGTTTACAGCTCTTTGTATTTCATATGGCACCTTGGTGAAGAGGGGTGGATGGTCCAAATCCCAATTTTGCCTTCACTCAGACAGAAACAATACTGTAGTGTTGTCTGTATGGAGCGTGTCTAAAGGGGACCCCTACTGTGATTACTTGGCTCTGTGAAAAGTCTTTGCTTTTCAAGGAGTAGGATTTGGGGCATTTGAATGTCTTCCTCACTGCCTAGCCCTTCTTACAGCGTAATCATCAAATGACCTATTTTCCACAACGACCGTCGCTTTCTTTTTCCTTAGGGATGAGACGTGTGTTGATTATGAAAGCAGGCTTGTATCAACGCTGTCACAGCTTTGTGTCGATATCAGATCAGGGAGGTGATTGCAGACTGTCATTTGTGGACTGGACACATCAGCAAATTCACCTATTTCCTGGGCTCCAGGCACACAGACACAAACACACGGACAGACAATACCCGGCCTGTGAGTCAGGTTTCCCTGCTCCTACAGTGAACTGACAACAGGTGACTGCGCAGCTCCATGAATAACTCATGTGTTAATCGGCTGTGTGGCTTTCAGTGCTTTTCTTATTCAGTTGTCGAGAGAGTTGCTCCACAGTTTCCACCGCTCCAAAACATCACACTGTGTTGATGGTCACTCCACTAAAGCCACGTTCAGCACCTTGATGTGACACTAGCTCAGACTGGTACTCTACACCTTGGTAACTACTGGGACTTACGAAGATCAACATACTGAGAAAAGGATGTGTTGTCTTTTAATTTCCACTGGTCCTCTGCTATGACTAATTATTAAGTTTAGTATTATTGGTACTCCCTGGTGTCCTCAAATTGTGTGGCACTGGCAGAATTATTAGTTACTGAAATAATGTTAAAACATCCACTAAAATACATCAGCCATTGTTCCAATGAATTGCAATTTTATTTCACTATCTCGTCATTTTTCAGTTTTCTATGCAATCATTGACAATGTTCTGGCAGTGGGATTACATATTGTGTAATGCAAAGGCCACTGCATCCAATGGAAATGTACCTGCACTCACTTTGATTGGCCGATGAAGCAGAATGCATAGAGATAATTTATATAAGCTATGAGCTGAATATGAGCTTTTTTCTGGCTCATTATAAATATGTCTGTAAGAATATTTACTGTCTACATGTACTGTATTATAATTAGACTTTTCTTCCTGTTTTTCCAGGAGCACCCATGACCTAGTGTCTATGGACGGCTGGTTATACGCAGTTGGAGGTAATGACGGCAGCTCCAGCCTCAACTCCATTGAGAAGTACAACCCGCGCAGCAACAAATGGGTGGCAGCCTCCTGCATGTTCACGCGGCGCAGCAGCGTAGGCGTGGCAGTGCTGGAGCTGCTGAACTTCCCACCGCCTTCCTCGCCCACCCTCTCAGTTTCCTCCACCAGCCTTTGACACGGGGTCACCGTTTGGCTGAGCTCAGCCTCCGCTGCTACAGCCCAGACTGGCTCTGGGAAGAGACGCAACTGCTCGGTTTGAGACAGGTAGGAGGGGAGGGAGGACGGAGAAGATGGAGAGGACAGGTAAACTGATGGAACGGAGAGAAGAGAAAGAGGGATGATGAGGATGAAGCTCCTGGTTTGACTCATTATACATATATGGTTGGTTCATATAAAAATTTGAGGCAACCTTGGTAAAGATTTGCCAACCATTCTTTGAAAAATATGCAACATGAGTCATGAATTTTAATTTAACAATTTGGGCAATTTTTAATTTTATGTTTAAACGTTGACACATTCCACAAGTGACTATTCATCATTCATGAGTAGGACAGCAGATCATTCCTAAAAGACTATAATTTTTTTTCTTTCAAACCAATGTGGCTGCTTTTTCTTCTTTTTTTTATACCAAATTTGTCAATAATTCTGAACTGCACCACCCAGATGCCTGAAACTACACTGTACAGCCACCACAACATACAGATACCAGCTCCCTCAAAAGACATATGTGGATAAAGGTGTGTGAAGAATGACAGGTCTTTCCTCAAACCCCACTTTCTTTCTCACCACTTCAGTGTTTGACACATTCATCATGAAACATGGTGGGCACTTAATTCTGTCATGTGTGACATAAATGTTTTTGATTTTTTTGCAATAATGTAAAAAAAAAAAAGAAAAAAGAAAAAAAAAAGAGAAACAGAATGAATTTACTTTTGGAATGTAGCGTCTGACTGGTTATCCCATGCATGTTTACGTACAAGCATTTACCCCTAAACAGGGGGATAAAATGTTGTAGTGCTGCTATGCCACACTAGGTGGCAGTAAGAGGCAATGCTGTAAACCTTTCCTGCACTGCAAGAGAGCATGGACACCAATGACATAGAAAGCATAGGCCCTCCAATCTGTAAAAGTGTGTGGAAGTTTTTCTTAAATATAAAAACAAATAATTATGTTGAACTATATGTATTTATAAAAATGAATAAATTCTAATATATTTCTGTTTTCAAAGAAGCTCAGAGGAGGAAATAGATCAGACCTATGCCTATTTAAGAGTGTTTTTAATATATTTATTAAGGTGTGTGATGTGCATATCGTCAAAGAAGATGACAAAGAGAATGTCTAAGTGTGAGAGAGGTAGCTGTTCAGTTGGTGTGTGTTTGGAGTTCCTCCTGAGAGGACAGACTGTTGCATTTTGATATGCAGCAATTATTTCATTTGCATTTCTTAATGTTTCCTCACTGCCACAAGCATGATCTCATACGACACTGTACCCTCTGTCCGCTACATTTGTGCAAAAGTTGCTTGCAAACCTATTGACCAGTCATTGACGGGACACAATAGTTTCTTCGATCCTACTTCTCGTATTATTTTTTAAGACATTAAGGTGGTATAATCCCTGGATTTGTGACATCTTAAAGAACATTAAAGCAGCAAGTACTAGTTCACCTTCAGAATACCAACACTTGACACTAATGATTAACGTTGTTGACACTGGTGCTGTCATATTCCTCTCTACACTGTATTCGGTGTAGTGTCTTATTATATTACCTCATTGTTGAAATGGATCCAGCTCTTTTGCAACAAAGATGAACAACGAACCACTGTATAATTCAAATTAAAGTAAATGGATCACTCTCAGTCTTTTGACTCAGTGAAAACTCAATATATGGGTTCAGTTCATGTGTAGCGCAGTGAAACCATTCCAGACTTCTGAGAAGTTGACTTTTTTTTTTCCTTATTTTGAAGGATTTTGTTGATTCGGTTCTGTTTTTCTAAAACTACCTGACTTTTCTTTTAGCGTTAGTAAGGCAGTAGAATAGGGGCTGTGATGGTCTTATGGAGATGTTATTCTGTAGTCGATGCGCATCAGGGATTCAAAGAGAAAGGTACTCAAAACCACATAAGACTTTGGCCTCCATTCTGCTGATCAAGCTGTAAATAGAAAGAGCGCTAAAGTTATCTTTAATCCATTTGTGCAATTTCATGGTGACTGTAACTTTTTTTTTTGTTTGTGTTAAATGTAGTGACTGTTGTTTATTTATGTTTGTTATTTATGAGGAACTTTAAAATATTGAATTTTGCACTATTGCGAAATTGAGCAATACTACACACTGTAAAAAAGAAAAGAAATAAAGTTGTTTTCAAATGTGATAGCTGTCTTGATGACTTTGAACACAGACACACAGACTTAAAGATGTGTTGTACTAAGGTCACCCTGGATGAGAGAAGCAGCTATATTTCCAATAAAAACATACACACACAGACTGAAGGTTGTGTTGCTAACAGTATTGCTAGGTTGACTGTACACTGTTGCCTGGTACCATCCCAACATACTCCTCTTTCACAGTGATCCGAGCAGACAGCTGAACACTCTCACTTTACCCTTCTTGACCTCAGTCACATGGCATTCACACCTGTGGCTGCGGCTGCACACACTCGAACCTATGAACTCCTACTCTCTGGAGACGCATACAAACACAGGAGCAAAATACGCACAAAGTAAAATAAGCTCTGAATGAGAGAAGAAATAGAACTACGACTGCACACACAGCTGGTTGAACTGGATATTCCAAGGACAACACATGGAGACTCATTCATGCTTGTATTTGAAGTTTTATATTTATTTGCTACATTTAGAGTGCATATTATACAACATCACATATTGTGGTGGCACATATTAAAAGGTTATGGTGAGAAACTCAATTTTTAAAAACTTAATTTTGTTGCTTCTTCTCTCAGCTACAATGCAAAAACAACTGTGAGACTAGGAATATGATGATATCTATCTCAGATTTAATGACCCGACACAGAACACTACATGGTAACTTCAGGAAGAGATACAGAGCTTCCAAGATGTTTGATAGCACAACAGGAACCATCCTCTGTGTTTTGATGGACTGACACTATCGGCCTTTGCCACCACTGGCATCCAATATGGTAAACATCACTAACTTTTAACTTTTCACGGCCACGTTTTAAGCCAAAAAGAGTTGAGTGTTCGAAAGTAAAATGTTGCATGTGTTAGGAGATCTCCTCTGTGTTTGCATGTATCCTATTGCTGTTGCTGTGTGTCACTTCTGCTTCTATGAAGATGCTAATGAGTTTACAACCTGCCTTCATCAATGTGCTCACTCTGGAGGAGCTGCTGCAGCTGATCTGGTGGAACCGTCAGCTCCTTCCCTCTGGCTTCCCAGCGTTCATGCCACCGGAGCCTTTCCGCTTTCCAGTGGTGTCAGCCCATGCACAGTCCTTCTTGGATCATGGAGATGCCGTCACCTTCTCCGGAAGGACTGAAGTGTCAACTGACCCGCTGCACACTAGCTGAGAGAGGACACACACATACGTTTTTGACTGACCTCTTCAGATAAGGGCAGGTCTGTAATGGGAAATCTGTTCACCCCATCAAAACTATTTACGACTGTTAATGCTCATGCCAGGGTGTTCAAGTAGAAATCATAAAGAAGTCTCAACCACACGTGAGAGCAAGGCGTGCTCAGTGGCAGATCCACAGTGGGTGTACACACCCAACACACAAACACTACAGGATAGTTTCTCTTTGAATACTCTTTAAATAGCAGCTACTGTGGATTATATGATTCAAAAGGCAGCTACACAGGATACTTATATTAATTACAGTAATGTAGGCTACTAATTACTAGTAATTAATTTGTGTGTCAGCTTTGACAATCCTTACAAAAGCATTTTACATCATCCCTCCCTCCCTCTGTCCCTCCCTCCATCCATACTGCTGATCATTACAGTGCAAGTGTGCATGGGGCTGGAGCCAATCTCAACTGACATTTTACTGCCCATTAACACAGAGAAATTATCATATAGGGACATTTTGGAGTAGAAACCTTAAATTAACTAATGATTTCTTTTTCTTTTTTTCGCAAAAAGAGCTAGAGGTCATCTAATATATGACAGAGGTAAATTGTTTGTTTAAGAAAAAAAACAACCTTATATTCCTTTTAAAAGTTTGATCACTTAATTTACAATATTATGAATTTTTGCATACTTTTGAATTGTCACCAAAGTTTTATCTTATAATAACTGATAGATTTAAAAAGGTATATGAGATGGTCAGTTCAATATCTACAGTAAAATCTAACAGTTTTGTAAATGAAGCCATTAAGTTGTCAGACAGATAAATCATGAATCGTGTCCAACATGTTGTTACGAGTCTACGACACTTAGTGTAATTTGTCTTTTTGCTAACATGAGTAGTTTTTTCATACAGATGAAGGCAAATCATTGAAAAGGGGTGAAATCCAGTACTGACCGAGTGTCTATGTGCAGTTCTCTAGTAATTTCTCCAGGCTAATTTATTACAAGGGGCATTGTAGTATTGTTAACAGCCACCCGCAGAAGTTAGACACTGAAACAGTTAATCGGACTTTGACTGATCTTGTCTTCAAAGGAGGGCCAGGTTCCAATTAAGATTCCTTTATGGTCGTCCAGTGTGAGAACTTTAGCACGTCAGATTCTCTGTTGGACACCTGATGTTGGGGGCCTCATCTCCAGACTCCGTTTTAGTGGCCCGAGGTGTGACTTTAGCACCGCAGCTCTCACCCACCGAGTCTGGATAAACACTAGCAAATGACTTCTCGGTGAGAGCCAAAGTTCATCCCGCCATACATGCAGTGACTGACGCAATGAAAATGGGATTCAGGTTTCTTCTTCTAAACTTTTGCAATGCATCTCACTAAATGAAACGGTCCAAAAACACAGATTAAGTATAATTTACATTGGAACAGTTCCATGTTATCTGAATTAAGCAGAGAAGGGCTCAGTGAGATGTTCAGTAGATTATATTATTGAGCACAGAGAAACTAAAACACATCTGAACATAAAGTCACAACTTTATTAATAGCCAACCATGTGGGCTATTGTTAGGGAAACTGCTCATTCAGGAACTGTGAGCTCTGCCATATGAAACAGTGGGAGACAAAATGAATGGACTGTTTGTCTAGATGTAGTGTTGCTTTTGGCAAAGCACCTGGTATTTCCTCTTTCCGATGAGCATGTTAAACAAAACTGTAGGAATGAGATCTACTGAAATAATCTAAACTTGCCCACAAAGTGATAACAGCAGGCTCATTTGCCACAAAGTGTCGAAAGCAGCTTCACTTAAAGCCTGTTGTCATTCACATGGGAGAGATGTGTCAACATTAGACCTGGTGTACACCTTCACACAGACTTCGACGTGTTCACAATGTTGTACCTGGTTGTACAAATGTAAACATACCAGAACCAAAACTGTTGGATGGATAATGAATGAAGAGACACATATGTCTTACCTAAAGTGTCTGTCCTGAGAGAGGCAGCACAGTCAGACTTTATGATCCTCCCCTAAACTGAATGTGGATCTATTCTCAATAGACAATAAACCTGGTGCTGAATATGTTTGTTTAGAGAATAAAATAAAATAGCCATTAAAATTATATTTGAGTTTTAAAAACCTGTTGGTTTTCTTTTCCTTTCGTTTCCTTCCTGTTTCATATATGACTGTATGGGTCACATGAGAACTGAGATTCTTGGGAAATCATTTGAGCCAACCTGGTAGTTGTAATTGTGGTCTGGATGATGCATGTCACCTGAAACATCCACCTAAAACTCAATTGACCTCATAACAAAAATTCCCAGTGTTTTTTCCTTGTCGGCTACCTTCCTCATATTTTGAGCATACAGCAGCAGAGAGGTGAGTCACTGTGTGGTTGCATGTATCATCAAGTCCATCCTACTGCTTTTCCATGATGATCCACAGATAATGCAGATGATGACATCAGATACTGAATTACAGGGAAGAAACAGGGCAGTTAGTTGGAGTACAGGAGGAAGAAGCGAGCACTCACCCAAAAAAAATATAAAAGGATAAATCTTAAGGAAGTGCACGGCTACAGCAGCAGACTGTGTTTTGCCTGTCCTGCAATAAAGAATCGCCAAAGGGATATTGAGAGTGTGCTGGCTTTTTCTCTCCTTCTCAGTTACCCAGTAAAATAATCTCAGCAAGCATCAGACAGATGCACAGGCTCTGCACATTACACTTCAGAGAAGAGAAGAATGAAGTATCCTAAGAAAAACAATATATTTTCATCCAGTCTTTCTTTTTTTTTTTCTTTTTTTAATCTTTTTGTGAACAAGGGAAGTCAGTAAATTTGGATCCGACAGAGCTCTGACGTCAGCAGAACCTCAGCCTGGGCTCCATGATATTCCAACTGAACTGATTCACACTTTCTCCAGTAAGAGTAGGCCTACATCCCTTTTTGTTTGTGATTAAGAGGCATTTCACAAGTTGCTAACGTCTATTTCTGAAGAATGAGCAGCTGTAGAAACATTATCCTGCATGTTTATGCAGGATAACACGGGTGATGTGTTGTATCTGTGTTTACTTGATCTCCTGAGGCCCCAGACAGGACAGTTTCTCTGATCAGCTTTACATCTTATCAGTCATGTTTTATATCCACTTATATCAAACACAATTCAATCAGCATTCTTCATTGATTGCATTACTCGACCTTGTCATTGTTTTGATATTGGAGGTTTGAAGTGAAAACGACTCTGTCGTCGGCTCTTACAAGGCCGATGTCTGTTGTTGCCTCAGGTGCATCCGTTTTTACAATCCGGTTGAACAGGTCGGCGTTACCTGACAGTGAGCAGCACGTCTCTCAGTTTATGACTACAGTGCAGCAGCTCACCACAGACAATGATCTAATTATTGAACAAACATAAGACAGTCATGAGTGTTTGACTCCTCCGTCTGACTGATAAGACCACTTGTCACTGTCCATCTAAAGGAGACCATCCCTAAACCATTTTCCATTAATGAGTCATGGCTGCTGTGACTTTAAATCTATGATTCCTAAAAGGTCTAAAAGATAAAAAGGATTATTTGAATTAACAGAATTAACTAGCCTGGAGGTAAGAAACACAGAATTCACTCATGAGTCTTGTTCCTTATCCATGTTGTTCAGTGGCGGTTATATGATTTATGAACAAACTCCTTACATGCAAACAACATGTGTTTGCATAAACCTCTTGCATTATGAAAATGAGAGCTTCTGCATACACAAGTGTCCTGTTTAAACCACCCTCCCTCTTCCTCATCCTATAGTGACGATTGACAACTACACAAATACTAAAGAACGAGAACGCCAAAATTCTCATATTCTCTGTTTGAAAACAAAGTGACACATCTACTCTTCAGATGAAGTAGCCTGATGTGATGCTTTGCCTATTTTTAACCTCTACACTGTGTTTTTCTCCCTCCACTTTATTACAATAAAACCAATCTATAAATATATAAGTGAAATATAAAACTTTCCAGATACTAGAGTTTCAAAATGACGCAAACGTGTTTTAAGTATGTCAGCCAATAATAAACAGACAACTTGAGACTGCAGGCATTTTTCATGTCTGGACATGCCACTGGAAGCTCCCATCCTTCCCCACTGATTGACACACACCATCCAGTGTGCTGAGTGACCACTCAATGCAGTGGTGACCCAACAATGAGCCCCATTTGGCTCCTGGAAGGTGTGAAATGGCACACTTCTCCCTGAGCGCCCCCCTCACCCCCCGTCTTTGTTGTTGGGATTGATTTAACAGACAGAGGCAACTCATAGAAGGTGTGAGACCTACTGGCTATTCACCACACACACACACACATAAACACACACACAGCCTTTGACACAACCCTCAACTCCACCCCTTTTACGCAGACACACGCTCACCGGTCTGACTATACAGCCCTCACCCTGCCCACTTCTCCCTCAGTACAATTCTGCCTTCAGCAGAGAGCGCACTGCACTCTTGGATTACACTCATACATCACAGAAGGAGTAATTTGTCTACAGAGCAGCGCAAAGCACCGCAAACTACGGCAGCATGGGGAGCAGCATGTCATGTGTCCCCCAGCACAACTTCAGATTCTCCAGCAAAAGTTTCATACGCAGAAACAGGTAGGAACACTCAAACTTGTCCAGGTGTTCTTGCTGTATTCATGTCAGTGTGTTCACTCTACACAGAGCACGTCATGCCCTTGACTGCCATTTGTTTTTGTTTTTAGACTTTGTGTTTCAGCTGGAAGGAATTCTTGGTATTTCTCAGGGTTTGAGCGATGAGGTTAAACGGAGGTTGTGAATTTTGTGAGGCGGAGGTTGGGATAGTATGGTGAAGCTGGATAGTCGGGGAGTCGTGCCTGAGTGGTGCCCGTCTGGCCAACAGTGTCAGTGATCCAGTTACCATTTGCCTCCTCTTTGCATCTCTCTGAAGATGATCTGCCAGCTGTCAGCGAATCTGGTTTCCCTCCAGAATCAGGGCCTGACCCCCATTCATTAACTTTATCGCATGTGGCCAGTTAAAGTTATTAAATGATAGGATCTGGTATGACACCTGATATTGTGAGTTGCTAGCTTGTAGTCCTGTGGGCACTGAACATGGACAGAGGAAATAAGTGACAATAATGGGTTAGATTTGCATTTCTTAAGTCCTTTAGGATCAGTTGTCTGGGCATGTTACACTAAGTACAGCCAACTCTGCTGGACCAAAACATCTGATTGTGATTAACCTCTGCTGCAGGCTTCTGCTGTGTGATGATTCAGGGTCTGGTTTTGTCAACGTGCTGTGATTTTCTAATAAAAAATGCAGACAACCCTTTAAAAAAACAAATTAGGTTTTTGAACACTAACTTCTCAGGCTTGAATACTGATACACTTGAAGAGTCAGTTTGACGGTTCAGCATGAACAATACATTCACTGTTCTTGTTTCCCATGCTCCCGAATCCCTACTACCTCTTTGTGTTGATGAACCAGGCCAGGCTCAGGTATTCCCCTCGGAGAAGGGGAGTGAGTGGCATTGAATACCACAGCATAGACTTGGGGAATGTTGGGTGTGCAAATCCACTACCTGTCCATTATCCACATTCCTTGTTCACTTTGCAACTGTAGATCACTTCAGTGTCCATACTATTTGTATTTTTGTCAGCGCAGGAATAAAATTCAAACAGGGATGTAGGGGAGCAGTGTCACTCGTTAAATCCTAATCAGTGATTGATGCTGGACATGGGCTTCCTGATTAGACAGACCTTCATTCCCACCATTAAAACAAAAGCCCTCCTTGTTGCAGCGAGGGCACTGACACACATATGTGCAGATAAGCAGATAAACTACCAGTTGAGATTATAAAAGCAGTCCCCAAGTCTTATCGTTGCAGTGAGGGAGCTTCCTCATAAAGATCTGGCACTAATGGTAACAGATGAGGGTCATGCAAAACAAAGAGGGGCATTGAATGCTGATTTTCCTATGCATATCCTAGCTATCAGACACAAGACCTGATTGTTCTTATCATTTAAATGGCTGGCATTGATGGACCAAGGACAAAGAAATGGGCCACTGGTTAATGTATATGACATTACACAAAAAACAAGATACGTCATTTATCTGCTGTGAAAATTTAACTCAATTAATGTGACCAATGTGACTTGATTATTCCTGTGATCCAAAAAGTGGAAAAACAGAGAAACAAGTCAGTGACACTGAATTCAGAAAGCCAAAACAGTGGGGCAACCACTGTTGTATTTAGGTCAGCTTTTCATCTGACAACAGTAGATGACAGTGAACTCCCATAAACAGGAAATGTGACACTGGGTTTAGGAAGTTAACTAATTGGCAAACATGGTCAACATTGGAGATTTAGTGGTAAACATGTGGTTTTTCTTTTCTCTTGAGCAGCAGCCGCCTATTTCGCAAGAAGAATCCCCAAGAGGGACAGGAGAAGTCCAACAGCATTATCAACATCCTATGCACTGTTACCCCCAGGAAGGTAAGAACGTCCAACACTGTGTAGGCGATAGTCATAGCATGAATGTCAATCATTTGCATACCAAAGAAAACTGCAAAGCTATAAATGTCAACCTGCAGGTGATTCGATTTTTATTGCATGTCCAACTGGTATGTTCATGTCTTCACTAACATTATGACTGGTTGCAGGAAATGAATCCTAAAGACCTGGAGACAATAGAAAACATAAAGTGGGATCCTCCGTTTCCCTATGACCCCGCCAGTGGCTGGAAGAAGAGCAGCATCAATGTGAAGAATTATGGACGGATGATTCACAGCTCCAAAGTTCGTTTTCGTTTCCTCCACTGCCAGGTGAGGAGAGGAAAATGGGTTTTTAATGATTAGATGTTGAAACATCGGGAAAGCAACAGGCGAGGAAAACAAAACTAAGGCTGGACAATCCTCATTGTGATTAACAAGGTCTTAAATAGTGAGCAGGCCTACAATGACGCATCACACCACTCATCTGTGTGAAGTGTCAAAACCATAAACACAGGTGGAGACTAACAGGATGTTGCTCTCCGGCCACCAGACGCACTGAAACTGACTGCCGGCGTTGACGTGCTGCCTGGCTGTGAATAATCCAATCAGTTTTCCACAAAGCGGATCACAGCCTCTGTTTGGACATGCTCTCCTCTGCTGCTGTTGCGAAACATCTCTGAGAGTAAACCTCAGGGTAGAGAGAGTTCCTCTGATCCCAGGGCCTGATAGAGGACATGCCGGCTCCTCACTGTGGGAACCACAATTTGTCAGAGCTGTGACACATCAGCTCTGTCAAAATGTGGACACAAAAGATTGATTAAGGGAAGGGCGTCACGATGCAGAAGAACACAATGTATAAAACAGAAAGTAATACACATAAGGAAGCACATATTACCTAAGTGCTGACAAGGAAAACCTTTGTGAGCCATCACAGAAAGACAGGGATTGCAAAGACCTTGTTGATTGTATTGACAAAAGCATAATTGCTGTGAAACATCATGATTTCCTCATGTGGGAGCAACGTAAGAAAAGACATGAGCGTACAACATCGGCCTCCAGACACGTGTCTCTGCGCAAGGTTTCATTTCATCAACACTGAACCACCTGATTTTAACTGCTAGTTTTCCAATTAGAGCGACAATGTGTGAGATTAGCTTCTCCTTCTGTTTTAAAACCTGCACACACACTGTATGCAAATTTTGAGAGTGCTATTAATACAAGCATTAGTTCCCTGCAAGCTTTTATCACTTACACAGCATTTTATCTCTCTTACTTATCTACACAGGATGTACATGACTGCTACCTGGATCTCTTCCAGACACACCTTCATTTTGTCTCCAACAACACAACCGGACTGACATACCAGGTGACTTTTTTTTGTGTTTTTTTTTTTAACTCTCTTAATTTCTTCCTTAGGAACAACTTTTATTCTCAGGATTGATTTTTATAGCTCTGATATTACTGTGAGGCAGATTTTA
Organism: Trachurus japonicus; assembly: GCF_045865225.1. Classification (NCBI taxonomy): domain Eukaryota; kingdom Metazoa; phylum Chordata; class Actinopteri; order Carangiformes; family Carangidae; genus Trachurus; species Trachurus japonicus. Next base: position 18,143,374 of record NC_140913.1, on the reverse strand, counting down.
TGCTACATCATCATACCTTTTGGCATTAATACCGTGTCAACCAGCAGTGTGTTGGTAAACAATAAGCATGATTATGTCACTCATAAAGCATGAGCAACCATTAATCATCGTTTTATTGTGTCTGTGTGGAGCTTAGCACCCACTCCAGCTGCTGCTGTTCACAGTATTATTTGAACATAGATGATGGCAAATGAAAGGCAGACATGGATACATCCTCGGGTTACAAGGCTTACCTCAGTGTCATGGAGATTACGATTTAGAGCTGAACACTTGGTTTAAATAGAGCATAACAGCAGAGGAAATGTAGCAGATTATGTTTTAGTTAGTGAATGAGAAAGTGTTTTTGCCCACACAGCCATGGTTGAACTTTTTTGTTGTTTTGTGCTCAGGGAACTCTTCCGTTGAAAGAACTCACCATCTGTAACCTACAACAGAACTGCAACCACAGTCAACCCCAGGAATTCGCCTTTCAAATAAACGGTAAGTTGGACTTCAGTAGAGAGGACGCAAGTGGTTGTTGGTACCGAGCCCTGAAATGTCCGAATCATCTGTTTTGAGTTGTATTAGTTTGTGCACAATTTAGCCAATCAATACTTCACATTTCAACCAGCTAAGGAATACAAGTTAGTGAACTGCCACTTCAAAAAAAGAAGACAAGATGAACTAGAGCAGGACATAATCTGTCTAATGGTCTGTGTTATGAGTTAAAGACCAAAGTAAAAATTCTCACTTAAAAGAAGAAGAAGAGAAAGAAACCACACGCTATTTTCAAACTGCAGCATTTCCTATGTTGTCACATTCCAGTAATTCAAAGGTGCCGCGACCCCCTTCACCTCCACTCAACCCCAAGACTAACTAGAGCTGGGCCCCTTCACCTTCGGTCAGGGGGCCAAACTGGCCTTAAAGACCTCGCTTGTTAGACAACAGGTGCACTTCAGTCGGTCCAGCTGTCGTGCAGAAAAGCCCTGCTACCGCTCTGAGCCTTGTCACTGCATATAATCTATGGCACATTCCAAAAAGTGCTTAGGTTAATGTCTGGTAGAAATGTCACTTAGCTTTTTGAACTCTGAAGGGCTTTTCATTAAGAAGAAATGAAATGCTGTATAGGAACTAGAGGGCTGTGTGTCTTGCCTGGGGAATAATAAAGTCCCTTCAGCCATGGGATAGTGTAAAATGACTGAATAAAAATAACAGGTGAAAAGTAAATCCCAGCCATTAAGGGTTTATAGTTTCTGTGTTTAGATTTCTTTGCCAGTACTATCTTACTGAAATCTGAAACATTCCTGCTGTCACAATATTGACCCTCTTTCGTGTTGCCTTCTCATCTCAAGACTTTCCCAGATCAGGCCTGTTATTTTGTGGTATTGTATTGCAGTTGTTTTGATTGTTCAGTGCGGTCTTCTATTTACCTTATGGGATGCATCACTGACAGGAAACATGTAGAGACACCATGATGAAATTCTGAGTCAAGTGAGAGACCATAGTGATTTCCTCTGTGAGACCTGTGCCTCCGTCGAACTGAGCTGAAAATATGAATCAGCTTTAGCGGAAACTACTGGTGAGTTAGTGGGTGATGAAGCACAGACAAAGCACGAGAGGGTGGATGAAAATCCTTTTAAAGTTTTACACAGTTCGAATTAATGTTGCTGTGAAAGTTGCATAATGAGAGTTAATTACTTTAAACAGCAGCAAATGACCCCTATAAACTGACTGAAAGTTAGAATGAAACAAAGCCTGAGTGTTTGCCTCCAGTCCCAAGAGTTTTCACTTCACTCGATTTGCTTAAGATGTGGAAAAACACAAGTTTTCAAGGGAGTGCTGTGGTCAAGGTTTATAATTAAGAGTTGGAACTAAGAGAAGGTTGAACAGATGAATAAAGAGTAGCTGCTTAAAAAGCAGTCAGTGGTCCAGACAATTACAGCACAAAGCCATGGGGCTGGAATGAAATCTGTGCTGGTTATCTCTGGTATGTGTGGGACTGATAGATAGAGGGAGATTCCAGCTCTTTTTATCCCAGGCCCTGTTCATTCCTCCTGCGTAAACAATGTGAGGGAGGGAGAGTCTACTATGATGTTTAAATGCCAGACAAATCAGGTTGAGACAGATCTTCTGCAACCTGTCTTACAGGTGGTAAACTGTGTTAAACACACATTAACCTACGTTATACTTTACGCATAACTTGTCCTAAGCAGCCAGTGAAGCAAAGTGTGAACTCCATTAATGATTCACCACCATGGTAGAAAGCTCTCTGAAAAAAGATACTTTCCTTTTTTGACCTTGCAACCTTTGCACTCCGCAGGTGTCAGCCTCAACCCCATCATCGTCTACTGTGCCAACCAGGAAGAAATGGACCTATGGTTTGGCCTTCTCCAAGACAACATTGAAGCAAATGGAGGCACTGCAATTCAACAAGAAAGCTACACCAGAGTGAAAGTACGTTTGGTTAAATTTTTCCAGTGCCACCTTGCTCCAAATACCCTCCGTTACACATCAGGCAGCATAAAAACTGCCTCATGTGCTGCTACAAGGATCTGCATCCTTTATTTTTTTTGGTCCAGATTCAAACAAACACATGAGTGTGGTCCTTTTTTAATCCACCTGGTGGATTAGCCAAGAACAATCTTTGGCTTCAACCACTTCTGTTAAAACAGGATGTGTGTGAGCGTGTAGATTTGGTGAGTCATGTAGGTCACCGCTGGCTCTCCTGGATACTAGGGAGCGGCCTTGACCACATCACAGTCAATATCACGCTAACCCTCACATCTGCACGGGGTTAAAGTGCTGACTGCACACCCACAGGCATGGAAGTAGCAGATGAACCTAAATGTGTCATGGTAGAAAAAAATAACTGAGCTAAAGCTTAGAAGCCTTTCCAATGGGCAAACATGAGTGACACTGTGAGAAAAAAGTTTTTAAAGCTTAAGCTTCAGGGCAGAGCTTTGTTCATATTTACACTGCTGATGATTCGGTCTGACCTCTGTTGTCCCCTGTTTGACTCCTGTAGGTAAACCAGAATGAGTGTCCGGAGGGCAGAGAGGAGCTGAGGAACTCCATCAACAGAGAACCCATCTACGAGTGGGAGGGCTCTCAGAGAGACAGCCTGGGTCCCATCACCTATGTCACCAAAGTCCGACTCCAGCACCTGCCCTGTCAGGTAACACATGACTGATGCTTATTAAGAGTGAATCACCTCTGGTCACATGGACTTAACACACTGACTGTACATCTGAAATGTACAGTGCAGCAGACTGTAATGCATCATACACCTGTGATTTCAAGCTCTGGGAAATTTTTACATGATCATAAGCAGCATAACATCACCTCTAAAGGTGACTCACATAGTTCTTAACTTGCGCAACGCACACATTAGCTCAACACAATGTAAGGCCTGAGCGAAAAGGGTGGAGTCCGTATTTTGGTAATGGCTCCCCTCCTGCAGATATTGAACTCTATTGTTTTTCTTTTTCTTTCAAAGTGTAAGACAGAGTTAGACACCTGCAGCCAGTTGATGAAGAATATATGACTCCTTGCAAACCAGATCAGACATGAGCGCCAATAAAAAGCTTCACGCAGCAGCAGATAAACACAGTAGTCATGACACGGCTTGCATGGATATCTGCAATTAATTCTCTGTGGGAAACAACGGCAGCCCGATTGATGTGTGTGAGATTTAGGACCTGGGTGTGTGTGTTTGAGGCATTTTGCTCGGCTCATGCAGTGACTCAACTCACCTCACAGCTGGAATGTCAGCTGTCTATCCAGACACACCCCACACAGAGGGAGAAGAAACATAAACTCTCCCCTCGCTACCACACCTTTGAATGCCCAACTAACTGGTTGGACTGAAGCTCTTGCTGGGATTTAAATCTTGCTTCTCAACTGAATATTAAAGGATAACACTGGCGGCTTTTTAAAATGTATTTATTTATTTTTTTAGTGCTTGCACCAGTGTCTCACGGTTGCCTCTGTGCTTTGTATTATCCATAGTCAGATCCTCACACAGGCAAAATAGCTGGAGTTGACAGGTCCTTCTTACTTACAATGTACCTTCAGAAAGAATATTTGACGCTATACCAAAAATTTCCACAGACGCATATATGACAGTTAAAATTAAGCTTTATGGTCGTAAATTTCTCTTTAACTTCAATTTACAATACTCAAGTATTTTTCCAACACCTCTTACACATGGGAATAATCAATATAAATAGGGTTGGGGTTCAACAAGGACTGTCCCATTAGAAATATGCACAAACATAAAGCTCATATGCAGCTATAATCTTGTGTTCGCAGGAGCAGAGTGACAGACTACTAGTGATGTACCCAGCCACCCTGATCATCCTATCAGAGCAGAACGATGGGCTCTTCTACAAGGTAACCCTGATCACATTTTATTCTAACTGAACTGTGTGTATGCAATATTCCCATTGTTTTTGTCAGAGAATTGTGTTTAAGAGTTGTTATAATTACAGGGAAAGCTGCCACTCAACATGATTACTGTGACCACACCCTGCCAAGACGTCAAGCCAAACACCTTTATGATTGAAGGTAAATATACTTATTCAGTGAGCTGCTCTTTTACACATGGACGATCAAACACACAAGTTAAAGGGATTATAATGAGGGCGCATTCTTATGCATGCTTTATGTTAAGTAGCCTTTTCCATGACTCCACGAGCGTCACAGAGAGTAACGCTCTATGAATGAGCCGATTTTAGCCCCAGTGAATGACAATCTGACTGTAGCACATTCCAGTGAGCGACTGGACCGAATGACAGGCTTTGTCCTCCCTCTCCCTCTCTTCCCAGGGAAGCTGATCAACCCTATAGTGGTGTCGTGTCTGGATAGGGCAGTGTTCTGTGACTGGATCCATCATTTCAAAGCTGCTGACGTGCCCGTTCTCAGCCCTCCACCCCCTGTGTATGACATCATCTACACCCCGACGCAAAGAGAGGTGAGGAAAGCCCTCCCCTTTCTCACAGGCCAGAAACAATTACACTGTTCACAAACGTTGATGATCCATAACTATCAAGTATACATTCTCCACTTGGTTTGTGAAGGTGCGGGTGGAGCGAGTTCAAGTATGAGGAAACGTGATAAAATAGACTGGCAACATGGTCTTGCCTCTTTTGTAAAATAACATTTGGCATGACTGAAATGTCTCGCAATCACTACATCTCCCGAAAGGTTAAGAAAAAAACAGCACTGTGCATACTCTGCTCATTTGCTCTTGGTCAAACATTATAATTTATGTTCCAATTTTGTGTGCTTTAATTTCTAGGCTCCACAGTTTGACAGGTGGAGTGGAAACAGCCAAGGAAAAACCGAGTCTCTAAAGTTCAGCCAGTCACAGAGTGGGCATGGGTCCCACAACCTTCAGTTACCCATTCATGAAGACAACCCTCTCTCCCCAGGATACACCGAACCCCTCTGTGTAAGTCAGCTATGTGCTACTTCTCAAGTTCAAGTATTCTTGTACTGATAACCTCAGTCAAGCTCAACAACAGTACAATATTTACACAGAAATAAATGTGGTAGGAGTGAGCTGCTAAAAAAAACTTGTGTTTGTTTGGGTGGCGCTGAGCAGCAACACCTTTCTTTTCCAAAGTTAATTATTAAGTGAGGTCCAGAGAGCAACACAGCTCCTGTTACAGTCACATAGGCTTAGTGATAATCCACAGGCCTTTCAGTAAGTAAAAAGAAATCATAACAAAGTCAGTCATTTTCACCAAAACATCTACCCATAAAAATAACATTAGGGTAGGAACATAAAAGACTGATCAAGGTTATTTCAGCACAGAAAATCCTGCTTGTTGACTTCTTACTGTCTAAGAAGTACTGCATTATCAGGACATTTGACCAAACTCCCCCAGGAGAGGAGCTATGTGGGCTGACTGCCCATCACATTAGTTTAAAGGAGAGAGAGCTCAGTGCCCAGAGAATGTGTTGTTGTTCTGCTCTTGACCTGGACCACCACTCTCCCAGTTAGACTGAGATTTTCTTTTTTTAAAACATAAAAGGAAACTGAAAAATAATCTGTTGTGTTGCCTGACTTTTGCTCTGGATGTGTTTGTTGTCCCTACAGTACAGCTCAAGCCGTCCCTCCTCCACCGAAACTGCCCGCCTGGGCAGCAGGACCAACAGTGTGTCTTCCCACACCAGGCCCGAGCGTGACCTACGACCTTTGTCACTACGCTACTCCTCACCCCAGCGTGGCTCCTACCTCCAGCCTGTGGAGACCTCGGTGCTGTCTCAGATCTACAGCACACCCTACTCTGCAGTGCATCATGCCAGCCCACAGCGGCTGGAGAAAGCCCCGCTAGTCAAGGTAATTCAGTCTGGCGTCTAACTCGATAACTGAATATTCCCTTTGAGACTGTTGATGTCATGTGTGCAGTATCTAAAATAGACACACCAAGCAGTAGGCTGAGAGGGGTCATGATATATAACTAATAGGTGTTGACAAATGGGGAAATGCTGGCATTTGTTCACAACTGAAGTTGACTGATCAATCTACTTGATGGTGAAAAGAATGAAATCTCTATTATAGTTCAGAGACAAAACTACACTTTAGGATTTTAAGCACAACAATGATGGCATCTGTTTGTGAGACAACAGATTGATAGCAGATCATGACTGGCATCTGAAACCTCAACTTGGTGATCTGATCCTGACTCACAAAACATGACCTGGTGTTTTAAACTAATTTGTGAATATTTTGTGATCAGTCTAACAGCTGGAGCACACCTCAGACATCACTGAACTACTCCCTGAACACACCCCAACGCCACTCAGACATGTGCGCCCCTAGACAACCGTTGTCACCCCTGTACGACGAGCCCTGCAGCCCCGAAATCTACTCCCTGGATGAGGCCAGGCCGCTGGTAAGTGGGTCAATGATACTGGATCCATAGGTTCAATTTACCCCTGCGCAGCCTGGCTGATATCAAGCAGTGCTAAGCTTGGCAACAACAAGTGATTTCTTCATAGCAAGGTTTTGTTATTTTATCATCAATCAAAATTTGGAAATCATTTTTTTCATTGTTCTTGTTTAAAGCATCAGAGCTGGCAAGAGCCAATTCAGCAGCAGCAGCAGCAGCACCACCACAACCACAACCACCACCACCAGCAGCCGCAACAAGCCCCCCAGCTCCTGCCCTCCTCCTTCCAGCTACGCACCCCTCCCATGGGAAGGCGCTACAGGAGAAGTCTGGTCCTGACCAATTCCCAGGGACAGTCTTTGAGCTTGGAGATGGAAAGTCCTCAAAGTCATGCAGAGCAGAGAGCAGAGGCTGTTTCTAGGCTAAAGCTGCTGGCTGCACCCGGCCAAGTGCAAGAGCAGGTGAGAAACACAAAGACACATCCCAGGACACTCCTGTTTCTGGAATGCCGTAGTACAAAGTGCAGCAATGATGCGCTGTGTGTTATGTACTTGTTCTGCAGCTGATATTTGGACAGCGGCCACAGATGAAACCGTCTTTGATATTTTAGGAAACATGAGAATATTTGTTATAGTTAATCATGGGAAGTAAGTTTCTTTTGTTCTCACACATCTTTACAGATGCTTCTCCCACCGAGCTCTGTGAGGAACAACCCCCAGATGCCTTACGGCTACTCACCAGGTAAGAACTGATAGCATGCACAAACGTGATGAAACACTCCTCTGTTTATGATGTGTTTAGTGTGCAGGTGCATTGTTTGGATTCAGAGGACAAGCATGTTCACCAGTTTATGATTAGCCATTACATGCTTCCAGTCCTACCAAAAAAATCATTGTGGCAAAGATTTTCATCATGTTAATAATTTAAAAAATGCTGAAAAGGAAAGGATGCTTATTTGTAGGCTGGATAAAGTTTATGTTTCTATTGAGGAACAATAGGTGCTCATTCAAATCAGTTCAAACCAACTGTGGCATCATATTTCCTCACAAGTGTGAGTTATAAAAGTCAGCACTGTCTGCTGCCTTCCAAAGTACCACCAAGGACAGAGAGCATTGCTCACAATACATAATGTCTTAAATTAGACACCGCATTGATTGAACTCTTGGGTCTGTCAGCCAGTAGACAGAAGGTTAAAGGCTACAGGATTGAAAGTACAGGAAATGCAGAAATGTGCCAATGAAATGGAGCTTAGTGCAGCTCTAAATGCCATCTGTGCACATGTCCCATGTGGGGTAGCCCAGTGTAAGAGAACACTGTTCCACAGACAGGATTTACTCCTGCACTGTGATTGACGGCACACAACTGGGTTTCACACATATCTGCACATGAAAACAAGATTGGAGGTCACCTGGTGACTGCAGATTAATTCCTAACTCTACTGTACTGAGTGATTTTATTTGGCAGGGTGCATGTTTCTATACAATCATTAGACATAAAGAATGAAGGTGGCGTCGTGTCAAATTACACTACCGGTTTTACAGCAAGATTATATGTTGGGACAGAGCCAATCACACCATATGCAAGTTTATTTAGTCAGTGCCAGGTCTTATATTTCACTGTTTGGAACTAATATCTTGGGAATCTTCTCTCGCTACTATGGATCGGGACAGAGCCAATCACACCAAAAGCACTTTTGGACTATATACAAGTTATTCAGTCAGAATGTAATTTTGCTGCCTCTTGGCCAGGTCGCTTTTGACAAAGACATTCTATATCTCAATAAGCTTTACCTGGTTAAATAAAGGTTTAAAAAAAAAAAAGTTTTGTCTTTCAGTGTTTGGAACTAATAGTTGGGAATCTTCTCTCGCTCCTATAGATCACCACTCGTACCTCGAACCCAAAGAACCAGATGACCAGGAAATGGACTATGACAACATTTGGGAGTACGACTGTGATACTGGAATGATTCAGCCAACGTCTGGAATTTCGACACACTGGACAGGATTAGACTTTGGGGCCAGAGGCCTTGGTGCCATGGCAACCCCGCAGAGATGGTCATAAAACAAAACAATAGCCTGGCCACTCGTCTGGACGTGTGCAAACAACAGATCTCTATCAGAGGGATAATAAAAGCCAACCAGCACAGCCTGCGTTGCTACCGCTGCGTACAGTGTGAACCAACAGATCCCATGAACTGCATTGTCAGATGTTGGGTAGTTGAGCAGTGGAACAATGAGTGCAAGTATGAAGCGCAACGGGCTAAATCAAAACATTATGAAAATGATAAGAGGCGGATTTGAACTGTCTTGTTTCATATGTAGCATTGAAGAGAGAAGACAGCAGTGTAGATACTGTGCAGCTTTAATGTTATTTTTTTAATGTATTTTGTAATTGCACAAAAAATGTCATGTAGTGCAAGAACCTGCTGTTTTGTTTTTTTTAATATATAAAGTATTTCCTTATACAGTATGCTGTCCAGTTTACTTTATGTGTTTGTTTGTACTTAAAGCTGTAAAAGCATTCCTTGTGAGCGTACAGGATGTATATATTTTTGTAAATGTTGTACATTTATTTTATTATGCTGTATTGTCAAGGCACATACATGTGGCTATAACTGACTGCCTTAAAAGGTGCTAATGTTACGATCACTACAGCAATGTACTGATATCTGTGTGGCTTCCTTTTTATCCATTTTGTTTGAGGTGTTTATTTATATTTGGAAATAAAAGTAGAAATCTACACATTTTACCTTTGTTTCATCTTAATTATATTCAATCTGTTGTATGTAGGATTAATACAGTAATAATACTGTAATTTGACCAATGCTAGAGATAAAACAAACAACTTTTAATATTGTATTGGATCATGAAAAACTAAAGAGGCAGATGACAAAAAAAAAAAATCTTTTCTCTCACAAATAATACTCTGTCTGCATGAATGAAAAGTGACACTTCAAATGCATGGTTTTTCCAAACTGCATAAAATGTGTTTATGCTATAAGAATACTCAAATAGCCTCTTGAGTTGGGCCCAACAGGACACATGATGTTATAGTTCAACCTTGCCATCTGCTGGAGAAAAACAACAAAACAAAATACATGGTTTAATTTAACACAGGTCTCATCTTAAAACAGGCACTTATTTAAAATAAATAAGCATTATCCTTTTTAAACCAGTTTACTTTGGACCTATACTACAATTTTCACGAGAAAATCAGACATTGTAAATTACTTGAAATCTGCAGCTCCCACATCTGTCCCAGTTCAATTTCTTAGATGAGCATATGTCGCCCTCTAGTGTTTGAAAAGTTTTACTTTCATGTCTGAGTTTCTGGAAAAGCAACAGTCAGAACACATGAGTCATAAAAGCTGTTTACTGTAGTTACATTTAAAGGCATCAACAGCTCACAGAGCAGCCATTATGAAACAATACTGTACAGCCATCATTCAACATAAAAATAAAATGTCTTTCATAAAATACATGGTCAATACTGGCACAGGATACAGTCCCCAAATGAATTACACAGTTTGAATTAAGGTTGTTTAAAATTATTGCAACAGATATGATTTCTTTCACTTTGTGAAATCTTTCCAATTGTTATTACAAGAAATACTCAACATCTTTTTGGATTATTCAAAAGCAATTAAATGGAAACAAACAAGCTCCAACAGCACCATCATAAAGTCTCTTTAAGTGCCTAAACTTAATCCATTTATCACATATCGATCTAACATCTCCACTCGGTACAGCTCTGAGTACACCTGCAGCTCATCTTACTTATTGAAACCTTATTTACAAACTTGTCTATAGCCATCTGTCTGATAAATATACATGTCTCATCTTGCCTTGCAGAAGAAAAAAGTGCTGAAACTATTTTCCTTTCTCACCCCTATGGAGAGATCAGTGAAACTTTCAATTACAAACATGTAACAGCACATCAAACGTGTCATATTCCTTCGAGGACTCATGTTAATCGTGACGTAGGGAGATCAAGACTCAGATGGGGTGGTGTCATGAAGTATCTTCTCACTGGCTGCCGCCTCCATCTTGACGTATTTGCGCAGGTATCGGATTGCTGACAGAGCACTCACGTTTGCCAGCAGAACTGTGTGGAAATACAAGTGAAAATGAAACCTTGCAGCCCAACACTGGATCTTCTTGCACTGATTTTACAGCCTTAAATGAACATATTCCCAAATTGAATTCAAATGTTACACATACAGAGACAGTGACTGAACCAGCAACTCCACTGTGATTTTAGTCTTAAAAAGTCTTTAAAAAAAACTACACAAGTTGATTTTCTTATATATTACCGTAAGCATTCTACACAAACATGCTTACCAGCCTTCCAGGTATCACCAACTTGTGGGTTTGCAGTCTTTAACACCCATGAAGCAAATGCGATACAAACTAGACACATATCAGACTGTCTGAGAGGCAGAAGGGGGGCATCCAACCCTATAAAGACAGAGACAGGGTATTACAGAAAACCTTTTGAATCATAGAGATGCAATGCACAGGATGGAAGCAAATATCCATACAGGAGTCTGAACAGCTGAGCACAAGCTCCCAATAATATGTTAGGGCTTCATGTTCTGTCACACTGTGGCCTGGTCAAGCCCCAGTGCCTGCACAGATTCCAGCTCTGCACATACAAGGCTGCTCAGTGCTACTGACGTTTGAACTTGTGACTCTAGGGGCCTTAAAGATAATCCTTATAGATAAGTGCTGAACATTAGATGCCACATTACTATACTATAGGTATTATATGTATCAAAGCTGAGCTGAGGTAGGTATGCATAAGGGCTCCACAAGATTAGGTAATTTCATTTCCCTTCACAACCTAACATAAATTAGATCACTCCACTGGCAGCTTAGAGAAGACACTCATTGACTGAAGTCAAGTTATCACGTACAACCATTCTTCTTGGCTTTCACCACTACGTGCCTGCAGTCCAGAGAGGATCCTCTGACAGCTGAGGTAAGACAGTCCGGCCCGGTCATGACTGTAACAGCTGACTGAGTGGATAACATCATTTACATTACAACTTCCCACATGTGAGGAAAACAAAGAGCTTAATTGAAAAGGTCACACGCGGTAAAGTACAGCTGTGGAAAATTATTTTTTAATTCTTTTGAAAGGTTTGTGTGTGTATAATTTAAGAATCTGAGGTGTTGTCTCATCTGCCAGTTTGGTCCTTTGAATTAAACCAATCTTGACTTTGCTTCATCTCTCCAAGTATTTACCAAGATAGGGTTAAATGTAGATAATGATTACACATTCAGGATTATGTGCGTTTACTAGGGGTGTGACGAGATCTTGCGAGATTAAACTCGACGATATTTCTCGTCGCATTAAAAATCTGTCTGATTTTTTTTTTTTTTTAATGTTAATACAATGTAAAACAGAGTTTCCACTACCAGTTACCATTACTTTGCACCCCTTTCCACTACACAGTTATAACTACTCGACTCGGTTTAGGTGCTTTTCAGTCACAGCTGAGTTCTTCATAGTTCCTCCTCAGTAAAAATGATGCCACTACTTAAAAAAATCCTAGAGGAAACACTGCACATAATATTGTTTGCACTTGAAAAAAAGAAAGGAATATCAAATTTTATTTATTTTATTTTAACTTTAATAAATTTTAGTTTTAGTTTCAATTTGTGGAAGAAGAAGTTTATTAAAAGCTCATGCTTACATCATGCATGTTAAGAGTTATGATAAAACATTTCAAAATGCATGTGCAATTCAGTTAAATAAAAGTCTGTTGGTCCAGTCATATATTTTGTCATTGTAGTTTTCTTAAAATCTCGTCTCGTTCTCGTGAACCCAATATCGTGTCTCGTCTCGTCTCTCTGAGATGAGTGTATCGTCACACCCCTAGCGTTTACCAAATACTGATGAAGATACCCTGTAAGAGTAATAACTTATACAAACCATTAACCATTACAATGTCTGACTCACAATACAGTGGAACCACAGCATTTTTTTTTTTTTTTTTTTACTTAACTCACAGTGCGACTTGATCATCAACGGTTCTAATCGAGATTTGGGTTGAGTTATTCTAGGGGCAGCTAATGTAACTCTATACAGTTTTTTGACACATGCCATCACACTCCGCAACAGCTATGAGCAGGTTTTATTGTGTGAAATCTGTGAAATGTACTCCCCTTTAATTGATGATGCTACACTTTTGTTAACCTGAATTTGCCTTTGCCCTTTCATCCATCAAAACCATGGGAGAAAAAACAGAAACTACTCGAACCAAACCACTCGAACTAGATAATGCATGAAAATAACTTTAATCCTACTTATTCCACCACTGTGTATGAACCCACAATGACTTTAACAGCAGTTAAATTGTAATTTTCTACCTTCAATATCAGGTTGTTGTTTGAAACTGGACTTACTTGGATTTGAAACAGCTATCATCTGTAAGTCCTCATATCTGAAAGGCTGCTGTGCTTGCTGTCTGAAGATTCTGTCATCCAGGTGGTAGAGAAGTGGATCAGGAAACATCACATCTTGATTTCCCAGAACATTGCTCGGGTACACTCTCCTTCGACTGTATCTGCTACTTTGACTCTCAGGTACATGAGCCTGGAAGCTTGAGGGACTCTGCTTCTGGACTGTAGATCCAGTAAAATTAACATTCCTGAAGGACAGTGTTGTTTTCCAGAAGAAATTCTGTTTGAGGTCACCATCTGTAAAGAAATTATCATAAATGTCTGTAGAAATCTGAGAAGAGCTGTCCTTACGAGTGAACCTGGACACCACCCTCACAGGAACCTTATCTTCTTCTTCAGATTCACCGGATGAATCATCAGGAGAGGAGGAGGAGGATGAGAAAAAGTAGTCATATGCTTCAGGGTACTGTAGATTTCTATTAGCTGAGCGAGTACAGGAAAAGATGGGCACCAGCTCGTCTTTTGCCTGATCTTCTGCTGTGAAGAGAGGGTTGAAGAAGTTTTCTGTATCAAACTCTGAGAAAAAATGATCATATGTTTCAGGAACAGAATTTCCATCAGTGTCGAAGGTGAGTGCATTCTCTATAGCCGCCGGGGTGTCAATTGATTGCTTTCCACCGAAGAAATATTTAAATATATCCATGACAGAGATTTTGTAGCTGTCTTTTAACGAGGAGGGTGAAGAGTCCATGTCTTTGTCATGCCTAGGTATACATTCATCAGGAAAATACTCTTTCCCTGATTGACCTTCATCTAAAGTTTGTAAAGGCTGGTCTTTCCATGTGGAGCTGAAAGACTTAGTATCCAAAGCATGCAGATTTTGCACACTTATATTTTTGGCAATCTTTCTTAGGCCCTTTTGAGAACTTCCAGAGTAGGCCGGCTGAGAAATGTCACCAACAGGTGTTAATGCCATACTCTCATGGTAAATATCAGTGCCGTGGCTCATTGGGACAGGTTCACTCTGCCACATAACACCTCTTGATGAAGAATCAACTGCCTTAATACAACTTGATTCTACAGAATGAGAAACACTGGGCGTGTCCTCATTGGTTGGCTTGGGTTTGGACTCGTCCAGTTGTGAAAAAAAGCCTGAAGCAGTGGTAGCAAACATGCTGGTCTCCTCACTTTCCTGTAAAGGTGGCAGGGAGACAGGTGAAGCAGCTTTGGTTGTCCTTAAATGCAGGATGTCTTTTATTGTCAGCTTCTCCATCTCACTCCAAAAAGAGGACATAGCAAACACTGAACGTTTTGAAACGAGTGCCTTTTTAGGTTTGCAGTCATCTTGGGATGCTGTGACAGCATCTTCTGCTCCAGCCAAAGAATCACATTTTAAATCTGAGGAGTCATTTGACACAGACTGGCTTTCGGGTCCAAATTTAGCATATTCTTCCCGATGTTTTGCCAATACTGGTGGTGGAGTTTTTTCTTTCTGACTTCTGGACTCATTTTGACTTCCTGACAAGTCTGTGATTTTTCTATTTGAAAGTGAACTGACAGAGTCTGTTTCCAGAGTGGAACAGGATGATACTGGTGTAAAATCTGAGGAATTTATTACTGAGTCTTCAGACAGCTTCTGACTACTACCTGTTGGATCAATTTCACCATTTGGTAGGGAAGGGGTCGTTACCTGTGATGTTATTGCTTGAGCACTCTCAGTTGTAATTGTATCTGATAAAATATTTGATTTGGATGAATTCTTATCCTGCAGCGGTTCTTCTGTGTCCTGCACTATATCATTCACATCTGCACTAGAGGAACCTTTAGAAAGACACCTTTTAGGAGTCATTACCTGTGATGCTATTGATTGAGCACTCTCAGTTGTATTTCTATCTGATAAAATATTTGATTTGGATGAATTCTTATCCTCCAGTGGTTCTTCTGTGTTCTGCACTGTATCATTCACATCTACACTTGAGGGACTTTTAGAAAGACACCTTTTATCAGGGGATGAACTGATACAATCTGGTGTTGATTTGCCACAAGTCATTTTGCTGGGAATCTCCTCCAAGAGTGGACAGTCTCTGGTTTTGAATCGTTGGCATTCTGTGTTGAGGCTGTGAGTCTTTTCCAGTGTAAAGCTATATTGGTCCGTGTCATGACAGTCAATTTCCAGCTGCTGCTGGGGCTCAGCCTCTCTTTGACACGGTGTGTGGTTGTCTCTGCCAGAATTTCCAGTGTCTGCAGCCAGGACTGACTTAGCAGCAGATAGTTTGTCATTTTGGCAAACGTCCACAGCGCAACCATTTGACTCTGTGCTTGATAAAATACTGTGAAATATTGATTCGACCTCTCCACAGCGTTTTACATCCTGTTCATCCTCACAACCAGTGACCGACTGATCCACTTGCTGACATTTCTCTACATGACTGTTTCCTGTTTCTCTGGTCAAGTCTGAATGATTGATTACAGCAGCACTGACTGCAACAGGCACACAAGAACATTCGTTCGGTCTCGTTAAGTTTTCCATTTCTAATCCGTTGGATGGCTGTAAATATGTTACCATGTTACCACTGTTGTTTGCTGCTGACATTACACCATTTTCAGTTTGACTCCATGGGGTTACTGACCTATCATCAATAGCATTACTTTCATCTGAGCTTGTTACTTTACACCTTCCCTGTCTAACTATGTCTTCTGGTAAATACTGATGTTTACTGTCATGTGGAGGAACGGTGTGAGGAAGACTGTTTGCTTTTATCTCCTTATTAGGTATCCTTACAGGGAGCTTACTTATGACTGAAAATAAAGAGGATGTAGCATTATTTTGTGGTTCCTTTAAATGAAATAAATTGACATCCTTGGATAAACACAGACCCGTTCCTGCTCTTCCTGCATACTGCTCCTCTTCTGAATCACTTGGCTTAACTAAACCCTGCCTCTCATATCCATGTGAACTCTCAGTTGGCTCAAAGCTGAGTCGTCTCTTCTTCCTTCTCTTCCTTTTGACAGAGGGAGATGGGGATGATTGTAGGCTCACTGATTTGTTTACGCTTGTTACATCCAAATGTAAAACAGTAGGCTTTTGTTCGACTTTCCATTCAGTATTTGTCAGCCTGTCTAGATGACTGAGTGAATTAGTGTTACAATTATCACAGAGAGTTGACCGACGAGTCAGCAAATGTCCCTGCTCAACATCCGTCAGAGGTGAGCACATTTTCACCTTCATCCCCTCATCTGTGTGAGGTGGTGTTTCTGAGCAGACAGCTCCGTCCGGTGAGTCATTCTGCTGCGTTACCTCATTTACTCCGATCTCTGCGCAGGCTTCCTCTCTGATGAATAACTCTGTTTCAGGGAAAGTTGATTTGTTAGTCTTAAGCACTGAGTTACTGGCTGCAGGTTCAGGGGAAACATTGGAACCGGGCTCCACTTTTTTCATTGTGTTTATGTTGCTCATGGTGTCGACAGGCCTCATGCTCTCTTTGCCAATTGCTGTTTCACCCCTGGCAGGCAAAGAGTTTAACTTAGGGATGTTTTTTGGCAAGGAGCTGCTGCTGGATTGTTGCCCATCACTATACTGCTCCTCCTTCTGTATTGCCTCTCTGTTTTTTCCAGCTCTCACTTGGCTTGGCTCAGGAGCCTCTGCAACATTTTTCAGCCTTTCAAAGAATATATTGATAGACTGTAGGTGTATATCCTCCTCACTGCCAGAAAGGACGCTTTCCATTCCACCGACGCCGTGTTTTCCAAGGTAATCCTCCACAGGAGAGCCTTCGCAGTCTGGGGGGCCATCGATGGGTTGGTCAGCCTCAGAAACTCCTGCTGTTATGTCGACTTTCTGAGTCCTTTTAAGAAGTATGGACCCTGTATCATCCATGTCACTCATCCCAGAGTCATCCACACCTGCTAATGATGGAGGGAGCAGGTTACACTCTTCACACTCTGCAAAGAAGCATTCCCAGTCACGGTCCGAGATCTCCACACTGTATTCAAAGTCCTCCATTTTGCCGTACAGGAGGCAATGTTATCTGAAAAATCAATCAAAACAGATAAAATATAAAACAATCCCTGTCCTAAGTATTTGCATTAGTTACAGGTCAGTTTGGCATCACCTAATCATTCAATGATAAAAACCCATGAAACATGTTGCATTGTAATTGTATGAATATGGAACCCTAAACAGCCACAAAGTAACTAGATCAGCAATGAACAGAGGCAATCATGCAAGTAAAAAAACACAAGAATACTGATTTCAATAATACATATTTTTCCAGCACAATTTAAAAATGTAAATAAAAGAAATATAACGCAAAATTACGGTATCTCTATCTACTAATGTGATGTATTATAAAATCATAATATACCACATTTTCAGAAAAGTCTTCACGGCAATAAATGAAAACTAGCCATCAAGCTAAAAGTATCACTGAAAAGTAAATATGAAGAAGTGTGACCCACAGTAGGTAATCTAGCTGCTTTCATTAGAACATACAGTCTATATCTGTGAAGGTTCCCTACCTGTGAGGTTTCAGCTGTTATCCTGGCCCAGAGCAGGTGAGGGTCTAGGAAGTGTGGAGTCTCAGCAGCACCATGTTGTATGTCCTCTTGTGGGCGTTCTTTTGCATGTGCGTGCAAGGCTGCAGGCCCCATGATTTGATAAATATAGAGCGGTGCTTCTGATCACGTAATACACGCAGTGTTCTTACGGCAGCCATCTCCAACAGAGGCATAATGTTTCAAAACTTTAAATAGACTCTCCACTAGCAAACTGTATATTTGGTTACTAGGTTTTTATTTTTAATTTTACTATTGTTTAATTTGATAAATACTTAAATCCAGCAAATGTGATAGCTATGTTTGTTTTAAGCCTTTTTTTAAAATTCACTTTATACCATGATATTTAGCTAAATACATTTAAAAAGAACTCATAATCCAGCAAAGGCCACAGTAGCATGACTGGCAGCTGCTGCTGGCCCAAGAAACAGTCAGGCGTGTGGTTACGGTGGTCATGCGGGTAGAGTGTGAGTCAGCTGATACCTCAATGATGTGATGTCATGGGGGGACAGCAGATCTGAAGCCTCTCCGTGCAGTCATTCCAGACGCTGCAGGAGAGCCAGAAACATCTGGGAGAACACTGGAGCTGCAACACATGAGACTCATGTGACTCATCTGGACTTGTAAAAACTGAAAAAAACAGACAAAAGAATTCATGTTTACTTCATCTTAGAGAAATGAACAGTGGTTCTGCATTGTAAAGGCATACTTTAAAACCTGTTTAAAAGTTAACGTGTATGTACAAGCACGCCTTTGTGTAATGTTGAAAATTGTGTATGCCCTCCAGTGTAATTTTGGCCTCATTAAGACCCACGTGTGAGTGACTTCATGTTAAGCATTCAATTATGACTGAAGTTCTGGTAAACTGAAGAAATCATGATGACCAGAATTCAGAAGCCTGATGTCGAAGGTTTTTATTAAAAGCTGACGCACTGCGGAGAAAGTGATTAGCAGTACAGCGTCATCAACGGAATCATAGTGGCGCCAATGGGTATTCAAAGGTATCACATGGTTGCAACACTTTATCACACCTTAGTCCATATAAGGTTAAAAATAATGCAAAACGACAATGTGTAGAAATGCCATTGGTCACCAAAATCTGCAGTGTCACATATCATTACCTACTTAATACTATATGTCTTGTCCTTTTCCCTACTTGGCTCATCATTAACAGCTAGATTTGAACAATATTTTCTAAGCCTATACTTTGCCTCATATCAAGATGACCTTGGGTAGCTGGGCCATAGATGATAGCGGTGGCTCCATCTAGCCACAAACAGTCATAATAGTAGCTGAACAGTATCTTGCATTGTGAGGGTTTTTGTGGCCTTAGCTGTTGTTAGTGAAGTTTAGGAAAGCGAGAGGAACACTGGGGAGAGAAAAACCTCCCTTCAATCACACATGCAACTAGAAATAGTAGTATGTCGTTAACAAGGCTTATTCTGCTGCAAGGCATCAAACCTGGAACTGTAAATGTTTAGAGGTTGTTAATAGATTAATAGATTTTGGCCCAAATATCCTGTAGCTCTTTCCAGAAGATGAGTGGTCTGTTTGAAACATCTTCCTAATTCAATTAAAGAGTATTAGACAGCCTGGTAAACAAAACATTTTTCTTATTGATGGATTATAACCAGCCAATACAATATAAATTAATTAACATACTCTTAGGCAGCTGGATTTTTGGCACAGATGTCAGACTGGAACCAGGGCGTATTTGCTGCATAAAATCTACCATTAGGGAGAAGAGCTTATCTGAGGAGGACTTGAGCCTTTGTTTACCGCTATCAGTAAGACTTAGTAAGGACAATGTGATTACAGGGCCATCCCTGCTGTCAAAATGTCACTGACACTAAAAGATATCAAGATAACTTATCAGTCCTGATCTCATTATCAGCTGTTAAACTGTAGTTAAGACACCTAATGTGCCTTAATTGTAGTTATATGTATTGATCAACAATGACAGTGTCTCACTGGTAATTTAGAACAAAAACAACTCATATACTGCTCACAGTGTTTGTGTATTAGATAAAAAAAAGGTGATTCTTCAAAATAACAGCCCCCATTTTGCAGAATGCTACATAATAGGAATCACAGAACTTCAAAAGGTTTAATTTGTAAAATTATTGAATTTGCAAAAACACACGACTTAGTTTTTCTTTCAGTGTTACTCTGCGTTCAGAATTTGCATCTCACTCTTTCTTAGGCTGTAACTACAGCCTTTATTTGCCTAATTTTCATCACTATAGATATTTATGAGAAAACAGACCCTCTAATTAGCCAAACCACAGCCTGGGCTGTGTGCCCAAGAGGGTCCTCTCAATTCATCAGCTGTGATAAAGGAAGACAAGCCAGGGCCTGTGTGGCCACTGCACCTGGGGCAGCGGGCCGTTTTGACACGGGTGGGATTCTGTTTCCATCAACAGGATTAGGCTCTTATGAGTCAGTTCTTGGAGTTAAGATTGGAATCTGTGTGAGCTGTTTCACAGGAGCTAATGCGACAGAATTTCACCCTAATTGTTGTCCATGTCAGCCCCGGCAATTGAGCGTCAATTAAACAAAGCCAAGTAAACAGATGCATTCAGCACCAGCTCAGTGACATGATGTTTAAACAGAGAGGGGTTTGTGTATGGTCCCGTTACCAAGCATCCACGGTTGGTGGCATCTTTTGTGTCAAACAGAGGTGCAAAGTCTTAATTATGGCAAAGTAAAGGGTAGGAAAACAGAAAACAGGGAACAAAGATTCCTATTTTGGATCTTTGGAGACTGTTTAGAAAGCATAGTGGCTGTTAAGCAATTTGCAATGCCACACAGGTTGATACAGACGTAACTATTCTAAACTGAGTCACAATCATGTGGAAGAATGAAAGTAAATGTTATTCTGTTACACAGTGATGGTGTAAAAGAATGAAATAAAGACCATACTGTGTTTAAATACTATATTAATCACTCTTCAGTTTAGTTGTTTAAATGTAACTGTTCTGTGATTATTTGATTTTTCCAGTAGTAATGTGCTTCAATATCAGGGACTGCATAGAAACACTGATGTGTTCATCACATGCATATTTTTGTTTAAAATTAACATTCAAAAGATGGAGAATAGGGTCCTCAGACTTACATCGATGCTACATGGTAATCAGCAATACATTAATGTCAACACACCATGACGCTGCAGCAAGTGACTCTGTATGATCAATCTATCTGCATCTTGATTTTCAAGTGACTTATACCAACATCAGCATTTTCCTCACTTTTCTGACAGGGACAGACCAGGATTCTCAGGCTTGATCATTTTTGCACTACAAGATAGGGTAATCAATTATTTCAAATCAACAGGAATTAGTCTGTTCCCGCTTTAGCATCTAAAATGGCCCTTACCTGTAGACTCCTGGTTGATCCTGCAGTGTGAGGCCACAGCCTGCGGGCACTCAGGGGGATTAGGGGCTCTGACAATGGTGAGATTTGATCAGTCGCACTAACAAAACATCATTGTCCTGACCTGAAATGTCACCGACAACACAGCAGTATCAGTGCACTCGTGTTATTTGGAGACCATGTCAAAATCCACCAAGTCGACTCTGCAGTATTACGGCTGTGTGCCTCCAGGCTACCGTACCGAGACATACGACCTGCTTTTTAACGAAAAGGCCGCATGGTTAATTCCGTCTGATTACTCCCACAGGCCTAGTTTTGAGTTTGGTTAAGACCCAGGGAAACTGACTCATGTGCTGCGTTATGTTTGACAATCAGTTGCGTTTAAAACAGACATGTTTGTTTTAAAAGAAAGAACTTCTGCCAGGAAATAGCGATGCAATCTATTTTGGTAAACCCTTGCAAAGTTCAGTGGGAGACAATCTTGATCACTTCCGTGCAGACATGCAGTACCTGATATTTACCACAAGATGACGACAACCGCCTTTTAGACCAAACCGTGTGTAACCAAAACTTTTTAACAAATAGGCTACACTAACTTATTGTAGGCCTAGTACCTGGTAGAGTTTTTTTTTCTTCAAGGTGAAACCTTAGTTCACAGTCAGTCAAGATGTAAACACACAGGTGTTTCTGCTTGTTTCCTTGATTGCACCTGGCTATAACCTGTCTTAACTGGCTCTCTGGAGGAGGTGTGGACTGTTTAACTGACCTCCATCCCACTCTTCTGATAGGAAGTGACAGCGCTTTCCTTTATTAGTTTTATAAGGCATATCTTTTTTCACTGAGTCCCAAGATCTTTCTCTCAGGTTGCACAAGGCCAACAAGTTCTACCAATTGGATAGACTTTAGCCTAAAAAAAGCCTAAGCAAAACCCAGGGCAAAGAGTTTCCAGAGTCATCTAGACTGATTAATAAAATCAAACAGGAACTACTAAAGTGAGGGGAACAAAAATAGAAATGTGAAAGTTCCCAGCCTCAGTAGAAATTACTATTAAATGTTAAAGCCAGTTGTGTTTCTCCACCTTTAGTGACGACTGAGAATGTGGCCTATCTATCAGATACCGAAACCAGACAACTCACAACATTTCTCCTGGATCATGTCATAATAATCATCATGGTTTTCGTACATGTAGTCAGGAATAAAAGCATTCTGTTTCTGATCGGAAATTGAGCAGACTTGCTGAGAGCTATGAGCTATAGCTAAACTCACAGCTGCACAAACTATTCTTTCATAGTGTTCAGAGTGATCTTCAGTCACATTCACAAACTTGGTGACTTGGTTCAATTGCCTTCACCATTAGGCATACAACCACATCATTACCCATTAGCTCGTGTCAAGATATTTTTAGACCTCCAGACAGAGGGTTGAATTCTTCTTTCAGACCCTAGCCTTAAGGCAGTGCGACTCTTTGCACATAAAACAGTTTGGTCCATTTTTGCCACTTCTTCCCTTGAAGTGAAACAGCTGAAATGGTTCAAAGCAGGCTGAGTGAGACCTACACATTAGCCAATCTGAGCAGTGCATAATTAAGGCAGCAGACACATCTCATCAGCCATGTGCCTGAGGTGTGGGGTGACCCTGGCTGACTCTGATCTGTCTCTGCTCTCTGTCTGTCCTGACCACATTCGGCCCTACAGGCCTCATCAGTGAGAGAAAGCTGAAACTGTTCACTTCCTCTGCTTTGAACAACATTTCTTATTGCTATAGTAACATTAACAATAGCTGTGGATCGTGTACATGGACATTCCTTAATGATTATGATGATCCTTTCTCAGTTGAAACTGTACTGCATGTTTTCAGATGGGATGATTCCCTAAAGCTTTCTCTGTTTCAGATCTTTGAAAGAAGCCATTGTATCACTCATCAAGACTATATTCTCATCTTGTAAAACATAAACTGCATCAGTCATCTAAAACAAGCATTTTGATGACCATCTTTAAGACTTGTATCTTTATTTTCTCTTTTCCTGCAATAACCTAATTTACCCACAGCATTGGTAAACATGCAATTTATTGTAATAGAGAGGTTTCAGTGGTGCTTCAAACCTCCTTTTTGTCTTATTTTATCTCATTCCAGAAAGTGAAAACTCTCTGTTGAATGTATCCTCCACCCCCTGTTCCTGCAGACAGACTCCTGAAAAGCTGTTTATTCTGAGTTAACTATACATGGAGCCATGTGAGAAATCATTCTTCCTTTGGCGAACTCAGTGGGTTAATAAGTTATCTGAGGACAAAGAGCTGACAAGCCCGACACCACAAACCGAGCGATGGCCTTCCTTCCTTTGGCCAGGACCACTGGGGTTATCGGTGGCAGGGGAACAATAGGAAGTGGTAAGACCAATCACATTGCAGGACTGTCACCTCCTGCATGCCACCACACATCTCTGCAGAGTGCTGCTGAGAAACAGAGCCGTTTGTCCACTGCTCTCATTACATGCAACACACCGTGTCGCAGCATGAAACAGTTCTTTCACTACTAATTCATTACTACTGTTCACTACCTGATGCTGACAACAATCATTGCCTGGTGGGAATCTCTCCTCAGAGCACCTGCACAGGGCGCACAAGCCACTAACGGGCATTAAAACTTGACAGCCCACTTGTTGCTGGCAGAATTATGAGTTATAATATCTCTTGAGCTATAAGCCAAAAAAGTAAAATATGTAAAGCAATTGCACATTTAGATGAAAATAAGTTATATTTCTAAAAACAACTGTACCTCACTTCAGCATCTCAACTTATTCTTTATCCATCCCGTCCTAAACTCCTAGTGTTTCACTTCAGGTTCATTGCCCTCAGAGTTGTTTTTGGACACAGCAGTTTTGAAGAACAAAAAAAGGAACAGAAAGACACAAATATAAACAAACAAAAAAGCAATTCATTCATATATTCATTCTTATTTATTGTATGTATTTCTGTGGCCGTAAGGTAATTAGGTAGGCGTTCCCAACATCAGTCTCAAGCAGGATTGGTTAGCTGGTCAAAGTTGTTGCAGTCGATGTTTTCATATTCCAATGGATCAAATGAGTATGTGTCATACAAAATGAGTCAGTGAAGCAACAACCCCACCAAGACTTATCTCTGTAAATCCCCTCAGTGCTACGAAACTTCATAGAAAGGCTTAGGTTGGTGTTTTGGTTTTACAGCTCTCTGCTGTTCTCATTGCCTGTCACTGGCATCTCGCTAGCCTTGTTTCCATCTGCAGAAGACAGTTGTTATCAAAGAAAAAGATCTGTATATTTCCTTTTCTGGCAGACAAATATAGTTAGTTACCAACCAGCTTGTGTTTGGCAGTGTGAGTGTTTAGCAGTACTTGCCCTCAGGAAATATACAAAGCAAAAAGACATTACCTTAAGGTGCTCTTTAACATCTAGAGGCAACATCTTTGATGTGGGATTATTTGGATATTTTTGTTTTTAAAACAATCCCAGATTAGCAGAAGAAGATGGATGGATGGATGTTTTTTTGGATGGATGTAGGAAATCATAATAAGTAATTTAATTAAAAAACAAAACATACTAATATAAAGCACACAGAAATCCATGCGGCACACTTAGCTAACTGTAGACAAAATTTTAATGGGTGACATCATTTAGACAACATTTCAAATTTTGTGGTTATTTCTCAGTTTAGAGAATAATGTTTATTCTGAAAAGATGACTTATGATAGCTGTAGCATGACGATTAGCCAAACATCAGACATGTATACAGTGATGAAGTTATCTTATCTAGCTATGTTTACATTCTCCTGATGATTGGAAATGATTTAATGTCATTTTCAGGAGCCAAGTTGGCATCAGGACAGATACTGCAAACATAAAGTAATAGGCGCATAAGTGGAATCTCGTCCCTTCTAAAAGTGTTATCTTTGGATCTGGACTGTAACATGATCATCAAGTCAGTTTTCAGGGTGTCTCCTCTCCAGTAAGGAAAAGGCGTACTGCACAGGTTGCAACCTTGTCAAAACCAACCCGTAAATCACAGCTGGGGAGCGCAGCCCTGCTGGAGTGCACGCCCTCAGGCATGGAGTCTACACACACTAAAGTCTGAGTCAAATGTCTGTCTACGTGTGCTGTGCCCTGGCTGCCCTCTGGATCTGAGTCAGCCAGCTGGTGAGAGCGGGTGTTGTGTTGCTGAGGGCATGGGCCGTCCCCTGAGTAACCTCATTCTCAGACTTCTCGCAGCTTTGTCACTGGGCAGAATGACTGAAAGAGGGCACAAATCCTTTCCTCTACAACAAACTGCCATCCCATAGCCCATTTGTGGCTTAACAGACACACATTTCCACCCCCAAATCTGCAGCTTGTTTGCTTCCTGTAGATGTGGATCACCCACCGCGTTAAAATGACACTCCCCTGAAACCACTCAATACACAAGGTGATCAATGGCTGAAAATAGAGCCTGAGCGGTGAGGTAAATGGTGGAGCCGGCTCCTCTGGTTTGTTTATCCATAGCTGGTTGTTTGTGTCCTGACATTTGTTAATGATGCGTCGCTTCGAGGCTGAATGGCACATTCTTGCGCCGACACTTCAACTTTTTTTTTTAACTCTTTCGCCATTGAGGTCCAGGAGACTTTGGATCAAGTAGGACTGAAAGGCAGCTAAATTAACACGACCAGTCGGTCAATGTGGCCTTTGCTGCCCGAGAGTGTGGAAGAATTTGCATTGAGTCTGCACCATTCACACTACAATACAGTGGGTCCCTGACAAGTGCTCCAGCGCTTGTCTGGGTCTCAGGGAGTACAGCTCTCCAAGGAAAGAGACTCTTCATTTGTATGACGCCAGAGGCCAAATGAGAGCTTAGGTAACAACAGGGAGGTTGAAGCTTATTTGCTTGGTAGTTGCCATAACAGAAAGGGTAATAAGTAGTATTGGCTGATGTGTTCACCCTGCTTAATGAGGCACAACAAAAGCAAACGGTCAGAGGTCAACATTACATATGCTGTCTGATCCTAAAACCTCTCAGAGCCACAACCCTTTTCGCACTACAGAATAATCATTACTGACTGTTGGAGCACATAGTCTGGGCTTTGCTGCCTTCACACAAAGTTAGCAGAATCGGGATTCGGGACAAACAGTAAAAGTTAGTGTTACACCTACCTGACAACTTTGTGAAGTATTCCAAGCTACCGCTGCAGATAAACAGCCTGAACAAGCTACTTTTGTTGCATCACATACTTGCAGTGAAGTGAAACCAGATTATGCTGAACATGGACACATGATTTGAAATAATAATTTATACATATATTCATGTATTTTATATTTTTTGTTCTCTAAGATAGTATGCTTTATAATTGCATAGAGTGGAAAGTGGGTCAGGGGCCAAGTACACATTTGACATGAACAGAACATGGCTGAGCTAACATACCCTAAGCCCAACCTTGTTATGAGAACAATGTTTAAGGCAATCCATGTCCATGTCATGTTGGCATAAATGACATCATTTATAAGATGTAAGATACTTTGGGACTTGGTAACACAATTTGGAGAGAAGCAAGATGGTGAAAATACCTGATATTCCCTAAATGACACCCAGCCCACCATCATCAGGCTGCTGACCTCAGACCCAGATGGTCTGGGCTTAGCCCCAGGCCTCGTCAACTCCTAGAAAAGCCCCTGATGTCACTACTCTCCCTGGGTTCACTGCAAGTTTTCGTCTAATCTTTTATGATTGTTAAACCACAGCACACTGCAATACTGTTGCAATACTGGTTCACGCCTCAGCAAAAAGGCAACATTTTATGCTCTGCAGTTTTTCAACGATGTGTAATCTTGCATGTATGGATTGTCTGAGGCAAAGATACTTTATGTTGCCAAATCATGGCTTTTTCACTCTGCTTTATTTCATCATGGAGAAAATTACCTTAACATACTGTCAGTTCCACCATGTGGAGTAATGTTTCACCACAGACACAGCTGCCTACACTGTGTTTCTTAGAATTATTATGAGAAAACCCACAAAGAGTCTCGCAGGGTCAAAATATTTCTGTGTGGGCACTTGTGACTCAAGCAGCTAGGGTGATGGGTAGTTGGAAGAAAAGGAACAACAAAGGCCATATACTTGAGCAACTTTGTATACTTCACAATTTTAATCAAACTACACAGAGCATGGCATGCTGGGAGAAAGCCTACCCCCACTGTAGCCTGGGAAAATGCCAGCTTGTCTTGAGAACTTCCAAACAATCACTCCTTCCCGTCCTCTACTCCCTCCGAGCCCCCACTGTGTTGTAATATAACCTTGGAAGGGGGTACCAGGGCTGTGAGAGGTTAGTGCTGTCAGTGGGTACATTATAGTAGAGGCTGCTGGACCGCCACACGATATTACTAAATACTAGCTGTCGCTTTGAGGTTGCTGAGGTGAACTGCTTGGTTTTGGCAGGTGGGGAGCCGGGTGGGGCTCGGGCTTTCACAGTAGGTTCTGGATGATTAAAAGTGTTTCAGCACAGTGGTGACCGGTGGTACCCAACTGTTTGCCATGAGGAAACTAACAGCATCGTATATTACAATGATCAGCTGGGGCCTGTGAGTGTTCCCACAACAATCAGAACATGAGAAGGTGATCATGTGGAGACGGAGATTTAAAGGGGTGAGGTCTTTTTTAATATCGTTCCACTGAGAGGATAGAGTCAGTCTCTGTCAGCTTTCAGTGGGTTTATGAGTTCAAAGCTTGGTTACAGCAGATATTCAGTGTAAGATCGTTCAATCAAGAGATTGTACGTATGTTTTACATTTAGCATATTTTAACCTGAGTGTGCAGATGGTGTTTATTAGTTGAGTTGATTGCTGGTGAGAGGCTGTGTAACTGAAATGTAAACATTTGGCATTTTTAGCATTTGAAGAAACAGCGATATGGCAGTGTGTGGGAAGACGGTGTGTGAACATAAGTTGCACCAAGACTGCAGGCCCATCACACAAGACACTGTTCATAGATGACCTACAGTGTGACAGAGCCCAAAATGTGCAGCCTCCTTCTCATGCCATCACAGACTGATGCAGGAGTGGTGCAAATTCAGTCAGCTATTCCTCCAAGAAACTGAATTTATGTACAACTTTTTCAAATTTCAGGAGGTGGTTAGGATGGATGGCAGGTGCTGAAGTGCACGACTATCACAGAGACCCCAGCAGGCCACCATTGTCATAAGATATTGATATATTATATTGATGAATGTAGGTTGTGACATCGAGTGACCAAAAAGTCAATAAATATGAAATTCAATGCAACTCAAATGTAAATTTACTGAACTGACACTGAAATTTTGTTGCTTTTATGTTGTGTTGTCGTCTCATGCTAGCACCATCTTGACTTATGAAATACTGAAATTCTAGTCGTGACTGAAATAATGTCTAAACATCACAACATCTAATAGCCAAGTTTCAGTTTTAAATCAGCATTTGTAACCAACATCCATCTGACATTTCTGACGTTGCATTGACGTCCTGTGTCAGGTGGGCTCTGCCCTGCAGAACCTGTGGTTATCACTTTAGGCCACAAGTACATTTAGGTTTATGTTAAAGACAGACTGTGGTTTTGAGTAACAAAGACTTTTCCTGTATTAACCAGACTTCCTTTCTTTTCTTAGCCTTAATAAAGAAACAGATGTATGGATCTGTGAGCTTCCAAAACAGGAAAATGAACAGCATATCCTCAGTATGAAATTGTAGTCTGGTTGCAATTAGGCTGTACATAGAGGTAAACTTTGGGAGATGCAGTGGCAAGAAAGTTCAGCATGACCCAACTTTTTACAGCAAAGCAATGTGTCACCTCACAAACACACTGTACTGGTAAATTAAATACAGTTGTAGACTCTGACATAGTTTTCTGAATAGTGGTTTTGTAGCTAAAAGTGGGGTTTTCCAAGCTTGCTATCTTGCCAGTACTTCATGCGTCAGACTAGTACAAAAACAGATAAAGGAGATGGGTGTGCGTGGAGCTTACATGTAGTCTATACATCTACACTATTACATTTTCATTTTTAAAGTAGGCTGGTGTTTTAAAGCAAAAAATCTTAGATGCATATCATACCTTTGCAATCACATACACTGGACATGTGTGAGCCAGTGTAAACAGGAAGCAGACAGTCTACTCTTCAGCTGATTGCTTGCAAAAAACAAAATAAAATAAAATAAAATACTCCTAATGAAGGAAAGCAAAGATTTGTAGTGTTAAAAAAAACCTAACTGGATAAAAACTGCTAGCAAACACAACAGGGTCAGTAATTATGTATTTCATTATCCATGTTGCTTTTACAGCTGGTGGGTGAGACTGATAAAACTCAATCAGGGGGCGACTGTGGGTGTCTACTGTATACCATCATTTCCAAATGTCTCGGTTTTTGCCTGTCAAGACCACTTCAGGGGTCAGCAGCTTCTGCCTGTCACTCAAAGCATCATGCCCTTAACTATTGTAGAACTTAATGCATTAATAAAATTGAAATGAATAAGTTATGTAAAGATCCAACCCTGTACAGTTAGCTGTAGAGATCCAAACTATTTCTTGTAGTAGACAGTAAACATGTTCTTTTCTGTTGTAGAGTTGGACATTTCAACATGGCAGTCTATGAAGGACTGACTCACTGCTGTTTAAAGAGGAGCAGTTTTTCGTACTTCTGTGTGGCCGCCATTTTTCAGCCTCTGAAGTTGCTGCTCAGTGTAAACATGTGAACTTTGGTGTAAAAAGGTTATCATTGAAAACAGGGTGGACCCAACCCCATTTGTGTCCAGTTTAACAGAACACTGCTTTCACTTACCCCCACCTCTTAACTCCCTCCTGGTTTCACCTCAGGCTACAATGTCTTCAGTCCTGCTGTTTCACCTTCTCTTATATGGCCATCCCCTGTTGCCCTGCTGTGGGCCAACCTGCCATGTAAGGAACTTGCTCCGTGGAAAGAGGGGGCTCCACAGGTAAGAGCGGCCTGAGGACGAGCTCTCCTGCTGAGCAGTGACACATGCTCACACTCTCTGCCCTTTCTCTGCTGGAGGCTAACATCCTTCCTTTACGGTCAGGCACATAGGAAAGCAAGGCGGTTTGCTCTCTCACACACATGCTTGAAAGGAGAATGCAACCTGTTGATGGCAATGTTTATGAATGCCTGTGTTGTTTTTTTGTTTGCTCTCTCTGTGTGAGCTCTGGGGTCAACCACCTGTTGCTATGGAGCTTCTTATCTTGGCTGGATAGAGGAAACCAGCGTTTTTCTTTATTTTATTTTTTTTTAAGCTCAACATGAAGTGTAATGTGTTATGTTTCTGTACGTTCTTGTTCCCTCTCCCCTTCTTCTCCGCTTTGACATGACACAGTTGGTTGGGCAGAGGGACAGAAGCAGGACTCAGATATAGACGGACATGCACTCAGGCACTTCCTGCTGCGTCTTGGTTTCAGTCTGGAGCTATTTCAAAGGTTATTGATGTGTCTGCCAACTGGGAGCTTTCTAAACAACTACCCTGCTGCAACAGGTTACAAGTCCAGCTTCCCGCTCATTAGGCTCTAATTGATTGTAATCTGGCCTTTGAGAAGTACTGGCCCACTATGGGGTTGTTCTGCACATGTGAGCGCCCCCACTGTCCCTTGTACTTGTCCACCTCACCCACCAGCAGGGTCTGGAGTACAGACACAATTGGCCCTCTCAGATGGAATCATTAAAGCGGACGGGATAGCATGAGCTCTTTCATACATCAGGCCTCTGTGGACCAGCTTGAAACCAGGGACAGTGGCCACTCTGCCTGCCCAGTGGGAGAGCCCCATCCTGGGCAGGCTATTGTTGGCCTCACCCCTCGACTGGCTGCCTGCGGTTCTGGCTGCATTGGCTTGATTTGTATGCCAAAGTCCTGGACTAAAGACAACCATGCAGGGGAGCTGGGTCAATATTGGTTTTGAGAGTTGGAGGAAAATGTCAAAATGTTAAATTCTATTGACTTCCCCCCACTGCTATTTGTTTCTGTGGCAAACCGCCTAGTGGGCCATTAGTGTAAACAGGGCTTTGTCTTAGGCCTCAGCTTCCAGCAGGAGGTTCATGGAACAAAACCCAGAGATAGAGAGTCTGATCAGGCTTAAAAATGGCTGAGCTGTGAAGCTGAAGAGAGACCTTAAAAATGACAAAGATAGAGCACAGACAAAACTGTTTTGATCCTTTCTGACAGTGTTGATGTGCGCCTGGCATCTTTGTAAATGACTACAGTAAATGTTTTTTTGGCATTTGGAAAAATCTGTTCTAAGTTTCAAGTTGACTGCAGTGCTTTTGGTTGCTTTATTAAAACAAAATTATAATATAATTATTACAATACACATGTAATGTATTACATGTTGCGATAAATATTTGGAATGGTCATTGATGTTTTACCTTATCTCCTCCTGTAAGGATGTCCATGCGCTTTATTACACTGTATGTAGCTATGTGATGACCTTTCCACATGCAAATTTCACCCCGTGCCCTCATTCAGAGGCCCACTGAGTAAAAGTGAAGAACACCTGTTTTACAGCATCCCTCTTCCTTTTGCTCTCAGTTTTCTCCTGCCCTGCAGGAATATAGGATTCCCTTTTTAAATTACTTCAATTAACATGGAGCCATAAAAACGTTATGCTTGAGTGTTTCCTCACCCTCTCCCTTTGCTGTCTCCTTTGGTCCTCCCAGCTTTCTTTTACCTATCTCCCCCTAACTTTATTGGGTGGCGGGCTTTTGTGCTGCAGCAACAAGTCACTTCCTCCATGGGCAGACAGGGAGGGAACATGGAAATACTGAGGAAAAAGCACATAAAGAGAAGGGCAACTCTTTCACTGAAAACTGTAAAGTGTGTTTTTGTAAAAGCTTGACTTTGGGCTATAAAATCTTCTGAAGGTTACCCTGAATTTGTTTATCCTGTTGTAATCTACTCACCGTCTAATTCCTGCTTGTTTCTATTGCTAATGGATTACTTAGCATGTGGTCGTACAAACAATACATGTGTGTGAAATCACACATTGCAATAAGAGTGACAGATTTATCTCTATTTAGCACCAACACATATTGCAAAAACATGCAATACACACAGGTTATTGATATTGTTAAAGTAATCTAACAAGTTTTACCTGACCTCCCATTTTGTCAAGCAAATAACATGTTTATTTCTTAACTATATGAGCAGACACTTTTTGTCTTTGATCTTAGCAACAAAGATCGTTATTTATAAGATCAAACATCATGAACATTCAAGATAAACATCTTCTTATGTTGACTGAAGCTGCATCTAGGCCTAAGAGGCATGTGCACACAATGTATGTGTGTGTTGTAGTTGTGTACAAAAGCATTTGTTCTAGCCAGGGCAGTAGGTTTATTCAGTCTCTAGAGGCCTGGATGGCCTATTAGACAGGACTAGACCTGCTCTGCTGCTGCTGCTGCAGACAATAGAACCTGTCAGACTGTCCTGTCCAGTCTGTGTCACTGACCCTGTCCAAACCAGCTGGTTTGAGTTCAGGCATAATGTTGCTGAATCCAGTCAGGGTCTAGTGAATAAGAGCACTGGCCGTCTTGTCAAGCACAAAAATGTTTTTGAAGGTAGGCTATAAGGTGGTGTTGCAGCTAACATGAGGAAAGGCCAACGTTTGTAAAGGCCACGTGCAAAATTTGTGCACACATAACTTTTCATCACTCCTGGGCGTGGATGAGCAGAGAGCACTAAAGATGTTTTCCTTGTTCTAATAAAAAGCCACATCCAGCAGTTCATTTTTTCATTTGTCTTGCAGGCGTTCATTTTCCAGACTAAGAAATGACATTAAAATGTAAGTTTTTACCAATTGTTTTGCCCAATTTAGAGATGAATTGTTTCATCAGCAGCTTTCATGTCACACAAAAAAACAAGACCAAAGTTTAATAGTTTGAGTAAACAACAAAAAATGTTAACTAATCACTTAACACAATGCATGACTTGCAGTGTGAGATCCCATGAGGTCCTCCCGTAGTCTGATGGTGATTCAGGTGGCAATAACAAAATATCAGACATTTCCTGTTTCCACATCCACAGATTTTTTTTTACTTGTCCTCAGACTCAACCAGCATTGACTCAGGCTTCATCACATGAGGCAGTTTCAGGCCTCGCACATCTCCCTCCCTCTACAAAAGGGACCGCACAGTCTGAGTACGAGCACTGTCTGTTTGACTCAGGATGACAAAAAGTTACAGTAAAGGCAGCAAGAAAGGCGTCTGTCACCACTGTTGAGTGTGCACACTTAAAAGAAATATAACAGTTGTAAAAGGGGGGTCACATGTTTTCACAGCACGGCATCCAAATGCCCGTCTCGCCCAGTATACACCAACAAACAACCCACAATTCCCCTCAGTAGGGGCGACTTTGCATGAACATATTTGCTCATTGTGATTGCCAGCTTCTGGTGAGAGAGTGAGCAAACATGTCCCTCTTCCCTGTGGACCTGCTGTAAAGCAAAGACTGAAAGAGAGAGAACAAAAGGAGAGAAAAAGAGCAGTCAGAAAAGTAAAGAAAAGTGGGGGTGAAGTTTGAAACAGGGAGAATAAATAGGCCATGTTTGTCTCATCTCATCAGTACTACCAGAGGAATACCTCTTCACAACGACAGTGCAAATGGAAACTTTTCAAAAACACTACGACCATAAACAAAAGTAATATATTCAAAATGTACTTTTATAGCCAGTACAATACTTTTTCTTTATGGGAAAGAATAACCGATTTGTGTCCAAAGCACTGTGGGTTTTGTGGTTTCTCGGCTCCCTGTGTTTCCTCTCTGTGGAGTTTTACAGAGATTCATACACAGTCAAAGGAGTCAAAAGCAATCAGCATGTGGGATGAAGTCATGGCCCCCTGTCAGCATTGCCCCAGGGAACTGTTGGACAAAACTTGCCACTAACACCTGACACCTCATTGTGAATGATCCTCTAAAGAGTGCACATCCTCCTCACTTGGGCCAAAGCAACAGGGCAATTTACACACTCTGCTCTGAGATGATTTAAGGAGTTTATCTTCTCTTGTTTTGCCAGCCTTATGGGAACCAGCTTTGACAAACTTTTGGATTTTCTCTGAGGGTTGAAGTTAGAGCTGAATTTAGATTTAAGTAAGACCAGTGCCTTGTAATTATGTCCTACTGATTTGAAAAGGTCTATTATCCACCTTGTGGCTCCGGGATTTCCAAAACACAAAATGAAAATGAAAACATAGCCACTGCTGATTTTAGTATCATAAATAGCTACAGCAAGAGACGGACATGAAAAAGACGGGATGACATTAGTCACCTGGAAACTCAAGCTACATTCCTCATCCCACTAAATGACGTCATGAGAAAGCACCTGCTTTTAGGACACAAAACACACTATGTGCCCGGGAAACAGCTGCCCATCTATTGTTGTCTAGAGTTTTGGTTTATGGACAACATGAACCTCTCAACAAAGCCACGTCCCTGCACATGACAATGGCCTAAGTAGGAGGCAGAGTGAAGGGCATGCGGTGTTAAATGAAGTGCAATGTCAGCCTTTTACTTATTTTTATTGGGTAGTCAAGTGGATGGCACAGCTCTGCTGGGGACTGCAGTAAAAAAGGAAGGAGGGTTGCTTCACACCTAGGTGTCTATCCTGCCATCAGCTGCTCTGATAGACTCTTGTACACAAACATGTAGGCTTGTATCACTGTAATGCTTTGAGTGAGTGGGGAGCACTGATGCAGAAAACTGAAGAGGTGTTTAGGTCCAAGAGCGTGCTGCACTGGCCAACTAAATATCTCCAAGAACACATTTCTGGTGCATTACTTAACCTGCAACCTGAATGTCTACTGTTAACCTCATGATCACTGTAGTAAAAATAATATAATTGCCACCATGGTAGTCTTGCAGAGTAACAAAAACCTTTCTCATATCTGTCATACAAACTGGACTGTCTGGATTGTGTTTCATTGTCAAACTCATACATCACACAGCATTAATCCAGGGCTTTTTTTTTTTTTCAAAAGCCACTAAGAAAGACAGGAAATACAGGATAAGATGACTCAGTCAGGAGTCTGCACACCAACTACTTTTTTTGCTGAAATTATTTACAGTTTTATTTTATTTCTTTTGAAGGTAGCTAACTAAAATTACCCTTTAAAACAAAATCTGCTTGCACTGTAAATGTATTAACTTTGGTATACCTACAACGACAGAACTGTAAACATCCATCCATTCACTGACTTAACTGCTTATCTGTGCGAGGGGGAGGTGAAGGGGGGGGGGGGGGGTTGACACAGGGTGAAGGAGGGATACACTCTGGACAGGTCACCAGTCAACCTATAAATAACCTAATAATTAAAATCATGCAAACATGCAAATTCCACTGAGATCAAACTGAGAGCCTCCTTGCTGTCAGGTGCTATCCACTGGACCACAATGCCACCCTGGCTTTAAAAATGTGTGAATGTAATTTAATGTATAATTCCAGTTAAACGCTGATGTTACCAATGTTAAGACTATACCAAACAAGGAGGTCAAGGATGATGGGGGGCTGCAACTGCAATACAAGTTTTTAGGTAATCACCCATTACCTCTAAATCAAGTTTAATTTGGTTTGATCCTGACCAAGCAGATGTTCCCATCTTTATTGCTGTGATTGGCCAATAAGACTGTGATTAGCCCGGTAATCCTGTCTGTGTCCCAGCCAACAATGTGCATTCAGAGAAAAGCCTGCAGTGATCTGTACCTGCTATTTACCTGCTTACCGTAATCCTGCAAGAGGAACATCTATTTACATCAAGTGAACTTGAACGTGACAGAACAGAAGAGAGAACAATGATTTCAGCTCCACTGGTGCATGATTTAAGTTTATGTGTTTTGTGTTTGTGCCAAATAAAGTGAATTGAATAACTTGTGTGGCTCTCTGCATCTGTCCTTTGAACTTTTTTCATTGTGACCCAACAGAAGATCAGAGACTGTTGCTCAGTGTTATGTCAGTAGAGCATTACTCTTCTCTGTACTGAGGGAGGCACTGTTGGATTTGTTGGATCATAGAGGCATTTATAAAACAGTAATACAGATCTGAAAAACTATCAGCTAACAAGAGTAACCAGGGAGTCATACAGTAAATCTTCAGTCACGTTGAATAATAAAGAAAACGTCACAAAGACAAACCCCAGAAACATTTTGAAGTGGGGACTTCATCAGCAGCTCTTCGTTTTCTTCCTTGATGCTCTGAGACAGTTTATTAAATAAAACACAATACAGTTTGTTTTGGAAATCTAAGCTCTTACAACTGCTCAGCACAGGATTAAATGTGTTTTCAGTCAGAAACCAGGAATAAAAAGTAACTCAATGTGCTTATTTTTGCACACAATAAAGAAGCTGATCCAGAAATCCAGTGCCACAGGTGCACAAATACCTGTGTAAGCAGAGTTAATACTGATAAAACCTCCTGGAAGGAGAAAAAAGGAACAAGGAAAAGTTCCCACACTTTGACTGTTTTGTTTCTCTCTCTGTGTTCTTTCTTTTTTTTCATTCCTGCCAAAATGTAAAGCAGCGTGCCAGCCATGAATGAAAAAAAAAAGAAAAGACGGGGATGGGGGGGTGGGATAGACTAGAGAAAAACCAACAGTGACTCGTGTAACTCACCTGTTGGTGAGAGTTTTTGTTTGGTGTTTCATTCAGACAACGGGCGGCTGGGCGGCCCCTCCCTGAGACAGCGCTGGTTCCCAGGTAGAGAGAGGAGAGATGGGAGGAGAGTTCTCACCACGCTCCCCAACCGTTCTCACCGCAGCTCATTGGTCGGACGTTGCCTCATCGCTGAAACATGATCCTGCTCCAGCAGCGCAGGCAGGTGTATGAGGCTGCAGGGCAGAAGGAGCTGGCAAGTGAGCGTGCCAGACGTGAGGACAAAAGAGACATGTGAGGAGGAGGAGGAGGAGGAGGAGGGTGATGAGCAAGTTTCACTCAGCTTTGTCATACCTTCAGACTCTCAAAGTGTCATGCTTGTGTGGTGTGAGGCATCGTTTATAGCACCTTGTGTGTACTGTATGTGTTTGTGAGAATTCACCTCACCTTTGCCTTTGTGTTCAGCAGCTGCTCCATCAGCCCGAGGACAGGTGTACACAAACAGTGGATATTTTGCCAATACGTAGGCAAATGAGCCTCTTGAATCAAATGATGGTTTTTGCCTGTCTCAACTTTGGCGGTCTGTTCCCATGTCGTCATTGTTGACCATCAAAAACATCATTTTTGGGACTTGAGTGTGACTTGAGCGCAAGTCACAAATCTCACGCCTACACTCGGCTATACTCTGTCCCGTACTAAGTACATTTCCAATAATTTGACTTTCCTTTTCTTATTTGTTCTTTTATATTTGTTCTGTAAACAATGGAAAAACTGTTAAAAACAGACATTCAGGTGCTCAGAACAGTTTCTCACGCGTTTTCTTTTATCTTTTGAAATTTTGATTTGGCAGCAAAGATTTACAAATGCTTTGAAAATATCAGAGCTTAAAAGTTTTTTAATTAATTTATCTGACAATTTGAGGCTAAAATTCAAATTCGGAAATCACAAAATCTGGAGGTTGTCAAGGTTCGAACTCTGGTATTGATCAGGATTATTTCAGACTGAACTGAAACCTTTCACTCTGTTTACTCCTGTGTGAAATTGAACATGACTGTGGCTTCGAATATCACCGGAGTATGTTTGTTTTTTCTTTTTTTTTCTTTCTTTTTTCAGAAAACTGTTTGAATTCAGAGCAAGGCGTGAGGTTCAACAAGTCAGTCATGCATTATCTCAACTGAGGCTGGTGAGTGGAGGATAGGTACACAAAGATACTGTGCTGAACTTGCGCTGCACCTGGGAACATCATGAACTCCTGAGTGGCTTCCTGAAGTCAGCTCTTATCACAGGATATCACCTCAGCAGTTCACAGTCACAGCTGACTTCCCGGTGTGGGTTTCGACAAGGCCTCCACCTGGAGACATGTTTACTGTCACCTCGGTATGACTGACACAGAGCAATAGCAGGTGAATGTTTACCTGTTTGCTTTCTTTACTTATGTTAACTATATGGTTTACAACATATGTTTTTCAAATGTACACCTATTGTGCTAACATGAAGAATTAAATTGCATTGAGCTTTAACTGGAACCTACCTGAACAGTCTTTCACATTTTTATACTTCACAGTTACTCTGCTGCACTGCTGCTGTTACTGTATTACAGTTAAATCCCTTTGACTTAAAATAAAGCTCCTATAAATATACACATTTTTAAAGTTTTAGTTAGTTAAGTGACAAACTCCCCACTCCCCTCTTGGAGAGCACTACTGCATATGTGCAAAGGCTGTATAAAACCTTTGTGTCTCCAGAGGGAGCTGCATGAACATGCGCACACAAGCACAAACTGTATGAACACATGTACACAGCACAATGGTAAACCTGGTGTTAACACTGTGGATGGTGTGGTCTTTGTGTCACTATAATCTCAGGACCATTTACCATATTACTAAGTTCAAGCTCTTTTACATCGTCCTTCGTCAGCCTTGCAGCACCAGAACAACGTTTTCACTCCAGTCATTGTGGGTGCCTTCCTCCACCTGACTGGACAAACATAGCTGTTGTTAGGGTAACACTGACTTCCCTTATAATTTTCAGATTGGAGAAAAAATAGAGGGTGATTTCCAATTTCTGTTTGTGCAGTACAATCATCATCTGGGAAAGAACGGGACAGAGAGCCCAGAGGATCTGACTGTCCCTGACAAGTAAATATCGTCTTGAATTATAGCTGAACAAACAAACTTTGAAATACTTTTCTCCTTGGCTTTCATCTGACAACTGATCCCTCTCACTGGATTCCATGTAGGGCTCATCGACGAAACAGTTTACACAATTTAGCGCTCATACAACATGTCATGAAACAAAGAAAAGTCAAGCCCACGTGGGCATCAGGCCACACAGAGTATACCTCCTGAATACAGAAGCTACCAAAACAGTCGTGAAGTAGTGAAGTAGTAGTGCTATTTATCTTTCTCATGACTCAAAGATTTAAGTGTCTGTACCTGTGTGTGGGTGTGTGAATGAACAAGTAAATGCATCTGTGTATGTGTGCGTTTGTGTGTATGTGTGTGCACGTGTGTGTGTGTGTGTGTGTGTGCGTGCGTGGGAGGGCGGGTGCCTCTGGCTTCTGCCTCTGTCTGTTAATGTGTGTCAGTCTGCAAGCGAGGCAATGAGCCCGGCTGTGTGCCTGCTGGAACTGCGTGTGTGCATGTGAGTGTGTGAGTGTGTGTGTGCTGACGGGACCTGTCATTATCAGGCCCACACATCTCTGGCACTGTCTGTGTTGACACTCTGCCCGAGGGGGAACGAGTCTGCAGAGGTTGAGGAGAGCAGCGGTTTCCCACGGCTGCTGCTCTCAGCCTCGGCCCTGCCTCTGCATTCCAGGGCTGCCAGCGCTCTGTAAATGTTTGGACAGCCTTGAACAAATAACACACCTTGAAAGGCACAAGCACAAGCTCTCTCTCCCTCTCTGCACACCCCGTCTCTTCATCTGCCTCCTTAAGCTCACATCGCTAACACCCCCAACCGGCCCAAACCACAAATCTACCTCCCTCTCTGCCACCGGCCCGGCCACCGCCACTCTCAAACTTTCCCAGCTTCACTTTCATGCACAAATAAACAGCAGCCTGTGCTGTGTTACTATTGTACACTTGCATATACAAACATGCAGACCCACACCTGTGTATATATAAATACACATGCATGCCTGTTATTTCTTGACAGCACACAGGTTTCACACACAAACACAGAACTATAGGACAGGTACATTCTTGTGAAAAAATTAGCATAAAATACATAACCCCCCCCCTAACATGCATGTAATGGACTAAAGGTAAATTCTGGTCTGGTTTTACAGCTCCCATGTGGCTGACTATGCAGTTATAGCATCTTTAAATTATATTTACATTTTGTTAGTGGAGGGATGAGGCAATCATGTGAAAAATCTGTGCAATTCTTGTGTTTCTTTCAGCCCATTCATCTCATCTAAATATGTGAGGGTGTGCTCACCAGATACTACTGCTAGGAGTCGCCAGAGTCAGGTATTTTTAGGCACCACTCTTCGAGATTTAAAGTAGACATTTGAATCAGTTCAGCTTGACCTGAGGTTGCTAAAGTCAGTTAAGCCATAGCCACCGATTGAGGTGACCACATTCTGCAGGGTCTTTGCCCACAACTGCAGAGGTTCAACTTCCACCACGGCTGTGCACATCTGGCAGTGTTCAGGGGTGGGAAGCCAGTGAAGGATTCGACACAGTATATTAGGGATTACATCCATGTTGAATAATTCCTAGTTTACATTCATCACAGAGGTTATATGCAAATGCAAAGACTTAAGTATCCTTTATGTAGGCAGGTGCAAAGTGAGGGTGTGTAAGTTAGGTTGCATGGTGAGTCTGACCTATTTTAGAGAGTTTGTGCATAAACTTATAATTTATTAGAAACAAAGTACTTAATTTACTGTAACCATACTGTTTCTATGTTGTTGTTGTTGTTGTTGTTTTTTTTGTTTTTTTTACCATAACAACAGCCTGGATCTAATGCCAGCCATACCAAACTTGCCATGTACTGTATATATACAATGTATATGTATATATTACAAAAAGCCAGATATTGAAAAACATTGGCACTGAGTGTAAAAAAAAAAAAGTTTTTGAATGTAATCCAAGTTTTTGCAGACTGATCTGCCTGTAGGGTCGGAAGGATTGTGTCCTTGTTACAACCACAGTGACTCATCCTGGTTGTTCTGTTTGCATCCTCCACAGGGCAACATGAGGAGCTAGCAGCAACAAAGACCACTGCAGAACTGGGAGAAAATGTCAGTTCACACAAGGTCTTTCCCAGTCTTCATGTCACTATGATAATAACACTTGAAAATGGAAGGCATTTGCCAGTGCCATGGCAGTGCCACAGTATAATAATGCATTGTACTGCATCAACAATGGAAGTTGTGAATTGCCCTGAGACAATTCACAAATGTATTTAATTCAGTTGTTGATAAACATGCTCCATCTAAAAAAGTTAGAGTTGAAGCTAGATCTAGCCCATGGTTTACAGCTGATTTAGATGAGCTTTTTAACTCTAGAAACAGAGCTTGGGCGCAAGCTAGACGGTTCAAAACGTCATCTGACTACATCGCCAGATCTAGTCACCACCCAAGCAAATTTGGGAAAGCTGTCGAATCAGTCTCAAGAACTAACAGCTCCTTCCCAACTCATATTGACAATGGTCACATTTTAACTGACTGTAAAGACATCTTCACTGCGTTTAATGAGCACTTCGCTGCTGCTGGGCACCTTTTTGTTCAGGATATGATGGATCTGGATTGTAACCCAGAACCATAAGATGACCAGCATGGTAACTCTCACCCACCACATTTGAGCTTGTCTTCCTTTTCTTGTGATGAAGTCACTGGTGCTCTTCTTGCTATGGATACAAAGCAATCAACCGGCGCAGATAATCTGGATGCCTTTTTTCGGTAGCACTACATAATACGGCCCGCGACTTACAGCGTACCTACCGCTCTCTTGCCGCGTAGGTTGCCGCTTATTTCACACAAGTACTGAGTAACTGCAGCTCACTTTCCCCCCTGTTTCCCCCGTGCATTTACAGTGTAACTAGGCTGCGTCTTAGCGCGTAACTTACATCCTGCTTCACACCAACTTCCACAGAAGTACAGGGTAACTCTCGCTGTTTTACAGTTTAACTAGGCTGCGTCTTGGCACGTAACTCCTGTCCTACTTTACACCAAATTACACAGTAACTCTCGCTCACTCCGCCACTAATTACCCCGCATTTTACAGTATAACTAGGCTGTGTCTTAGAGCGTAACTCCCGTACAATTACGTCCTACTTTCCCCGGACTTACAGTGTAACTCCTGCCAGGTACATTAGAAATTAAATAGTCTACTGTACAATATGTTGCAATCCATGTTTTCCAAAAGTGTCAGCAGCTACATTTCACCTCTATTTCAGAGATTTATTATTCATTATTTAATTGTATGGTTTGGAATAGGTGAGAAATGGGTATAGAGTGTGGACATTTTCCAATACAGTAACAGGCTGGCTGGTAGCAAACTTACCTCTCTAAAATGCACATCTATGAAAGTCTAGTTCTGTCATCCAAGGGCAAAACACAAACTATACAGTAATACATCCACAATAATGAGTCATTCGGAGAGTTAGAAAATGTTTTTATTATTTATTAACCAGAAAACACATGACACATCCACATCCATGATCATTCATAAACTTTAAGTACAGTAAGTACCCTACTGTAAGTGAGCACTGTTACCCCTCCTTAGTCTGCACCTACACAGTAGCTGTCATGCACCTACACACTACTTGTCTTAGAGTTACCCAGTAAGTAGAGGGTAACGGGCTGTATTATAAAGTAATGGCTGTTACTCCCTCCTTAGTCTGCACCTACACAGTAGCTGTCATGCACCTACACACTACTTGTCTTAGAGTTACCCAGTAAGTAGAGGGTAACGGGCTGTATTATAAAGTAATGGCTGTTACTCCCTCCTTAGTCTGCACCTACACAGTAGCTGTCATGCACCTACACACTACTTGTCTTAGAGTTACCCAGTAACTAGAGGGTAACGGGCTGTATTATAAAGTAATGGCTGTTACTCCCTCCTTAGTCTGCACCTATACAGTAGCTGTCATGCACCTACACTGTACTTGTCTTAGAGTTACCCAGTAACTAGAGGGTAACGGGCTGTATTATAAAGTAATGGCTGTTACTCCCTCCTTAGTCTGCACCTATACAGTAGCTGTCATGCACCTACACTGTACTTGTCTTAGAGTTACCCAGTAACTAGAGGGTAACGGGCTGTATTATAAAGTAATGGCTGTTACTCCCTCCTTACGCTGCACCTATACAGTAGCTGTCATGCACCTACACACTACTTGTCTTAGAGTTACCCAGTAACTAGAGGGTAACGGGCTGTATTATAAAGTAATGGCTGTTACTCCCTCCTTAGTCTGAACCTATACAGTAGCTGTCATGCACCTACACACTACTTGTCTTAGAGTTACCCAGTAACTAGAGGGTAACGGGCTGTATTATAAAGTAATGGCTGTTACTCCCTCCTTAGTCTGCACCTATACAGTAGCTGTCATGCACCTACACTGTACTTGTCTTAGAGTTACCCAGTAACTAGAGGGTAACGGGCTGTATTATAAAGTAATGGCTGTTACTCCCTCCTTTCGCTGCACCTATACAGTAGCTGTCATGCACCTACACTGTACTTGTCTTAGAGTTACCCAGTAACTAGAGGGTAACGGGCTGTATTATAAAGTATTCTTTGTTATTCCCTCCTTAGAGTGCAAATACACTGTAATTGTCCTGCAACTACAATGTAGTTGTCCCGGAGTTACCCAGTACCTACAAAGTAGCGGGCTGTATTATAAAGTATTCTTTGTTATTCCCTCCTTAGTGTGCAAATACACTGTAATTGTCCTGCAACTACACTGTAGTTGTCCTGGAGTTACCCAGTACCTTCTACTACAGCTGTAACTACTGTCTAAGTAGAACCAGTAAGTTAGAACACAGTTTGTTTCACGAGATAACATCATCTGAAAGTACAGTAATACAAAGACAAAACTAACTAAAGTGTCCCTGACATCATAAAATAACAGATTTCTACTGGCTTTTGTTATTTACATTAAAGTTCAGTTTTGTTCCTTCTGTTATAAACTGTTTCATTTAGTTTTGATCCATCTGTCTGGTCCTTCTAGGTCTAAAATAGTCAGTCAAGTCAGTTTCATTTGACAAAATGTACTTTCTAAGTTAGAAGAGTCAAGTTGAAAAGATTGTTGTGATACTACTATCACACTGGAGTGTGACACTCAGTAATGGAGACTGGATGGGCTCCTCCATAAAAGGTGATCTTGATCTTGATCCAGCTCCTTGGGTCAAGGCAGAGATCAGGGTCATGGGTGGCGTGCCATCTCCCTCGTCAGGTACCATTTTCATGGCATCTCAAAAACCTCACCTGTGTAGAAACATAATTATATATTGTATCATCAACTTCATCACATAAATGCATCACTGTAAAACAAAGTGAGAAAATTAATAACTTTGAACGGTACAGTTTTTCTCATCATGGAATAGGTACTTAATCCCGGTTTTACCTTTCACATCATAAATCATTAGCCTTTTAAACCATAACTTGTAAGCATATTAATCAATTACAAATTATACATATTTTTTTCTTTAACTATTGAGTAAATATTTTAACCATTTAAAAATCTTCAATTTTACAAAATCAATGCTATGACCATACTGTTTCACAACTGTAGGCTGCACCAGTACATTATTGTTACTCTTGACTGTATTCATCATAACATTTATGACCAACAGTAACGTTAGCTAATGGAGCTAATGTGGACAGTACTAACACAAATACAGTTCCCGGTTAGCGTGGTTCAGGGGAAAACACACACTATTATCTTTAGCACAAGCTAACATTGCTAGCTGCGTTAGCATAGCTACTTAACTCACCAAGAGGTTGATAACGCGGTCAAACTGCCGTCGCACAGGTCCTCGGTTCATCCCTCTCGTCTCCCGGGGTGTTTGCTCTGTGTTTATATCAACATATCACATCGTAGACATTGCATGATTTCCC
This sequence comes from Trachurus japonicus, assembly GCF_045865225.1. Classification (NCBI taxonomy): domain Eukaryota; kingdom Metazoa; phylum Chordata; class Actinopteri; order Carangiformes; family Carangidae; genus Trachurus; species Trachurus japonicus. Next base: position 18,098,496 of record NC_140913.1, on the reverse strand, counting down.
TCATTTCTCCACTTCGTCTCCTCCTTTCGTCCCTGGCTGTGTCAACAAGCTCCGTCCTCGCTGTGAGGTGGGACTTTCTACCTTCTCAACAGGCAACCAATGGCAAGTGAGCAGCTTCTGGTCTGACCAATGACAGATGGTCAAATCTGAGAGACTGTGGTTGTCAAATAGGATGAAATAAGTTGTCAATCACAGTCACTCACCTTTGACCATCTGTCATTGGTCAGACCAGAAGCTGCTCACTTGCCATTGGTTGCCTGTTGAGAAGGTAGAAAGTCCCACCTCACAGCGAGGACGGAGCTTGTTGACACAGCCAGGGACGACAGGAGGAGACGAAGTGGAGAAATGAGGGAAATTATGCAATGTCTACGATGTGATATGTTGATATAAACACAGAGCAAACACCCCGGGAGACGAGAGGGATGAACCGAGGACCTGTGCGACGGCAGTTTGACCGCGTTATCAACCTCTTGGTGAGTTAAGTAGCTATGCTAACGCAGCTAGCAATGTTAGCTTGTGCTAAAGATAATAGTGTGTGTTTTCCCCTGAACCACGCTAACCGGGAACTGTATTTGTGTTAGTACTGTCCACATTAGCTCCATTAGCTAACGTTACTGTTGGTCATGAATGGTATGATGAATACAGTCAAGAGTAACAATAATGTACTGGTGCAGCCTACAGTTGTGAAACAGTATGGTCATAGCATTGATTTTGTAAAATTGAAGATTTTTAAATGGTTAAAATATTTACTCAATAGTTAAAGAAAAAAATATGTATAATTTGTAATTGATTAATATGCTTACAAGTTATGGTTTAAAAGGCTAATGATTTATGATGTGAAAGGTAAAACCGGGATTAAGTACCTATTCCATGATGAGAAAAACTGTACCGTTCAAAGTTATTAATTTTCTCACTTTGTTTTACAGTGATGCATTTATGTGATGAAGTTGATGATACAATATATAATTATGTTTCTACACAGGTGAGGTTTTTGAGATGCCATGAAAATGGTACCTGACGAGGGAGATGGCACGCCACCCATGACCCTGATCTCTGCCTTGACCCAAGGAGCTGGATCAAGATCAAGATCACCTTTTATGGAGGAGCCCATCCAGTCTCCATTACTGAGTGTCACACTCCAGTGTGATAGTAGTATCACAACAATCTTTTCAACTTGACTCTTCTAACTTAGAAAGTACATTTTGTCAAATGAAACTGACTTGACTGACTATTTTAGACCTAGAAGGACCAGACAGATGGATCAAAACTAAATGAAACAGTTTATAACAGAAGGAACAAAACTGAACTTTAATGTAAATAACAAAAGCCAGTAGAAATCTGTTATTTTATGATGTCAGGGACACTTCAGTTAGTTTTGTCTTTGTATTACTGTACTTTCAGATGATGTTATCTCGTGAAACAAACTGTGTTCTAACTTACTGGTTCTACTTAGACAGTAGTTACAGCTGTAGTAGAAGGTACTGGGTAACTCCAGGACAACTACAGTGTAGTTGCAGGACAATTACAGTGTATTTGCACACTAAGGAGGGAATAACAAAGAATACTTTATAATACAGCCCGCTACTTTGTAGGTACTGGGTAACTCCGGGACAACTACATTGTTGTTGCAGGACAATTACAGTGTATTTGCACTCTAAGGAGGGAATAACAAAGAATACTTTATAATACAGCCCGTTACCCTCTAGTTACTGGGTAACTCTAAGACAAGTACAGTGTAGGTGCATGACAGCTACTGTATAGGTGCAGCGTAAGGAGGGAGTAACAGCCATTACTTTATAATACAGCCCGTTACCCTCTAGTTACTGGGTAACTCTAAGACAAGTACAGTGTAGGTGCATGACAGCTACTGTATAGGTGCAGACTAAGGAGGGAGTAACAGCCATTACTTTATAATACAGCCCGTTACCCTCTAGTTACTGGGTAACTCTAAGACAAGTAGTGTGTAGGTGCATGACAGCTACTGTATAGGTTCAGACTAAGGAGGGAGTAACAGCCATTACTTTATAATACAGCCCGTTACCCTCTAGTTACTGGGTAACTCTAAGACAAGTAGTGTGTAGGTGCATGACAGCTACTGTATAGGTGCAGCGTAAGGAGGGAGTAACAGCCATTACTTTATAATACAGCCCGTTACCCTCTAGTTACTGGGTAACTCTAAGACAAGTACAGTGTAGGTGCATGACAGCTACTGTATAGGTGCAGACTAAGGAGGGAGTAACAGCCATTACTTTATAATACAGCCCGTTACCCTCTACTTACTGGGTAACTCTAAGACAAGTAGTGTGTAGGTGCATGACAGCTACTGTATAGGTGCAGACTAAGGAGGGAGTAACAGCCATTACTTTATAATACAGCCCGTTACCCTCTACTTACTGGGTAACTCTAAGACAAGTAGTGTGTAGGTGCATGACAGCTACTGTGTAGGTGCAGACTAAGGAGGGGTAACAGTGCTCACTTACAGTAGGGTACTTACTGTACTTAAAGTTTATGAATGATCATGGATGTGGATGTGTCATGTGTTTTCTGGTTAATAAATAATAAAAACATTTTCTAACTCTCCGAATGACTCATTATTGTGGATGTATTACTGTATAGTTTGTGTTTTGCCCTTGGATGACAGAACTAGACTTTCATAGATGTGCATTTTAGAGAGGTAAGTTTGCTACCAGCCAGCCTGTTACTGTATTGGAAAATGTCCACACTCTATACCCATTTCTCACCTATTCCAAACCATACAATTAAATAATGAATAATAAATCTCTGAAATAGAGGTGAAATGTCGCTGCTGACACTTTTGGAAAACATGGATTGCAACATATTGTACAGTAGACTATTTAATTTCTAATGTACCTGGCAGGAGTTACACTGTAAGTCCGGGGAAAGTAGGACGTAATTGTACGGGAGTTACGCTCTAAGACACAGCCTAGTTATACTGTAAAATGCGGGGTAATTAGTGGCGGAGTGAGCGAGAGTTACTGTGTAATTTGGTGTAAAGTAGGACAGGAGTTACGTGCCAAGACGCAGCCTAGTTAAACTGTAAAACAGCGAGAGTTACCCTGTACTTCTGTGGAAGTTGGTGTGAAGCAGGATGTAAGTTACGCGCTAAGACGCAGCCTAGTTACACTGTAAATGCACGGGGGAAACAGGGGGGAAAGTGAGCTGCAGTTACTCAGTACTTGTGTGAAATAAGCGGCAACCTACGCGGCAAGAGAGCGGTAGGTAGGCTACGCTGTAAGTCGCGGGCCGTATTATGTAGTGCTACCCTTTTTTCTTAAACTGTCAGGGCCTCTAATTTGTCAGAACTGAGCTGGGTAAAATGTCCTTCTCTCACAATGCACCTTACATGTGGAACAATCTGCAGAAAATCTTAAAGTTGGAATCTCTCCCATCAGTACAGCAGTTCAAAATCCTCGTCTCAAACCTGGTTTCACTGGATTTTAATTGTTTTAATTGTACTTGATAATGATTGTTTGACTGTGTTCACTGTTCTTACCTGTTTTCTAATATTTTCTTTTATGTAAACTCTTGTTCTTATTTGCTGTATTTGTTGTTCTCTCAACACCATTGTAAACAAGGACCTTCCTCAATGGTCTTCGAGAATAAATAAAGGTTATAATAAAGTTGGAGTCACCTTAAAAAACCCGGAGTGCTACATGTTGAAAAAGAAAATGTTATCTGACTTAAATCCCCATGAGGATCAACAGCCATAAAGCTAAAGGGAGAATTTACTCTAAAACAGGTATACTATGTCAAATCTGTAATGATAGTATTTAATCAAAATCTGTGCAGTAACAGAGCCAAAGCCTCTGACACCCATTCACCACAACCATGAAGATTTTACATAATTTTCATGCTCATAAAAATGACAAGGCTTCTACACTAGAGAAGAAACAGGCACTGAAGTAGCGTGTACTGCTTGATCTGATAAGAAAATGAAGTTTGAATTGCAGCTTGTAGATGTTTTGATACACGCTCACCCTCAACTAAACCCCAGGACATGCAGACATAGTGTTTACATGGCCTGCTAACCACACAAAGACTTCCTGCCAAAGAGGGGTTGTGAACATGATGACAGTTCTCAAACTCAGTTTAATGAGCTCCTAATCATGTAACAAAACCACATGCTGATAATACAAGAGGTAATGACTGCTTCCTCCCAGAAGTCCTCTCGATGTGCACTGGTGATTAAGACATTCGAGCTACTGTGAATCCAAACATCCATGCCATTAGGACAAATGTCTGCATAATGTAGCCACTTGTCAGCTGGGCCCTCCCTCATACAGTATGTGAACAGCACATTCATTGGGTAATGGGCTTGATGAGCAACAACATGGCACGATAATAGCGAGGCTGACCCAGTATGAATTTCCACACAACCACCCACACGTGCAGCCTGATGTCTGCCAGCAGCTGTGGAATCTGGAGTTCCTTGCTCATAGTAAATCCCACGAAACATAACGCAGGACAACTTCCACTGCACTCCTCGGGCAGCAGCCACTCAAACACGGCTCTGTTTTCATTGTCGGGAGGCCTCAGGGTACATATTTCTGTAATTTGGCTTTTATGCTCAGCAGTTTTGCAGCTGTGATGACATTTGGGTGTCGCCCCCCTGTTTCTCACGGTCTTGCTGCCAACGCTGCTCCGGCCGCTGGTCGTCAGCCAAGACTGAGGTCTGTGTGTCAGCCCCCACTTCTTGTGTACACATGCACACTGAATGAAGGTGCTTTTGAAAAAAAATATTCCTGGCAATCAAGTTCAACCACAGTGGGCTTTTTTTCCCTTTTTTTTTCTTAGGGTCAGTTTTCCAAACTGTAGCTTAATGGTTCCAGGGGGGGGGGGGGGGTTATAAGTACAGCACATTGAAGTGGTTCAATAAATACACAGGCTTTCTTTGTTTTTATGCTTTGTAGGTGCCTCAGGTGACGACCTCTGTAGATATACGAGTGATTGTATTGACGGTTATGTCCATCGTTAACATCTGTCAGCTTTTTATTTGAACTCTGCAGCCACTGTGGCTTGTTACTTTTGCCTTTAATTCATTATGTGAATGAATTTTACTTTAGATCAGTTTGCAAACAAAACTGGCACACTCATTGAGAGCAACCTGTTGCATATATAAAGCTATAGGTTTATAACCTATACAGAATATAAAGTGTAAAAATTGTTTATGGACATATATTTGGATTTTTCATATGACATAAGATGTTGCGAACATACATATTTAATTAATGTATGCAGATTTACATAAATTATACATACAAAATATAATGTATATTTTCCTTTTTAATTTCAACATTAGTTTTGATATTTACTTGACCCCCTCCCCCCCCATTTTCTTAGAGGTTACTGTAAAGTGACCATGGGTCTCATGAAAGGCACTATATAAATTAAAGTTATCATTATTACTGGGATTTAAAAAACAACAACTTATGTGGCTTTATTTTATATGTACATGTATGGCATGTATAGAAATGTAATTTAAGCACATACTATATTATATTTGCATGTGGGTCATGACAAACAAGTTTTCATGAAGATATAAAACAGAACTCTAGCTGCAATTGTTAATTGAAGCCTTTTTGAAGTTTTAAATGAAACTGTCCATCTTGGGCTAAATTTAGACTGAATGTCTAATAATGTGTGTGCAAGATTTGGACTGTCACTCCAGATAATCACCTTTCTCTCTGGTCCTCCTGTGTAAACAGGCATTCTGAAATCATTTCCTGGTTAGGAGGGACCGGTGAGCAGAAAAGGGAGTGGGTTTGGGCCTTGGGGGAGGGTTAATGGTGGGTGTTCCCCACGGTTGCCCCCAGTCTGCTTGTTCTCAGCTGTCCTCCCGGAAACCTTGGACCAGCTGCTGCCCATTACACCAGGAATGTGTGCCTGGGTCAGATGCCAGGAGAGTGGTGGCACATTAATAACAGAGTGACCACTGGCCCGGGCCTCTTGTGAGTTATTAACATGGCACACTCAAATCCTTCCCATGTCCCTCAGCCCACCCCCCTCCCTTAACCACCCACCCTGACAGCAGCTGCCGAACTTTCGGTTTCCCAGGGAGTGAGTCAGCGTGTGCATGTGTGTTTGTGTGTGTGTGTCGCAGGGTGGGGAGTTTATGGGGTCATGCTATCTGATTAATTGGTCAGATATGCATACCAATGGTTCCTGTTTTGCCTAATTGTTTAGCACAGCTGGGATTTTATATCAGAGCACAATGCCAAAAACACTATCAGTTATCAGCAGTCTATAGTCACACTGCAGTAAGTCCATCACACAGGAAAATATCAGAATTACTAAGATTTACGTAAGATGCAGGAAGCGTCAGTGGAAAAATGTTAACTTTACAAATTTGAGATGGAAAAGAAAAGTCTTTGAGTGACTGTCTGTGGTGGTGAATGAAACTAGACATCTCGAGCCACGGCAATCACTTCCTGGCTATGGATCTTCAAAGGTAACGGAAATGCTGAAGTGTCTTTGAAATGTCTAAGGGGCAAAAATAATTACTCTCGTTTTTTAGGCTATCTTTTCATGAATGCACTTAGTAAGGAGTTTCAGTAGGAATGTACATCACACATGTTAAAGATCCATTTATCATCTTCAATCAACTGAATGTGAAACATGTTTCTCATTATTGGAACCAGCTTGATTGGCAGAATTTAAGGACCCCACTCATGTGACTGTGTATGAGCCACAGAGTGTGTTACAAGGCTTGTGGAAAGCAGTTTTTCTTTACATAATCTTTGAACATATTCAGGGAGTGAGCACCTGGGCGGATCATTTTGGCCCTAATGATATGGCCTGACAACAAAACAACCCAAAAGGTACTTGAGGAGGGTTTTTGGAGCCTGGGCCTAATTACAACATGGGACAAAAAAATCAAACCACCCCACGCTTAATTGGCTTCTTTTCTTTCATGGTCCTATACATGGCCATTCAATCATGAGATGGAGGCAAACAAAAAACCCTTGCTCTCTCCTTGACCCAAAACACTCCTCTAATTGCCACTGCATGGTTGGCTACAGCTGAAAGTGGACTATCCTATAGAGAGCATCCGAAAGCTCCACAATGTAAGATAAACATACAATTTTGCATCAAGGAAAAAAAACAAACAAACAACAAGAAACATGTAATTGTTTCTATACTTCAGTATAATGGGTTTATTTTCTAAAGCTTAAATTTTCTTTAGTAGTTTAGCATGAGTATCTACTCACGTGTCATGTGCACAAACTTTGCCAACGACTACATGGGTGCAAAAAGAGCTGACAGGAAAGTGTTTGGTTTGCTCTCATGTGACTCAGACCACTTCCCTGGTGCAGAAACTTGTGCAGCACTGAAAGTAGGCACCAACTTTTCTTTTCGTTTTCATTTTAAATTTCTAGTTCATGGTTCAGCCATACTCTGTCAATTTCAACATGAACTGCAATGCTCGTGAAATTCGGCAAAATCTGTGCCCAAAAAAGGTCACGGGTGCAGGAGGGTACGGTGTCTCATTCCCATCCATTGTTTGCTTACAGTCAGAAATGTGTGGTTTCTTTGCACTGCGTGGTAAAGCGTCAGTCTGGTTTCATGCGTCTGCTGGCAGGGTCATGACCTGGCACATTCACACATGTGGCATTTGCACAGCGGCCGCATGCCAGAGCAGTAGGCTACTGCGCCAGCAAGACGGCTGTGAGGACATGTGCAGGCAGACATGGCTGAAGAAACAGTGTGACATACATGTATCAAGTGGCCGACTTTTTTTTTTTAGGTACACTAGTAGTGACTAGTAAATATATCACCTTCGTAAGCTTTTATCAAAAGAGTGCACGGAAGATGCAACGGTAAGTGAGAAGAGTAAAAAATAGAAAAATATAACTGCTGTGTGCAACACTCAATCATTCATTCAACTGAGATAAATACCATTCACAGACAGACAAGTGGAAGAGCTGTTAGAGTGTAAGTGTATGTGTGTGTGTGTGTGCCACATTGAGACCACCATGTGGGACCCTCCTTTCACTCTCTCTTCCCCTCGCACGGCTGCTTCTAATCTCTGACCCCCATCAATAAGATGCATTCAGAGTCCATCAAACAGACGAGTTGCTGCACAAGCAGCCGCGCACCGCTGGGGGGAGAACCATGGGAAACACTCTCTTAATTGTCCCCAAAACCTTTTTAAAGAATATTAATCTGCATTAGCTGACCATGAGCCTTTCTCCGAGGGGCTTTCTTCTAGAGAGGGCTACAGCAGCCCACTCAGCCAACAGACCATTAAACGTGACAGGTCTTTGTGGAGAACAGAGACACAAGCTCCCAGGAAAGTGCAGCTAACAAACCCCTGCTTAAGAAAAGGGGAAGCTAACAGGTTAGCTAGCAGTGCGTCTGGTTCGTATCAAGCACTTTGCTGCACCAGCCTCAGATCTGTTAGGAGCTATTACGCATCCCAGTGGAGTGAGTCTGTACTGTTAGCCATAACTCTGGCACGTCATTAGAGGTAAAGCTTTTCCAGCCTCAGTGATGTCATGGCTTCACTTACATCCTCCTCTTGGTAGTGAAACATATTTTACTTGGGAAACACCTTGAATAGCTGCATAATTTTTCCAATGGCCTCATTCTGTTTAAAGGGTGAGACAGAGACAAATAACATAATACACTCACATTCACACCTTTGGAAACGTTAGAGTTTCCAATTAACCTAAGGTGCATGTAAGTTTTGGTTAAACTAAAATCCAGCTTGTTATTTGTCATATATTATTTAATACTTACAGGTTCCTGTTTTTAAATGTAAGTGCAGAAAACAAGATGATTTAAACAAACAGGAAACAATTATTTTAAAGGAAAGGAGAAATAAATTATACTTGAACTTTATTCAAGGGCATAGAAAATATCTGTTTCATGGTGCAATATTTGCTATTTACATATCTATACAGAGTTAATGCCACAGAAAACAACCTGCAGTTACAATCACAATATTTGCACTTTAATGATCTAGACTTGAAGATGTTTCTTGATTTGTTGGAAGTGATTTGTATAATTCTAAGCCCCTGACCCAGGCAGTCTGTAGGGCATGGTGATATTGTCCATCACATTAGTCACATTTAGAGGACTTTATGAGCCTGGATGGAGTGAGCCATGTGTTAAGGTTGGTGTTAAGCTGCTGCAACCTTTTTTGTGCTCAGGCTCACAGCTCAGAGCGACACCATGGGATGTAGAAGGAATGGCCGAGCATTCGGGTTTCACTCTAATTTGAGGGGTCAACTCATCTCTGAGCAGAATAATGCGATAAAAGACCAGGGGCCAGATGCATAAAAGTGTGTGCAGATTCAAGTTTAGAGAATGCAATTTGTCTTTATATCAAAAGGAATAATGATCTTAGCGTGATGCCTGTAAATTGGGATGTATAAGTGGTCTTAACTAAAAAGTACTACATTTTGAATGTTTGCTTATAATAAAACTGGCTTATTTAAGCTCATTGTCATTCCTTTCACCTTAAACAGACAGTCAGTAACTTAAACACATTTACTCCCCACTGGGTGCAGGATTGACTGCTCTTTTACAAATGGGAGAGCTGAATTTTTTCCTTCGTTTCACTCATTCTGTCTCTGAGCTGCTTGCGGTGACCTTCTGACATCATTACTCAAAAACATCAGCAAATGTGGTTTCCTTATTGGGCCCTGAAAGTGGCATATGTTGCCTAGAATGGGCTGTTCATTAATCAAAAGCAGTTAGGTGCTAAATAGGCAGGATCCTGGTTGAGGAGTGGTGATGAGGGGTCTCCCCCACTAACACAACCAACCACCACAGTTCATATCAGCCCACTGAAAGGGGATTCATCACCTTGTCATTCTTAAATAATAAAAAGCTATGAAGCTGAATTTCAGTGTGGGCTGATGGGATTTGGATGAATGTGTGTGTCTGTGATGCAGAGGGACTGAGAGCCGACGGTCAGGAATGGGCGGAGCTGTCTTGTTGGTGACACAAAGCCGTTGCTGTGCAATCAGCTTGGTGTAAAATCGCCGCTCTGTGGTCCTCACAAAGGCTCACAAAGGCAGGGGGCTGGTGGCTGGGGCGGGAGTGCGGCGACACAGCTGTGAGCAGGGCCTACACATCCCGGCTCAATATGGGCCCTCCTCACATCTGTAGCAGCTTGGCCCCTGCTTCCGCCAGGTCCCGGGACAATGGAGGCCCTCGGCAGACCCCTTTTGTTGCAAAGTTTTTCAGAGTTTCTTTTTAGCCTAAATCTTAAATATTTCATTGGGCCTCCTTCGCTCACTCCCTTTCTTTCACCACCATATTGAACAGCATCACCAGGACCTCTTCTGCTTACCCCCCCCTTCACTTTAGTAACGCCCTAAAGACAACAAAGGATTTCTTCTAAATCTATTTGGGACCTGCTGTTACTTGAAAACAAGTTAAATTAAACAGAGGAAACAAACATGTACTGCATTATGTTTATGTTATCAATTTTGAAATGTGCCTTATATTTACAAGTTCAAGAGATATTTTCTGAATCACTTCCTGAGTTGTGATAGATACAGTGTTGGTTTTAAATTATGAGGCAGGCCCCTGAAACTGAAATAAAGACAAACTGCCAGACTATCAAATCATTGTCATTTCACACAAAAGTCTTTATTGCATAAGTATATTTAGAACTTGGCTTAACTTTGTACCCATATATGCTTGATATCCATATGTTTCCCATATACTTTACATGTTTGATGCCTGTGTGTGCTGTGACTCTGTGTTGTCTTTTTACATGGTGTTCCTGAAGAAATGTCATTTTATGTCAAGTGTAATTTCCTAAAAGACTAACCCTAACAAATCAAATGACACTTACTTTGACAACTTGAATTCCACAGGTGCTCCTGTTGCACGTGTGACAGTTTGTTCTAACCTAAATCTGTCAATGAGACATTTAACCTAACAGACTGTTGCTTAAATATGTATTTGTAATTCGGTATAACAATACAGAGGCTAATTAAGCCTATAGCCCTCAAAATTAGGACTTTACGTGCACTCGTTTAAATGTTGAATCACCAGTAGTTAGTGAAGTGATGAACAGTTTCTGAGTACATTGAACCTGACAATAAAAGTCAAATAATGAAACTTCATTGAAATTCAAATATATTCATGGCATATGGTCACATTAGCAACATTGAGTGCCATTATTAAGTGTTAAGTCACAAGCTTCTCGGTGTATGGGAGGCCTCACATAAACGCCATGTATAGAAGAAGTGACCAAACACTCCCATCCAAATATTAAACACTTGTTAATAACTTTTCCGGCCCGGCAGAAGAACTTCTGTCAAGATGGATAAAAAGGGCTGAAAAGCATTTGTCTTTATGCTGAGCCTTAAACTGGTGAGATTGGACTGAGTGACAAAGAGAAGCTTTGTTAAAAAAAAGAAGAGGAGGGGGAAGAGGGGCGGTTGATTTATCCAGCACTTTAAGGGACCCTAATGAATAATTCAGTGTTATCATTCAACTTGATGCTCGATTATTATGTTTTTCTTCTTTCTTCACACGTGAGGGACCCTGACAGACAGGGGGTATCATGCAGGGGCACCTAGGGGGAAGTAATGCACACACAAGGACAAAACAAGAAAGGCTGCAGTGCAGTCACTCTGCTGTCAGCTTGATAAATATAATGTGTCACCAATTAAAAACTCGTTGCCATTCTTTAATTCAGCCAAGGCCTTGTTAACCGCTGCCTGGCAGGGAGGCTGCCAGAGTAGCCACTGCCTCTGCGACCAGCACCACCATAATAGAGGCCCCTGCTTTCCCGTCCTTTTTAAAACCAGGGCCATTCCCTTTGGCATGTAAATAAGACATTCATTCGGCAGCACTTTTCCGATAGAAAAAAATGACCATCGATGTCTTTGATTTTCATCTTTTTTTTTCCCCTGGGAAAACAAAGAATTCTATAGTTTCAGATTTTTATTCAAAAAAACCTTTTTTGGGCCTTTCTTTGGGAGTATTCTCATGGTAATCATGTTGACTCAACTTTGTGCAACGTGGCTATACAACGCATATGAACCCTAGCAGGAGTCCATTACAGAAATACCATTTAGCAAGCTGTTTCTGTGAGAAAGTCAAACGTTTAAGGGGCTTTTTTGTGCCCGAGTGGGACAAGGGTCCCGCGGAAGCAGCAGGAGTCCTTTGGAAACTTCAGTGAAACCAAAGGCCTCTCAGGTCTGAGATACTTCCCAGCTGAAGTCATAAGTGTTGAAAATGCAGAAAAGCAGGTTTTTCTTTTTCTTTTTTTTAAACAATGTCTAACTCCTTGTCAACCATGACTGCTACGCTATTTAGCAACTTTCCTTTCCGACACTGGATAAGTGGATGTCACAAAGATTTCACTTTTCACAGACAGTTAGTTTTATAGATAATTTCCATTTGAAAGAAATTCCATAAAATGTATTATTGCAGTACAGTAATATATTACCACTACTTCATATTACCGTATATCTTGGGATCACAAGCAAAGGCATTTTCTGATTTTAGCTTTAGGCACAAAATCTATTTAGAGTGAGAACATGGTTTGAGAAGAATTACTGCACTTTGTTAAGGTTGGAAAAGTGTGGTCATTGTGATAACAGTAATAACCACTTTCTTAAATAATAATAATAATCATGGTTACTCTCGGTCTTCAGTGTTGATTAGTCCAAGATTGTGTTGTTGTCACAGTCTAATCATGCCACCATGCAGACTTCCTCCTTTGCTTGTGGAGTCATAATTCTTACACCCACAAGAAGATTTTGTTGATTGAAAATAAACATTTGAGGTTTTTGGAATTTTCTGAAAAGATTGAAGCTATGTTTTCTCTTGAGGTGCTGTGTTGCAGCAAAACATACACAAGGAAGAACATTGATATATTTTATCCTTGAACAAGAGTTGTAATTAAATTAGTAGGGATAGGGCGACTAATTTGTTTATCTACTTTGATTTACACGTTTTCTTCTCCCACAAACCTTTTGTTTAAAATTGTACTCAGCAGTGGGGAAAGATCTGGAAACATTTCTAAACAATGAATTTTAGGAATTCAGAGGTCATGCTACTTACAATTTTCAATCTCTCAATATCCCTAATCAAGCTCATCCCAGAGTAGGACATAAAAGAATGAAGTATGAACATCTGAATGAGCGCAAGTCTCCCTCTTCAGCCCCCCTTCCTCTCCATCTCTGCCTGCTCATTATCCCTGTCACACTGGACCAGGGCCCACTTGGCACAGCCTTGTGGACTTAATTGAATTAGACATACCCGCTTGTTTAGGCATTGTGCTGTGGCATGAGAATTTCCCCGCTATCTCTATGAAGGCAGAAGAAAAGAGAGGCATCGGCAACACTTGTCGGTGGATCTGAGAGTTGGAGATTCTCAGAGATGGAAGGGCTGATGCATAAACGAAATACCACCAGTCTCCCATTGTGCCCCTGCTCAGTGCCAAGTGCAGAGTGGGACTTGTCTACAGATGGCACTTCACTTAACCCCGAGGGGCAAGGTGGTGAAACCGTTGGTGTGAAACTGTTTTATGTTGGGTGTGCATTTCTGGGGACAGTGGAAAACTAATGGTGATTGTTAGTCAATATCTGGAAAAAAATTCCTGTGTGCTTTATATTTAGACACAGCATCTAATGCATTGTCCTGATTTAAGTTCATATTTTATTTCAATCAAAACAGGAGTAATTAAAAGATGATTTCTGTAACTCTCTCTGTATGAGTTGTTGATGTTTCTCCATTATTATTTGTCATGAATAAAACAAACCAGGATGAATTTAAAAAAAAGTAGATTAACTGATTAGTATTAGTATGAATATTTAAGTTTGTAAATAGGTAAAGTTTCCCCATTATAATTTACTTGATCATTTTATGTACTGTGTATTTATGGTAAAATAGTGTGCACCAACCATCTGTTACGTTGCTCAATAAAACCATTTGAAGCAGCTCTTCAACACCAATGGCAGAACTCCTGGTGTCAGCTTAACCCTCTGACTTCAACCTTTTCTAGCCACAGTATTGGGGCTGACTTTAAAGTCAAGAGTCAGACACTTTGTGATTTTGAGATTTTTTTTTCTCGCTCGCTCTCTTTTTAGGCTTTAAAATGGAAAGAAACCTCCTCTAATGTGATTGCCCTTTTCCATTTACCCAGATGGGTTGAAAACGGAGGTGCTACAAGGGGATGCCTAGGCGCTGTCACTACATAACGTCACCTCCCTAACCCCAGGGGTCAGGGCCAGATTGACACCATAACCCACAGACCTGATCCTCCCTCAGCCTCTTTAGAAGTGCACCCGGCCGGCAGTAATACGGCCCGCACTTTATTCATTTGGAGATCAGCCAAGCTGAAAAGATAAGCTCTGAATAATTGGAGCCCACAGACCACGGAGAATCTGATGGGATCTCTGAGTCTTTAACTTTTTCTCCCTCTCTCTATACCCTCTTATAACTGGAGGACACCCCTTGTTAGATTCAGGCAGCCAGATGGGCGAGAGAGGAGTGGAGCGATCTGCGGTGCTTTAGAGAGAGGGATGACACTGGCTGTAGGGACCTGTCACTCGTGCAGGGAAAATGAATGTGGAGCTTAATGAATCCTCCACAGCCACCAGTGGACAAGACGCAGCTCTGTGTGGACACCAGACAAGCAGACAGTACACCATCCAGCCTCCTTTTCAGTCCCTCTTTTTTCCTCTCTCACGGCCTCATGGCCTCTCTCATTCTGGTGAAGTCTCACCAGTTCAGTTGATTTCCATGGGATTTGACTGTAATTTGGCTTTAATTTTGAAAGGAAAACCACGAGGGAACTTTTTTTTTATCCAGAAGAAAATATGCATTTGAAAAAACATTTTAAAAAAGCAGACAAAATTGTCTTCACACAAGGTGGTCCTAAAGGAGTTTATGACAAAGTGTAGAGTTGTAGTGCCATGTAAACATCCCCGTGAGACACACGATAACTTGCTAATAGAGCAGTCAAATCTCTCTGGGAGGTGGGAAAATGAGGTTTGCTACTGTGGCTGCTGTAGTTAATCATCCCTCTGTCAAATTAGCATTCCCCCTGCCCTGCATGGAAGACACCACGGCACATAGACAGGGCATCGTTAGCTGTGCTGTGCAACAAAGGGCAAGCAATGGGGAGGCTGCAGCTATACTGGTAATGTCAGGTCCCAGGTCAGCTTGGTCCAGAGCCAGTGGAAGCCCACGCTGCGCACTGCCTGTCCACTGTTGTCACAACAGGGCACGTTTACTGTACGAAGCCAGAGGGGAGACAAGACCGGCTGCAGCCTCCCGAGGACAAACCCAACAACAGGAGGACACACTCATCTCTCATTAACATCAGCAGCAGGCGTTTTGTCCTTTCTCTGCAACACTGCAACACCTGTTTTTATACATCACTAACTGCAATAAATGGTTGATTTTATAGATTTTGTGTTGTGTCTTATGATTATACTGTACATTTTATTATAATTACAGGATTGATTGCTCGTCTAAAAAAGTAAGTGTGGTCTGACGTTTCGCTGTCAATGAGCTGCATATAGACATCAGTAGCTGTGTTCATTCTGGAGACTTATCCTCCAGCCATTTTCCCTGTTTGTTGCCTTTATTTTGAGAGACGCCAGGCACTGTGAAACATAATAATCCTGATTATTACAATAACATCAGACACTGCACGTGACTGCGAACCAAACTGAATGGCACGATGGGCTCGGACAAATCTCCAGCCATCAAGTCAAGCAAAATATTTTCTCTACCCAATCACAAGGGCACATTGCTTCCTGTCCTGGAGACAGTGTCACCCATTGGCTCCTCGTTTTCCATAAACCTTGTTTCCTGTGTTACAGGGCATTTTTATGGAGCGAAAAAAAACAAAACAGTACAGTCTCACATGAAGCTCTCACTTGTGCCATGTTTACAGTAGTTGAAAAAGAAACTGTTTCAGTGTGACTGAACTGAGCAGATCATGTAACTTGAACAGGAAATGTGAACGACAACCTTCTAACTGACATCTGTTGTGTCATCTGTGTCCAAGGCAGAAAAATGTAGATGAAATTATTTTACTGCTGGTTAATCATTACTACCTCACCACATTATACAACTCATCTGTTAAATAAAAATGTTGGCATGTAATATTTAATCGCTAAATTTTAAGAAAGCAAAACAAATCGGAAAACATCGCTCATGATGGTACTTTTACTGTAATTTGATTATGTTTTGTGAAAATGTTTTTTATAAAATCAAATGTTGTTATTTAAATCACTACAGATAAGATTTCCTGTTATCTCCTCTTGAAAATATCAAGGGTTTTTTTAAAATGCTGTTTGTCTCCTTCAACCATCTGAGTTGCAGGGAGTAATGAATACACTATGTGCAGACAGTTGAAGTGGTCCAGTATTATAAATCAATGATGATTTGTAATTCTCTTCATTTAAACAAAGGGCAAACGAATAAAACCCCATTAAGATGACATGTGAATTGGCAAACAAACTGTTTAATTTGTGTCTGCTGCATGAAGGGGGCTTTCCATTCGTGGGCCTGGGGGCAGCCCAAATTTACATCTGATTGGAGTTTAATGGCCCATGGCTGCTTTTACTGCGCAATCACTATGGCGACCAAGCTTTTCTCAAGATTTTCAACAGACTAAAATGTCCTTTTTTTGTTCATTTGAAATGTGTCATGCGAGCCAAATGGGGCTGGGTCTTGTATGTATCAATTTGTTTCTGTTGCGGTGCCCACACTAGCCCTGCAATGAATATATGGGCCATTGAATCCCGACACACAATGGCCACAGCTGATGCGGTTGCCACAGAGACACACCCACACAAAGGGTTGGAATGATGACATATGGTCCAAACCTGCCCAGTCGGTGGACCCCCAATAGGCTGACTGCATTGACGGACAAAACCCCACGTTAGCCATTTATCTGTGCCTACTCATTTCATGGTAAGATAAACTTTTTATAAAGTTTCCACAGCCCATGCACAAGGAGTAAACGGCTGGTGAAAAAGCCACCATGTAAAGTGGGGGGAATTCATCATTAAGTGATTAACAAAGGCTTCTTTACCACCTGCTTCTACATTAATACGGGCATTAAAGGCCTCTCTTTTTGTTTAAGGAGAAAGGGAAGAGATGGAGGCAAAAAGCATTAACTTAAGGACATAATAGAAGGAAGCATATGTTGGTAGTTTCAACATCTACTGACCCAAAACACTTCATATGTTGTGGCACTTTCTATTTCTGTTGCTGCCAGACTGATTCACCCACACAAGACATTTGAACATCTGCTCAATCGGAGATTTTAGATTTAACATTTGCAATACTGAAAATTAAAAGTATCTTTTGACCAACAATGTAAACACATTATTGTTCCTAATAGTGATGCCAAAATTGGTGAACTGTCCCTCTTAAAAGTAATAAAATGATATGAGTTTCACACTTCTATATCATTTCAAGTGTTTTTGTTCACATGCACACTGTTGTTTGTTTGCTCTTTTTTTAATTCATTCTAGTTTTCAAGACACCACTGCAAGACTGATGATTTTATATAATGTCACTTTAACGGCTGTCAAGAAAGACAAAAAGCTTTTGTTAACGAGGTGTGCCAGCGACGCCATCATGTCAATCAATCAGCGCATACAGTTGAAGTCACTCTATTTGTCTGTCCCTCCTTGCTGTTTTTGGAAACCTGACAAATCTTTGATGATGCTGGTTCCGACGAAGTGAAATGGATGTTACAGTCGAACAATGGGAAGGAAGGAGGAGAATTTTTTGTCTTCTCTGCCAGCTTTACACCTTGATATTTATGTTTTATGTATTGCTTATAGTGCCACAGGGCTAACTCTCAGCGGCACTGACCTGTGGGCGAAGACACACACACACACACACACACACACACACACACACACACACACACACACACACACACACACACACACACACACACACACACACACACACACACACACACACACACACACACACACACACACATATACAGGTAACTTTATGTGATAAATTCAAGTTGTAAGCCTAAATTTGAGAGGTATATTTCAACTAAATCTCACTCAGTAAAACCTAAGCAGGTGAAATCAACAGGATAACCTTTGAGGGCACAGGTGTTTTACATGATTTAATTATTAACATCAGGAATTCTATGTTCATCACCTACTTTACTGTCAAACACCAGGATGACCTTACTGCAAGTCTGAAAATGTGAAAACTGAAAAATACTTAAAAATGAATGTAATGTATTTGCGTATGGCCCAGTCCAAGGTTGTGTGTCTGTGGCTCTCTGAGGGAGGCTGGGGGCAGCCACAATGAGAACTATCAAAATCTACAAGTAGCAGGGCCACGTGATTTCGTACAACATTCAAAGTCCTGGGATGATCACTCCTGTGATCTGCTGCACATTAATGTTTTGTGAAAGTCAGCAATAACTATTAGATGAATTACCACTTTGTTCACCAACCATTCATGTTCCACCCACTTCAGCTTTACCTGAGGTAGGATGAAGGTCAACAATGAAACTAGCTCTCTCTGTCACTGCTCCTGCATGAATGTCCTCCATTTGAACATTTGAGGTTTGATCATTTGAACAGCTCTGATTTCTAATGCAACTGTGTTTAACCCAACCTTCAGTCTTACTCTACTGGCTTCGGCGAATCAGCATAAAATGTGATGTTGTGCTCGCACTCACACACACACACACACGCACACGCACAGACACACACACACGCACGCACACACACAGCTTCCTTCAACCAAATGTGTACTGCAGAAGACAGGTCAAGCCAAAGTGTCACTCGATGTCAGCAAAGGTGACAGAGTGTGAGGGAGACCCGGAAGGAGGATCTCACTTGGTTTGATTTGGAGGTGACAGGTCCTTCTGGATATGACCTGTCTATTCCCTGATTTCACCCCAGCCATCCGCCTGGCTGTCCCCTGCATGGACGCCTCCATTGACTACTGTCAAAGAGAGGGACCTAGAGGAGAACATTATCCTGGGAGGTCAGAGACCCCCAGGTGACCCGGTGAAGCCCCTCTGAAACACTTCAGCGAACAAGCAGTGTCCAGAGCAGACTTGTCTTCAACTGACAGTCTGTAGTCCAATAAGGAGCTGTCAAACCGGAAACAGTGGGTAAATACACCATGAAATTTTAGGGGTGAAATGGAGACTGAGCACCCGTCTCAATCAACCGAGCTGTAAGCATTACGCTCTAGTCTTGTTACGGCAGAGCATTTGTCTTGATTATCCTGGATCTACGTACATTTT
Source organism: Trachurus japonicus (assembly GCF_045865225.1). NCBI lineage: Eukaryota > Metazoa > Chordata > Actinopteri > Carangiformes > Carangidae > Trachurus > Trachurus japonicus. The sequence goes on along the minus strand of NC_140913.1, from coordinate 18,079,241 downwards.
CTTTTTCTTTTTTTTGAGAGAGAATTGATTATATGGACAAAAATACACTGCACAGTTCCCAACACAAACATCCTTTCTGTGATCATATGAGCAGAGACACAGATTCCCACACATGTGCACGAGTGCACAGACCCCACCCTCAGACCTCACACTGCACAGCATTATGCAGAGCTCCCTTGAATTCACACAGAGATCTAAAAATACCCGCGAGGGAGGAAATCCCCACATTCCGCAGCAATGGACCTGCACTACAAAGACATCCAAACAATAAGCCTCTCCCGACTCGGATTCATCCCAGACAATATAGGAAGACTGAGGCATCAGAGAGTTGTTTTTCCCGGACGGAGTGTTGTGTCTAGGAGTGGAAACCTCTGACCGCCGCCGCTGACTCATGGCAACTGGCCATTTGTGAAAGAATGGGCTGCACCGTGGGATGAGTATATATGGGGAAGCCAACCTGCATTCACAATTGCACAGATGTATCCATCGACACATCTGGATGGTAAAGGCATTAGAAAGTCAATGGCAGTGGGGGGTGGGGTGGGTTCTTGTTGCTACAGTAATAAACAAACACCAGCTCATGACAGCAAAGACTTAGATATTCAGCAGGTGGTTCATTCACAAGTCACCTTCCCCATGTTCATTTATCAGGCAAACTCAGTCACAAGCAAATGAAAACTCTCACTTCAATTTTAATGAAGCAGTTTTGCACCTATGGCAGAGAGCATGTCAGCACAGTGCTGATTCAGTTGCATATCTCCACTTTACACATTTACGAGAATGATTTTTGAATTGAAATATGAATGCAGGGTTAGGGGGTTAAGGTTAGGATTAAAATCAAATGGTAACATGTTTAGTGCCTTGATTTGACTTCTATCATATATTGAAATATAATGTGGTTAAATATATATATATATATATTAAAAAAAACATATTATTAACCATCTCAAACTAAAACATTGGGTTTAACACCTTGACTCAACTGGACTCAAAGTGCAGGATTCAAACACAGACACAGGGGGGTTTATCTGTGATTATACAGGGATCAACCAGGCACAGTGGTTGATATTAAACCAGGGGGCAGGTGTCAAGACCAGGTTCCAGGACGGACGGACAGCACAGCAATCAGGCAGGCAATGCAGAATGGGAACAGAATCTACTCAGACAATGACCAGGTAAAGTTCACTGAGACAAGACATCGAGTTCAGCTACCATACAGGGTAAACAGACATCCGAGATAGGACGAAGAGCCGGGGGTTAAATGGTGCAGTGATCAGGTGAGGTGATTAACCAGATTGGATGCAGGTGTCAGGGGCACAGGCAGGAGTCAGCATGAAGTCACAGCCTGGAAAACATGACTGACAGGGGAGTCACACTGACACATCCTGACATCATCAAGCTAAAACATTTAGTTATTGTTGCAACATTTAAAGAGAATATCAATGTAGCACTTCACTTTGAGAGGGAGAAAAAAAAAACAGGTTAATTGTCCTGGTACAAATGTTTCCCAACAGCATGATAACAGGTTAATCATGCTGACATATCAATATACACCTTTGTGCTATAATATCAGTTCACAGAAGCCGAAGATCTATCTCCTTGTGTCTGGTCAACTTCATCATCATCATCACTGTGGGAACAGTTATCCTGGAAAGGACAATAAAATCGAACCTATAATATTCTCAGTTTCAGAGATTCCTCATGTTGACAATGGGGTTTAATGACTTGCAAGACTTTTATCAGCTGACAGCTTGATGGGCTCTGGCATTGTCAAACCTTAAGAATGAAGTTAATAATACAAGCTGTTAATTTGCAGTTAGCTTTGTTGAAGGAATTTTGGCTCTTGTAGGCCAGTACATCAGGAATGCCAGTTTTAAACTATAAACAGCAATATATATTATTTGTAAAATTGTATCAGAAACATTGCTTAACAAACATTACTTAAATTTGTGTAGTTTTTTTTTATACATTGTTTTTTTTAATCCATCCACCCTGTGGGATTTACAACATTCAGTATTAGTCATTGGTATCAGATGGATCCTTAGCACTGATAGCACTCTTCCCACTTGGAATGTGACACTCACGAGTGAATGAGGATCAAATAAGGCAATACCTCCCGCTTGATTGACAGCTTAACAAAGGCGATGGGGCAGAGTGATTTGTCAATGGGTAAAAATCAACACAAAGAGCTATTGATTGGCAGGAGAGAAAGGGGCAGAGGACAATGAATGTGGCTGTGGGATCTCACCAAAGTGATCAATACAGGAGTTCTGCATGAGGGAGCCATCCCACTCTGTGTTTATACAGTCAGACACAGAGCAAAGATCACCCATTGTACAGGCGCACTGGTGCTGTCAGTCAGCGCAGGGCGACACTGCAGGGGGTGGCCGGGCATCTCTCACACAAACACATGCACACAGACGTTAATGCAAAAACACTCACATCAACCTCAGACAATTCCCAGACCTTAGAGTGGTTAGAAGCTCTTAGAAAATGACTGATGAATAGACAATGATTCATCACTTCTTCTGAGTAGACCTAAGATACATTCTGTGACTTCAAGAACTACTTTCAAAAGTCATTTCATCCAATATTGTCAGAAAGAAAACACAATGAGATCCATGCAGATTAGTTCATACAGTTTATTTACCCAGATGTTTGTCTCTAAAACACTTGCCACAGCAAATTTAATTTTACATGTAGACAATTAACTGTCTAATAGTTGTACAATGTACTGCTTGATTAGGGGAATACATATTTTTTGTTGCCACTAAATGACCGCGGATTTTTAATAGTTGGCACTTTTGGAATATTCTCTTATAACTGTTTTAAAACTTGCACTCAATCACTTGTGACAATTGCACACACACAACAATTAGCTGTACAGAAGCAACGATAGCATTCACAAAGTCAGTGTGCATGTGGCCAGAACATTGTCTAAAGTGAGATGGATCCGTTTTTTGTGGTGTCCATCCTATTGACACTAGCATCAATACAAAAAACAAGAAAAGTCACAAATAAATATGTTACGGGCAACTAAAACTGTTTACATGACAAGATTACACATAAGTGGTGGGAAAATGTTTTTTTTTTTTTCTTATTTGTGTGTACCATCTTCAGTGGTCAGTTGCGTAAGAACTAGAAGAACCATATAAACTTCCCAAATAAAGAAGGAGACAATGATTCATGAAGGGACAGTGTTGGTGAGAGCCAGACATTCACAGAGGGAGGGATTCTTCATGAATGGGTTAAGACTGAGAATAACATACTAGACAGTGCCCCATGTGTGTGTTTGCTCCGTGCTAATCTTATCATGGGTCCATATATTCATCATGAGGCCCAGTCTCTTCAGCATGAGAGCAGAGTGCGGCTGGAGATGAGTGGTTGCACTGGATGGGTAATCCATCCCGGAGCGATCAACATCAGCAGACAGAAAGACACAAGCCGAGCCACAAGACGGCTGCAGAGCCACTGTTTACCTTCTGTCACCCCATTGTTAAGTATCACTAAAAAGCTGTTTGTTATATCAGCAGAGATAAGAGTGAGACAGTGGAGTGAGGGGGAGTTTGAAAGTGCAGATGGATTGTGTTTCAAAATATTGTGTCATTTAAGCTAAGACGTCATTTGTCAGCAGTATTTTCTCTTTGATTTGGATGTAATAGTGGATAAAAAGCACCATCTGATCAAAAGCTGGACTAGATCTTGGTACTGCCAATACCGAATTATTAACTGGTGAATAGAAATAGAGCATAATGGAAACAGCTGATGCATTTTAACTTTGAAGTAGTAAACAGGGTCCATTTCCTTTGTTGTTGCTGTAAAGTTGGTCAAAATATAATCTGACATCTGATTACCAGCTATGGGGTACAATGACACGTTTTAAATGCTTTGTTAGAGACATGTCAGCTACATTCAAGCTCTTCTAAACCAAGGCACATAATTCTGATTTATTAAAGCAAATCAAAACATATTTGAGTTTTATCTCATAGTGATGTGTTTTATGTCACCCAAGTCTGGTTTGCTAGAGGCGAAGAATGGAGCAACAGTGAAGGCGAAGGGGTGAGATGCAGGATGCAAGGAAAATTCTGATGCTCCATACAACAAAGTCATACTTGAATATGAAGTATAAAAAAGAGAGCAACTGATTGGGAGAAAACCATGAATTAGCATTGGTGTTGCTTTTTTCTTGTAGGATGTGTCCCTTCTGTGTGTTTATGTAATTACTCTACCTGCCAGCAGGGGGAGACCCTGATAAAGCAGGTTCAAAATAAGTAAAAATGTGTATAATAACGACATGGACTTTGAATAAACCTGCTTGCTTTGTTATGATGAATAGATATGAAAAAATATTTACTGTAAGCACAACATTTCACTTATATGACTGACCTTGTTCTGAGAGGAAGAAGAAGATTGTATTTATTGCACCACCCAGTCCCCCCGAGAGTGCAGAGGATAGTGTGGCCTTGGGCTCAGCCCATGTGATTTGTTATTATACATGAATAACACAGTCATTATTATTATTATTTTTTATTTACTCAAATTTTTATTAGAAACACTGTGCACAACTATAGCACTAGAGGGTCCAGCAACGGTCAGCTGGAAGTGCCTCATCCGAGAACAAATGCCTTATTACGATCTTTTATCTATAGAGTAATAACTCTGTGGGATAATCTGCCTCACTATCTCTGTTGTAACAGGTATAAGAAACTTAAATTTTATTTTAGATTATCAATGTTGACTTGGCTATATGAGTGGTTCTGTTTTGTTTTCTTTGAGGAAATAATTTTTTAGATTTATGGAAATTATTAAATATTTGTTTTAACTTTTTTATTATAATTGTATTTGTCAATGTATGACATATTGAAGATGATGTGATTTCCTGTGTGTATTTTGTGTTGTTCCTTGTGGACCCCATGAAGACTAGCGGGGTACCAGCTAATGGGGATCCTTAATAAACAATTAAACAATTAAACATAGGAATTGCCTTTAATGTTTTTGCATTAGAGGGAATACACTTAACTTATAAATGTCAGTCTTGCAGTGGTGTCTTGAAAACTATAGCTAATTAAAAAAAAAAAAAAAAAAGCAAATAAACAATTTATATAATTGTGATTCTAGTTTTCAAGAATTTAAGCTTTTATATATGTAAAAAACAAAACAAAAAAACAATTACACTATAATTTAAATCATTTTACTAGAGCATTTTTGTCTCAAAGGAAATTACTGAGATGTATTGAGTTATCATGTTTGAATAATGTCTGACTAACATCTCCTCCTTTGGGGTGATTGGTATCAAGAGACCATTTGTGTGTGTGTGTGTGTGTGTGTGTGTGTGTGCGTGTGAGTGCGTGTGCGGGTGTGTGTATGTACCCAGCTGCATTCTCGACTCTCTCTGCCCATTCTCTGGGCGCATTTGTTTGGAATGAGCCCATCCACTTATTGACACTTGTCTCCCCTGCCTCTTGCATGACAATCCAAGCAATAAAACTACGAGTGGAGCACACACTGTTCAACAGTTACCATAAGAAAACAAGGGCAAAGAGGATGAGTGTTTACCTTCCCAGGGCATGAAAAGAGACGGAGAGGGAAGAATAAAGAAAAGGAGAAAAAAAGGATAAGGGCTCATCTCATAACTCCAGCTCCCCACCACAAGCAGTGCAAATACACTGACACACACACACACACACACACACACACACACACACACACACACACACACACACACACACACACACACACACACACACACACACACACACACACACACACACACTCATACCCTACACTACATTTTCCATCACTTTCTATAAGTGGGTAGAAATTGTGGTAAGGAACGGAAAAAACAAGTTAATCTACTGACAGGGTAAGGGAAGCAAGAGTTCAACATTTTAAAAAAGGTGATGGCACTGATTCAAATGCTGGTCACACCTGCTTTAAGGATTTGCCCCAGTGTTCACACACAGAGACCCACACAAAGGACAGCACATATGAGATGAGACCAGACACCAGGACATCCTGTTTAGGGGACAATGCCCCCCTCTCTACAGTGCTAAAGTGATAATGCTCTTGCAACTGTGTGGCTGTCACCACCTTGTTTAGCCAGGGTCTGGAGAGGACCACAGGTCTCAGCACACAGGAAAGAAAACTTTTCATCACCTCCCAGAGTAGAATATCCTTCTTTCAAACTTGTTTGTATGTATTTCATTTGTTGCAGGGAATATGAGTTTCCCAGTGCTTCTTCCACTGTGGTAGGAAAATGCTGAAGAAGCTAACTTTGCACCTGAAGAGGCAGAGACCAAGTGACTCAACTGAAACCTGTGGGTTCTGAGATGAATAATTCACTGGAACACACCTTCTTGAGAGGACTGATGAATTTCAGCCAGACATTGTCGAACAACAACAAAACATGGAGGGACAAAGAAAAATGATATCTAAAACATTTAAAACATGACATTATAGGGTTGCATGGGTGGATGCCGTGTTCAAGGGAGAAGCCAGCAATAGCCTGAAGATCATAAAACTGCTTGAATAACCGCAGGCCACCAAATCTGATCTGTGATTAGTGATGATGAAACTGTTGCCGACTTCAAATGAACATGTTGTTCAAAGCTAAACATATCCCAATCATGCTTTCTACATTGCTTTGCACTGTTTCAGGTTTGACTGGCACTGCTTTAATGACATCACTCTGAAGCGTCCTCTTCCTCTGCAGGGGTTTGATAGTACCTGGCTGGAAAGTCAATACCAGCAAATGTTTATCATAGTGAACTCAAGATTTGCATAACAGTAGTGGGTGAGAACGCTAATAAGGTCACGAATAATAAATTTTTTCCTCTGAATGTTTTTTTCTTTCCATATGAAAAACATAGTATTTATCAAACAATGGCTCTTCAAAGATTGTTGCTAGCAGCAGTGACAAGCAGAGATGGAAGTTAAAAATTAAAATTAAAAATTAATATTTACACACACACACACACACACACACACACACACACACACACACACACACCAAAGCTGCTGGTCACAAATGATATGCATAGAAAGAGAAGTTGTATATTTAGCCATGTTCAGCGTGTGTTTGTTGGATGACAACTTACAAAAAATTTTATAGTTTGCAAATAAAGAAGATAGTGAACCTTTCCACAGCAGACTCAATAATGAAGCACACAGATGTAACTAATATCATTAATAATGACTGATCAGTTCCTGTACAACTGCTGACTGGTGTGGCTCATTGAAGTGGTCAAAGGGAGGGTTGTCTTTGCTAATGTTATTAATTACACTAGTGACGTTGTGACTTGTACAAATGTCAAATCCAGAGAAGGTGCATACAGCCAGGACTGAAAATAAATTACTAACACGAAAAACCCCCTTCTCTAAAAACAGATCAGAGCTATGAGTTAACAATGCTGGTCAGTGTGGCAGCGAAAGATATTGTATTATCTTACACGATTCAGTAAAACAGGTCAAACGTTCTTTCTCACACTGCCACCCAACCACACAATGCAAATGTGTACACTTATTTACACTGTTTCCAACCCCCCGCCACAAACACACGCCACACACACACACACACACACACACACACACACACACACACACACGGAAGAAGAAATACATCATACAAACAACAGACGGTGGCATCTTAGAAATATGAGACAGATCAGTGCATAGGGTTCTCAAGTGTCAAATTGGGGACAAGTCTGGGCATGTGGTGACACAGGATGAGTCACACACACACACACACACACACACACATGCACACGTACACGCTCTGCAGAGTATGTCTACATTCATGATGTAACATCTCTCATGGTATTTCAATTAACACTAAATGATTTGTTTGGTCCGAGAATAAACAGAACATTTAATTGTTCACTGTTAGATAGTATTTACCTCTGAGACTATGGCTACTGAATCCTCAGCCGGAGCTAAAATAGAGCAACAGCTGCCGAAGCTGCAGGGGAACCCCCTCCCCTCAGTGGATAAAACATAAATAAAAAATGTCTTCATATGTAAGGGAAAGGTTCCTTCAAGGCCACCTAGCACTGTGCATGTTGACCTCTAGCCCTGTCAAGAGGACCTTTTACTTTCTCTGGTGGAATCTGCACCAGTTGCAAAGACTATAATGCACAGGCCTCATGTCTTGAAACCGTAGAAGCTGCTGAAAAGCCAAACCTGGCCTCAGAAATACGTTCTGCAGACAAGCGGCGAGGATCAACGCGGCACCCGGATCTTGTGATATTTGATCAGGCTTGACGCATCCCGTTGCGTCTGCCCGCCCCGCCTCACCTCCTCCATCTGTACACACCCAGCACTTCACACCCAGTCCCAGGGATAAGTGGTCCCTTGCTATAAATACAGAGACAGGATGGACGCTTGGAGGGAGCCAAAAAAGATCAGGCAGTGGGAGGAGGAAGGCGAGTACGGCTAGAATATAAAAAGTGAACACCTGTTAATAAGGTGTCAAGGAGTCAAATGTGAGGTGACGCTAAAGAATAAATTCAGAATCTGACAACTTAATCTCTCGTGTTGCTGCTTATATCATTTGCCCCAACGCCCCTCAAGACAAACAGCTACGGAGGTGTCACTGTTGGATCACACACTTGAGGGAACCATTTCATACTTTCCTGAGTTTCAACACCTACTTTTTGTCGTGTTCCCACCCCTCTTGGCCCATCTGTCTGCCTCCTCGTCCTTCTCCTCCTCTCCCTATCACCCCTGTCTGATTCTCAAGAAAACAGGTGCAAGGAGTGTCCAGTACACACACAGACTGGCACATAGACACACTTCATACCTCATGCCTTCTCCAGCCCCGCCTTTCCCTTTACCAGAACCTGCAGCCAAAGCATGCAGAACATTTCCTTCTGTCCTCATAGCTTGCAGCGTCTTCAGTTTGAGGAGCAAATATAGCATGTCATCCATGAGAAAGTCAGAGCGGAGGAGCTCTCAAACAATCCCCTAGCAGGGTAAACAGGCTGGCCTATTCATTCAGAAAACAACTGTCAGAGCTCTGTGCAAAACCAACCATTTGTCCTTGAGGTGATCAACTGCTTGGGGTGAATTGTAATCATAACTTCACGTAGCCTCTCTATAGCCTACATCTCCTGAGTCCTGACAGAGGGAATCTTTGTAAAATGGACAGCGGGTAAAATTAACTGAGGAGGAAATCACCTGATTGTCCTTGGTTGCAATGAAAACATTCTCTGTGGCACAGGCTGTGTTGGTTTCAGAGGCAGTAAGGACAACTCTAAAAATTAAATCATCCTTCTGAGTCATTGTGGTGTCAAACTGGGCTATTTCTACATCTTTAGTTAACTGATCAACCTAAACCACAAAGTGAAGCCTTTAAAAAAAAAAACAGAACATCTATAGTGACACAGACAAATAATTTGGTTTACTCCTGCCTGACTTCCTTGTTTCAGTTAAGTTAAAAACTGACAAAGGGAAAGTGTTTATGTATTAATTAAGGGTGTCTGGTGTCCTTACTTTGTGGATTAAAATGTGTAAGAGAAAAAGATGCCCCCTTTGTGTACCTATTGCTGCCACCCTGCATAGAGGATGTGACATTCACTGATAAAAAGAGAAATAAAATAAATAAATAAATAAATAAAATGCATATGAAAAGAAGCACTGGCCAAACACAGCTTAAAGCAATTGTGAATTTGGAGGGAGAACTGATGTTAAAAGTTTGGCGGCAAAGTTGTGCGCGCGTTCCTCCATTCAGTCGCTAATGAGAATGATAATTTGTGGCTCCTCTGATGACCCCTACTCCCCCCTTCAATGGTGACTTCTCCCGAGGGACATGATGGCGCAGATCCCCGAGGGACATTCAGCCCTCTGCAGGAATCCTTTTCATCACCAGAGGAATTCCCGCCTGTTTCGTTTTATTCTGTGATGATCCAAATTTCCCCACTAATGCAGCCTGTGCATTCTGACCCCTGTATTAACTGGAGCACAGTAATAGTAATGCGCAAAAGTGGATTTAACACACCTGGATATAGTATATAGCCTACGACACTGATCGACAGATTGATCAAGGTCCCTGTTATTATGCTTCACCGGTGACGCTGAGCTTCTTCTGCATGTGCAAACAGTGTGGAGATGAGATTTACATACATTTCTACAGATGAAGGAACTCTAACAGCCTTACTGTTGCCATGTAAAAATAGGATGGGACTCAGTCAACTTCTTCTTCAAGTGCATACTGCTGGATCATCCGAGTCCCACACCACCGCGATCCCAGGCCGGGCTGTGCGTCTCGGCGGCCACGCGTTTGTGTGTTTGCCTCCTCACCTCCGCAGAGCGGCTGCACGACCTGGCAAGCCAGTGGGGATTTACTGACTGGCGCTGTGCCCGGCCACAGGCAGTCTAGTTCGCTTGGTTCTCACGACCTCAGCTCCACAAAGGCACCTCTGAACTATTAACTCAGACACTAAGGCAGTAGGAAGAACCGCAGAACCCACACGAGGTGCCAACCGGTGTTTCAGTTATGCCTCCTTGCAAAAGGAAGCAGTCTGCGCGTCAGCGGGAGTGGGTTTTTCAGTGTGCCATTTAGCGAAGGTGTCATCTGCAGGGCACACGGCTCTCACCAGGTTGAAAGTGAGAACGCAACTACAAGAATTAGTAAATGAATTCAACTGTAAAAGAAAGATGAATATCAGGAGTTGCGCGAGTTATCAGTGCAAAAACACCCGTCACAAGTCACGTAGGCCAAGAAAGAAAGAAAGAAAGAAAGAAAGAAATAGAAAAGAAACAAAAAAAACAACTTTTTTACTTTTTAATTTTGTTCAAAGAGAGAAATTCCCAATTGACACGTGTTTAATGTTATTGCAATAGGCTCACTGATTTCTTGCTTGGCACACACTGTAACAATAACATAAAAGTATAAATAATGAATTTTACACTGTTAAAAACATATTAAGTCGATATTAAATCAAAATATGGATCCTAAACAAACAGTTTTCTGTGGATTTGCGCAGGAGATGCGAACGAAATATTTTGAACAGAAGAAAACGCTGAGATTGTTTATCCTATACTTTGTGCTGGAGTGAGATTACTTTTGGCCTGCGCCAGCCGTGCGCACCCACGACGCGCCGGTGGAGTATTAAATGTTGAGGGGTTTTGACCGGCGGTCACCAGGCTGTAACCTAATCCAAAGTAAAGGGGCCCACTGACTGCAAGTGGCTGACACATGGCTAGCGCCACGCCGCCCGACACAGAGACTGTGCCCTCAGTTCCGCGCCCCACACACAGGAGGAAGATAAGTTTACACTCAGAGATAAACAGGGGCAGGAGGAAGAGAAAGAGAGGCAGAGCTTTAATTCGCAGAGTGTGAACGCTGTGACAGAGAAGGCACCTGGCCAGATGTGCAACATTGATTACATATAACCACATAAAGCAAGCTGCAGTGCAGATGATCATGTCGAGCTTCTCTCTTCTATAACCTTCATCTGCCCGACCTCCATCAGGTCTCCCCTGCCATCAAAGTTCCCTCGTTTTCTCCTTTATAGAGGTGTAGGCCCTCTGGGAGTAGAACTGAACAATTGACGCACAAAAGGAAGCGAGGATCCTTCCATATTCTCCTTTCACTGAGGCAATCTGTTAGTGACATTAACCCCTGAGCGCATTTCCCAGGCTCATGAATAGGGTTTAAGACTTCTTAAAGCTCCCGCTGCATACAGGATGAGACTCTTTTCAAACTTTTAATTACCTTTATAGCAATAGAAAAATACACCCCCATTGTCCCCCTGAACCATTCTGCAGTGAGCCAGATGTAAGAAGCTCCCGCCAAACTGGTGACAAGGTGGCCACTTAAAATTTAGTAGATTCATTGATATTTGGAGTTTATATTAGGAACATAAACATGGTTTGCAGCTTCATTTTGGCTACAGTTGTGAGTATGTTCATAAGTCACATTCTCCTGCTGCACCTATAGCCTATATATGTCTTTTACGCACGGCCACAAAGATTGTATGCAAGGCATTTTGTTGCATATAATCTTTTCCACCCCCTAAGTGCAACAATAGAAACAGGCTGTGAACAAGGCATTCATTTCTGAAAAGTAATTTATTAAAACAATGGGCCATCACCCAACTTCAGGTTTTTTTTTCTTTTCAACACAAAACAACAAAGAATATAAAACACAGCTTTGGTATAACAATCCATAACAACTCTGTACAAAACTAAAAACCTTTTCATAAAAAGTACTTTATAACAAAAGTTTCCTCTAATTCTTCTGCATGTACAGCGTGTTTATGACCGACATCCAAATATTGGAATCAGACAATAAACTATATATATATATTTTTTTCAAAACATGTGCCACATAACGACAACCCCTGTTCCATAAAACGAAACAATGAGAACTACTGAGGAGGGGGTATAAGTGGTTAGTTGCCATTCCACAGCGGGAAAAGTCACAGCTTCAACCCCAGCAACAGTTGTGTGTGCAGTCAGTTTAATGTCAGAACTGGAAAAAGTGATGCAAACTGGGTTCAAATGAGTCTCTTGTCCACCGACCAGCTACCAGGGTCGCCACACGGGCTCGCTGCTCTCCGAGCCGGTGCTGACCCCCACCGGACTGACCGCCTGAGAGCCCCCGGAAAAGGACGTCATCCCGTGGACTGGAGATGCCGCTGTGGGCGCTGAGCTGCCGTGCACCGGGCTGGCGTTCACCGCTACGGGCACTCCTGCGTTCGTGTAAAGGGGGATGACGGGGGCTGTGGCGGAGGCAAAGGCCGGGTTAGGGATCAAAAAGGCGAACTGTCCATCGGTGGCGGGCACCAGCTGAAACCCACCGAAGACCTTGGGGGAGACGGCCTCGGCGGGGCTGAGTTTGGAGCTCATGGCGGCGCCGCTGATGGGCAGAGTGGAGGGGAGCTGCACATGGAGAGGCTGGGCCAGGTGCGCCTGCTGGGACGGGGCCTGCTGTGGGTAGTTCATGGACATCATCTGGCCCATGCAGCTGGACAGGTGGTTCAGGAGCCTGGATCTCACCTCCGTGTTCACCCCCTCGGAGGTGGACAGGAAGCGGGTGACCTCGTTCATGCACTCGTTGAATCCGGCTCTGTATTTACTCAGGACGGTGGCATCTGCTGAGAGCGCTGCTGAGGGGAGGAGAGAGAGAGAAAAAACAGCATATTAGAGACGCGTTTGGAGCTTCGTGACTTTCAGCAGCTACGCATTGACCTCATAATGTCTCACATGACACACTTCTATAGAAAACTTACCGCTCATCTGTACGCGCTGCAGGTTCCTCAGGTGCTTCACTGTCATCTCTAGGATGTCTGCTTTTTCCAACTTGGAGTGTCTGGAGCTCTGTGGGGAGGCAACAAGAAAAGAAAAAGTTGAGTTTGCATTCAAGGTAGTACCCATTAAAACGACATAAATCTCAGTGGAGATGATGTGTGAAAGCATCAACATTCATCTTGACTTACATCTTTTTTTAGTGCGTCCAGGATGAGTGTCTTGAGCTGTCCAAGGCTTTCGTTAATTCTTGCTCTCCGGCGTTTTTCCATAATGGGTTTGGATGACTGCAAAGAATAAACAATTCTACCATAAGTTCCTGTTCAGCAGGCACAGATCAGATGTAATGTCACTTTATAAAAAAAAACAAACATGTGCACTAATTACAAACTCATGCAATTTTAAGAAGGCCCAATAGAGATGAAAATGTAAAAACCAAAAAAACAAAAACAATCCTTACTTTTCTATGCTCGCTGGCATTTTTCGGTTTGTCCGGTGTGTGTGATCCGTTTGCAGGGGCACCGGCAATCGGGGATGCCGTCTGCTTTTCCATAGTGTCAGCTGGCATTGTTGATCAAACCGGAGAAAAAGGCGTAAACAAAGTAAATCCTTTTTGTGGAAACCCGCTGGGAGATTTAATGTTTTGAAGGGAAAAAAAAGTTTCAGAAATTCACTGGGAGCCGCTGCACTGCCTGGCAGTTGAGTCCACCGATCGGTTTGCGTTTGTTATCACAGATCTGTCACCTGAGCGCAGGAGCGTGTGTTACACCGCGCGAGCGAACCTCCGCTTCTGCTCTCCGCCACGAGCCAGCGGCGGTATTTATAGACGGCTCGCGTGCTCCCAGTTCGTGTGAAACCCTCTCTGCATTCTTTCCCACACTCGCCTCAGCCAATCGCAGAGAGGACTCACCCATTGGACGCGGGGCAGAGCGCTGATTGGACAACACCCCCGCGGGCCGTCAGTCACGCGCTGCTCAATCAGCCCTGCAGGGACAAACAACAAAGCGGAGCGAGAGCAGCAGCAGCAGCAGCAGCAGCAGCAGCAGCAGCGGCGGCCGGGCTGTGAAGTGATAAGGCGGCAGGAGGAGGAGGAGGAGGGGGGGGGGGCTCGATGTTTGCCTCCAACTTTGCTTCTTGCTCGTTAAAAGTGCTACACTGCTGGTGTGTTTGTGTGTAGCTATACGGGAAGAATGTGGAGTGTGCACTGATAAAGTTTTTTTATTTTTTATTTTTCTTCACGGTGCAGCCAGTGGCCTATCCCGTTTCTGACTGAGGACGAACTACAAATCTGTGTTTTAATTAAAACAAGTGATGATTAATTAGGCTTATTTATGGCTGTGTATAAATATGCATATAGTCATTGCAGTAATATAGGAATAAAGTGGGAGGTCGCTGCTGTGTGCATCCCAAAATAAACCCACAACGTTTATGTATTTTTCTCTTCAAACGTGTGCCCACCTCTCAGAGTTGTAAATGGCCCGCTGTGACTAATAACAACAATGTTTATTTGTTTTAAGCATAAACCCTTCTCTTGGCTCGACATGAAAACAAACAGCCCACACATTTTTATCTATTTTTGAGACTCCTCTCGCGCCTCCAAGGAGAGGACATCTGTAATGGCACGCGAGGCGGTTTGCAGCAGCAGCAGCAGCACACACCAGGCCAATGGCATGCGGCCACTTTATGCAAATAAGCGGAGCGCTCTCTGATTGGCTCTGTGAACTGCTCCGTGTCAATCATCCCGGCGCGGGAGCCGCTCAAAGGAGGAGGGGGAGGAGGAGGGAGGCAGGCACATCTGTCCGCGTGCCGTTCGCGCACAGTCTTCTCCGGTCTACGCGGAGCACGTGCCAAAACTTGGAGATTACAGCCTGGAGACCAAGGAGCGTATAATGTCAAGGCTGCAGAATCTGGAAACATTATATTTAACCACAATAGAATAGAATAGAATAGAATAGAATAGAATAGAATAGATCATGAATGGTTTTAGGCAAGAGTTAAAATAAAGTTAAAGCGCAGTGTCTTATCTTCTTAAGAAACGGACAGAATAGTGCTATAGTCCAATAGATCCAATAACTCAGTCTCAAACAACAACTGTCAACGTTTTTAAAATCATAGTAGCCTATTATTTTAGTTGTAAATAAAATGTCAATGGCAAATATCACACTTAAGGCTTTAGTGTCAGCGCGTCTCGTGCGATCTATTTTTGAGAATAGATAGGGGGCAGGATGCACGTGGGACAATCAACACACACTGATATGTCCTCTCACATTTGATAGTCGACACGTCCTTTTCATCACATCTGTGTGTGATGTTTGAAACGAGGCGCGATAGTGTTTGAAGGAGAAGGGCGCCATCTAGCGACTCATTTCTATGAGTTTACCTACTAATCACGATAGATCAGAAAAAGTAAATTACCGGATCAGATCACTGCATGACTAACATTGAGTCTACGGTTCTATGCATGATATTGAAGTCGACATGCACAATGAAATACAGTATTACCTTTTGAGCCATTTTAATCTCCTACTTTAGGGGGTGAGATAGGTGATTGTCCTGTGTCCATATGTGCTCTGCAGCCCCGTTTCCCTGTTAGATTCAATTTTCTTCCTGAAGATTTCCCATGTTGCATTTCCCGAGACTACACTATTTTTTTTCTCGGATACAGCCTGCTGCATAGGTCCCTTGGAAAGAAACAGAAGTGTTTTTCTTTTTTTCTTTCTCTCTCTCTCTCTCTCTCTCTTTTTTAAACGCTTATGCAATTAAACGACCACAAGGTGGCATATCCGTGTTCAAATTAATGGAGAAAACAAGTAAACAAACAATAATAAAATGAACCAAATTGCAAAAGCGTTTCTATTTTAATAAAGTACTAAAACATTAGGAGTAAAAAACATTTAATACTAATGGTATTTTAGCCAGACACCAATCAAATGCATATAACTTCTCTTACATTAGGCCACCTCAACACAAAGTCAACATGGGAAAATAGAAAATGAAAGGAAATCAAACAGGTCATATTAGGTCAGTAATGTAGCCCAAAGCAAATGTTTATACACTAAACACAAATATAAACGTGCATACACTATGTAAATACAGTGATTTGCATGCATGTCAACTTTCTCGACATGTGCAATTTATGAAGACACATAGCTGTGTGTATCTTACAAAATGTGTGGAAGCTAAATCTATGTTGAACTATCTAAAGATATGGCATATAACTATATGGAATAACATTTCCCATGCATATGTGTGTATTTATTCTAATGTTATTTGTAATGCAGCAAATATTTTCCAGTCTGTTGTAACTGCATTACTACACTAAAAATGTAACTGTGACAAAAATAAAAGCAGACACATTGTTTACTGTGATTTATTACATAACTTAAGTGTCAACACTGAAAAAAATAACTCATAAGATTTACTTAAAAAAATTATTGTAAGTATTTGCACGCAAATGATTTAAGTAAAATTTAATGCTGCAATATCAAGTAACATTCACTTGCCAGTATCAAGTAAATTCTACTTACCATAAAACATAACAGTTGTGAAGATATTAAGTAACATTTACTTAATTACATCCAAGTTTTAAGTTATATTTATTTAAACAAATTAAGTAAAGTGTACTTGTTTTTCATAGGTAGGAACATCATTTTACTCAAAATTTCAAGTAAATTTTATATATCTGTAGTATTTGCTGTTATGAAGTCATTTAGTAAATTTTAATTATTTTCTTGTGCTTGAATTTAACCAACACTCTAATATTCATCACATATCACACAACTAAATTACAATGCAATTAAACTGTTTATTTTCATTTTAAACAGTTCAACAAACAACAAAGTACCGTCAAAGTAAATCCACTACTACTGTGGACTGAATTGCCCAATCTTTTATGGGGCAGCCATACATTTAACTCTAGACTAGTGCACTTTTAAGAATTCAATTAAAACATTAATGAAATAAAATCAACAGCCTTATTTGACAAAAAATGAAAAACATTTATGACAGGCAACTTCTCACTAGTAAACCAGGATGAACTGGAACTCAGTGCTAGTTCTTGGCATTTCTTTACAAGGGTCCATGTATGATGCCGCATTTTCCTCCTCTAGGATGACAAAGTCATGACATGCATTTTAGGAAAGCAACTTCAACTTCAAGGTGTTTACTTTTGGGGACAGTTTAAATCCATCCAGCTCCAGCAAGAGTTTTTGGAAGACTTCAAAAGTGTAGCGCAAAGTGGGAGGGTATACCAAGTTCAGGGCATAAATTAGTCCCATGAGCAGTGAGCAAGCTTTCGCAGTACTGTTGCACCCTGGTATCGACTGGATCCTCATCAGCACCACGGACGACGAGTATTTTGACGATGTGGTTACTGACATCACTCCGGCTGTCCTCCTGCATACAGTGTACAACAAAAAAGAAGAATCTTATTGAGAAACAAATAATAGAATTGCATGAATCATTCAAAGTGACTTCATTATCAGGGAAGAATGAACACAAGAATATCTTTGTTCCTTTGTCTGTTTTTAACTTAAACATTAAATTAACCCGTGTCATTAAACATTATTTTTAAATGATAAAAATCATGCTATACCAAGCAGTCTTCAAAAAGTTCCTCTTCCTTCTCGCCAAGGTACAGTATAAGGCTGCGGATAACGGTTTCACGTCTCATCTCAATGGTCGGTTTCTGTGAACAGATTAAGAACATGAACAAAACCATTAGTACATACACAATGAACTGTCAAGTGAAAACACAAGTGCATATGTTTGCTTTTGTGTTTTAAGTGCATGGACCCAGAGCGTGCAAGGGCATGGAATCTACAGTACCAAGTGTGAGGCTTGTGCTGTATGTGTATATGTGTGTGTGAGAAAAAAAAAAGTAGGCCCATCACCCTGTAAAACATATGAACAAGCAAAACAAGCACACCTGACTCAGTCTGTCCAGGAGCGGCCTCATCTTGATCCCCACGACACCACGACACCTAATTTTCGTCAAGTTTGTGCATGAAGGTTTGCTCCAGGGGAATGGTATTCTCCTGAACTCCTCCTTGATCTGAATGGACAAAAGATTCACAAGTACATCAATATTTTTTATATAAATGTAAATAATAACCCCCCCCCCACACAGTATCCCTGCAGTAAGCTGTGCTGTGTGCATGTGATTGAACCTTTATAAAAAGGTACAGTTGACAGCAGATCACATGGCAGTTATAAAAAAAGATTATAAATTCTGTTCTGTAAATACTGTTGCAAGAACAGTACATTCCACTCATATATTGGGAGATAACTTATTTTAATTATTACTATTATCTGCTTTGCTGTTATAGTACATGTAGCCTAACAGTCAACAGATCGGTCCGCACATCACGAAGTTGCTGTGGGCTTCACACGCATGGCACAGCCATGCTACTAGCTGTGCTAACTAGCTTATTGTCAAAAAAAGAAAAGAAAAGAATGTCCTATGTTGACGTCAGTTGATAAATGTCCTACCGTTATGTTGGTGCTTTTTTAATATCCTAACTTTAGTTAGGTATTTTTATCGGGGAAAAACTGCAGCCCTACCACTTACAGGCCAGCATGGACCAATGTAGCGTTATGCTAACTTTAAATTAACTTATGATTATGAACAGTAACATATCTTGCGTCAAACTATCAAAATACATGCAGACCTATTATCACAAATTTATAACAGAACGGTATAACTTACCTGCGAAATGACTGTCGTGCGTGCTACACCTTGCTCTGTGATCCTGTAACGTCCGAGCAGAGCCAGTCCTGTTGTGTTACTGTGCGCATGCGTCGTGCATCCGTTTCAAAACACTGGACTTTCAGAGTAAAGTTTATGTAATATTTTTAGGTTTATGTCATACAACTATTAAACATTTAAATAGTATAAGGAAAACAAAAGTAAAACTTACTCTTCCCCCATAATTCATGTTTTACGTTAATGAAATGTTTAAATTTACTTAAAAAACTCTAGTTCTCACTGAATCTTAAAAATACAAGGTAGAAATTATGACAGTTACTCTAATAGAGTTTACTACACCAAAAAGTCACTTTTTTCAGTGAAGTCTCTGCAAGATAACCCCAAAATAAAGCCTTCAAAATAGATACATTCACATAGAGCAGAAAAACAACACAAAAGAAACACAATCCCAACTTTAAAACACAAGGGCGTGCTTTGATAGATGGTTATCAGTGATCTGAAATGAGACATGCACATGTTCATATATATTCACTAACATAAATACTAAAACATGAATACAAAGTGTTAGTTTGAAACCACAGCCAGTGAAACAGTTGCTGGTCGTGTCTTTACAAATCTGCCCCCGAGACACAAATTAAAACTTTATGTGAGTGAACTGCAGATTTCCATGTTAAATCAGTGGGTGTACTGCAACAATAGGAGCATTACAAAGTCTAAAGTGGCGTAGATGCCATAGTAATCGTAAAACTGATGACAAAGTCTGTGATCCTCTTTTGGCCGACAGTCTATAGAAACAGACCAAATGTAATAAAATTTTGCTAAGCCCTGCTTCAGTCCAGTGTCTCGTGGGGTATCAGTCATTGTTCAGTGGCTCATGTCCCCCCATGGGTGAGCTGTGCCGAGGCATGCTGGACACTTGTTTACCCAGGATCCGGAGTCTCAAGTGCCAGCTGTGTGTGCTCGGGCTCACATCGCTTTTATTTGCTCTCGGATTGGCCCAAATGATGCAGATCTAATTCTACAGAGCTCCGTGCAGATAACACAACTGCTCCCGGCAGGCGTGGAGTTAATGGGATTTTGGTTTAATAATTCCATGTAGGTGGAGCAGCACCTGTTGAACCTGATCTAAAGTCAGAACAACAAAGTCTGACAACTCTTGGTATTTCAAATTCTATCCCCCTCGTCATTCCTGCATTTCAAAGATCTGGGCTCAGACAACAAAGAGAACAAGAATTCCCCTTCAACTGAAAGAAACTTTTTGAGTGACTCCATCATTAAAGCATCATTAAAGCTGCTGCCGACATGGCTGACCTGAGGAATGCAGAGAACAGAAATCACTGCCTGTTTTTAAGAGATGATCAACATTCAGCAGACAAGAGCCAAAAGTACTTGCTTTTTGACTTAGCTTTATGAGCTAGGGGTCTGCAGGAGGAGATGTCGGGAGAGATGAAAGGACCCGGAGAGGAGGGAGAAGCTGTGTTTGCAGATTTAGCAGAGTTCAGTAGTCTGTTGTCCAAGATCCAGTGAATGCTCAGCAGCTCCTTTTGACTGCGGGCTGCTTAATTTGTTGTTGTACAATGAGCCTGTGCACTTCTTCAAATCCATGTGCAGAATGCAGAAGGAGAGTCAATTATATCTGTATTAGATGGTGTCGGCTGGGCAATCCCTTTATACACACTCCCTAATCAAGTGCTAGTACATGTGTTTACCACAATGAATCCCCAACACTGAGCAGTCACAGTGCCTGTTTGGGTGGTTTTTGCTTCATTTCAGATGCTGTGAAGAGAAAAGTTGCAAAACAGGTGCAGGAGTCTCATTGAAAAGCTGTAAAACCTGCATGTCTGCAAAGTTTTCAATTTGTTCTTTTTCTGTAACAAGCGCATTTAGTACAAATGATTCCTGTACTTTAACTTTACTGGCGTTGTTCTATTTTCCTTGGCTGTATACAGAGGGAAATGTTCTACTTTCCAGTCAACTGCAGCTTTATTTCTCACTGGAAAGATTAAGATTGTAGCTACAATACCATTCAATCAGCTCCACAACGCTTTTCCTTACTTCTCTTATTTATTTCTCCTTTTTTGCATTTTTACTTGTAAAGTTTGATTAAAATCTATATCCAGTTTCAAAGCCTGAAACTGTTGTAGCAAAACACTAATCTTTTTATTTATTTATTTTAAATTCTCTGCTCACTCAATATATGGGTTGGTGAAATATGGACTAAACCGATATCGCAATCATTTAGGCTGATACAATTTGAACATACTAAACATTATGTTCTATAGACAAAAAACAAAGACCCCCATGTGTCCTGGATTTTATGAGAATTTAGAAGAAGAAAAGAAGAAAAAAAGAGTTTCATTTTGTTTTCCATTGCCCCTTTTACAGACAGTATGTGGAATTATACCAAGTTAGGTATGTGAACTATAGAAAAGTAAAAACAAAATAGATTTATCAGATGCACAAACATTAATTTGACTATTTTTTCATGAAACAAGTGGACTTGCCCATTTGCTGGAGAAGGTAGGTGAGATGAGAAACAAACTCTTCATCAAAATATCCTTAGACTGTACAATCCATTTGAAATACAGTATGTTTTCTTTAATTTTCTTGTTGGAAAAACATTGGTCATGCATTATTCTGTATTTTAATGTATGCATTTATTTTTGTTGATATTTTGATTTTGTAAAAGAGGAAGCTGACACATATATTGTGATGGTGTCTAATCTCATGATGGGTCGAGCATGACACAGAAATAAACTGACTATTTTCATAAAATGTTATTCCTACCGTATTACCACCACCGTGTATTACAACTTTTACTTAAGTAAAGGATGTGAATACTTCCTTTACCACTGGTGGCGGGGTGAAACCAGATACATGATGATGATGATCACAACAATCACAACAATCACCTGATGCTGCGTTTCCACACCAGAGATGACAGCAGGACTTCAAAGTTCCTGTTAGTGCCAGTTAGTGCTGGAAACAAGTGAAGCCAGAATCCCAACACCAGCAGACCTAAGCTCGTGAGTGAAAGGCCACCTGTGGCTGCTGCATTCACCTCCCACTTTAAGTAGAGGGATTTGCAGAGTACCAAAAACACAGGGTTGATGGTTGATTGCAAAATCTAATTAAAGTAAATATTGAAGAATTAAGGTTAGCAAATATTTGTGTAAAAATATGTGCTTTTTTTTCTCACACACACTGGCAAAGGATCTGAAAGGATTTCATCTGCATTGTTGTCAGGGATTTCTTAAATTTGGGAGTGGCCAGATGTATTAAATTTTTCTTTCTTTTTTTTAACGCCCATCAATTGTGCTGGTATTAAAACAGCTATTTTCCTGTTCAACTGTTCTGTGTTTGATGTATTACGGTGACTCCAGGGTGCTTTATAAGAGGTCAGAATTTAAATAAATTAATATGAATTTGGACATATTTCTCATGGCATTACAGGGGTGGGTGCATTGAGTCAAAAGCTTCAAAGCTGCATGTTTGCACCACAAACGTGAGGAAAAGTGGTATTTTTCATGGACTTTCACATTATTCTTGCTTAATCTCATTACTCCCTTGGCTGTTTTCATACCTGCAAAAAAAACCCTGAGATCAATTATATTTGCCTCACTTTTCAAGCGGCTTGTTGTCATTTTGCCATCTGCAGACCAGCATGTCCAGTACAATGTGGTGTATTCACAGAGCCCCTTTGGCTTTCTGAACAGAGAGAGACCCTTTTCTCTTGCTTCTCGCCCCAATTCAGGGCTTTCTTCTCCCTTTTAAGTGGGCTGTTGATGAGGTTAGTCTAATCAGATTAAGTCAACTCACATTGGTCTCTGCAGTTTGTTTTCCTTCCAAAGGCGTCCTGACATCTTCTATACTTTTTCTTTATCCTCCTCTTTGCACTTTTCATCCAGGCTTCCACCCAAAAAAACCCTTTCAGCAGAGGTCCCAATGGACTCCTTTATAAACCACAGTTCCCCAATGATATAGGTTATTTAGAATGGGTCACTAGACTGCAATACATGGGAAAGGCCTTTAAAGTTGTGCAGTGACGCATTTGGACATTTCCACTGGTGTCTGTGTGAATGCCAGAGATTAGGTAAACACAAAGCACTAAATCAAATTTTGGAAATTGCTGGAACCTTTAATTTGATTCCTAAATAAATGTTTAAGGGATGTTTTGTAAACTACAAGTCTAATGCAATCTTTACTCTCATCTAGACACTTGGACGAGAGAAGTGTTTTCACGGCCAACTTGTTAAATAGTTTTTAAGTGAAATAAATACGATTTCATTGTTTAGATTTAGCAATAACTGGCTGTTTTACAAAGAGGTTTAAAAAGAAAAACGCGCACACACACACACACACACACACAAAACGATAAATACCCATTCACATCATCCATTAATGTTGTTATCTTAAATATCTACACATAGAGAAGACGTATTATGGCGGATTCTCTCCTCAAAAAAAAATAAATAAAAAATTGGTAAGAGTTTCTGAAACCATTTAAATACAAATGACTTTTTGTCCACTGTCCACAGTATTTAAAAAATATTGATGTAAGTGCATTTCATATCTGAGACTCCATGCAGTAATAAGTATTCCTACATCATTGAAATAGGTAATCATTTGGAGATAATTCACTTCATCAAAAATAATGTGATAACCCCAGTGACATAAATGTGTAACTACACAATTAATTATAACTTTGTACTTAAATTTAAAATGTAAAAATAATTGGAGTGAGTCATTAAAGGAGGAAAACGTTTGTAAGGTTCTTGATCCCACTGTGAAATCAATTCTTTTTCTTCAAATTTGATTTGATTAATAGGTACAGATGCCCAGTTATGAGTATACCCCCCACCTGTAACTGTAAAATCTCTGAAGTTCTCATCAGTGGTGTGTCGTAACTTGATTCCCCCGCTAATAACAGGCTTACAAAGACAATGAGCACAATGAATACAGAGGAGGTCTTTTCAAATGACTTCAGAGCCCCCCTCCCAGAGAAAAGACATGGCAGCACACTGATTGAATGGGGGATGCAGAACCATTTCAAGCTAATGGATCTGAGAGACTGTCCACATAATTACATTACAGCATTTCAGCAGCCCTTTGAGCTCCACACTTGCAGCTTGGGCACACCACAGCACTTCATTCATATCATAGCTCCACAGTGGAATGTGCTATGACAGATATGGCCCTCATGGGCACTCTTGAACAAGGTTGCGCTCCATGGGACTGGCAGCCCCCTCATCCCTCTGCATAGAAGTTTTGGATTTAAAACAGAGGGTGGGCACTGCAAAGACAAAGGATCAAACGTGGACGGTAGAGAAAATCTAAGAATCGACTTAGTGTCAAAGAATTACTGCTTGAGCGACAATATACATATTTTCCTGTTAAGGGTCAGGGGTTAGGGTTACAACAGATTTTACAGTTTATGTTATAATGCAGTCTTAATGAGGACCAATGTCAGCCAACATGACAAAAAGAGATTTTTTGGTGATTTAAATTTCTTTATATGTCATGCTCACACAGACATTTGCTAATGTGTATTATTTGTGATGTGTCCATAATGTAGTGTCCAAATCATCTTGTGGTTCTAAAAATTAAAGTTTCTTGCTTTATTCAAGTTTTTCCTTTATACCAAATGTCAGTGTGGTTGCAAATAACCAATATACACGCTGAAAAATCAGGCAGAAAATCAGCTTCTTTTCTTCCCTTGGTTTAAACCGTGCTTGTGTCTAATCCATTCCAGCCAAACCAAACACATGTAAAAGCAGAACAGAATCTTTCACAGGCTGTTGTGAATGCTACTGAATAAGTCAAACAGGCAAACACAGAGCAGAAAAAAAGGCACATTTGTCGCCGAATTAACATACCGGCTCCTCAATCAGTTTTGATTTGTAAAGAACCTCTCCAAACCCTCCCAGGCCAAATTATTCAAATTCAGACTGATGTTTTTCTCAATTTGTGCCCAAAAGCCTACATTCCACACAAAAGTCATAGTCAGTCTGTGCCTGCAGACCAAGTGGAAAATCGCTCAAACTAATATAACAAAAAGCACCAATTTTAAGATTTCCCCCCCTTGATAACCATATTAAAAGCTGCTGATCTTTTTGTTCAATTTTGTTGGTTGAAAAAAATGCTTTGCTTTCTAGTCCCTCTGGACAAAAAATGACTCCTTTTGTGGAGGAGTAAAATCAATGCAAATTAATCTTTTATTCATGCGCTCAGTCTTTGCACTTTTGTTTGGAGCCTGTGAGCTCAACAAAATCATAAGAAAGGTGGAGAATATGAACATTTATTGGCCAGTAGAAGAGAGAGATGACCCTGCTTATGGGCGACAAAGACTCCTTTATGGCGTTGATGTGAACCCATGAAGCAGGGGTATTTCACTCTGACTGACCAGCACCACAGGAGATCCAACATGCACAGAAATGGTGCCCCAGTAAAAACCAACTCCTTTTAGCCAAATAAAGGAGGTTAGAGAACCCGAAGAAAAAAAGCCGTAATCTGTCCTCTTTCTTGAGCGCATATTCTCAGGGACGAGGTGACAGACAGAGGAGGAAGAGGTCAGTAGTGACCGCCATGGCTGTAATTGCTGCGTATTTGAATGATTGAAACTCTGAAACCACTATGTCCTCTGAAGCCTCTGCTTGTTAAAGGGGGATGGAGCTTTGACTCATGCGGTCTGGAACAGCCGTCCACGCAGCATCTGGTCATTTTAAATCTCTGGAGTTTTCCAGCTTTCTCAACCACTCATCCGCAATTTTACTGAATAAGTTAAAGACAGACTTTACCATGAAAAAGACAGCACCCTGACTATTACACAAATCACTTTCCACCACTCTGAGAGAGAGTAGTGCTGACTTAGCAAGACGCTGCTGGAGTACCGATACTTGACTCGATCCTTTATGTCACAGTTTTCTTGCTGAGGCTGAGCTCAGCACATTCCTGCACAAGGCCAGAGGTAAAACAAAGGACACGGACCAGGAGGACAAGTTGCCGGGATTCTTTTATATCCAGAGTAAAATAGCAAAAGAAAACCACTGTTAATACTGGTCATGGCTGAAATTGTCTGATTAGAGCCATGACCAGTATACACAATGACCGAACTGAGGGCTTACAGTGTTTCCATGTCTGTGGTCACCTTCAACATCATCCCATCATCAAAGTCATCTCTAAACCCCAAACACTGCCGCCCTTCCTTTTCCCTCTGATGTGGAGATTCACACACTTCACAGCACGTACCCTCCCTTTAACTTTTATTTTGGGCCAAACATTGCAGAGGAGACGATTTGTGTCTTTGAAAACACCATGTATCAATCACATCAAAAGCCCAGGAAACAAAAGCTCCCATTAGTCACTGCGCTCTCTTTTCACGTCTATCACATTGCGGTTGAAGGAGGGGCTGTTTACTCTGGAATATCTAACACTGTAAAGGCAAAGAGAACCTACCGCCTGGTCCATTCAACACGCACAGAAACAAGTGGACTACTGTGCAGTCAATTACAATAAACATAGATCAAAGAGCACAAAATGGACCTCTGTTTCTCGATGCACCATGTGGCACAACCTTTTTCCTTACAAGGCCCTCACACTCGATCTTCCCACACTCATATACAAACTCACCATTAATAAGGTCTGAAAAGTGTGATTTTCAGTTCTCCCTCTTGTGTTTCTTTTTCTTGTCCCATCCCCAGCCCCCTGCCTGGTGCTGACCTAGCCAGCAGACCCCCTCTGCCCCCTCCGTGGCCCCCTTCAACCCTGGGAAGAAGAGGCCCACGCCGGAGCTACGACCGGGGCTCATTAGCAGTGCCCACCTGGAGGCTGGCTGGGGTCTAACAGGGGACCACTGGGACTGAGGCCTTTATCTACAGCAGCAGCGTGACACACAGCGGGGACAGGACTGCTGCAGCATAATATACAGTACAGAGCGCCAACAGATATACAGTGTATGCTCCAGCAGCACAGAGGCGATCAAGCTTAATCTGTTTGATTTTTCCCTTACGAGAGGCACTCCTCCCTCTCTTAACCCACCAGGAACCGTCTCACCAATTCCCCCTAATAAAAGTCAGACAGAGAGTTTATAACTTGTTGTGTTGATGGTATCACCATGAGTCTCTAAAACAATTATGGAAATGAGTAAACAGCATACTGTTTAGCTTTCTTTGAAGTCTAGCCGCCTTATGCAAATCCAGAGTATGATCAGATGCTGATCCTTATTTTGACTAACAAATCTCACCCTTGTTTTGGGGCGGACAAGTGAGTCGTTTGCCGTGAATCAGTATTTATTCTTTACTCAGTTGTTGGCATGGGGCTGATGCTGAGATGTGCTGATTTGAATGTGTGCAGTATGCTCTGATGGTCTGGAGCCCCTGTGGTCAGATGCCCTGGGTCTTGGTTGACACAAAGGGATCTCACTGAAGGAATAGCACACGTTCTCTATGAGTCATGTGGCTCCAGTTATGCAGACGGCATCCAGAGTTTCAGCTGCTGCTTTGACATCACAGCAGCTAAACAGAAATCTTTATAATGGAATTTGACTTTGGAAGATATGCATCGTACTTTCTTAGCACTCATTTAATTTTCTTACAAAGATTAAGATGTTATTTTTCAAGCCGTATTAATCTGGAAAAATAATTAAATTAAAGATAATTCTTAAGAATTGACCTATAATTAAGGACATTTTCTTATGAATATACATATACTCTTTCTAACCATGGCCAAAAGATACATTTCTGCATCAAAAATTAAACCACTTATTTTGAACAACCAAACAAAGTTGTATCCTTTGATTTTTTATGATCTTTTTTTCCAAAAGCAGATATGTTTGGCAATGAGTTTAGTCCTGAACAAAGATCACAAAAAACTTGCAACACTGCTTCTTGAGAATATCTTAACACCTACCGCAAGAAGCCTTTTCTAATCATACTGTATGATATATGGTTGGATATAGTTTGTTCACTTATTCATCATCCATGTGCTTCGTAGAATCTGAGGAACGCAAATTTTGTGTTGAATGAAACAGTAGGGAGAAAATCACATCATGGTTTTATTCAGCCACTAAAAAGCAGCTGTAGCCCTGAGGTTTTTCCGACAGGCCTTTGGTCTTCAGCCTGCACAGCATCAGCAGACAGAAACCCAAGAGGCTCATCACTGAGACCTATACAATATATCTAGCACTAGACATGTACAGAGACAGACCATCCTGGTCGCAGAGTTTTAAATATTTTCTTTTCTGTTTCTTATGATTGCTGGGTAAAAGTGAGATTCTGGTTGAGTCAGATCAAAGCGAAAGACTCTGGGTTGCTGATGGTGAATATGGACAAAGGATTGGTCATAATGACTGGTAAATCTCAGTCACGGACCACCACATCAAGGACAATTAGCATTAGCTTGACTCTCCAGGCTCACCCTTTAAGCAGGATGAAAAAAGTGACCTGCTGACTAAGCACATTCCACCTGCAGCCTGCAGTTCAAAGGGCTCCCTGGATGGCCAAAATCTGCACCTCACTGCTCCACTGCTATCCAGCCACCACCTACCCTGAGGCAAAGCTCACCCTCCTCCACACCGCGGGTGACCCGATGCTCCATCAACAACAGTCACAACTGCTCTGACCGCTGGCTGAGGCACTACCTGCCAGTTAAGTGCCTCAGGTGATTGTTTGAATGGGCTTCATTTCAGCATTAGCCACACCTCTCCCCCTCCAGAGAGGAGGCGTGAGGGAGGTAGCATATGGTCAGCTCGGATGAATTCTCCTACTGTTTTAAAAGGCACTCAGAAGCCTTCAGGGTGATCGAAACTTCATGCTCCTCCTTACTAGATTAAGTCTAATAATCTCCCAGTAACGAGACTTTAAACCCAGAGCGGTAAAACATTGGGCCCTAGGGTTCACTTACACACTGCGCATGCTGTTTTCACTTTAACACTTTATTTTATGGCTCCAAGTAAGAGTTAATGTCCCTCATCAACTTTCCCCTCATCTGAGAGAAAAAACAAGATTTACTTTCCAACGCAAGTTTTCTGTAGAGGCTTACAGACTTGTTTTTACTGTAGGATTGATGTGTATAAATCCCAAGTTGTAATGAACTGTAATCGTTCTTTATAAATTTTCATTTAATAAAATAAAGCTAGTTACTGTACAAAGTGCAGTTTGCAGTGTTTCATTGCATTGCTCATGACTGAGTAGAAGTTCCTCAGATAGCTCAATGTTAGCCTCTTCAGCTCCCCTTAAAAAATAAGAACATAGAAGATATCTCTGTATAGTTTTCCTGTATCACTGTGTCCCTACTGAAACAGGCAAACTCTAGTTTAATCAATAAAACATTGAGAAAAAGAAAAAACCCTTTAACTTGTGTAAATTTTTATATCCCATGAGTTCATGTAAAGAACAAAATAAACATAATTGAGAGCACTTTTCATTAAAAAGTGAATGGCACCATTGTTGGCACCAAGTTATCAATCCCTAACTCATACTGACATACGGACAGGAAAGCCCCCGGATACCTTCCTTGGGAATTACTGTTAAGTTCATAATGAAGCAAGGACTCCCACTGGAGTGTTGATTAGGCAGATGCCTTCACTGAGCTACAGGAGCAAGCATCAGGCCCGTCTCCTGCCCTCCAGGGACTCAGTTCATTCATTCACTGTAATTCATGGCCGACTGCAGCACGGCCCGGGATGCTGCACCCTTGCTCCTCTCTGCTCATTTAATTTGGAGGAGAAGCAGCAGAGGCAGGAAGGAACCCCAGCGATGGAAGATATTAGACCACGAGGGGAGGCCTTGAATAGGAAATCCACTCTGAAAACAGACCTTGCATATTTGGAATGAACTTACATTATTTTGACTTAGAGCGCTGCTGTTCAACCTTTTCCCAAACAGTATGGTCCCTTGCCCCAGGTCTAATATATTTGTGAACAATGAATAGTCAAACTACAAATGTGCTGAACTGAGTGACCCACTGAAAAAGTTTTATTTGAAATGTCTTGAAAGGCTGTATATTTCATGTGAAAAAGTCTATCGCGCTCTCTATAGTGTCAGATTGGGAAACTGGGAGACTTTTGAGCATTTGGGGGGATGTTAATTATTGGTGTCTTGGTATCATCATACCTGTGCATAAAATATGCAGCTACAGGGGACATACAGTCATTATGAATGCAGTTGTGGAATTTGAAGAGTTAGAAGCATTTAAATAAACAGTACAAAATTCAACTCTTACAGTTTTGTTACTTGTTTCGGGAGACTGTTATCAATAAAAGTCATAAAGCAGCAGACTAACCAAACTAGCGTTTGCCCAGTGCTACTTCGGCAGATATTGGTTGCACCACAGGTTTGGTCTCTGCATCAGATCAAACGAGTCTGTTTTGGTTCTGAAAAACACGTTGAAGACAATGGCATTCCAGTTTGGAGACAACCAAAGCCTCCTCACCAGGAAAAGGGACCAAAGCAAGGTTTCTCGGCTTGACGGTGTCTCTTCCGACCTTATGCCAGACAGCCGACTGGAAATGCCAGGAATGCTAGACTGCTGCTCAATAGGAGACCATGTTCCACTTATTGGCTACTGGTGGGCAGAGCCACAGGGACAATGTCCAAGATGAGTTCCCACACAATAGGAACAAGACATTTATGGCTCTGCGGCCATGGAAAAAATGAGAGGTTCACACTCAGGACACTCTGGGCTCTCGTACTCCCACTGACACACTGGGAGAGATGTTGCTCTGGGCTGTCACCCCTCACATATTTGGGCTGTGTCTGGAAGGCTGAAGAAAAGGTCTCCCCTGAATCCAACCAGGCTGTCCCATTTGGAATGATTTAAATGGCCTCTTATTACCTTTCTTAGCCATTGTCTCTCTACTGGTATCCCAGTCTGATGATACTTTTAATTAGTAGTTTCACCAGTACACACCAGACAGGAGCCAGCAAAATTCTGGCTTGGTATTTCACTGGCATGTACAAAATTGTTGTGATAACCAAGGTAACCAAAGTGAGAAATTAAGATAAATATTTTGGTGTGTTTATCAATAACTTAACTTTATAAATATGTAGTCATAGTCACATAAATTATTTATCTATATATATAAACAACTCAATAAATTGTATTTTTGTATTATTTAAACTGCAAAAAACAATGATACTTCATTCACTTAATGCACTTAATGCATATCATCCACACTGAATATTTCTACTAACCCTAACCCTAACCCTAACCCCAAAATTTGAAATATATTGAGAATCATTCATCAGATAGCTACACAGAAATGTGTGATGATGTATGTCTCTATGTCAAGAGTGATGTCTGTGTATATGCATGGCATAGCCTGTAACATATTAAGAGCATATCTATTTCCACAATTTAATAAAAATACACAAAAACAATATGCATATATAATTCAATGAATGTATATATATACTGTATATATATATTCAATTAACATAAAATCATTTTATACCCAAACCGTAACATTTATGTTTTTTGGAATGGATGGATGTCTATGTAACATAAGCATATATACATAAATATGTATGTATGGGCTGGACATATGTGTCATTATGTCAAATTTAGCATTAGGATATATCATATTTAGATGCATTTTATATGTGGAAATTGAATATATGTAGACATAT
Organism: Trachurus japonicus; assembly: GCF_045865225.1. Lineage (NCBI taxonomy): Eukaryota > Metazoa > Chordata > Actinopteri > Carangiformes > Carangidae > Trachurus > Trachurus japonicus. The sequence continues at coordinate 18,047,660 of NC_140913.1, read as the reverse complement.
TACATTTGCAAAATGGCAGACAGAGTTAGACAATGTAAAGGGACAAAATAATCTATATATAATACTACTATACTATATACTATATGTTGTTTGTTAAATGGCTGAATCTTTTTTTTAATTTTTTTTTTTAATCTCAGGGTGATCATTTGTGATTTATCCCACAGCTCTGTGGTGAGACACATGTGTCAGCCTTCAGACCAGGAGTGCCACCTACTGGTGTCACATCAGAAAAGCAGGGACAATTGTGGAATATGGGATCACCTAAGAGATGCATTGGATTTTGATCATATACTAAATTTAATTTGGATCTGAAGTTTAATCCTTTTGTTTTATGTGTGCAATATTTAAAAACTACTTTAAATGCCCCAATTTTACTTCCCGTTCAGTGAATATACAGTTCAATTTTCAGTTGCTCTTTTCTGCTCATTGGAAAAGTCTGTAATTAGTTTCACCAATTAGTAAACACCTCTTCACACATTTATACTGCCAATTAGGGGCATGGATGAACCAAAACCTTTTCATGAGTCTCCCATTTCCTCACTGATATCTATTGTATGCTTCAGTTGGTCTGCTGCTATTTGAACCCCACATCCAAACCTTTCCCAATTAGACCCACCTTCCACTTTAAGGCTCACTTGCTCCAAAACAGAGTAGAAAACAGAATCCTTTAACAAGGGCCCATTCTCTTGTTCACATGGGGAAGTTTACCCACATCTGTCTCAGCACCTAACCCCTGGAAGAGAGGGGGTCAGTGCCAAGGCCAGAGGTCAGCACTTGTCCCATTGTGAGCTAGAACCAACATGAACCCCAATCGAACACTGCAGTCAGCGGGAAACACTACCCGGTTGGTTTTTAGGGCCACGGATGTGTTAACCGAACAGGAGTTGTGCTTTGAGGCCACTTGCCGCACGGAAGCATTTGAAAGGGACTCTTCAGGTTTCTTAATTAAGTAAAGAACAAATAGTTGTCCTGCTTTGTCGCGTCTTTTCTGCATCTTCAATGGCATGGACACAAATAGAAAACAAAGCTGTGGTTTGAGAATTTGCAGGTGTGCATGGATGCGTGTGAAGCTACTGAAGGAAGCACTACCATGAAAAAAGGAAAAAGAAAAAGAAAAAGTTTATACGACACTCAAGGGGGAGGTTTGTATGAGAACAGATCTAGTTAGGAGCGTCACAACAGATCTGACAAAAAAGGCGGTCAGGTCAGGCCAGGCTTGCTGCAGTGACCCAGCAGTATTCAACCAAGTGATAAAAAAAAACAGCAGACTCGCTCCCTTCCCCTGGCACTCCTTCTTTCTCTTGCTCGCTTTCTTTCACTTTTATCAGCAAGCCACCATCCATAATTGACCTGATTCCCAGATTTCTGTTCCTCTGACCACCCCTGCCGTAGCATAAAAGTGGGCAGCATAGGTGGCAGAAGACTGGCTGCCTGAAGGGAAAGGGAATGCAAAAGGAAGTATTCTTCTAATGTCTTGAAAGAATAAAGAAAATCAGCATAATGACGTGCTCCCCTACCACACACCTCACTCTCTCGTGCACACATACACACACTCCCTCTCCATACAGGCCCTCCTCCCACTCCCGTCCACACCAAAATCTTGATTAACCTCCTCTCTCACACCCCCTTTCCCACCCACTCACATTCACACATACACATAGGCACAAAGTGCTTCGGAGGCCCCCTGACAGATGGGGAGAGGGGTTTCGGGGGGTTCCTCTGAACAAATGGCACCCTGGTTTAGTGTGGTGTTGTCAGGGTTTGAATTGATCCCCGGGACTACAGAGGCTTCTCTCTGCCAGTGTGTCACAATGGCAACAAGTGTGTAGAGCTGGGAGCAAGCTTGTACAGGCATGGGACCCATACCTCATGAATGATAGCTTAGCAAATGGCCCTCCTTTCACTGGCTTTCATTGTAGGGCCATCTCTCGTTCTCTTTCATACCCTACTCAAAAAAAACTTGCCCAGCTTTGTTGGTTTTATTGGGTTTGATTGGTTTGAGATTCTGAAACCTGTTGGTTTTTGTGTGATTTTGTATGTGTGAACTTTGGAATAGGGCAGGATAGTGTGTGGGTATTGGTAGTGTTTGTTGAGGAGGTGTGTGGGTGTGTGTATGGGAGGGGGGGGGGGGGGGGGGGGTATTTTTGTACATTTTTGCTTGCTTGTTAAATTGATGGGCACTGTGGTCTCACGGTATGGTCTCTAGAATGATGTAAAGCTATCTGTCATTGGCCAAAGCTGGTGAATGTGATTCAGTTTTATGTGAATGGTACTTCCTGGGAGGTCGTGATGTTTTTCACCCGGTGAGATAAACACCATATGGGCAATTTTCACAGCTTTCCATAAATTCAGCCACATACACAGCAATGGGACTTTCACACAGTGATAACAGCTATATATCCATTATTGTCACCTCGGATTCTCCTTGAGAATTTTTTTTCTCTGCTGCAAATAACACCCCAATTGTTCAAAAAAGGCTTAAAATCCATGCATTTTCCATTGCCTTTTTAGTTCTTAAGTCGTATATTTGTCTAAAATAGTCTCATATAATAGCATAATGAGACTCTGTCTCATCCAGAGGATAAAGCCTGGTTGAAAGTCTACTGTGACCCCTTATCTGACCCTGGGTAGCAGTTTACAGGCTCCAGAACAATCGTCCCATTGGTAGATAACAACAGCATCATCCCTCCAGGCTCATTTAATCACTGTCACTTCTCCTCTGTCTGGTTAATGTTTCACTAGTCATCTACTTTTGCTCCTCAGTCTGCAAGAGAAGGGGGAGAAAGAAAAGGAACGGAGGAGGGTTGGTTAATGACAAAAGAAAAATAGGGGGGGATCAATTGATTGGTAAACAAACAGGCCGGACAGGAGGCTGCAGAGCAGAGGGGACCCAAAGGAGCTGAGACCCCTTATCTACCACATGTGACATCTCCATCCGTCATACCTCATTATCTTAGCTGTATCAAGAGGTGTTGATGGGCTTGATTACCTGCCTGCTATCAAATCTCAAGTTTTTCAGTAAATGGAGGAGGCTGGTTTCAGAGTCATGTTTCTTGTTTTACAATTTAAAGGGGCAGTTCCTCGATTTATGGCAGCACATCTATATAATTGGGGGCAAGTGAAAGTTGCAGCAGCATAAGCCAATTCATTCTGACCTTAATATGAAATATGCCTCTAAAATGCTGAATCCTACATTTCACATAAATGCAACTGGATAGCCTCTTTTAATAGAGAGTTATTTTGCAATACAGGCTTTATGTTAAGTTATTATGTCTTAGGTCTAAGATGAGATAAGTCTCATGACATTTAGGTTTATTTTGGCAGCTGAACAGCTGGTTAGTAGCTACTACTCCTACTACAACTTCTTCAAGTCGTCTGAGTAATGCCGTGACTACTGCCAACTGTGATGTAAAACTCTGCTGAACCTGTTTAAGAGTCTGTGAGTTTACTCTGTTTCTGCTCTTTAAACTTTCATCATGTAGTGAAGACTGTGACAAATTAAAGATAAATTAAGTTTAAAATCTTTAACTTCTTTAGATGCATTTTAAAAAGGATTACAAACATGACTCTGACACTTAACGTCTGAGCAACAAAGTTTGAAATACACACAGTACTACAATAGTACTATACCACACTACTACATTGTGAGATTGGTAGAATTAGACAGTGTATTATACTATTCTGGTAGCGGAAAATAATTTGCCAGAGTTTTTCACTGTCAGTTGACACGCAAAATACAATGTTTAGTTTGGAGTTATGGTGCCAGGTGCCATGAATGGCCAGTAATGGCCTTTAACTGTTTAACAAGTTGGCCATTAGGCTAATGGTTTGGGTCAGAAAGCAAAGGTACATATCGCATACATTCTTACATCAGGACGATGTACTCCCTTGCTCCCTTCTGTGTCATCCACTCTGCATAGCAATGGCAAGTACATTGCAATATGTTTGAACTGTCAAGGTGGAGGGGCGAGCGAGTATTGTTGAAGAGGCAAGGTCTGCATATTAAGAAAACACGGAGAGAGAACAGGCAACTGAAAAGACCTTTGAATGAGAATCAATTAATTTTCATTTACCACCATTAGCACGGAGCAGAGATTTGCATCTGTGAAACCATTGCCAAACTGGCAGTGGCCTTTTTAGCTGAGGGAGAGGGCCACATTAAGCTAATGATGGGGGGCAGAGGGAGAGACAAAGGGCTGTATGTGTGGGAGGGAAGGCCTGGCTGTCCTCTTCTCTCATTAGCACCACAGTGCCCTGCACTGCTGTCACACAGCGAGCCCTCACAGGCAGATCATTAACCACTAGCTGGGATGTGAAAAATACTCAGCCTAAAGAATAGAAAAAAATGGGTATTGTCATCATCGGACACCTGAAGTCTGAAAAATTGACTTACTTTTACTACGATCAAGTTTTAGAGTGATAAGAGTATACTGTTCAGTAACAACATACAAGATGTTATGTTGGGGTTCATATTTTCCCAATCATAACAAACCATGCATACGGTATATTCCCTTTGTATTCCTCAATGGTAAATGATGAATCCAAGACATGCCTTACCCCTGAGCAAGGCACTGACCTCCCAACAGGAGGTAGATTGAGACACAATATTATAAAAAACAGAAAATACAGACTTCAACTGCCTTAGCAGACCAACTGATCAAGATGCATAGAGATTACGTAATTACATACGTAAATACACAAAGGAGGTAGGAATGATTGGACACAGATCACAAAGGTGCAAGAAAACAGCAAAGGGCAAAGGCAGTGGGTGAATTTCAAAGTAAGACAGGAAATCCGGGCCAAGAGTCCAAAGCGAGTTGTGAAGGGACAGATCATGACATTAGATTCTTTTGGGCTCCATCCTGAGGCCAGTTCAATTCAGCCTATACATGTTCCCTCTTGGAAGCATCAATGGAAAGCACAACATCTCCTTTCACTTCTCACTGATGATTCACAGCTGTACCTCCCACTAAAATCCACAATTCCCTTCAACCTCTCCAAGAGTGTTACAAGGGCTGGGTTCCAAACAATTTCCTTCACTTTAACAGCAACAAAACTGCAGCACTGTAGGTATTTTACATACACTGGATTAGACTCAACCATGGTTAAAGACCCACTCCCATGAAAATCGTGTTTTTCGTGCTTTTCACATGTTCCTGTGGCATTTTTCTTGTGTTAGAGCACATATCAGCAGAAAAGGAAGTGCAAAATTGCATTTCTGAGTTTTTCTGCCTTCAAATTGCTGTGAACCAATGGCAGACGCAATTCTGGCAGTTTCAGGGAGACTGGAGCTGACGTGTCACAGCTCCAGGGGAGGGCACTAGTGCTACAAGCTCCCGCCCCACTCTGCATCTGGCTCAGAGGTGAAAGGGTTGGCAGCTCGGTGGAGCTGTCAAGGTATAACAAGTATAGCTCACCTGGTAGAGCAACTTGCACCGTGAGCAAGGACTATGTTCCAGTCTGGGATTGAATCCCAGTCTAGAGTTTTACGCTAAAAGCGCTGAATCTGTAATTGTACAATGTCCAGCTGTCAGCAAGCGGGGGGTGAGGTGTGAGGAGGTGGCTGGGCGGGTGCAGAGCAGCACAGTCTCCGCCCACCCTCCAGAGGCGCATTGCTAATGTGCATTGCTAATGAGCTGGTTTTAAAATGACCAAAAAGGGTCGCAGGAGTGGGACTTTAAATACCAATTTATCACTGATGACTTATATACTGCATATGCTGATAAACTATTAAGTTCTGAAGAAAATAATGAAGAGAACATGTTTTAGGCAACAAGCTGAGTGAGAAGGTACAGGTTCACTTATACATTAGTAAACTACACCACTTGTTTGTCATGAAGTCATGGACCTGTTGGTTGCTGACAGGTTTGACCCCAACTTGATGAGGAAAGACAAACAACAGATTAAAGAAATTGAAAGATGAGATTATACAACAGATAATGTTCAGTTTCCATCCAATATTACACTTAGAAATAACATGGTCTAAACTCCTCATGCTACAGTTTTTAGACCTTTAGTAAGATAAGTTGTGAGAGCCTTACCAGAGGAATGAGCAAGTATGATTCCCTGAGGGGGTTTGATGATGGTGGTGAAGTGCACTCTTTAACATGTTGTTGGTCCAAACTGTTATAAATAAATGGCCAGAATTAACTTGAGTTTTTGTGACCTCAGACCTCACATATGATATCAAATGATTCAGTGACTCCTTATATCCTGAATGGCAGCAACTGCATTGCCCATTTGTTTTTCTTTTTAGTGGCTTTTACTCTAAAGACATGATGGCTGGGGGAAAATGTTTTTTGTGGCCACTTCAGCAGAAACCTGGGGTAATTTGAATCAAGCTGAGACAGTGATGGCATTATCTACAGTGTATGCAACTGAAACTGAAGGGTCAAAAGGTGGTACGAAAATGTCAGACTGCACATGGCAGCTTCAAAACAAATGTCGGAGGACGAGTCTCCTGCCCTGTATTTCACTGTGTAAAATAGCTGCACATCTGCAGAGGAGGGTCAAATTAAAACGGGATTAGACAAGAGGGTCGGCGCATCTTATTGCAGTACTTCAGTGTCGCGCCTTGCCCCCACACGTAGGGAGGAACCCAGACAGTATGAAATGGAGCGGAAGGTATGAGCACAGAAGAGGATGAAAGACAGAACAGGAGAAGGGAGCAGACAGGGTCACAGATGTGACATTACACTAACAATAGGAGCAGCGGGGGTAAAAGTGTGCAGACATCCCATCTTGGGCAAATCTGTGTCCCAGCTGTTTGGTTCACCTGTCTATTAAAGGGAGCATATTTCTTGGATTTCTACAGCAGGAGAGACAGGTTTATTGGGCCTACAAGGAGGAGGCCTTAAAGCCGATTGATTATTAGTGAAGGAGCAATAAATCACTTTTCCTCTTGGTTTGGGAGGTCTGACTGTCCACTGGCCTGACAGGGAAATATGAATTAAAGTTGTAAAGTATCACAACTACAGTGGATACATAGGAAATTGTTGATAGCATAAAGAAATGTCTCGTGTTCTGAATGATCCTCTATCTTAAAGGTTTTGTCTTATGTAGGAAGTGGGGTCTTTACATTAAAGCTCAGACAGATATTGAAGTGACCTCCAGCCCTTTCCTGTACTCGGGCAGCCCCATTCTAAAACAAAGCGGACATGACAAGAGGAGAGGGGACAAATCAGATGGCTTAATTGTTCCTTGACAATTAGACCATCACTCAAGAGAACACTGAGCAACCCAGGAAAAGTAGCAAAGGGAGGAGGCGGCTGAGGAAAGGGATGAAAGAAGAGGGCACTAAAACACCCACTGAGTTAGAGGGAGTGAGTGGGAAAGAGGGAGAGGGCTCTGCTTTTGAGGGCCGACAGGGCAAAAGGAGCAGAGTGCAGTTTACAATACTGTACAATGCTGTTCTGCACCATTAAGTGGCATGGAGGGCAGGGCCAGGACAATAGGCTTCTGTCCCAGAGGAGAAGGCCAGCAGCTCCAGAGGAGACCTCCTTTTCAGCCCATATGGTTGTGGCAGCCTCACAGGATGCTCCTCTCACCGTGGCCGCATGCTCAGCATCTGGACACATGAGGTCCACCGTCTCTACTCGGTGACCACTGGAGTGTTGGGGAGGGCGCTGGGGGGTCACCTTGGTAACAGTGTAGTGACACACAAGGATTCGGAGTAGCACTCAAGAGATTAAGAAAAGGAAGTACTTCTGGATGGAATGAACCCCCAATTTTGTTGGATTTAGAGTCACAGAAATCAGACAACAAATGTCCCCACAGGAGTGAAAAACTGTGAGCAAGAAGAACCAAGAGCAGAATTAGTCTTGTGCCGAAAGCAAGAACTGAAACATTTGTACAAAACAGAGTCCTGTTATGTTTGATCATTACAGACAAGTTCCAAACTAATTATTTCATTTGCATCTTTCCACATGTCTTTTCATGGAGTTCATACATGTCAAACATAAAAAGTCTGCAACACAAATACTTTTATAAAAGCTATTGTCCAAAAATCAGATTTTATTCAAGTAACATCCAAATGTTTCTAAACATAAACAGATGCATGTCTAAACCATTTACATTACTTAACCTAGTGTATTTTGCTCCATGCTTAGAACTGCCCTGACTCCCGTCCCTGTTGGACCACTGACAAAGAGCTGTCAGAATGATGGATTATGAAGCTGCTGCCTGAATTTCAAACAAAGGACAGGCCTTAACTTCAGTCCATCCTTAAACAGACCCACAAACCCCCCAAAAGAGAAAAAAATATAAGCCAAGCGACCAAGAGTGAAAAGGAGTTGGGGGAGAGCCGAGAGAAGAAGAATCTTAACAAGTGTTTACCCTCTTTCTGTTGCCAAGCTGTGGAGTAATAACCTACCATAGCGAAAGGCAGGGCCTGATCCAGGAAGAAAGGCGTCAGCCTGCGAGGTCAGGGGTCACTAACTCTGCCATTGTCTCTGACAGGGCAAGCACACTCCAGCTTTTCTCCGGCTTTCAAAGGCCCGTGATGGGGGTGGAAAGATAGGCCTGAAAACACTGGGTCAGGACCAGGGGCTTTATGGTTTTCGGGGAAGAAAGATTTGGACCCCAAAGGTTAAATGAAGAGCGAAAGGGCCCTTCTGTCCAATTACCGAGGGACAAATGCTCTCTGTGACCCATCAGGGTCAGAGTTCAGCAGAGCCATTGGTAACGGCACACTCTGGCTTTTTGTTGACCAGATGAGATGAACCTCCGCCGTGTTTATCTAAGTGACACCCCGACCAATAGTAGAAGTATAAATAATTCTGGGGTTTTATGCTGCCACTTAGCAGAATTAATTTATGGACCAGGGCTGTGGCAGGCCAGGCTTTTAAATGCAACACTTGGATAGGTACCGGAGCAATTAGTGAAAAGGCTGAGCTTTCATAGTGGCAAGACAAAATTAATGAATCGGTTGTATGGGAACATTTCTAAACTTGAATCAGTTCTAATGTATTTAGAGATGCAGTCATGGAAAACGGAAGTTGTCCAGAGTTACGCGTCCATTTATGAAACCCACTGTCAAACCCACCCTTCTTCAACCAAGTCAGCCAGTAGTTCCTCTAATCGTGTGCCCATCTCAGTCTCGGGCGGCACTTGTGGTGTTAATACCTGCTGATACAAAGGCCCAGTGGAGCGGCATGGAGAGTGTCTCATATCCGGAGATCTGGATTAGACTGTTCCTGAACCACTTCCTCCTGAGCCCATGTGCCGCCAGGGATTAAGTCTGTGAATTTAATTATCTGCACTTATTAGGTTAACAAGCAAATTACATTCATATTACAAGATTCAAACCAAGTCCTTCTATTGAATTTCTAGATTTAGCCATGGATTCATAGTACTATACTTTCAATTCAGAATCATTAGCAATACAATTTTCTCAATATTTACAGGGTTGGAATTGCAAGAGACTCATATTGGAGCTGAACTCTCAAAGTTGTGATTAATTATTTGTTTAAAAAAATCTTTAAAAAATATCTTTTTATGAATATTTGACATTTCGATTAAAAAATGTAATGCTTTTTGGTGCAATGTCACCTTACAACTCCTGTTAGGAAAAAAGCAGTCATGAAGGGCTGTAAATTAATGTTGGTACAGTTTTGAGCTTTTGACAAATACATACAAGGCATTCACTTAAAAAAATCCCATGATCACACAAATCCCAGTACACCCTAGCAGCACTCAGTCACAGTCGGGTCACCTCTACAAAATCTCTCAGAAATTAACCTGAGGACAATCCATCAAAGCCCCGAGGTGCGGCCGCCCGGAACACACTGAGAGCTATGAAAGCTTTAAATCTCTTCCTCTGCAGAATCCATTTAGCATGGCTCTGCCACACTCCACCAGGGGTTGTATGAGCTGGATACCAGGCATGGTACCAGAGGGTTAAATTATGCATTTAGTGTTTGTGTGTGTGTGTGTATCCTTGCTTGTGTTTTCAGTGTGTGTGACTGTCAGACTGTGTTGTGGATGTAGAGGATTTTCCTCTCTCTGGGACTCCTCTCTGCAGGTCATCTCCGTTCCTCATGAGCCAGCATAAGCCTGTTGGACACACACTGGAGCGGTGAAGGGGAGTCACTGGGAGTGAGCCAGGCTCTCAGGGTCTTACAGGCCCTTAGAAGGAACAGGATGACCTTTAATCAGGGATCAGGAGCCCAGGCTGCAGCTGGAGGCCTACAGGAGCCTTGATTATGCCCGCGGCCCCAGGTCACCCTCCCAGCTGGCCGTCCACCTTGAGCCAGGACACTCAGGCAGCCGTAGGCTGGATGAAGCACTCAGTGCAGGCATGAGGTGTACATTTATGATGAAGTCTTAACATTAATCTGTGAAATCTTCATCCACACAGTGTGAAAAATAATCCACAGACATGAGTTTTGATCTACAAAAGATCTGATGCTCTCTGTTAAAGCCACACTGCTCTTTTTCACATGTGTATTTTATTAGATTTTCAATTCCTTAATATCAGCTTACACTCTGTATGTGAAAGATGGAAAATCAAAAGCAATAAATCAAACATTCTGTCGATGATTTGGTGAAAATTTTTTGGATGGACTTTTTTTCTTTTGTTTTCATGAAATCACAGTGCCAAAATAGTTGGATGCATTGAAGATATTAAATGAAAGACATAAGATACTAAAATTCATCATCTGGGGATTCAAATTATTTGACTGATACTGTTGCAAGCCTCCTAATCTAAGTAATAGTCCACGCATAAATTAAGGTCAAGCAGCAGGGTCACTTTTTCCCGACTTTTAAACCCAAAATTAAGCTCAGTCAAGTCTTCCATCAGAGCTCCCTATGTCCTAAATGAACGCTTTACCTTACACCTACGATTCATAACGCCTGTTTTTTTTGCTCTACATTTTGAGTCTTCAGCCCAATCTGTTGACATTACCAGGGTTTTTTTTTTTTAAAGCAGAGACACACCCTCTTGAGTTTTAGTGGATATTTTACAACTGCTGACACATCTGACACCTCCTGACGACTAAACTGAATTTCATGTGTAAAATCAGTGGATTGTCCTTATACACAAAGATGTTGTGACTCATACTGAAGGGGACGGGGCACAACCACAGAAGGCTTTGTGCTGTCAATCTAATAATAGCAAATAGTTTTACAATACTTAATTGTGAATTCCATACATCTTTGTTCCTGTGTGCCCTTTGCGTGCCAAACAGCAATAACCGACCTCTGACCAACACACATTCAGCCGTTTCCTATAGACACACACCACAGACATGCTACCACGTGCACTCCTGCCATCCAAGGGAATGTACACCCCCCACCCCCACCCCTCTCCATCACCCACCCCGAGGATTAGCCCCCTACCCCCACTTCTCTGCACACTACCATCCCCTCTTGCCCTATTATCATATTTGATCCACAACCCCCCCCCCCCTTACTTATTTCACCCTCCCACATGCACCACCAGCAAGGCATGCCCCCTTTTCTTTGGCCACTCTCAGGGAGAAGAAGAGGAGGATGAAGAGGCAGGGGCCTTTTATGGGGAACAATCTGCCAGGGAGACGAAGAATGAGCGGGCACTCAATTAAGGGCTGCCCATTGAGCCTGCAGAGTGAGCCTGAATGTGGGCCCCTCCAAAGGAATGGAGTCCCATGAATAGATTGTGGGCCTTCATGAAATATTAAAGAGAGGACGGATTTCCCACAATATTTGTACACCTCCCTTTGTGGGGATTTCTCCCTCCATTGAGCCTGAAACTGTTAACACATCCGCTCTGAAGCACGGCCCACAGACTGTGCTAAAGAGCCCCACGGTCCAAGCATCAAACGCTCTCCACCCTTACCTCTCTCTCTCTCTCTCTCTCTCTCTCTCTCTTTCTCTCTTTCCCTGTTGCCCTGTCTGTCTCTTTCTCTTTGTCTTTCTCTCCCCATCTTGTTTTCATTCCCATTCTCTCTCTGTCTTCCTGCCCACGAGCTATTCATGGAGGGGATTACAGCAGTTTTAATGACCACCTGTCCTTGCTCCAGCACTGTATTGTGCCATGCCAGGCCAAGCAGCAAGCATCCCCCTGGTATTAAAGGGTCATGGAACTAACTGGTGACCCCTGTCTCCACCAACACAAGTCTGACGGCCAAAGCCACCCAGACAGGTAACACGCACAGCCAATCTAATCATTGCTCATCTCCAACCTGTCCCAAATCCTCTGTGACAAAAAAAAGAAAGAAAGCTGCTGATGCATACAAAGAGAATACGTTTCCTCAGCGTGTCACTGTATCACTGCAGGATCATACTGAAACGTGACCCAGCATAAGTTAACAAGTGCTTCCTGGCACACTCATCTTGTCACTTTTCCCATTTTGTCTCTGCCCTTTCCTCTCTCTATCTATCCCCCTCTCTTCTCTCTCTCTCTCTCTCTCTCTCTCTCTCTCTCTCTCTCTCTCTCTCTCTCTCACACACACACACACACATACACACACACTGTGATCAGGTTGAGTGCTGCATAGAGAGCAAGGACTATGTGGTTAAGTAGGTGGTTAAAGCTACCATTAGCATCAGAATGGCCACATATTCCTGCCGTGAGTCAACATTAGTTTGTGTCAGATTCGACGCTCTTACTGCAGCTGACAAGTGGACCTGGTCAGAGTTTAATTTGTAGGGTTTAGATGATTTGTAAATGTGTTTAGTGTAAATCAGAGAGTTACTGGAGCTCAGATCCTGAGGCCTCTCTGTGATTGGATCAGTGAAGATGACATGACAGCTATTTTCCTTCTGAGCAGATATGAAACTGTACCTCCTGTGACTACATGTGATTATATTTAGATCTGCCTTTATACACACAACACATGTTTGTACAGAAAGTGAAATACTTTATGTTACTCTTTAATTGGGATAATCAAATAATAAATGTAAACTTTTATTTTTGCTCTGTGGACAGTAACATGGAAGGGCGTAAAATGTTTCAGATTTTTAAAAATATAATCTTTCAGTGCTTGCTTTGAGTACCAAAATTCTTTCCCCAAAGTTGTTTTTCATGTGTTTTAACACCAAGCACACATTTAAAGAGTATAATTAATCATGGCTGAATTCCTGCCTGGTTATAAGTTGCTGTTACATAAATGAGGCTTTTGTATTTTTTAGTTGGCAGAAATCTGAAAGAAAGATATCTCAAAACCTATTTAAGTGAAACCAGCAGTATCTGCTTGGCCTGACATCACTACACGTGAGAGGATGCATGTTCCTTTTCATAATTTGGGTGAATTGACCTTATAAGTCCTCTAATTTTCATCTTGTCTACACCAGTTAAAATGCTGAACAGTGGTGATAGTCAGCGGAGAGCATGTGGTAGCATGAGGCTCTCCTGCGTACTCCAGCAGATCCCCAGCTGTGGATCACATTGGCGAGCTGGCCCCTTGGTCTGGCCTCCATATGCTGGGGTCTGGGGTCCAGGCTGTCAGCGTAGCCCCAGCACATGGAGGGCAGTTGGGGGGCACATGGGGTAGGTTCTGGGGTGGTAGTGAAGGGGAGGGTGGGGGTCAGCGGCTCCACCAGCATTGTACCAGGAGGACAAGAGCTGAGCAGGACCCAGCAGGAGAGTGGGGGGCCTTTTCTAAAGAGAGATCAACAGGAGCTCCTTTTCTCACACCCCACTCACTTTACCCCACTCGTATCTCCTCGTCACCCCCCTCCTCTCTCCTCCACCCTCCCTTCCTTTCCATGGCAGATTGATACACTGGCTGAAATGTGATTTTCTTGAGTCTCTCTTACGAAACTGCGTTCGGCCCCTCTCCTCCCCTTCCCACCCACTCATCCCACTAATCTATTCTCCGCTGGAATTAAATCGGGCCACGCTGCTTTGTTTTTCAATCATCTTGTCCACATCAAAGTCACTCATGAGTGGATGGTAAAAAAGGAGGAAGGGGCCACGGACGAGACAAATCTCTTTGGCTTTTCCACTCACACAATGCTTCTCATTTGAATTCCTCCATATATTGCTGATCACCGTTCTGAATGGTGCCCCTGATGAAGTGTTGTTTTTGTGGTTCCTCACATGAATTCCAAAGACCCTGGGGATACATTTTCCTTTTTTTGTCTTTGACTTCAAAGTTATCTGGAACGGGACGTGTTGGAATGAAGAAAAGTGAGGGGTCACCAGGTTCAATGCTGGATGTTGTTTACAAACCTTCTCACCAAGTCAAAGAGCATTAAAACTATAGAGCCGTCATGGGGTATAATACAAAAAACATTTCTCACGCGTTGAGGTGCTTTCAGGCCTCCAAGTAATGTGCAAAACATTCTCTCTACTTTTGCTTGAGTTAAAATAAGGCCCTTGTTTTGATGATCTTTTAATTAGCTGGCTACACCCCGCAGTGTATAAAGTCATAAAAGTTCATCCTACTTATTTCTTAAGTCCTTGTTTGCAGTACGTAATAGCACAGGGTTACCATCAGCGTAAACCTGACATTCTGTATAGATGTTAACTGTTAAACATAAGAAAATCAACCCTGTATTCACTGATTTGATTCCACATTACAAAACAAACATGTAGAGATCAAATTCATTCTGAGAAAACATTACTGAGATGCATCAAGATGTTTTTGTTTCCCATTTATGATCATCTTGTTGATTTATTCATTTATTTTTTGAGGTAACTGTGGTTAGGAACAAACTTGGAGCATTACGGTAAGAATAAATATCTTTATGGTTGACATGGCACTGTCAAAACATTTCCTCACTGAATTTCAGCAAGTTGAAAAAAAAAAAGCCAAACTTACTGCATTCATTCTGCAGCCTGAAACTGTGTCACTTTGCTGCCCTCTGCTGCCAGAATTTCGAAATACAGCAAAGCAAAACTGTTTTCCTCAAATTTAACAAAAGGTCAGTCGAAATAAATGTTTAATGTTGAGTTTCATTAAAAAAAATTGAATGAAAATATTCTAAAATATCTAAATATTTCTAAAATATCTAATGTGTATTGTGCATCGTCAACATGTCACACTACACAATACAGTACAATACTTTTGTTGGTGTTGTGCATATGTTGTTTGCTTTATAGTTTTGAAATGAAATGTACATGTGTTAATTGTTATGGTTATCAATCTATTAAACCATTTATTTTATCTTATTTTATGTTGTCCTGCATTTTATTTTATTCAGAAATCCTGAACTGAAAGATCACTGATTTAATATATAGAAATCTAATAGTGTTTAGGTGTCTATTGTAGCCACCTCAACTACCCATAACCTCAACTGAATGATAATCCTTTTCTTTAGGCTACCCTTCCCCACAAGATGGCATACCAGAGTAATGAATGGACAGTGACTGACATAATATAAAAGGTGGACAGTATCTGATCCTAACTGCCTGTACAATGATGTGTATGTCATTATTTTTTGCTATTTACAAAAAAACAGATTACAATATTGCAATCACGAAAAGCAGGCTATACTCTTCCCTTTAAGATTTTATGCTTTTGATTTTGGGATAATTTATGTTATCACCTCCACCAAGGAGGTCGGGTTTGTATGGAAGAGCCTGTTACATTTGAAGGATTTCAAGATTTGATTGTTTTTTCTGACGTTTGGTGTACAGTGCGTTTCAAAATTTTATATTCTTACTGTGCATTGGACCATGTCAGAAAACTTGTCTTCTAATTCCTTTGAACAAAAGCATTTTGTTTTTGATATGGCAATGAGGGTGCTGAAAAGATTGCTATACTTGTGAGAACATGAAACTATCATTAACGAGTTTGTTATTTGGCAATGTCCTTATCATACGAATGTGATCTGACCTAGGTCACATAACCAGTTGTTTTGCCAACTGGGAGAGGCTATATTGAGCAAGATATACATCTTTTGTCAATGAGATGTCACAAACGTCACTGTTATCTGAGATCAGCCTCAGTATTCCCAACTGCTCTGTGGAAAGATCGATGAGAGCGCACAGTAGCAAAACTTTAAAAAACGAAGGGCACATGATCTGGAGTGAGGAAACCAGTCAAACAGGAAGCTCAGCAGCTTGAATCCCTCCAGAAATTATTAGATAAGATGCTTAAAAGTATATCTTCAGATGAGAACAACATACTTAAAATTGTTTACCCATAATTGCTGTATTATAGAAGTTTGTGCCTTTGTGAAGGTGTTCTATGATACGAAGAAGGTTTTAACCTTCATGTGGATGGTGATGATGATTCCTGTCACAGAGAAGCTGTCGGCATGCAATCTGTCACTGAGGAATCCCTGTTGATTTTTTCTTGGCACAGAACTTGTTTTGGCAACTTGTAACTGGGTGCAACAATATTATTTTTTACTTTCAGCCTGTCGCCATGAAGGCAAATTTCAGTCCATGATTGATAATGGCTATTTCGACATGTTCAGCGAAAATGGCATTTATCATCTTCTATGAGTATGGAATCAGATAACCTCAGTTTAGGCGACTACACAAACAATAGAGAAGTGGAGGTTGGAATTGGGAGTGGTGTAGATGTGGGCTGCATGGCCAGGCTGGCACAAGGTTGGCTGACAGGCTGTCATGTAGAACGCAACAAAGAGATGCATTGTGGGAGGAGGCACGGGTCAATGGCATCGTGAACAGAACAGGGAACTCAAATAACTTAACCTGAAAGAGAGCCACACCTAGCATGGGAATTTAACCAGCAAGTAATGTCAGAGAAGTAAAATAAATCTGATTAAATGTGCTTTTATACACTGATATTAAAAAACAACAACTGAGCATCATCTTATCATAGTCATGTGATTGGATAACATGTGGCATGTGGTAAACCCTTTTCCTCAGCCTTTCTTGTTTTGACTCTGATGTTGACTTTTTGTCTGAGTGCCCATCACATGAGATAAAGCGTGTTGCCTGCTCTGTCGCCAACAGAAGGAAGTCAGGTTTATTGTAATCTAAGGATTAGCCAGGTCTAGGAGTGGTGCCTAAAATGACTACTGTAAGTCAGGGAGTCGGCTGTGATCTGCTACATGCACTTGTGTTCAGACAGAAGCCACAACACACGCTGTCATTTCCTTTTATCACAAATTGCAGCTTTGCAGGTGCCCCGGTGGAGACTCAAAATTCATAAATGCTTACCCCACTGCAGTCGGACTACATGTTTATTTCCTGCACTTAGACTGTATTTGGTAGACTTAACAGTTGCTGATGATTATAAAAGCCAACAGGAGAATCTGAATTCAATGGAAGAAAAACAACAACATACATTTCTGTACTTTACTTTTACTCTGCACTACTGTAATCAAATTATAATCCACGCATCTCATATGCTCACAGTGAATTCATTCATCACCATTAAGATTCAAACTTTGAAGAATATAGTTTACGGAACTGTATTTTAATTGTATGTATTGTGTTTATCTGTGTTTTTTTTTTTTTTTTTTTAGAAATGATGAACCAGGGCTAACAGGTCTTTTTTACTGTAGAGATTTTGACATGTTACGATCGAAAAACTTCATTATGTATATAAATGACTGAATCCAGTTCAGTTGATTTAGTTACCTGGTATTGTGAATGCCACGTCATATTGTCATGGTTTGTAGGGACAACTGAATACTGCAGTTGGTGTACCATGTAGTAACACCTGTGCTTCAATGAGTTGAAATGTCTGTTGTGAAAAAGATAATTGCACAGCAACTAATATGTAACATGAGCCAAAAGTAAACAAAGTCTGTCAAGAAACTGAAATGCAATTTGTTGTGTTGACACAGAATCGATTTGTAGCGTACCAAACAATGTCATTTTTAGATAATGAAGACAGCAAGCAAGCATCAAGTGATTGTAATTTTTTTTTTATGAAGCTATGCAACAGTTTTAAAGCCTGTGCTTGCAGCTGCCATCACTCACTCATCCTGTTGCCTCAACAAGCTCGGACCATTTGCAGCCTCCCTCGTAGTTCACACGCACCCTTCAAACTTTCCACCTATGTCAGCATGCAGGAAGAAGAGAAGTAAAGGTGTTGAGTCACCTGATCTGTTAAGAATGAGTTGGTGTTCTGGACTAGTGCAGCTCTGTAGCCACCATCTGTGCATAAAAGGTATTCATGGTATGACTACAGGGAAGTTCCTTGTAGCAAGTTGAAAGGTGGTTGTTGTTGTTTTTTCCTGGCAGGAGTCTGTGCAGGTAGGCGTTTTCTGAAGAAAGTAGCATTACCAACATGGAAAAATACTCCACCATGGCAGGAATACTTAAAATTATATTTAGTTCACACAGAGGTATTGATGTGTCAGCAGGCAACTAATACATATTATACACAAAAGCATTCATTATCATTTCATTACTGCATTAACCTATATATTACAATGACAGTGCTGGTTAAGGTGGTGGTGTTAGCTGCACAACATTTTGAAACTCATCATAGGCTACTATTTGTTTTCCAAGTCAAGTTAGAGGGAATGTAAAGTGTTGACTTATGAGGTGTATGGGGAAGGAAATGAAACTTCAAATATAGAGCAACAAAGCGTGTTATCTTTCACAAAAATAAATGTTTTACTATATGCATTCCAAATTATCTGGATAAAACATAACAGTGATAACAATCTGCCTTTAATTGTGTGATAATAAAGATAAAGTAATACATCCTCCATACATTGTCACACATCTCTGCATCAATCCTCTCAACTTTCCAGTGGTAATAAACGCAGGATAATCATGGTCAGATTAATAGGAAAAATACATTTTATGTTGGGCCGTTTGAGGGAATATGAGAGCAGCAATCTTCATTTAATCCTCCGCTGTATAACCCCAGCATTCATGCACTTTGGTTCTGGCAGTTTTGCTGCATTCTTCTTTAGTCTCAGATAGCTTGTACTACACAGATTGTGTAGCCTGCATGGCGCCTTGTTCTGCTCATATGACACCAGGAGGTAAATCCAGCTTTCTTGTTGTCATTTCTTTTAGTTATTTAAAAACTGGGAAATCAGAGAGGGGCATTTGCTAGAGCAGATGAGACATATCACCCTTCTATCAGGAGCCATTCAATCCCAGAACACAGTTTGCTCCAGAGTCAGGTAAATGAGCCTGGATAATCATTTGTGTGCCTGGATATTAGGTACAGTAAATTCCATGTCAGTGGAGACCATGGGATTATTGACTTTAAATGTTTCCGACGGCGTGAGTGGTACTCTTCACAAAAAGGTAGTTGATGGAATACATAGAGACAGAGTCACGGTTATAAAACTTTATTCACTAAAAAGATTGTTATGAATAACTACCTGCGCTTATGTATTGTTTTAAAAAGTTAAGTGTAACTAAGATACCCATGGGTTAAATAACAGTCAATATAAAATTCCCTCCAGTTGTTGCCAAAGATGTATTTGCTTTGGTTGCACACTTACTGAGATCTGTGTTCCCCTATCAGTTCAGGGGAGACAGACTGTCTGCTGAGAGGAGGTGATCATTATCTGCCATCCTCAGCAGACAGACAGGCCTGCTGTTCATGCCCTACTGTACGTGGGAGGTATGCCGGGCTGTGATACATGCAAGTGCAGGAAATACCCAACTATCATGTGACTCTGAGTTGATATAGTTTATGAAGCTGTGGAAAAAACAACAACACAAAGTGCAATTTAGGTTACAAATTACGGTATGTGTGTGTGCCTGCCTGCGTGCTGTGCACATTCATGTTTTTTACAGGGTTAGAGGTTTGTTCATCTCAGTATTTTTGATTGAAGGGTTTTGTTTTCTCTATTGAGACCAGAGCTTCAAAATTCTTAGAATAAATTGTTACAGTAAACACCTTGAAAATCAATGCAAGGGCATAAAAAGAGAGTAGCTGTTCACATATAGTGCATGTGTCCATGTTGCAAATGATGAAATGATTTTTTTTTTTTTAAACTGTGCACTTCGGCTACATTAAACAGCATGCCGGTATACTTAAAGACAGATACTCTTTCATGTTGTCGCCCCAAAGTATACATTTTTTGATTATTTTGAAAACACTGTGGTTTGACCCTTGTTTCAACCTGTGCAGCTGCACAGTAGCGCAGGCATAAACTGTGAGAAACTCGGCATGATGAAAGAAGGCGATAAGAGCTACCTGTGGGTGGAGTGTGTGCACCTGCGGACACAATCATAACGATTGCAGCTTTTTTGGCCACAACTGGACACACTGGAGCGGTACACGAGCCATGGATGCTGAGGAGAAATCCCCCGCCGACCAGGGAGCGCATCTGCTGGACATCAGCTCCAGTCTACCCCCCGCTGAGCCGCCCAAAGGTGAGGAGCCCGACCAGTCGGAGAAGCCGCCGTATTCATACGTTGCTCTGATCGCCATGGCCATTAAAGACAGCCAGGACAAAAGACAGACTTTAAGTGGAATTTACGACTTTATCGTCACCAAGTTCCCCTACTATGAGAGGAACAAGAAAGGATGGCAAAACAGCATCAGGCACAATTTGTCTCTCAACGAGTGCTTCGTCAAGGTACGCAGGGAGAACGGAGGGGACAGGAAAGGCAACTACTGGATGCTGGACCCCGCTTTTGAGGATATGTTCGAGAGGGGGAACTACCGACGGCGGAGGAGGGTGAGGAGACCCTACAGACCGCCGAGCGTGCCTTACCTGCCCGGGAATCCGGCGGAGTATCCCGAACCGCTTTACCTGCAGCCCTACATGAGCGGTTCGTGGGGTCTGTACCAGCCTCAGTCCAGCTCGTCCCAGCCGACCGGATACCCAGCACCCCCGGTCCACACCGGTCCTCACACCCGCAGCTTGTCCCCGACCGGACCGTTGAACTCCTACTGCCCCCCCGCCCACTTCCACCACCCTGCCTACGGCGCGTACCACCGCCACCTGCCCGTGCTGGTCCCCCACAACGGATGTCCCTACGGCGGGATGACCCAGCCGATGAGCCCCGACGGAGGCACCGTGTCTGTGGCCTGTAACTATCAGCAGTTCCCCTCATATGCCAGGGAGACTGAGGCGCAGGTTGTTTATTCATTTGACCAGTAGAGGTTCGGGTTATTCAGTCGGTTCACAGACACAATGTTCACCCGTTTCACCATTTCAATTAGGCTGTTTGTCAGGTTAAGGTCGCCTATATGCTTCGTTGTTTGGTAGATTGACGAAGTGTAAATTTATTGACTTTATGAAACTTTAACATTTTCAGTTGGCGTTTACGCTTAACGGAATCACTGCCACAGTTCAGAACAGATCAAGTGTGAAGTGCAAGAGCACAGCTGATGCAAATCTGATGCTCACTTTGTCTTATTTTGTGACTAAATTAGGCCTGTACCAAGCAACATTTTATAATTTTTTTTATTATCATTTTGAATATTGGCATCTACATGCGTGACTGTTATTTATTTCTTTTTTTCTGCTGTTATCAATTATCAGAGCTGCTATGCAACAGTTGGTTACCCTGAAGCACTGATCAGTTTTCTTGTTTGAAGAATGTTTACTTGATGTAAAACACTGCGTGATGTTTGTTAAAATAAAATGTTATTTTTGCATTTTATTGTCTCATTGATTTACTTTTTGTGACTAGTAGTAGGCCTAATATAGCCTAAGCCTTACAATATTGCCATAATATAGGCTAATTGTAATATTTGAAGGAAGGTAATGAAGGACATGTGCAGTGATGAAATGTAAAGTGAAAATAACTTATCTTAAGTAGCCAACAAAGTGAGGGAGGCCTAGGCCAAGTTCTATTTTATCCTACTGTTACTCCACCATATGGTATAGCTACATAGGTGATGTAGCCTACAGTTATACTTATCACATGCACATTTATTGTTCATTTGATGTAGGCTACTTTGCATTTTCATATTCATAATGTAGGCTACCTAATTAACCAAATAAGTAAACAACCAAAATGAGTAGACCTATGGTCAATATCACAAAAATATTAGGATCCTGTCAGTGTGATGTGGGCAAATTTTAGTCAGTTTGCCTTGGCCAAACCAGAAGAATGAAGACAATTAATTAGAAAAACTGATGATAGTGTCAGTGTGATCTACAGCCTGCTACCCTCATATCCTATCATGTTCTTTTGGGATAGGCCTATGTAGCCTATTTGTTTTTATTTGTAGTCTGTTTTTTTTTTTTTAAATGACAAATCCATTTGGGAATGTGTGATACCACTGTTACATAAATCTCATCATCAGAGATTAACTGCCTCTTCAGAGATAGCTTATTATTTTTTCAGATGCTCTGTGCTGAACCAGTTTTTATTTAGGCTATTTATTTGATGAAGCCTGGGCTGCGGCCTGCACAAGATCCATGACCATAAGCTTCATTGATAAAACAAATTAATTGTAAGGCTATAAAATGGGAGATTTTGTTTGATTTTACATTTTAGTTTTGGGTCAGCATATAGCCTAATAAAAAAAAGAAGAAGCTATAGTTACAGCCTAATTAAACTACTGATGGATTAGATATTTTAAATGATTTCTTGTAGCACTAACCGGTGGTTTACATATTTTTCTTGACAGCATAAGGACTGAATAATGCAAGCTTGCAAAAGCAGCCATTAAATCACATCAACGATCCTAAAATAGTCTTGATAGTGCAGTAGGCCTAGCTATCTGATTTTTGGTGCGTTCACGTAATACTGTGTGGAGAAGGAAAATCTGAATACACCAGCTTTTCTCATTCAGAGTCGACAAAAATGACAGATGATGTTCGATATCATCCACTTGTTGCGAAGACCCAAATGTACGTGAACAATTTTTTATTATTCCAATAGTAGCCTACTAATAGGCTAGTGTATATGCTAATTCAGCTTGCGCTAACCCATTCACTGTAGGGTTTAACTTTTGAAACGGTAGCCTACACAGCCCATCTAATTTAAACTGTTAGTGCTAACTTTGTAGCACGTCTTTGAATAATGCCTGAACACTTACCAAGTTGGTACAATAATAATAGTTTTCTCCCCATTTTTTCGATGACACCTGAACGTAGCAGACGCCCGGCGAGGGAAAGTAGGACAGCGCTCACGGCCACATCCCAACACTGTCATCATTCCTCTGTGCAACACTGCTCACCGCTTGGAGGTAACTAAATTAGATTGATCGCATTTTTATTAGATACTTACTTCCCAGAAAATACGTATTTCGCGTAAATAAATGTAATCGTGGGTGGTTTCAATGAATGATAAGGCGGAGTGTAATTTAATAAATATATTCGGACGTGTCCCGGCGTTGACGCTCGTTCCGTTTCCGTTACAGGGGCATGTACAAAGGGGATCGTTTGCCGCGTGCGCTCCGGCGCCGTGTTTTGCCAAATCTTTGAAACACTAAAATTTATATGTTTCCTTAGCCTGTTTACTCCAAATTTCGGTCGAAAATGGAGGCCTTTAACCAGCTCCTACTGGACTACCCTGAACTGATGTATGGAGGAGTCGGAGTGACGGCGTTTGTTGCAAGTGGGGCGCTGATTTACAAAATTGCCACCAGGTTAGTTAAACTTCAAGATCTTGCACCGCTGCGTTTGTTTTTAGTTCGCGTTGACGTCAGAATAAGTCTTGCTCAAAATGTGCATTTAGTCTTTCAAATGTCTGATGTATAAGATGCAGTGAGACAGCGGATCGTGTGTAAATGCATCTCCGTTTTCCCGAAAGAGGTTTGTTTATCTATGCTAGCCCATGTGCTAACTTTGCTAGCAGTGGTGCTAACAAACCTAACCGGAGTTTCTGACATTAACATTAAGACTAGGAAATTACCGGAGAAACTAGATGGTACGCATCCATAACTTGCCTTGACTATTGTAGAAAGAATTGTACGCAGGACAGGCGGTGATTTCTATATGAGTGGAGCTTTACTGTCAATCCTCTCGCTACACTGGAGCCTCCTCTGTTGAGTGTTTCCATGTCGTGCAGAGAGTGTGTGTCTGTGTGTCTTTCAGTGTTTATGGCAGTATAAACTGTATAGTGTTGCTTGGTTGAGTCTTTTGTTTTGAACCGTAAATAACATAGACAAGGTGGTTGTTGTGTGCGTCTGTCAATGTGTGGCTTTTTTTTCTCCTGCGAATTTCTCATATCCACCTTTCCGGGACTCTTATTTTGAAGGTGAATATATAGTAGTAACATTAGAGATCGTGCTTATTGTGAATGTGTATGTGTATTGTTGTGTCTGGCAATGGAGCTGGCTGTGATAGAGAGAGTCCCCTAAAAGACTGATCAATCAAAACAGTCACAATCATCGAATCAATCATCATCATCATCACACACACAATCAAGTGCAAATACATTGGTTATTATTTGAATGAGCTTTGATCATGTCAGGCCAGAAATGGTATCAGTTTGATGTGTATGTGTCATTGCCATTCATTTTAA
Source organism: Trachurus japonicus (assembly GCF_045865225.1). Lineage (NCBI taxonomy): Eukaryota > Metazoa > Chordata > Actinopteri > Carangiformes > Carangidae > Trachurus > Trachurus japonicus. The sequence goes on along the minus strand of NC_140913.1, from coordinate 18,023,404 downwards.
GCACACAACTACTGAGTGCATTGTCATTCAACATTGAGCACATTCAACTTGATTGTTTTCACAATGCATCAAACGAAATGGCATGATTTTAGCCTGTACTCTTAATTTACACATAGTAGCAGGCAGCAAGGCATTTAAAGCAGTAATGTTGTTCCTAGATTCTCCTATGGGATCCATCCGACCGACACCGTGAAAGTTTGTCATGTCTGTCATGTTGCATTGTGTAAGAACTCCTCCACCTGTTTTTTCCAGAAAAAAGCCGGCCCATGCAAATGTCAACTGCTGGTTCTGTAATGAGAATACAGTGGTGCCTTATGGGAACAGGAACTGCTGGGACTGTCCACACTGTGACCAATACAATGGTTTCCAGGAGGTGAGTTGTAAAAGTGTGACACCTGTTAATATATTTTTTGTCCTCTCCAAGGAATTTCTAATGTTCCTGTTTTTAATATCCCTTTATTCTGTTTATTTGTCTGTTTTCAGGATGGAGATTACAACAAAAGCATCCCAGCGCAGCATAAGGCGCATCTCAACCATGGGGTATCTGGAAACCCTCCGTCATCGGAGACGCCTAAGACACAGCAGTGGGTCAACTGTCAGATGTTGCTGTGCAGGAAGTGCAATAAAAACCAGACTACAAAGATCAAGAAGTTGGCTTCATTTATGCCCAGGGACGATGTATGTATATTTTGTTTTAGGGTTGTGGTGATTGCTAGTTGTTTATACATTTGAAAATTTCAAGATGACACTTGACTTGTTTCCCATGAATGAAGTTACTTATTTTCAGTATTGAATTAGTATTACATCTAATTTGTCCTTCCACATTTTCAGGTGTATAAGTGCTTGTACTGCTTGTGTGTTGCTGCTGTGCTCAGTTTATAGAGAGAGATACAGAGAGATGCTCAGTCTTTGGTCTCTCACTCATGGGAAACATAACAGCCCCCTTCAACCCGTAGTCACTGTTTGTTTCTATTGTAGGAACACTATGATGAGGAAATTGAAGCCTACAAGTACCATCTGGAGCAAACCTATAAGTTGTGCAAGCCTTGTCAGACAGCAGTGGATTACTACATCAAATATCAAAACCGCCAGCTACGTACAGTGCTCTTCAGCCATCAACTTCGCCGGACCCAAGACTCGGTCAAGGGCTTTGTAAAGGTGAGTGCACCCTAAATCCAAAACCAAATCCGCTGCAGTGGGGCCAGCTCTGTAATTGTAAATGTCACTGACTGTCTTAATCCCACCATTTGTTAGCCTAACACCACATGACTGAGCTGATGCTTCCTGTGCCCCCCTCAAAATGAATTGATGTACACATGGGAACTTGTTGCAGTGTCGTGTCAAACTGTCCAAACAATGTTTAATAGTTACAGTTTAGAAAGAATGTCATGAGTGTGAGATGTTGAATTATGCAAATGTATTAAGATGGAAAACATTCTTCCTGCTATTGTAGTTTTGGCAGTAAATGTTGACAAATGAATTTCCTAAATGAATGAATGAATTGATTTAAATTCAATATTCTGAATGAAGGTGTGTATGGATATCATAAGTGACTTTTTACCTCACAACAGCGGTCATACAGTGCTGAATACTCACTTTTGACAGTTGGACACTTCAAACCATTAGTATTTTTAGTAGTAGTTTTCATCAAATTTGCTTTCTCACCTATGGTGTAAATTTTGAATCCATGCATCCTTTCATCCATCCATTGTGTTGTCTTGTAGTTTAGGGATTTCCATTTGTTGCAAAACTCTGAGGATTAACAATGAAAACATGTTCTCTCCCTTACAGAGCTCCTATTCTCTGTTCGCTCCCATCTGGGTCACACTGTTACGTGCACTTGCCTTCCTGCTCTGTGCTTTCCTGGTTGTTACATCTTTCTGCAAATGGCCAGACCAGACTCTTTCCCCTAGTGGCCCACAGATATTAAGTGGTGGTGTCACTCCTCCTAAACCCTTAAATGAATCCACTCAGAAAAATGAGGGAAATGGAGGAAACGGAGATCCTGTCTGGCAGGCTCTGTTGGAGCTGATCCCAAACCAGACCATAGAAAATGCTAAGCTGGTGTGGCAACACGGAAAGGACAACCAGTTGGCTGTAGTCTCAGTCGGCCTGATGACTTGCCTCACTGCCGTCTTCTTAGCAGGACCTGCAAGGTAAGCTGACGGTACCTCTTTATTTGCTTCTGTACACGTAATCACAGGCAAGTTTGTCATCACAACAACTATGCACATTGATGTGTATCTGCATTTTTAGGCTGAGGAGAATTGATGCTGCGGCCTCTGTCTTGTGGTTCCTCGTCCTGTGCCTGTACCTGGCTGAGAGCTACTTGGCAGCTGCCTCGGGGTGGATGGACACGGCGAAGCATGGCAGCATCTCTCTCTGTTGCCTCGTCAGCTTTGCTGCTGCTGTGACAAGTCACAAACCAATGGGTCTACGAAGAGGCAAATATCGAAGGTTAGAATCTGAGCAGTAATGCTGAATTTGTGATTGCATCACAGTATTTTGTGATGTTTCCTTTCTCCACAAGAGATCTGTTTTCGTTAGAACCAGATTAGGATACATTATTCTTAGTGTTTTTAATATCCCTTTATTTTATTTCATTTTAATAGAGTAGAGAGCATGCTGTTTTTTTTTCTCACAGTTCTCTTCTTACCAATCATCTCCTCTCTTTGTGTGAACGACTGTGAGGTTATCATGTGAATGACAAAGTTACAGCATAGGATTGTGTGTGTGGCTCATGATAGGAACAATAGAGTGAAAGTGCTACTTCCTTAATTTCATTAAAACCTCATTAGGTACATATGCACTTGGTGAGGCAACTAAAGTTGCCTCATCTGTATAAAATCTTGGAATTGCCTCAATACTCAAAGTACACTCCACAGCATGTTTTTTTTTTAATGCATTTTGAATGTCCCTACTTATTAACCATCTGGTAGAGCCATGTGTAGAGATAATTAACTATGCTAATACCCACACTAATATGTTTTTCATTCGAAACAAAAATGCTGTCCGTCCAGATTAGTGTTTTATCCCAGTATCAAAAATCCTCTCCGCCCATGTTCATTTTGGAAATGAAAATCTCATGACCATTGACATGGTATTGCCAGACACATAACGTTGTGAATACAAAGAGGATTGTTTCCTCTGCAGAAGCTTGAAAAGTTACAGAAAACTTGTTTCAAAATATCTCAGTTTTTAGAGTTTTCAAACAAAACATCAAAAGTCAACACTTTAGTGGCTCAAACTCATATTCAGGTGTAAACATAGTAAAAGTAATGCATGTATAATTCAAATGCATTGGTGTGGTCGTATTGAAGCCTACAGCTCACTACAACATTGGAACCGTAATTGAGAGATGGTTTTTGAGAAATCGTGCCCCTCCCCTGTAACATCTGAAGAGGGAATGATCTTCGATATTTCTGTGTTCATCATGAGTCCTTTGAAGCTGCAATTCATTCATGCTGATGTCTGCAAGGAATTTTTGTAGATGTACAACATCACTGCTGATGCAACCCAAAGCAGAGCTGGGACATTTTTCCATATTTGGCTGCTTTGCTTGTGATGAAGCAACTTTCGTTGTAACTCACTATTTTTTTGTAACAAAGTGTTAAAGGGACAACGAGGAGTTTTGGAAAGCGAAGTGTTTTCACACTACATTTACCATGAGCCTCCATGTGCACGGTGAAATTCTTGGACCGGCGCACGACGGACATCTTGCCAAGAATGTTTTCATTCATCAAGAATGAAAGTCAGAGGTTCAAAGACGATCAGATACCGTCGTAGTTCCGACCATAAACGGCGATTCGGCAGCGTTATTCCCATGACCCGCCGGGCAGCGTCCGCGAAACCGAAAGTAAGGAAACGCTGGTCGGCTCGCCCAGTTATTATCACTAATAATAACAAAATAACGATAGAGACAAAACAATATATTTATCGAAAATGGAGCCATCAACAAGTGTGGGTAGCGTAGATTCATCCACATTAATGTGAGACTTTTTTATAACCAAATACAAACTCCTCGTTGTCCCTTTAAAACCATGGGAGTGCAAGGACTGGTAAATGGGCTTGTGGTGTTTTTAGCCAATCGACAGATGGGTCAATTTTCTATGCGTTTGTGTGTGAGAGAGAGAGAGGGTGAGTGGGAGGGGTTGAGTGAATTAGTGCACTTTGCGTGGCTCTTAGATGTTTTATCCATTTGAAAAAGTAAAATATGTTACGTTCATAAATCGGACTCAAAAAGCTGTGTCAGAGGACCTCCTTCAACGCAGTCATTTGTGTTCAAACTTTCAAAGAAATGGCAGACCACCTCCGAATGTGGTCTGAGAAATCAGATCTTGAATGCGTCCTTGGTGCTTCACACCTGTATTTAGAGATGTGTATTGTGATAGTATCACATGTGATGGGCGTTAATACCAGGTCTGAACAGAGCATCGGCTCCCTGGGAAGAAATTGATCACTAGTTCATCGATGTTTTTCAGAATATTCCGTTCATAGCTGTGTTCTCTGGCTCTGTTTTTTTTTGTCAATTTATTTATATAGCCCAAAATGGCTAACTTACCTCAAGACTTTACGATGTGAACACATGCAACACCCTTGGTCCTTAGACACTTAAATCAGCCATTAAGTTTGTTGCTAGGCCCAAAGCTTAAAATAGTGCCTCTCGATCACTACCTGCTTTGGTAAAGGTTTTCTTGGGGATAGGTGTCGGAGTAGTAGTTTTGGGCAGACTCGTCATCAGTGCTTGAATGCAAATATTATCAAGCGCTCAACTCTTGTCTCGTGATCAAGATTGACTGGAGCTGTCATGAACTATAAGTAGCCAAGATATGAACAGTTTCAAGTCTCCAAATAAAATGTTGAAACTGTCATATTTTTCATATTCTATTTGAATAAAAAATTGTAACAGTGAAACAACTGCACTAACTGCAAAACTACTGCTTTTCTTGATTACTTATTGCTTCAACTGAACTCTAACACTGGTCCTTCCTTTTCCGATATCCTAACATGTTAATGTGTTTAAAATGCAGATGGATCGAACTGGCTGTGTTATATACATTAACATTTCACCTCGTCAGCTTTTGCAATTAACTCCTTTTTCTCTTTACCTGTTGGAATGTATTAAGTGAAGGGGCCTATTTATTTGATAGTAATGTCAATCAGTATTGCAAACTGATAGCTGTAAAGGCTTCATAAGGTTTGTATTTGGTGGACAGGGTAGTTTAACTTGCATGTTGTGTTGTCTTTTTGATGGATTTCTATCCTCAGACCAGCGCCTTTGGTGCAGTGATATTAAAGCTTTAAATTGAGAATTCAAAAAAAGATTGCTGCCAAATCTTAGACACTACAGAGGTTGTTGTAGGTTTTGAGGAAAGTACTGACTCCATATTGTTACCACTCGTACAGTGTAATTGTCAAGGTTTGACACTAGATTTTTTTTTTCTTTAGTATATTTTTTTGGGCTTTTTTGCCTTTAATGGACAGGACAGTTGATAGAGAGACAGGAAATGGGAGGCAGAGAGGGGGGGGGGTGACATGCAGGACAGGGCCGCTCGACGCGGGATTCGAGCCATGGCCACCTGCAGTGAGGGCTATAGCCTCAACACATGGGGCGGGTGCTCTACCAACTGAGCAAAACACCGCCCATTGCCACTAGATTTGACTCGAATGCAAAGATTGCAATGCGTCATGTTCTCTATAATTAGCACTGATCAGTGATGACCTAGAGTTTCTTCCTTGTGCATCTCAGACTTTTGACAAAGATAGTCCTTAAAATGAAGACATGCATATTCAAACTGATGTAGGCAAGAGAGCCAAGCATGTTTTGATATAGCATGGTGGAGAAAAGTTGTCACGTTTTTATTTTGATGGACACACATTGACAAAGGAAGGGCTTTCAATAGTAGTTTAATATAATAATCTTTTTGTTTGAATTTGTAAAATACAACATAAAATGTATTACCTTTGCTAATGTTTAACATACTGTATGTTTACTATAAATTTATAGTGTGCATGCTTGTTATGCTACGATATATTCATGATGTATGGTCAGAATATATAGCTATTTCTGTTCATCTTCATTTGTCCGCAGCATTTAGCTGTTGCAGCCCTACACTCTGCCTTGTATGTTAGTCACAGGTGTAAGTTGCCATATGCACCTCCCAACATTAGACCATTGCCATGGTGTTTTAACAGTGATAGCTATAGAACTACCTTTTTACTAATGAAACCGTGAATGTCTGTTTTTACTGCACTGTGTTAGTCTAGGGATCCAGTATGTAGCTGAAACGTATTATGTTGTACCTAACTGTTTTAGGGTGTGTGTTGCAGAAACACTAAAGGACTCAACACTTAAAAAAGGTTACTGTGCCAAATGTTGGTACTTTTTAAAAAATAAAAAAAAGCCAATCATTTTCAATTCCAGTCTACAGGACAAATAAGCTAATGAAAGATCTCAATCTGATCAGATCATTGTATTTATACATGATGTAGCTGTAGCAGCCTCTGAAATGGCGCTCCACCAGTGCTAAAATGCTTCCTGCAACACACCCAAAGAAATCTCCTCTTATGGGTTTGAAACTGCAGAAGTTGAGTATCTTGCCTTTTTAATGTTATTGAACGCATTGCAGGATTGATAACTGTACATGGAATGCAATAAACAACTCGTGAAAGGATGTGACTGCTGTTTGTTTTTCGTCAACACAAATACTCCGTCTTGTCCACTTATGTTTTGTCTGGTTTGAAGTGATAGCTTTATTACACAGCACAGGAGTTTAAGGGAAATGCCAGCCTAAGAATGATTATTAAGCTTTCATGCTAGCAACAGGACCTGAGGCATAACGTTTTCAGGTTGTACATCCGTCTATCCATCGGTCCCATTCACGTGAATGCAACATTTCAACAACGCCTCGAGGGAATTTCTTTGAATTTGGCACAATCCCTCATTTGGATTGGAGGATGAAGTGATTAGTGTTTGGCTATAATTTACAAATTCATACTGTAATTGTGACACAATCTGAGAGAGAAATGTCTAATGAATAAAAGCTTAGTTGCCACTGACAAGAAATAACTTAGACACATTACATGTTTGGGCACGGACTGTGTTGTGAAACTGAGTATGTTGAGCTGTATTGCTGGACAGCATTTCTCCTGTCGCTTTTGTGCTCCAGGCTCTTTCAGCTGTTGTGTGTTCAACAGCTGCAGCAAAGTTTTAGTGGCAGCTTTAGCTTAGACTGTTGCCATCAAAAAAGTGCTCTTAGTAAATTGATAGGGTTCTGTGGTACAAAGTTTACACAGTGACTTAGATGCTTAATGAATAAATAGATCAAAATATAAATGTGAAGCATGTTGTGTATTGGCATGGAAACCTAAAGCGCATTTGAGGCATGTTTCTGACAGTTTTGTTGTCACGTGATTTTTGAATTCTGTTAGTAGACCATTGCATTGCTCTTGTGTTGCAGATACGTTGCAGGCAGCACTGCAGTCCCCCCCTTCGGCAGCCGGTCTCGTTTGCTCGCTCCCGATCTGGCAGACACCTTCATCCCCACCCCACCCCCGAACATCTCCAAGCTCATCAGCTATCAACGGAGTCGTAACAAGTGCAACGATTCCCCCTCCTCTCTGTCCACGCGCCTTAGTAGAGCCCTCTCCTTTGGCACCATCCCCTCTTTCAAAAGGACAGGTAATTATTCCTCTCAGTTAGAGTGTGCAAAGACAAAGAAATCATTCAATACTGAAATATTAAAGGCTCTCAATTGTGGTGGAAAAACAGTGAATGATAATCAGAGGTGGAAATTCTTTCTCAAGTAGCTGGTCTCCACCTTCACCAGGGCTAAATGGGAATACTCAGCCCACTCACTTCTGTCTGCCATTCTTGTTACATTTTCCTCCCATAGCTGCTTAGATAACATAACTGCCATGCATAGAGGCAATATTTATATTTGATGAAGTCCATCCAGCAGCTTTACTTTCAGTTTCTGCCACTGTTTGTAAATTTGGGAGAGACTCTGCTTCTAAAAAAAAAAAAAAAAAAAAAAAATTATGCTTGAGGGATTTGGCTGGAACCTGGAGAACAAACTTTGTAGTTTAGATGCCGTTTCTAACATGACAGCTGACATCTTTGGCATTTCTGTTGTATAATTTCTACACCTTTTGGTCAGCATACCGACCACATACAACTAATATTTGCCAATTAGTTGGTTAATTTTGTATATTTTATGATGAAATTGCACAGTATGCATGAAACACACAACATATCACAGGTGTCCTGTTACTGGATTGCATTTTTTTAAAGCTTCCCTCACAGCTGAAACAATGACATAATTATAAGAACATTTGCTGATTAGCTTTTTGTCAATCGACAGGTGATTGATTGATGGACGTTCTTACATTTCAGTTTCGGCTTCTTAGTTTTGAGAATTTGCTATCACTTGTAAAGTTTGTGACATTAGATAGTAACCATTTTTTGGCACTAGGGGGCAGAAAATCATCGAAATAACTGGATGGATAAACGACTACTATACACACCTTTTATTGGTATTATTGGTTTAGACTAATGTGAGTACCCTGACTAGGTATCAGCTGTGGTAAATGGCATATTGTATATTTCATGTTTTCTCAGATTCTTCAGAATCCGGTTTCCTGTTCAGTGGAAGCAAATCAGCCTCACTATACAAAGACTCCCCACCCTCAGGTATTTTAAAACTCCTGGTAATTTTGTGATTTCCACTTGGACTCTGTATTCAGAACAATTCTCAACCCGTCACGTTTGATCTACATTTTTCACTGCTCTTTTGTTATAGACTACTTTTCACTGAAGTCGGGGAGTCGACCGTCGTCGCCGAGCCCCTCTCCGCCCCCTTCGATAGCCGGGTCGTGTGCGTCCAGTTCAGGTTCTGTCAGACACCGTCGCCCGCTCATCAGCCCAGCTCGCCTCAACATCTCCAGCCAGAAACCGCTTTTCTCAGCAGAGCCAGAACCCAAGCTCTCACCCCCGCCTGTGTCTCCATTATATTCCACTAGAGGGCTGAGCTCTCCCCTTTACAGTGGCTACTTTCCACCTGATACATCACCCTTCCAAAGCCAAAATGGTAAGTATACCTGAGGTCAAGGTCTGATAAAAGGAACATTTTTGTTGGAGAAAGCCATGCTATTTCCCTGCAGTGAGTGCCATTCACCACCAGATGGCAAAATAATCAAATCCTACTTAAAGTGGCTTTAAAGAGGGAAAAAAGACTGGATAATTACATTATATTGTCATGACTGATGTGATTCCATGTCTTGGTTGCAGATTTGAGCATCAGAGATGGCAGCGTGATTGATAAGGATGAGAGGAGCGACACAGGCAGCTCCTCACGCTCCTCCTCATGCCTGGTTGGCACAACAACACAGGGTTTGGAAAGCACCACTCCTCCTCCAAAAGGTAAGATGTGATTTTAACATTACAGGAAGATGTAATCTGTATTCACACACAGGAATCACATTCATTTTTAATATCATGTAGTCCCCGTTCTCTTGAAGAAAGTTGTAATCCTCGGCTTGCACAAATGTATGTCCCTGTGGGCTCTGATATCACATAAATTGAATCCATTAGAGAATGTGCTCTAATCAACTGTCAGCAGAAGACCTTCAAAAAGGAAATCAGCTTTCTGTCCCTCCTAAGCTTCTTACTCCTCTGACAGCCAAAGATGGGGTTTGTCCATCATTTGAACATGGAACCAATTTCTTGTTATCAGTATAATCTATATTAGCGCACATAAGAAATTATTGCCATCTAAGATGGTCAGTTTTGTGGCTTTAATGGTTTTGAAATTCAACTGGCACTTTAACATACAGGCTTGGATTATGTTATTATTACTGTACTGCATGTAAGAAATATGTCTTTTTGATGGTTTCAGTGGAAATCTGTAGTTTGCCAGGAGAGAATCTGTGTTTAAAGTGAGGAATATACATACAGTATACCCCCTTTGTGTTGACTCTACATTAATTCTTTGCTTCTATCTGAAGAAAAAAAGGTGATTAATCGTGATTAATATAAAACATGCAGAAAATGGAAAAACCTTAATGCCACATCAATGCTTAATGATGATGATTTCAATAAAAAGGATTTGTTTTCTTTGTGATAGGTTTTATAAGGCGTCTCACCTCCCCAGGGCTCCTAATAGTGAGCCTGACTGCCAACCTGTTTTTCGCCTGCCTTTGTATGTTTATCTACTGGAGATGAACTGTTGATGGGGTCTGCTGCTGTTTTTTGTGACCTGTACAAAGAGACTCCGCCTCTGGCCCTTGACAACCCTGTCATGTCTGTAGACTTTGAGGTCATTCAGCAATGCCAGAAAACATCTGGCAGTTATTGTTTGTTGGTGCTTAGTAAAAGTAACGATTATGGATTTCAACAGCAATACCTCCCGTTTTGGAAAAAAAATAAAAACTACATGATGAAATCAAATTATCCTTTTGAATTTGTGGTTTATAACTGGTAAATATTTTTGGCTTCTCTGATCAGGTCTTGCTTCTTCCTTTTTGGTTTGTCATCACTCCTGTTTTCTGAACAGGTGCATGTGTTTTTGATTTTAAAAAGCTTAATTCTTGCACTGATGCTTAATGGCTCTTTAAAAACCATGCTGTGAAATGTGCAAAAACCTGTGTCCCACTACACTCCATCATTTCATTCTACATGTTTACTAGCCTGGTCACTTGTTATAGTAACTACAGTAAGTTATTTCACCAAACTATTTAATTTATCTTCATCTGTCACTGGTTAACAGTATCCAATTCACAGGCTGGTTTTCAGAGGCGAAACTCTTAAGGACAAGTGCAATTTAAAAAAGAAAATTAGACTTAAAACTCTATAATTAAATATTTTTGCACTTGTTTTTCTGAAATGTTTTTCTAATTGTGTTGTTTGTGTTGTGTTTTGAAGATATATATATATATATAATCATTTATGTTTGAAATTGTTACAATAGAAATTTGGAGCACAGATGTTTCATTTTTCTTAGGCAATGTTGAACTTATGATTTACAAAAAGTTGTATTAGGACATCGGTAAGATGTGTGTAAACGGGTTACAGTTGGCTCGGCTCTCATGTAAAACATTATCTGGTTGGCTTTTGGCTGTTTTTTTTTTCATGTAAAGTATTTTGTATTGCTGGATGAACATGCACCTGATTCCATAGCATATTATAATAATTACTGAAACACATGTAAAACTTCTGAGAAAACTAAAACTTGCTACTGAAAGTCTTTTAAATGGGTGCAATTGTCAATAAATTCATTAGATCATTAGCCCACCTGATAATGACTAATGGTTATTGAATGCTATTAAAACCTTTTCAACATACTGGATACAAATTGTGCATTTGTACATGATGTGTAACCTATTGTACGTTTATTTCTTCTCTGAAGAAGGCTCATTAATTGAAAGATCATGTACATGTTGAAATGTAAATGCTCTTTCATCCATGCTGAACTTTCCCTAGTTCGGTACAAGATAAAATGTATTTTTCAATTATTTGTATTTAAAGTGTAATTAAAGACTTGTGCGTTTTCCACATTACCATTATGTTGCTTCAAGGTAGAAGTACATATGTATTCTGTATCACTATTTTCATCAGTGGTTTGATGCTAATGTTTGTCTGCCAAAGCTGTTTGGTCTGTGTGATTGTAAGGAACAACACTGGCTTGTTTCATTGGATCAATGCTTTTGAATAAAGTATTTGTTTTTCTAATTATTTTTGTGTAATGCATCAACTTCTTGTCCAAAATCTGCTACTCCAACATAGGCTACTGTTTGTGTGAAATGGATGGATGCTCTGCAAGCTTTGCTAAGGTCGCCCCCTTCTGGCACTAACGCCACATTGCATGAGTGAGTTGAATATCAAGAATGTTGCAATGGAAATGAAAGACTGAATATTATACAGTTGGTGTGGGAACATCTACGTGCATAACTGACCAAGCAGTCAAGGATAAGGAAAAGAAGATAAATAAATAAAAATTTCTCTTCAAAAGAAAAGAAATAACCTGAAAAAAGACTATAAATAAAGGGCTAAAAAGAAAAGACAAATCTGTGGGCATGTACTCATAGAAATGATGCCTACAAAATAATATGAATAAAATTGGTATGGTTTGAATAATTTTACTCAATATATTATACTAATATAATAATAATATATTATATAAAAAGTGTCCTTTTTCACTTTGCGCTATGGTTTGAATCTGATTCAATAAAGTAGATTTTCATCATCACAGGTCAGTTGTGTGATTTTCTTCTGTCCTTTCCTTAACCCTCTTAGTTGTTTACACACTCATTTTGTTTACGTTGTTGTTCTTTTGCTTGTGCGAATGAGACCTCCCCTGCTCTTCGCACCTCTCCTCTGTATTTAGTCCACCACTCGTTTCACCAGTCTTAACCACACTGTCCCTCTAAAAGGAGAAACCTCTTGCTCAGCCCTGCTTTAATAACACTGCACCAAGCCTCTACAAAACAGGTTTTGTGATAAAACTTGATATTTAATGGGACAATGCAGGACTAAATAATTTCCTATAATGTTGACTCAGGGAGCTACACCATGAATCCTTATGGCATAATCATTGTAGTTGTTTACCAACAGTTGTGTCCATAAAGCTGTGAGGGGGAAAAAACACAATTGAACTAACATGTTAAATCAGTATCTTTCTATACCAACAACACTGTCTGTCTGCTCTGAAGCCCTGCTCCGTTTACGCCTTTGCCCTAGCCTCAGTCTATGCCATTCACCCTCATCCCGCCCCACCAGCTAACCCATGACCTGCTCTATCCTCCTCTGTCACTGGTTATAGAACCATTTGAACTGATTTCCCCTGAGTTTACGTTCTTTGTGAAACTGCAATGGTGGAAGGAAAACAAAAGGAGAAAGTAGTTACTGTACTGCAATGTCTGCATATACCAAATATCAATCAATTATTTGTTCAGATTTTTTCTTGCTGTGCATCGACAACCTTATAAATGTTTTTTAATCCAAGACACTTGATATCTTTCAGTTTTTTTCTTGATTAATTCATTGACCATCGTGGCTGTAAACAAATGATAATGCCCATCATTGGGTGCTTCTACACTTTTATTCAGTTACATTCCAGAGTGAAATAATGACTCCACTACATTTGTTTGTCGGTCGAACATATATTAGCTTTGAAAAAAACAGATAATTACTTGAGATCTGTTTGATGTAAAATAGTTACAAATTAGCTTTACCAAGAAAATAGAAAAACTGTGAGATGCTCATCACACATGAATGCAAATGTGATAAGTCAAAAATGTAATTTACGTATGTATAAATACTGAAATGGAAGTTTTGTTTTTTTCTAAATGTACTTACTACTTTGATCGGATAGGCTACATTTTTTTTTGTTTTATACTACCATACCTTTAACCCTTTCATACTATTCATATTGGATACCTTCACAGTATGGTTTGGGTAAATTTTGACCTGGACCTGCTCTATCTTCCTCTGTCACTGGTTAAAGAACCATTTGAACTGATTTCCCCTGAGTTTACGTTCTTTGGTCCAGTTTGGATTCTTAACAGGTTTACCTGCTCCCCTACCGACAGAACTTCTCATCCCTCAAGGATCCAATTCACAGAAGGTCGCACACCTGCTCTTAACACCATCTCTTTTTCTAAATATTCAGCACTGCTCAATTACAGTACTTGGGACTGCAGCTCAAAGTGCTTCACATGATACAAAATAAGGAACATAGGGAACACATATTGAGAGACACATTCACATTCACATACGCATTCACACAATCATTTTAGAACATTGGATTTTAGTGACATCGAGGAAACACTATCTTACACTCAATCATTTGCAATGGGGAAAACACTAGATAAAATGAAGTAAAATAGACAGGTGTAGTAGGATACATTAGAATAAAAGTGAATTAATTAAAATAGAATAAGAAAGATAATAATAACTAATTAATTAATTGAATTGGATGTTTTATAACGATAAAAATGATAAGAATCAGTTAAAAGCCAGGCTAAAAAGATAGGTCTTCAGTTTGCTTTTAAAAATGTCCAGATTCTCCAGAAGTCTTCAGGCAGTCTGTTCCATAGGCGTGGACCGTAGTGATAAAATGAGGCCTCATCATATGTTTTGTTAGCAACTTTTGGAATAATTAAAAGGCTGCTGCCTGAAGACCTGAGAGTTCTAGAGGGCTCATAATGTTAAAAGCAAATCAGATATAGGTAACTGGGACCGAGACCGTTAAGAGCTTTAAAAAACATTAAAAATGATCTTAAAATCAATCCTGAAGCAGACAGGTAGCCAGTGCAGAGACCTTAAAATTAGTGTAATGTGTGCTCTCATGTTTTCACGCTGTTCCATCCATCTAAAATCCGAGTCTGTCATATCATGATCTCAAGAACAATATAAACTGTTTAAAGGAAGAGGTGGACATTTTGCAAAATATAGACAAAGATAGATAAGACCTCCTTCAGTGCCTCTAGAGGACTGTGGCTAAAACCACATGCAGTGAACAGGTCACACCCTTAAAAACATCATAAAGGTCATATCAAACTAATAATATTTTTTGTGGTCTGTGATCACAAAAAATTGTGTTTTTGTTGTTGTTTTTTTGCTGTTGTGTGTTTGTTTTGTTTTAAACAACAATTTCCAGTTTAATTTCAAGTTTCTAATTAATATGACTTAATTACTAGAGGGGTTTCAATAACTAACTCGTATCCATTATGTATTTGTGTTTAAGTTCCTTCCCAAAAACATGCAGACCTTTTTGGCGAGACAACTTATTCAATATCTATACCTTATTTACAGAAGGGGGTTTTCGACTTGCAGTTGAAAATAGTTAACCGACTGCTCAGGGGTGACGGGTGGGAAACAGGTTCATACTTTCAGTCTGTAGCTTTGGCCAAAAGTTTCTCTTCTGCACAGTCACTTCCTGTTTTCACCAGCTGGTCTCGAGTGCACTCAACAAACACATGTTGTGTTTTTCAGGCTACAAGAACTGAGTCTTCCTGATCCGCTTACTGCAGTAGCCTTTATGACAATATACAAACAGGAAACCAGAGCTGTCAGAGGTACTAGACCACCATGAATGATTAACACCTGCAAACCAAACTGACAACGACCGAGAAAACATATTTAAAGTTCTTATTTTCCTATTTACCTAACAGTGTGTATTTTGATGCAGGGATGCACGGTTGAGCTAAGAGTGAATAGTTGTAGTGTCATGCTGTTGATGTTGGCCCCATCATTTCCCCTTTCTACTACTGCGGTTTACGCTCCACTACCATGAGCGACATTTCACTGTTCGCGACTTGCTGCAAAACTAAAGTTGCCATTGTTTTCTGGTTACTCTATGGACATATAAAAAAGGGAAGGCAAGTTTTCCCTTTAGAGTTCGATCACAGATGTCCACCTCTTGGGATCTGTCAAATAAAATAAAACTGGCATCAATGTAAAGTTCACTTTGGTTAACAAGCGTTAGGGGTTGTCTGGAGGCTCATTTTGCCAGTTTTAGATTTCTATTGGCAAATTTTTAGGAAACAATCTAGTTTATTTATTTGTTGTTGTTGTTGTTGTTGTTGTTGTTGTTGTTGTTGTTGTTGTTGTTTTTACATGTTTAGTTACTTAAATTTATTGGGATTTACAAAGCCGTCATCCTCCAAATGCAAATACTTCAAATGCTTCTCCATATGTTTTATGACTGGTGCATATTCTTAGATAGAAATAAATGAGTGCCTCATTTGTAAAGTTCTTAACATCAAGATACAAAGCTAAGTTACAGGGGGCTTGACTTTTGAGTGACACTACAGTGCCTGGAAATATACCCCACCGCTGTCTGAATTACAAGAATTTCTCTAACTAGTTGACACTTCTGGTCTATTTTGGGTTACAGCACTTTAGACTTGTGAAACTGCAATGGTGGAAGGAAAACAAAAGGAGAAAGTAGTTACTGTACTGCAATGTCTGCATATACCAAATATCAATCAATTATTTGTTCAGATTTTTTCTTGCTGTGCATCGACAACCTTATAAATGTTTTTTAATCCAAGACACTTGATATCTTTTAGTTTTTTTCTTGATTAATTCATTGACCATCGTGGCTGTAAACAAATGATAATGCCCATTGGGTGCTTCTACACTTTTACTCAGTTACATTCCAGAGTGAAATAATGACTCCACTACATTTGTTTGTCAGTCCAACATATATTAGCTTTGATAAAACAGATAATTACTTAAGATCTGTTTGATGTAAAATAGTTACAAATTAGCTTTACCAAGAAAATAGAAAAACTGTGAGATGCTCATCACACATGAATGCAAATGTGATAAGTCAAAAATGTAATTTATGTATAAATACTCAAATGGAAGTTTTTGTTTTTTTTTCTAAATGTACTTTGATCGGATAGGCTACACATATACATATACTACCATACCTTTAAAGGTGTACAGAAATGGCCGTTTGTCCTGTTTGTCGCGCCGAGTTGTCACGAGCTGCAACACGAGTTTACCCGAGTAAGGAAAACGAATTTGATTGGTCGTTATCGAGCGGGCGGGATATTCAAAGCTTGGGGCGAGCCCGAGCTCCGTGTGTGTGTGCGTGTCTCAGACGTTTGAATTACGGATTACGGATCCAATATCAGTGGCTGATGAATCGTGCGCAGGCTGACATATAATCCGTGCGCCTGCATTATCCAATGCGAAAAAAAAAATACACACTTTCATCCCGGATTTACTCAAAAATAGAATTTTGCACAAAGTTTGGCCTACATCGTCTGAAAGATGAGTTATCACATTAATTTTATGATCCAGAGTGGGCTCTTTTCTGTACACCTTTAACCCTTTCATACTATTCATATTGGATAAATTTTGACCTGGACCAAGAATTCCCTCATAGTTATTAGTATCTATATCAAATTTTAAACTATAGATCTATTTAGAATGTCTAAATATGCTATGACACATAAATTAATGTATGATTAAGCCTTAAAAATTGTTTTGGAGAGCAGGGAGAGTGCATTTTTTTAGATTTTACAACACTCGTTTTTAGAGAAAAATTATTACATTACATCCTGTTCTACATAAGATATTAAAAAAAACAACAGCCATAATAATTTCAATATATTTAATTTAATTTGAAAATAGCATAAACATTCTGGAACTGTTGGAATTCATAATATGACAATGTTTAACAATTGCAACCATTAGGTGCTACATGTTACATGCTAAATGCTATATCATAAGAAATCATAATTATCAATACTAATTCAACATTTACCACTTAGAACACAAAACATTAAATAATAAAATGCCTATTATAAAAATGCACTCTCCCTGCTTTATATATAATATAGTTTTCTTCTGCATTGTCCTTCTGCTCTGACACATCCTCCACCAAATCACTATCAACCTCCTCCTTTTGGGAGATCAGGTAAAGGGCCTGTTGTACCAAGTCATGCTGCCATGATGCCAGTCACTGAAATGGCAGCTCAGAAACCTGTATGTCATGACCCCCCACCACCACCCTCCCAACGCAAATTGATTCATATTTGTTACTTTCTAGACTATTTTATTATGTTGCAGGTGCAGGTACTTGCAGGTGCAGATCTTGTGTCTGTGTCAAGGCCCTTGACCTCAGATGACCTCTGTTCCATTTGTGCACCATATATGATCACTCCTATGGTGTTTTAGTATTTCACTGTTTCGAGGTTCCCCCATGCCCCCTCAAAGACCAGCAGGTGTCTGTCTCTGTGGGAACCTGGGCAAATGTGGTGGGAACAACAGGCAGTTCTCATGACAGTGTCAAAGTCCCCCTAAACTTTGTTTCTGTCAACACTGCCCCATACATTATACACAAAAACATGGCCTGTACAGTTCCACAGTTTTAAGATTCCCTAAAACCACAATTTTCCTTGATTTGACCCACATTGGTAGATCTATAATCCATCTAAACAGATATGAAACACCATCCGTGTACAAAAATTTGTAGCACCTGTTCAAAAGTATAATTTTTTCACATTTTTGTGTATTTTGGGTCACTTTAGGAAAAGTCATCAAATTTCAGCCTGAAAGATGTTTAGGGTATTTTTACTGCAGCTGTCAAATGTCAAAACGGGTCAAATTTGACCCAGACAGTAAGGGTTAAAGTTGTTGTTGACAGGATCTCATTATTTCTTCCACCATGATCCAAAACACAAAGATGTTTACTTGGTCTGACATACATGAAAAGCAAAGCAAAGACATTTCCAATATGTGAGTTACTGGAACCAAATATTCAATATTTTTTGCATGAAAAAGTACTGAAATTACCTAATTTCACTGACTTTATTGGCCTTATTTCCTTTCTTCTCTTTCTTTTTTTTTTAACATATAGGCAGGATATAAACATTTGATAAAATAATTAAAAAACATTTCTCGGTAGTACTTGCAATCAGACTTAAGTATTGATTAATGTATTTATCAATGACTCGCCTACAACTTGCTGTGGGCTGCGAAACAGATAATGAATGATTGAATGATAACTAGATGTATTTTAAAAAAAGATAACAGATATGTTCATTTGCAACATGTGTCATAGGAGAAGCTATAATAGTTGAAGAATACGCACATCATTCAACTATACGTTTTTTAGATTAAATGATGAAACACAGTGCACAAAACTAACAATTAATATGGGAGCGAATTAAGTTATAGTAATAGTAAACTAATCTAGTGTTGTGTGTCAGCATAACACATTGTTTTTTTTCTCCTGACGCAGCTACTAGTGCTGAGAACAGTTTGTTTGAGCTTTTGAAGCAGTTTTATGAACAAACAAATGAAGACAGAATATATATAGGACTATATATATATATATATATATATATATATATATATATATATATATGAATGAATGTGAACAAATTTTTGAACTTTGTACAAAATAGAAAAAAAACAAGAACTGTGAACGTAAATGCGTTTTCAACTGTATGAACTGAATCCTAATATGATAATAAGTAATAAAAGAATAATGATGTTTTCTTAATGGTAATGCACACATGGAAAGAAGGGCCTAAGGGGCGGGGGTTAAACTGTGAAGAAAATTACTTTCACTTCCCACGAAGTAAACTTTTGGCGGACGGTCCCTTGGCCCGCAGGGGGCTGGAGAGGCAGAGCGCAGCCGCTCAGTCCGGGTCAGTCAGTGCAACAACATCACCGTATGAATGACAGCGCACTTGACCGACGCCGCAGGGAGACGCTTCGTCCGCTTCGTCCGTCCGAGCTGGATTTACCACCACCAACACCTCACCTCCACCTCCACCTCTCTCCTCCTCACATCGCGGCTCGATCCTACAGCCTTCACGCCGCCGGAGCCTCACATGTCCCCCGTGATGTTTCAGCCTCCGTCGTCGCTGTGAGAGAAGAACCATGAGGAGATGACTGTCTTGTAGAGCTGACGGCAAAGTGTCTGCGCTAACAGGTTGGCAAAGCTCTCGCCATCATATTTGAACAAGTTTACCCCGAGACAGAGCAGTACCACGTTGTGTAAATCGGACTGTTGCTCTAAATGTAGGCCTACATTATGTTTCAATTTCCTTGTGTTATTTTCAAAGCTGTTTTTTAATGTGTTAAAAAAAAAAAATCCATGGATGGAGTCTGAAATTCATTGAAATACATTTTTATACAGAGGTAAGTCAGCCTACACTACCAGCTAAAGACAATGCAGCTCTCATGGCACAAGTTTCCTCTTACCAAAATCAATAGTCTAGAATTACTTTAAGACAAATACTGAGAATAACATTGGAAACTTGATGTTTTCCAACCGAACACTCTTTTACACTTACACTTAAACAGCAGGATATCATACTTGTATTTGATCTGTATTTTTTTGTAGTCTATAATTGTTGCTTGTAGTGTGTGTTCACCTTATGTGACCTCTGAAAAATGGTTGCACTTCTTTCTGACAGGAACATTCATTCTCTTAAAGGTGGAGAAATAAATCAAGTAGCTACATGCACTAAAGGCATTAAACTGCACATTATCAACAGATAGCATCACTACACTAACACAAGATGTCCCAGTTCATAATCCAATGTCTTATTTATTAAATATTCTTTTGTATGCTTTGGTCACCACTAGTAGAGCATTCAGGAGATGTAACAGGGATCCTCTCATGTCATTCAGTCATGTGCCTTTTCTGATTTCAAACAACCAACCTTGTAAACATATTTAATTCAGGGTTTAAGGAACTAACAGGGCAGGGGATAGAGTATCCAACAGCCGACACTGCACACACACACAGCAATGCTAACACATGTTAATAGAGGATATATTAACCCCAGCTGTGTTTCCTTTGTGTGGACGGCCGGCCTGTGTTCCCGTGAGCAGCAGAGGAGCTGACGGTAAATGAGAGGCCGTCACCATGCCCCCGGGGAAGTATGGGATGCAGGGGGAATGGGAGAAGGAGGGTGTCCAGGAGATCATGATGGACTTCCTGCTGCCTACCGGGATCTTCCTCAAATTCCCTGTGTCTCCAAACGACACCATCAAAAATATCAAAAGAGTATGTGCGCTCACATCCCCATCCATTTAATCAATAACTGCATTTAAAGATCCGTTGAATGTTCGTTTCCCGTTGAGACACAGTGTGTTTATTATGACACAGTGCTGTGTTTCTAACAGATTGTAATTGATTGACTGCAGCACAGCGCAGCACTGCGGCTCCGATGACCACAGTTTCAAAATGCACTTGTTATTTACAATATTTGCTCAATGCGCTTTTAGATAAATTGAGCGACTTAATATTTCCTTCAGGCATTAAACTAATTAAAAGACTGCACAGTCTGGACAATGCTCGCTAGTGCTTTTGATCCATCTTGAAATTTTGATGCTCCGTTCAGACAAGGAGCCACAGCTTTCCTCCTTGGTATACATGGCCAGCTCTCTGCTGTAGCAGATCTGCTGTTAAATGTGAATGTGCCAGTTTCTATGCCAACAGTTCTGCCACTTCAGGCTGTTTGATTTAGCTGTGTTAAGTAATGATACTCTTGGAAGCTGTTAAGATGATTAAGAGATTAAACGTCTCTTCAGTCTGTGTACTTTGCAAAGGTTTTCTTTAAATGTATAAAAAAGCAGCCAGGGTCATTTTATGCGTAATTGTGTTATCATTAAATTGATAAGTGAAATCAGCATGATGGCACATGTATAAGCCTCCTTTTTTTCTTTCTACTGAAAACAATGGTTGAGGTGTTTTCAGTGATTCTTTTCAATACAAGAATTGCACTTTTATAAAGCCTAACATCCTAAGGCATGCATTTTACCTGCACAGTGAACTATACTGTGCTCTTAACCTCACGCTCGGCTGTCGTGTCCTGTTTCAGATGGTTTGGAAAAATGCCAGGAGTGAGGCCCTTTTCAATGCGCTGGGTGATCCCGACGCGTACGTCTTCACCTGCATCAACCAGACGGCAGAGAGGGAGGAACTGGAGGAGGAATCGAGGCGCATAAACGACGTGCGGCCTTTTATGTGCGTCCTGAGGTTGGTGGCGAGGGAAGGCGACCGAGTGGAGAAACTCACCAACACCCAGATCAGCCTGCTGATTGGCAAAGGTGAGCAGCGTACAGGTTATTACCTCTCTGGTTGAGCTGACCCGCTGTTAGAGTGACACTGGTTTTGGCGGTCAGCGGTATCGCTGTGCAGTTTCTAAGTATAAGACAAGATGAGTTGAGATGAGTTTTGTCACGTACATTGTTCTCAGCAAATTCAACAAAGACATTGATTAAACGTATTGACTGCAGACTGCGTTCCCTTCTTTTTCTCATTTAGAAATGAAAAGACAGTTCCTCTCTTCTTCTGATGAGTGTGATCCAGTCAGTAGTTACTCACATATCCATCAACATTTTTAGCTAACAAGGAAGCTGTGGTAGCTGTGGCTAGGAGCAGTTAACGTTCTTCACTTAGTTTGAAGAAGGAGGTTGTTGTAAGAACTTTGATTCCAGTAAGTCGACTTATAACAACCATCACCATTTTTTGGCAGTTTTTCAGACTCTGCCACTGGAAAGTGACGACACCAGTTTTAATCCCGCATATGAAACCGCATTTGCTTTGGTTGTTTATCCAATCATGAAAAGAGCCACAGCAACGAGCACAACAGCAGCACTATATGAATCAATGAATGGATGACACTGATGTGTCAGGGAATCAGAGGTTGGCAAAGTTAAAATGAATCATCTAACGTCTCTTTTTCTGAGTAAAAGTTTGCAAATTAACAGTTCTGATCCTTATTCCTTTGCTTTCATTCATGACATGAAGTCGCCAAAGCCGTCCACCTCTGAGGGAACGTCTCTAGAATCAAAATCTTCCACATCAAGTGAAGTAACGTCTATTTTTTTAATGCATTTAAATCATTTTTTTCAGGTCTGCATGAGTTTGAGGCCCAGAAGAACCACGAGGTGAACGAGTTTCGGACTAAGATGCGTACATTTTGCGAAGAGAAGGCTCAGCAGCGGCAGCAGTTGCCATGGCAGCAGTGGATGGAGTACAGCTTCCCATGCGACCTGGAGCCCTGCTGCTCTCCGAGTGGGAGCGCAAAGTCAAAAAACGCCAAGAAGATTTTCGTTAATGTCAAGTTTGAGGCCAGTGATGTGAGTTGACCTGCTATTGGAGTTTGAGTATGAGTCATATTTGTTAAGTGTACTAAGACAAATCAGATCAAATGTTGTGGTATGATGGGGCAGCGGAGAGAACTCCACCAAGTGCACAACAGCTTTGATTGGAAAAACTGTGGTTCTAGTTTAGGTTGACAAATTGTGGAGGATGATGTAAAGCAAATGTGAGCACCTTTTGGAAATCCCCCTCCCACACCACAAACACCAACTTCAAAACATCTCTCAGGAACAAGATCCACAGACATAAAAGCAAAAAAAAAAAAAAAAAAAAAAAAGATATATACAATGTTTCATGTGAAGCTGGCAACTTGTTGTGAATCTTACTGTCTGTTGAACTTGCAGGAAAGCTTCATGCTGCAGATGGATCCTCAGGACCACCCAGTGGCTCTGATGAAAAGCGCCCTGAAGAAGAAGGCCACCGTGTTTCGCTCCGTGCGACAGGAGGCTGAGGACTACACCTTACAGGTCAATGGGAGATGGGAGTTCATCTATGGGAAGCATCCATTGTGCCAGTTTAAAGTGAGTGACCTCAAGAACACCCCCTTTTATCAACAGAAACTCACAGTCCAGTCTTTTCAAACGACTCTAACTTAACATTGTTGTATCAGTATTTACATCGAGAGGCACCTTGAGCATCTTTGCACATTTTACCTCATTCGTCTTTCCCAAACTGCTCAAGCATGTTCAAGAACCACGAGAGAACTGATAAGGAAAGGTTTATTGAGGAACTGCAACTTTTGGACTTTTAGGCATTGTTCGGACTCAAGTCCTGTGTTAGCTTTGTGTTTGTCTTTCCCCCCAAGACTTAGCTGTCTTTCAGACTGAAGCCAGTTTTCCCTCCATTATATTTTCATTTTGTCCTCCATCCCCGTAAACCTTCCAGGATCTGCTGCACATAGAAACATCTGCCCACCACCACAGCAATGATACCACCACAGTGCTTCATGGTTGTGCGGGTGTGTTTTATGCTGATGTGTGGTGTTTTTATTGTGCTAAAAGCTGTAACCCCCCCCCACTTAGTTTCAGAGGTTCCCATCTTTTTTTTTACCTCCTTGTCTTTTTCCTCTGCAGCAGGGATGCTGCAGGGCCTCCTTCACGTACGCCCTCCTCATATGAAGGCTCAGTTTTGAACGACATCTGCTTCAGACATATTTGTTAACTACAGATAAATCAGCTGATGCTTGATGATTTTCAGGATTTTTTAGATAAATCACCGACCTGCAAGAGTGTGTTCCAGTGCTGTGAAATGATAAAAGCACGCAAAGCAACACTGAACACTGAACCGCAGGCACTAGAGCAGTCTGTTTTCTTAGTGGATTCAGTGATTTTCTGTTTGGTGCTGTCTTTCTTTGGGTTTTTCTTCGAGGGGTGGGGTGAGTCAAGGTCTTGGTGGCAGGAGACTCCACTGCTGATTTTGAAACTCCAGCTACCTGCAGGGGTGACTCATATCTGTCTAGCAGCCCTGCAGAAAGGAACTGCATCCATCCACACATAATGAGATTTCAACTGCATTAACCTACAGCAAATGAACAGCCTCCAGGAGTTAACCAGCGCTATCAGAACACTGGGAAATATCTGTGGGTGAACTGACTGATGGCTGTACCAGTAAACAAAAAAATATCTTCCTCTGTCCCCTCCTGTTGTTTCTCTTCATCAGTGCATTTTCTCATGTTTGAGAAATGGACAAAACCCTCATCTAACCCTGGTGCACCACTCCACCATTACAAAGTATCAGGAGGAGCAGGGTCGGATGTTCAGCCAGGTATACAAGAGTCGCTCCTTGTCCAGACCTCCTCCGCTGCCCCTGAAGAAGGTAAGAGGTCAGCGGACGGCTGTCAGCTTTCATTAACAGAGAAGAGCTCACTCTATCATTTCCTCTCCCTCTCCCTGTCTGTCATAACCACGTAAAGTCTGTCCTCCACAGACTTTGGCACACTGGAAACATGCTGTGCAGCACAATGTAGATAATTTACACGTCACCTCAGCTTGAATACACTGTAGTTGAACATATACATACAGTCTTTTCAATTTTGGGTGGTCTCAGACTTTTGGACCCCAGTAACTGGCAAAATTATAACAACTGTGTGTTTTTAAGATTTTATGGAAAAGCGATTCACATCAGAAATGCAAGCAGCGCAAAACTAAATTTATGTGTACCTTGGAGAACTTTTTCTTCCAGTTTTAAAGCTTGTTCCCCTTTTTTAAACTTTATTTTGAAAGTGTTCACTGCCTAGCTTTTATCTTTTGACAGGAAATTGTTGCAACAATTATATTGAGTTTAGACCTCAGTGACTGCTATTAATGGAAGTTTAATAAAAAATAAGTAAATAAATAAAAAAAAGAATTACATGGAAATATATTAATTTTTCTTTCCTCTGACTCCCTCCTACAGCAAAACACCTCATCCCTGTGGTCCGTCAATGAGCCTTTCTACATTCACCTGCTGCAGGCCAACCGAGTCAATGCAGACGAGGGAATGAAGGTTGGTGTGGTTTTGCGTGGGTTTCTCTCATTTTGCTCTGCTCAATGAAATGTGGCATTCACTTGTTTACCAATATCTTCATTTCAGTTGTAGGAACGGCGGGCTTGACATGTAAATGATGGGGGAAGGGGGAGGGAGGGAGGAGGGGGGGGGGGGGGTCACATGGTCCAGACCGCACGTTTCCCATAATTCATCAAGGCGGTTGGTTAAAACTTCAAAACAGGAAGTGGGGAGGGCCTATCTGGTTTTTACGTCTCATTCTGAGGCCTAGATTCTAAGAAAAAGAGAGGCTTCATGTCGTCTCTCCCTCTCTCACTTTCAACACACTTTTTTGAAGACGAGGCATGCGTTTTCTTACTATTGCAGGTTGGCTGTGACCTATGTTCAAAATTAAGAAGATTTCCCTGCAAATGACACACAAACACACACAGAAATATCCACTCACATGAAATATCCTGTTTTCTATTGTTCTTCTTTTTCCCCTTTTCTTTTTTTTTTTTTTTTTTTACCAATTTGACAAAAAAGAAAAACAGTGAGAGGACAACCCTGTTAATGTGTCTCTGTGTTTGTGATTCAGTTTCATAACTAACTACGTTACTGTTTAGTTGGGTTATTAAATGTAAGTGCACTTCCGTCTGCTGCCTTGGAGCACATCGTGACTCATGGCAAATTTGTCCTGTCACATAATCATCAGTAATTTCTGCAGTTGGTGGGCACCAATTTGAAAACACACCCTGAGGGAGAATAGCCACTTATATATTTTATAGATATAAATTTGCATTTTTGATTTTGATTTGATTGGCAAATGTCAGGAGCTTAATGGTCGCACAATGTTGTAGTTTGACTCTCTTGCTTGTGTATCACTTTTGACTGTGCATAGCATTGAAAGGCATCACAACCTGCTTATGTTATGAACCTGCAGACCCTTTGACTCATAGCCCGAGTGACACAGGAAACTGTGAATCATCTAGTGAAGTTTCTACATCTTCCACAAACAATCTCCTTTACAGATGTGCTAAACCCTTCAGCTTCCAAACCACATGTCTCCATCTAATCGCTATCGTGCTCTATGTGTGTGTGTGTGTGTGTTTTTGTGTGCTTCCTCTCCAGCTTGTGGTGCAGGCTGGTCTGTTCCATGGCAGCGAACTGCTCTGTAAGGTGGTGACAAGCTCAGAGGTGACGGTGTGCTCCGAGCCGCAATGGGATCAAAGGCTGGAGTTTGACATAAACGTAGCCGACCTGCCGCGCATGAGCCGCCTGTGCTTTGCGCTCTATGCTGTCATTGAGAAAACCAAGAAACCCCGTGGCACCAAAAAGAAGAACAAGAAAGCGGTGAGTCCAGCGGAAACTTTTTTCAGGTCTTTTCACAGCTTGTAATAGAGCAGCAGGCAAACGTTCAGGCTGCTGAGTGTGAACTTGTTAGCAAGCACAAACAGATCCGTTTCCTCTCTAGTGTAAAGTGTGTGTACACGTTGGGCGCTGTGTGGGTGTGTTTTGCTGCTGCGTCTGGTTGTGCAAGTGTGTTCAGTGGCAAGGCTGCGGTTAACTTTTCATCCGCTACAGTCCTTTTATCTGTACATCACTCCAAGGAAGGAAGGAATTGGGAAACATTTTCAAGGAATTATGAATTCATATTCACAGTCACCATTTGTAGTTACAACACTCACTCATCTTTGAATGTACTTCAAAACAAAAATACTGGTTATTTCAGAGTAACAACAGTAACAATACTGAAGTTCAATCTTTTTTTAAGGATCCCTCAAATCCATCATCTGTTCATCTGTGACAGTACAAGCCCACAGCCAAAGAACATAAAGTAAATATGATTTAAAAAAACAGATATGCATGAAACTAGACCTACTGTGAATTGTTTTTGTAAAATTACACTTCCAACACTATTTAAAGCCATGAAGAGCCAGCTGTACTACACACTAATGTTAATCATGTCATATTTTGATGGAAATGCATTACGGCAATACAACAGTTGCCCACATTTAGAACAAATATGATATTTAGCACAGAACTGATTAGTCTACTGACAGAAAATGAATGTACAAACATGAATTAATTATCAGCTTTCAACCTGGGATGGTTCCAGTTTGTCAGATATGATATTTTGCTGATTTTTCAGTTCAATTTTATATTGGCTGTCTTTTGATTTTGGTTTGTTAGTTTGATAAAATAAACAATTTTGATGTGGCCATCTTGGGCTCTGAGAAATTTTGAATAATTAATCAAGAAAATAAATGGCAGATTAATGAAAAATTAAGTATTCTTAAAATAGATATGCTCTTTCACTTCACTAAAATGAACTTTAATACAAAGCCAGTAAAAGCACAGTTTAAGGTTTCATTATCCTAATTTTGTAAATACTTTTTATCGCACTATGACACCCACTCACCGCACAGTTAGCAACTACTAATTCCCCTTTCCTGGGGCTGTGGTCTCTAAATCATTTGTTTTGATGTGCTGCCGCAGCTGTGGGCTCCATGTCTGGGTAGACCTCCCAAACATGGCGCCCAGGTGTGTTTAAGAGTATCGAGGCCACTTCTGCTTTCTGTGCCACTTCTCTCTTCTTCTGCCTGGAAGAGAAGTCCTGCAGCCAGACAGCAGAAAGATGAGGCGGAAGCTGAGCTATTTTAGCCCGTCCGTCTTGTTGATGTCTTTCTCCACTTTTTTTTTCTTTTTTTTAACACATTGAATGGTCAACTTATTTTTGTTTCTGGTCATTAACAGGAACTTGTGTCTAAGTTTGCTTCTTTGCGTTTCAACTTAAGCCACAATGCATAGACCTTTTGTTTTAAATACAGAATCACGCATATGTCAGTTTTTTTTTTTTTAAACGAGACACAGCAAAGCTCTTTGCTGTACAGTTTATTATGTGGTGTGACAAATGACAAAATGTTCCAAACACACTTAATTTTTTCTATCATAACTATTAAAAATATTTCTTAAAAATGCTTAACCTCAAAATTAAACCTCAAAATTAGACTGTAAGGAGGATTGCTAGAGAGATCTGATTTTAAATGTATCCATAACAATTATATGTAGTCAATAGACAATCCAATCCAGGAATTAATTTTTTATAACTGAGCAAACCGTAATTTGTCTAACAGTGGAGGTTAGTTTAGTGATCGTGAGTACTGCACCTCTGTCCTTCTTTAAGGAACCAGAGCAATTTCCATGATTTTACTCCTTGTAGGTGGACTAATCTAATCTAAATGGCATCAACAAAC
Source organism: Trachurus japonicus (assembly GCF_045865225.1). Taxonomy (NCBI): domain Eukaryota; kingdom Metazoa; phylum Chordata; class Actinopteri; order Carangiformes; family Carangidae; genus Trachurus; species Trachurus japonicus. Next base: position 17,995,041 of record NC_140913.1, on the reverse strand, counting down.
CTAATCCCCCACTTCCCTTTATCTCTTTCCTTTCAGGATTGTCCCATAGCCTGGGTGAACACCATGGTGTTCGACTACAAGGACCAGCTGAAGACTGGGGACTTCCTCTTGTCCACATGGCCATCTGTCCCTGGTACTCTCAGCCTTGCCTCTTCTTATGTTTCCTCCTCTTCAAAAACACCTCACATGTTCACAAGCCTCCTCCACAGTGCCTGAGAACACACAGTGAGGTGCCCACATCATATGCGAGGCCATCAAAAACCTCACTTTCTAAGACATCGTGTTCTTGCTGATGCAAAGATAGTCTTTTCAAGATGCGGACATGGCTGTTGCTTGTTGGCGTGAGAGGCTCGGCTGTTAAATAAAGAACCATGTTTACCCGCTCTGCAGAGTGAAATCATCATATCTCCCTCTGTGGTTTGAAAGCAGTACGTTAACATGCACAGTCACTCTTAGAGTGAATTAGCTCAGTGGCAAAGATTTCACATCTGATAGGCCTATATGTCATTTTTTATCACAGATGACAAATGTGACTTGTTGAATCCGATGGGAACAGTTGAAAAGAACCCCAACGTGGACAGTGCTGCAGGGCTTATGATTCGTTTCCACAACATACGGCCACATCCTCTTCATTATCCTCCACTCGACAAGGTACTTACTGGGCATAAGGCCATCCTGAGTCTATACTGACATTATGATATAAAACTCTGTCAGTCAAAAAAAATCCTCTTGTTTTCAGATAGAGACAAATGGCGATACATCCATTGGCTTCTTCAGTGGCACTAAAGAAGAGGTAAAACTTTCTACACGTCACATTTTACACTTCTCTCACAGTTACTAAACAGAAAGTTGTAAGTTTGTTGCTTTTGTGTGAATCTGTCTTCTGGTCATTCTCCTTAGTACTTGAAGCTAAAAGAAATCATGGACAACAAAAACTACACTGAGTTTTTCGAGGATGAGAAGGAACTCCTGTGGAAGCTCCGTGTCGACATCCGCGACCATTATCCTGAAAGTCTGTCCAAGCTGCTCCTCATCACCAAGTGGAATAAACGAGAGGATGTAGTTCAGGTATAAATGGAGAAGACCATTTCCCCACTGTGGTCAAAACACAACACACCCTGAAAATGTCTCAAAAAGACGGAAGAGTTTTTGCTAAATCACTGAATTAGCTTGTTTTTAGAACAAGGCTAAGCATGCACAGCAATGCTAGCGCTTGAAGCTAATTTTTTTTGCGAATTTTTCACAATCACAATAATTAATGCTTAATTTTTGACATAAAACTTGATGTTTAATGTCTTGATTATCTTTTTTTTGTGTGTGTATTTGTGTGCTAATATTCAGCACCCAACACCACATGTTGCCAGCAGGCCAGTAGGAGATTCATCCTTGTCATGTGGTGGCTGAGCTGCAGCCTGTGAGCTACACTGCTCTAATTGTACTATATCTACTGTATGAGGATCCTGGAAGAATAATTAAGATTAAGATGAAGTGCAGCATTTATCAGATCCATCATTACATTGCACTGCAGCATTCATTTAAAAATCTTTCCTTGCTCCCTTTTTCATACTTTCATACTCAACTGGCACTTGATATGGAGCACATTTTTTGTTAATAGTGTCATATGTATAAGAAATAATTATTATATTTATTAGTTTCTAAATTAAAAAAAGTTGTTGACATATTTTGATATTTTGGTTTTTAGTTCTGATTAATCTTTTCCACATTGCCAACCAGTGGAGCCCTTAGTGATGTTTACAAGTAAAAAATGCACTAAATAAGAATAAGGTTTAATTTGTCTTACACATCAGAGATTTGACTGATGAAAATAACGATTCTTTGATGCTCCTCAGATGGTGAGTCTTTTGAAAAACTGGCCGGACCTCCCAGCCATTCACGCCTTGGAGCTTTTAGACTACAGTTTTCCTGACCCAGCAGTTCGTTCTTTCACTATCAGATGTCTCAAGAAGCTCAGGTAGACATTTGTTGTTTTTTATGCCCATAAGACATTTTATATTTTGTTTAGGTTTTAATAACATAATCACTTCTGGACGGTTTTTCTTCCCACAGTGATGCTGAACTCCTACAGTATTTAATCCAGCTGGTCCAGGTCTTAAAGTATGAATCCTACCTAGACTGTGACCTCACCACTTTCCTGCTAGAAAGGGCTCTGTCCAACAGGAGGATAGGACACTTCCTATTTTGGCATCTCAGGTGAGACACAGCTCAGCTGAAAACACAAGATCATGAGCATTTGCAGCTGTCTTCTGTGTTTTTTTTAATGGGAGAATATTTGTTCAACGCAGGTCAGAGATTCATGTGGCCTCTGTTAGTTTGCGTTTTGGCCTGATTCTGGAGGCCTACTGCAGAGGAAACATCCACCACATCAAGCTCTTATCCAAACAGGTAATTACACACATTCATACACAGCGATTTCATGTGTGTGTTTGTTTTGTGCTAAATCTCTGCCTCTGCCACACAGAACGAGGCTCTGGGTAAAATGAAGAGCCTGAGCGACATTGTCAAGTCGGGCTCCCAGAAGATGACAGCAGAGGACCTGAAGCTGTGTATCAGACAGGAGTCTTACCTGGAGGTCCTGTCAGACCTGCTGTCACCACTCAACCCCTGCATCATCCTCAATGAGATCTGGTTAGTGCCAGACACACGGTAGACACACACGCAAAAGCTGCAAGATAATTGTTTTTGCCAGTTCCATTTATTGCCACCATAATTCAATTTTATGGGACATTTCTGATCCCTTTATGGGTTTATTTTGCTGAATTACAATATAATATGTTTATTGGCCATATTAGGAAATTGACATTTAATTGGAACAAAGTTTTATTTTATGTCAATGGATACACAGTTTTACACTCATTTGTAATTGCTGTAAACTTCACAAGAGATGACGGTGCTAGTTTTTTCTCCTCTTTCCCCAACCAGGTCATTCTATTTATTCTCCTTTATGATAAAGGATTTAAGCTTGTTTGCAGTGGACAAAATTGCCCTGTTCTTGGCATTTGAAATGTGTCAAATAAAATAAAAATGGCACTGTATTTTGTACAAAACAAAACAAAACAAAAAAAACCTGATATTTCTGTATAAACCTGAAACACTGTTATAAGATGATCACATGCTCATGTTGAGTTTGTTTCCTCTTGCAGTGCAGAGAAATGCAGATTTATGGATTCCAAGATGAGGCCGCTCTGGCTGATGTATAGGAACCCCTGGACCCAAGGAGACATGGTGGGCATCATCTTCAAGAATGGAGATGGTGAGATATAACAAAAGTTGAATTCACTGCTACAGGTTTGAAGACATAGTTTTTCTTGTTTAACATAATGAAAGGTTTAAAAACCTGGTTTGAAGTTGTGAGTTGTGACAATGTAATGTAAGATTTTTCTCTTTTTTATTTCACCTTTTTTCACTCATCCCCTTCAGATCTTCGACAAGACATGTTGACCCTGCAGATGATCCAGCTCATGGAGACTCTGTGGAAGAAAGAAGGCCTTGATCTCAGGTACAGTGGGAGCAGCTGTTTGCTGTTGATGCTTTTGCTCAGGGAAATCTTCTAATATATATACCAACCTCATGCTGTCAATTTCACTGGCAGGATGACCCCGTATGGCTGCCTGTCCACTGGGAACAAGATGGGGCTCATCGAGGTGGTGAAGAACTCTGACACCATCGCCAATATCCAGCTCAACAACAGTAACAGTGCTGCCACTGCTGCCTTCAACAAGGAGGTCCTGCTCAACTGGCTCAAATCTAAGAACCCCGAGTGAGTACACTTTGTTGACACAATTGTTACTATTCAACTACCCTACTGGTCAGGTATTGAACTGATCTGTGTAGTGATGAGCAGAAGTCATGAGTATATTGAACTGCAGGTTTGCTTAAGGGTCAGAGTCAGTGTTAACTAAAGGACACTTGGAGGAGGTGGATGACATCAACTGGACCTAAGGGGCCAGTCATTGGTTCATGCCATCCCTTGTCCCTCACTTTTGATATAACTTATATATATAAATAACCCTTCTACCCGTTTTTATAGTCAAAAGTTCTTGTCATGTGTAATGGGTTTCATTTTAAATTGGTATCAACAGTCATAGTGTCATTTATGGTAAATTGTATCTGTTTCTTGCACACACTATATCACAGATTAGTGCATTGCAAGAAGTGTGAAAGTATGTGTTCTATCACCAGCACGTCAAGTATTTTGATATAACAGGTAACAGGAACACAGTAGAGGTGTTAAATTTGTAGCTGCACTGGCTCTGCCTCTCAACTGAGATATCCGTGACTCAACAAGCTTGTCAATATAGAGATATACAGTACATTACTGTTTGACATAACAGTATAGACAGCTGAATGGGTGTATATCTTTGTTAGACTATAATCACAAAGACATTACAATTGCTATGAATGTATTTGTTCATTACTATAAACATGGTTGGTGAAGGTATGGTATTGTGGTTGAACACACTTCTTCATTCTCAAGTCAATTTTTATTTATATAGCCTAATATCACAAATCACACATTTCCTTTATGGAAATTATCTATAGCTGGGATTTTCAAAGTGATAGGTGGTTGATGTGATGTGAGGATGCACTGCATGAATAAACAGTTTTTCTCTCACACAGCATACAGTGTCCTTAATCCTTCACCCTCAGAGTCAGAATGTTTATAAAAAGTATTTAAAGGGATAGTTCACCCAAAATTGAAATTTCACTCATTATCTACTCACCCTCATGTCGACTAAGGGCTGGGAGAAGTTTCAGAGTTATCTGTGGCTTCTCTGAGTTACAGGGGGTCTCGGCATAGCAGTGCATGTCCATATAACGGTTGCAAATGGATACCAACTGTCTTCGTAACAAAAAGACACACCAAAAAACATCCAAATACCTCCATGCTGCTCGTATGTAATGTCCGTCTTGTATTGAAGCCCCGAAATGCGAAATTGTCCCGAAAAAAATTAAATAAGTCTATATTTCAAGCTTGTTTTGTAGCGGAAGCTTCTCGAAGCTCCTCGGACGAACTGGGAAGAGGACAGACCCTGGTTCGTCCAAATTTAACGAACCGGGAAGAGGAGCTTCTGCTACAGACAAGCTTGAAAAATAGACTTATTTAATTTTTTTCGGAACAATTTCGCATTTCGGGGCTTCAATACAAGACAGACATCACATACGAGCAGCATGGAGGTATTTGGATGTTTTTTGGTGTGTCTTTTTGTTACGAAGACAGTTGGTATCCATTTGCAACCGTTATATGGACATGCACTGCTATGCCGAGACCCCCTGTAACTCAGAGAAGCCACGGATGACTCTGAAACTTCTCCCAGCCCTTAGTCGACATGAGGGTGAGTAGATAGAGTGAAATTTCAATTTTGGGTGAACTATCCCTTTAACAGGGAAAAACTGCAGCAGTAGATGTTGTGTTTGTAGAATAAAACACAGAGTAGTTTTATTATATGGACAGTCAGGTTGAGAGAATAATAGTGTGTAAGTAAACACACAAGAGGCAAACAGCAGAATAAAAAAAGTGCATAGGCAACTGCAGATTTAGCAACATTAAATGAGAGTAGATTTTTATTTGGTGCCAGACAGTCTGAAGGTCTTGTCCACTCTAAAAGCTCCTTGAAGAAAGAGAACCATTTGATGTAATGAATAAGCCTTGCGTATGTCACGTCGGTGAGACAGCTCCAGCTGATCACGCGACAGAGCTGAGGTTATTAGGTTTAAATGCTGCAGGTCCAGAGATGAAGCGGAGAAAATTAGTTAAAGCTTAACACAGTCAAAACTATGCAGGTCTAGACCGTGAAAGGACATTACAGTCAATCATTAATTGGCCACAGGAACTCCTTTGTGAATATTTCATAATGGCTACAATAAGGGAAACTTGCCTCATGACTGAATAATGAATATGTGTCTGCGAATTATTGATGTAGACTATTCTTGTTTTTGTTTTTGTCACCAGGGAAAAACTCGATCAAGCAATAGAAGAGTTCACGCTGTCCTGTGCTGGCTACTGTGTAGCTACTTATGTCTTGGGGATTGGAGATCGTCACAACGACAATATCATGATCAAGGAAACTGGACAGGTGAGTTTTATAGAGACTGTCTCTGAAAAAAGCTAATACTGATTGGTGTGTCAGGGCTTGCAACAGAGTTTCCACTTTGCCACCAACCATAATATCACTTGATTGACTTTTAATTCAGATGATTATTTAGTCAGATTAAGTGGTCGTTTTTGACTGAAACTGAAAGTCACTCAACAGTTAAAGGGATAGTTCACTCAAAATTCAAATTTCTCATTATCTACTCACCCTCATGTCGACTAAGGGCTGGGAGAAGTTTCAGAGTCCTCTGTGCCTTCTCTGAGTAACAGCGGGGCTCCGTGCAGCACTGCATTGCCATATGACGGTAGAGAACGGGGCTTACTTTACTTTGTCCAAAAAGACACACCAAAAAACATCCAAATACCTCCATAGTGCTCGTCTGTAATGTCCCTCTTGTATCGAAGCCCGAACATGAGAAATTGTTCCGAAAAAAAAATTAAATAAGTCTATATTTTAAGATTGTTTGTAGCGGAAGCTCCCAGTGTCTCAGTTCACTTGCTCTGCCGGTGTCTGTGCAAATCTTGCGCGAGATTTGAGACTGAGACACTGGGAGCTTCGGCTACAAACAAATCAAATCAAATCAACTTTATTTATATGGCACTTTTCATACGTTGTAACACAAAGTGCCTCACAGAGGATACAAACAAAACAAAACAAAATAATACAAAACACCAAGCTTAAACAAGCTTAAAATATAGACTTTTTAAATTTTTTTCTGAACAATTTCTCATGTCGGGGCTTAAATACAGGAGGGACATTACAGACGAGCACCATGGAGGTATTTGGATGTTTCTTGGTGTGTCTGTTTGGACAAAGTAAAGTGAGCCCCGTTTGTGACCGTCATATGGACATGCAGTGCTGCACGGACCCCCCCTGTAACTCCGAGAAGGCACGGAGGACTCTGAAACTTCTCCCAGCCCTTAGTCGACATGAGGGTGAGTAGATAATGAGTGAAATTTGAATTTTGGGTGAACTATCACTTTAAGAAATGTCTGTGTGGAATGAGTCAGAACCTACTTAACATCATCTCAACCTTTGTCCCTTAGCTCTTCCACATTGACTTTGGCCACTTCCTGGGCAACTTCAAGCGGAAACTAGGGATCAACAGGGAGCGTGTGCCTTTCATCTTGACTTATGACTTTGTCCATGTGATCCAGCAAGGAAAGACAAACAACAGTGAGAAGTTTGAAAGGTACAGATTTTTTTGGCATCAGTTTCTGTAGTGATTTGATCTTTAGTGATCCTGCTCACATATTTCATGTCTGATGACTGACTGGTGCATCCTTGCTGTCAGGTTCAGGGAGTACTGTGAGCGGGCCTATAAGATCCTGTGTCGGAACGGGATGCTGTTCGTCAACCTCTTTGCAATGATGAAGGCAGCAGGGCTGCCAGAGCTCACCTCCTTCAAAGACATCCAGTACCTAAAGGTATGCAGCAATATGCAGTACACTGCTGCTACTGCCGGTAATGAGGATGAAAATGTGTTGACAAAGTTTTGTTGTCTTGTTTCCAAAAGGATTCTCTGGCTTTGGGCAAATCAGAAGAGGAAGCACTGAAGAATTTCAAAGTAAAGTTTAACGAAGCTCTGAGAGAAAGCTGGAAGACCAAGGTTAACTGGATGATGCACTCCTTGTCCAAAGATAACAGAGCGTGAAGAGCACTGAGCAGCAGAGGACTAGACAAAAGATTATGGATTTTAACCTATGGAGATAAAAGGGAAGAAAACACAATCAAATATTTTACTTTATTGATGGCATTCAAAGACACTCAGCAAATGTTTACATATGACTGGCCTGTCTGCCGCCAAGAACGACTAAGTGGAAGCATCCAAAGACGATGAGATTATCATGAAGCATCATTGCAGCACACAGATATTTTCACAATGAGGGAAATCCACCACACTCATCTTTATCCCATTAAACAATGGGATGCCTTTGCCTTGGAGACATATCAGCAGAAAATGTAAATGTGTTTTTGATGTGTTGAACTTGCTACTTGAAAACCTGCTCATGCAAAAGTGTCATGAATCATTGAAAAAGTGTCAGAGACTGAAAGTTCATCACACTGCCTGCATTACTCAGCAGGGAGCAAAATGGCAGACAGTCATGACTTTAGATATCTCTCAATCACTTGGTAAAATAACACGGCGGCAGTTTCACTTCAGTTCTTTCATACCGTTTGATGCTGTATCATTTCCTCTCATTTCGACTGCCTCCTTGCAATTGTGTCTTATTTTTTGTTATGTTATTTTATTATATTTAATCTGGTAACTTGCTTGTACAAAATCATGGAAAGATATTTTTAAGGTATGTTGTATTATGTGTTTTACTGATGTTGGCTTATCACTTGAGGATGTGTTATATTGCCTAGAAGTACAGTGTGTTGCCTTTGGAGTGCCACTAAGGATGAATCGTCCCCTTTACAGTTTATTGTAAAATGAGAAAATAATTTTGAATGGGACCTTTATTTTGATAACGTCCCAGTTTACCAGACTGTGATACCCAGCAGACCCTCACTTAACAGCTACTACACACATAAAGGAATAGTTTGACATTTTTGGTCAATATACTGACTAGCTTTCTTGCCGAGAGTTAGATGAGAGGTTTGAAACCACTGATGTTTGTCTGTTATATGTGAGATGGAAACAACTAACTCAGTTCAGTCCAATGGAAACAAAAGGGCCAACAGCACCACTAAAAAAAGACATATTTCAGATACATTTTCAAGCTTTAGGGGTGCAGATGGATAGATTGGTTTTACCTTTGTACAGAGCCAAGCTAATCTAACTGTTTCCTGGCCTCTTAGCTGTTGTCAAGAAAGTTATTTCCAAAATATCAAACAATAATGATACGACTACCATTAACAGATGGACAAAAAAAGATACCAGGCTCTAGGCGAAGATATAAATAGATGTTTTAGTGAAAAGTACCAAAGATACTCAATACATGCTTCAATGGGACATAAATAAGACAATCTTTGGACCCTTGTAAGCCTGGATATGTTTTAAAGTTTGTGTGACCCTTTTCAAAAATGTAAATCCAAGCTATGTACTATCTCATGATGCAGTGTGTGTGTGCGTGTGTTTGTGTGTGTGTTGTATTCGGTATTTAAGTTATGCTTTGTGATTTCCATTGCATTTTTGAACTGATGCGCCAGGTGCCATGAAAGAGATTTCATGCTTACAGTGTCAAACACCTTAATACTTTGGTGTATCTAATGCTCTTCAAAATGGTGTTTTGTCTGTGTGAGGGTTTAATTTTATGGTGTGTTCATATCACTTTACACGCTGTATATCCTGCAAGGACCAGCTAAATGAAGAAGATAATGTGCTTTTCACAGCCTTTTTATTTTGCGTAAATGATCTCTACTGTTTGTATCGGTCTCTGTACAATGAGGACTTTTACAGAAGAGCAAGTGTAGCTGTAGATTACACAGCATAGATACCTTAAACTACTGAAATATTCACTGTGGAATAGACTTTGGATAGGAGTTATCAGTGTCCCTCAGTATGGGCTTAGCTAATCACTGCTGCTTTAAAGCCAGGAAGTGGGTCTACTCAGTATGGGCTACTTTTGCAGATTGTAAAATATACTACTGTTGCCTTTTGAATTGATTGTAATTTATGAATTGTATCAAATGTTACAAATCCTTTAAGGTCCAGGCCTCATTTACATGTGTGCAGCTAAAACAGACCAATTCTCCTGTTAGTGTAGGTCTGATGTCGACCTGTCCTTTACTTGTCTGCATCCTGTTCTCACTTTTACTTCACTCGCTGATGGGAGGAAAACATACACTCAATAAACATATGCAACAGCAGATCTCACTAAGACTTTCTAAGCTATAAATCATAGTAGCTTTCATTTTCTCCTCTTTCTACCTGAAATGGCTGATAAATTCCAGAGGCAGCAAAGTTACCGGGCAGTTACACGCGTAACCGTGGTTCTCTGAGTCTGAGATCTCCAGTTACATATTCCATGAGCACGTGGGTCAGTCCCCTGTTCGTATGGAATCTGTAACAGGGTGAAGAGATAGTCTTGATACAAAAGAAAACGCTTTTTCCATTTTTGTGTAAACTCTATACAACAGTGCATCTTTTTTATGAATTTCTTATTCATAAAAATATGAATTATGAATTGCTTATTGTTAAGGTAGTCCTGTAACAGAAGCTTAACCTTTCATTTTATTTAGTATAGATTTACACAAGTCCACCAAAGATAAAAAATAAAAATGCAATGCACATGTGAATTGTGTCACATGATTTTCATCTCAGTTACAAATAGCTAACAGAGACCAACAGCGAGGTAACCTTGGTTTAATGTCTCCACATACAGTATATGGGGGGAATTCCTGATATTGGTACATACTGTATGTTTTTTCCAAAGATAGCCTACAAAGAATTCGGAGAAGTGAAAGGAGAAGTGGTTACAGTAATTTTAACTTCAGACAGAGCCAAAATGCTAATATATTAAGAAAGACTATTTCCAAATTCATGATGTCTAAGGACACGACTACACTGGCGATCAATCAGTAGAGGGAGGTACAGAAAACGCAACACGACAATGTCACAGGACTCATTAAGATGTGGCAGCCGGTGGACCCTCTGGACTGGACTTCATTCTGTTTAATTAACAGCATTGGAACTGACCACAGCATACCCTAGTAATTGAATGTAATTATGTCTGCCTGGTGATGGTGGTGTGTGTGTGTGTGTGTGTGTGTGTGTGTGTGTGTGTGTGTGTGTGTGTGTGTGTGTGTGTGTGTGTGTGTGTGTGTGTGGTGTTTGTTGTTGGGACTCCTGCTGTCAATGTAAACTGAACCATAATTGAAGGTGGCAATGTTTATCATACACTGATTACATATTAATTACATTTCAAGACTCGTGGATCATCACAAAGTGTTTAAGGGACATTTTTCTGAATATAAACAACTGTAACAATGCAGGCAATGCAGGCACACCCCGGGGTCCCAAACCTCCATGGGCCTCAAAGGCCCCAGGTTTATTTCTTATTTTGGGTCTACTGATTTATTTCAAATCATATGTATGAGGAATTTGTACTTTGATCATCCTGCATCTTGTAGCCTGGTATTGTAGAGAGGCATGCATTGTTTATTCTTATAGGATGTTAAAAAACAATGAACTAACTTTTGTCTGACCACTAATCTAAAACCCATACATGTCAACATGTTTATGCTACTACTGTATATTACATCAGATGGATACTAGATATTCACATTTTACGGGGATGTCAGTCTTTTTTGACTGGCTTCGTATTCCCTGGCGTCCTAATAATGAAAGAGCCATACACTGGGGGTCAAGGGTGGCCCCTGAGAGGAAACATCCTGTCATTTTGTTATCAGTAAAACAGGTTGAAGAAGACATCTTAAATATTCTTAAACTAATTAAAATACTTTAATCAACAAAACAAGTCAGACCTTACCTTGTCCGTACATTGCCATGATCTACCAATGCTGACAATAAACCTGCCCTGTGGTTGTCGAGCGGCTGTGGTCGCTGCCCCCCCTCTGCCCCTGTTAGTATGTGCCGGTGACGCCCCTGGCGGTGGGCAGCGGTACTGCTGAAGCAGCAGGACCCTCGCTGCGTTGAGTCAGTCCGCCGTAGCTGTGCCGACTGGAGGGATGTGACCCCGGAACAGGACGCCCTCCTACAACAACACACCATTCAAACAGAGCACAGAAGAAAGAAAAGCTGGACCAGGAGGGGTAAGCTCATAATGTGTCGTTTTCTCGTCGAGCTGCGTATTGTCAGGGCTTATTAGAAGACGATAGGTGTGTTTGAATCCCGGCGTTTACAACACTTCTGGCACAGCGGCGGCACCTGGATGGTGTTTGCACCCATAGGAACTTCATTCAGGCTTTTGTCTCGGGCATGCTAGCGAGCAGCTAGCTCGGCTATTTAGCACAGACTGCTTTTACCAAGGAGTAGCGCGGGGGGTGGGGGGACTAAATGAAACGTTTGTCCGGGTTGTAACGAAGACGACTTGTTAGTCCTAAAGAGTAGTGTCCAGGCGTTTTTTTCCATGGCGGAAATAATTTAAGATCCGTGTCGAGGTTGTGCTGGAGGCTCGCCGCTTAGCTAGCAAGAGCGCTGCTACAGTTTGAACAGTCTGCCTCCCGCAACATGATGATAACAAGAACCGTCCACAGCCAGCCATGTGTTATATCTGTTTTTATACTCCCAGCCTGCTTTGTCAGGCTTCTAGGTGTGTTTTTATTACCTCTGCTGGTTTTCATTCACAGTTTGTCTGTGAAGAAAACTAATCAAATGGGGCAGCTAGTCCGCTAATGTTGGTGAACGTGAGGCAGACTCGCCAGCGTTAACCTCTTAGTTTGTTTTAGTTGTAGCCCCCATCCTGATGAAACTGCACCTGAGGTCTGAAATATCAACCTCAAAGCAGTTTTCTGTGCCCAGCTGGCATGCAATTTAACAGACAACACGTATCTGATAACAATTTTGCATGAAAAATACTGAAATACTTGTGTCCCACAGACACATACACACATTAAAGATCAATTAGTCAGCCAAGACACTGCTGCTCCATCCGGGGGAAAAAATGTGTACATCTGTTTACTTTCTTTCAAATTAGTGTTAAATGCTCACATTTGCTTTTCGCATAACTCCTTGATTGAATCTCTATTTTTGGATCGTGCCACCCCCAGATGCATTGTGCCACCCTGCCTTTTACAGTGTCTGCTTTCCCCCCACATGTCAAATAGCTGACAGCCCTTTGAGTGGTGAAGCTGGCACCCTGCCGGCAGCAGGGCATTGATGAGTGCTGCAGCCAGTGGGTGTCGGGGCTTGGCCACAGGCGAGCACACTGAATCCTCCTGGCAACTAACGGAGTTGGTCATGGACCCACAGTATGTCAAGCCTGCCTTAGTTTGCACATTCCCCTAGCTGGCTGGGTTTTGGAGAGAGATTAAGACCGCTGCCCTCGCCACCCTCCCCTCCTCACATTCGGGGGCAGGTGTTCTCCCGCTCCACCCCCTTCGAGCCCCGAGGGGACCTCATCAGCTGCCTGTGAGCGGTGTTTGGAAGAGAGAGGGCTGGTTCATCATACAACCTCTTGCTCTGCGCTTGGCACAAGCACTTGTCAGCTTGTCAGCATTAACCAGACCACGCGGTAGCCACTCGTGGCATCACGACACTGTGACACAAGAGCTGCTGCTAGCATCCGTTCGTCACCTACACGCTTAGTCCAAAATGACAGGGGCCTCCAATTTAAGAAATCAAACTTGAAAACGTAGCCATCTTTTCCGTGCACAGCTCTTTGTCTGTTGTACGTGATGGTACTCCGCACATTTGCATTGCATTGTATGTTCCAAGCGCAGAGATCATATAGCTCTTCACAAATCAGAATTTTATGCCTTGCCTTGACGTTGGCGCTTTTGAAATCTTGCAGGCGCACCCCCAAGGGACCAGCTTAAGGCAGCAGCTTCTGTTTCAATTCCATTGAGAGACCCAGAGGAGCGGGCGAAGATGTTCTGAGATCATAGACCAGATTTAATTATGTTACATAGCACGGTCTGTGAAAAACTCTGTATCAAATTACACATTGTGGAAACCATTTCCAAAATCAGTTTGTGTAAATTTAATTGTAAAATGTAAAAAGTTCTTAATTGAACTGCAGCAGTATTGCGCATGCACTCGATACTTCCTTCGGGCCTGTTGGCTTAAATAAGGGGCAAAAACTAAGCTTCTCAGTGTTGTTAAGTATACATTTTGTGAAATTTCATCATGTCCAGCAGCCTAACCCTCTGTAGGCTCTAGTATCAATTTAATGCAGTACCAGAAATAGTCAAAGAACAGTTAAGCACACCCAGAAACCCAGCTATGAACTAAGCCTGTACAGTTGAGCAGGATTGTTTGAGTTCATGCCTCACGTGGTGCCAACAAGACATGACCTACTTATCAATCATGTTTTCACAATCCAGTTCATCACTATTGTCCCCAAATACTGTAGCCATTGTTGTGGGCACTGTACATGTGAGGAGATGGCTCCACACAAAGGCAGCTTGCAGACATCCAGTAAGTCCAAGCCAGAGCCTTTCTGCCCTGCAGTGTCTGCTGCTCGTCTGGCTCCTGCTGTTTCGGGACCCCATGCTGGCCCCGGCCCCCGACCCAGAGACGGAGTCAGTTTGGTCACGGCTGGTCAAAGAGTTTTTCTATCTCTGCAGAAGTTCTGTTCTGAAATTGCAGTCAAAATTGTCATAAGACTTGAAGGCAGTAGGCAGAAACTAATCATCAACATCTCTGATAATCAGTTATCTAATTGTCAAGCAATTTTAGCAATTCATTTTCTGTTTGGAGAGCCTGCTGTGTGTTTTATTTGCTGTTTTTAGACAATCCATGAAGTTCAAAACCCAAACTTACATTATCATATGAGACAAAGAAAAGAATTAGATCTTGACATTTGAGAAGCTGGGACTAGAGAATTTGACATTTTCCCTCTAAAATGGTTATAACAATGAATTGAAAATCGTTGCCATTAAATTTTCTCTTGATTGGCTTATCATCGAAGCTCTAAAAATAACTGGTCAGCTGCTGTTTATTTTGCCGATCTGCAGTGCTCGGTGTGTTGTAAAAACGCGAAATCTGTCAAATTAGGTCTCAGCTAATTTTCATAATTTATGTTATGTCAGACAGCATCAGCATCTTTATTGCAAAGTGACATTCATGTGATACATTTTAATTTCAGTGTTGCCTCTAGTTGCCTTAATAGGTTTCATGACATGGTTATCCATCAGCAGAAGAGTGTGTGTGTGTGTACCTGCAGTAACACAGCTGCTCCACAGAACCAGGCCAGGTTGTTGGCAGCTCAGCTGGCAGCCGCACCAGGGTTGTAGCCTACTTAAGTTTCTCGCACATTTGCTTGGGATGCTGGAGCAGCTCATGACTGAATTCAAGTTATTTTTCCTCCTCAGTTTTTCCTCTGCATGAAGGTTGTTGACCTCTGAGGTGGCCCTCGTGTAAAGCTAAAACCTCACTGAAATACGGTTCGTCAGTCAACTCAAAGGGCCAATTTGTCACTTTTTCTGCTCACTTGAGGAATTTGATTTGTAAAACAATCAGACGTTGTGCATCTGCATCATGTGACCATTTGGATCCAGTAACAAGTTTAACAAGTGGACCGGGCCATGTGTGACTGACTGGGTCGGCGTACCGTGGCAGCCTGCTGCTCTTCATGACCCTCAGCAAATGTGAGAGCCTATCACATTGCATACTGTAATCCCTGGCAGCAGACCCTGACTGCACGGCGTGGCCAGGTCACAGTGTTGAAACAGTGTTTAGAAGCCGTGTTTTTGTTTCTCAGAGGCACTAACGGACACACAGAGACAAATGGACGTGAGAGCTCTGGACTGCTGAGCCAGGCAATGAATAGGCTCGTTTTGTCTGTTTTTAAGCTGCGTTGCAACATGCACATGTGTTTCAGAAATGTTTCAATCCTGCAACTGTGTCATGAAGCCTAATCTGATTCACTGCAGCCGCATAACATTTTGTAGTACTTTGATAAAATATGTAAAATAATCACAACAGTTTTTCTAAACCACAATATTATGATAGATGTTGGCTCTTTTTGAAACAGGGCACATTATAATGGTGATATTGTATTGAAGTTATCACAGAGAAACCTGTCCCTTGACTTGAAATTATTTTCACTGGAACAAAAATTATGACAGCAGTTTGCCTTTTTATGTACTTTCACATATGAACTTAGATAGTTTAAGTTCACATGTGTTAGCCTAGTACATACGTATTCACACAGTGTTAACACATTTTCAAGATTTTTACACTTACACAGAAGAACTAACATTGCAGAAAGCAAAGCTATTAATATGAATAATTGATTAGTTAATCGACAGACAAGTGTTTAAATATTTCAATTTTTTAAGCAAAAACTGTGAAAAAAAAATCCCAAACATGCTCCACTCCCACTATCTTGTATGTATCTTCTTTGTGGTATTATGCTGTAGCTGTACATCCACAAGGAAAGAAGATACCATATTAGGCTCAGGGAAGTAGAAATTGCCATTTTTCATGATTGACCAAAAAAAAAAAGATTGATTGATAATGAAACTGGGAACTTGAAGCTTTCAGCTGTGTTGTGTTGGTTCCCTTACGTTTTCTCAGTTTCGTGTCAGTGATGCTGTGATTTCACTGGGCTGCCTAGAGGCCCTCAGCTCAGCCCAGCATCACAACATTGACAAGAGAGCACAACACAGGCAGAGAGAGGGGGGGATTAGTCCTAGATCAGCATTAAAGAAATCCTTTGATTACGTCGGGAACATTAGCTGCATGTGTCGAGGCTGAGCATCCCTTGGGGGATTAGTGTCGAGCCAGCCCACCTCCAGAACCAAACATCAGACACACACAAAAGAGTCTTAACGGGGGTCCTTGCTTCTTGTCCTTGAAATGATTTAAGATGTGTTACATGGGAGACCATGTGCATAATGCACATAGCATACACAACATGCTAATTGTTGTGAATATTTGTAAGTGATTTTGTTTTTATTTGTAATTATATACTGTACTTTGTTGTTGCTTCTTGACAAGTTGTTCACTTCTGCCTTAATTTCATTGGACAGAAAGCAGTCTGTCTTACCGGTTGTCTTGATGCACTTGACTAACTGCTGAAGTAGCAAAAGTATTTACCAGAAATTGGCCTTATTGGAAGAGTTTGTTGTGTGTCTTACGGTTAAATAAGAACAGAGTTTGAAGACGTTTAATTGTGCAATTGCTTTATAGACGAATCATTGCATCTTCAAACAATTTGTCAGTTTATTGAGTAGTAAAATTAACTTTGATTCAATTAATCATTTGTCATTTTACCAAGCAGAGATCTTCAGCTTGTCAAATGTAATGCATGATTTAACATGTAATATTTTTTAGTTTTAGACTTTGTGAAGTTTGCTCAGACTCAACTTGAGTATAAATTAACTAGCTGCAATTTTAAACAAGGTTTTGAACTATTTCCAGGATAAAACAAGACATTTTAGTATCAGAATAGGTAAGGTCCTGCAAAACGCAGAATTTTGTCACTAAATAATTGATATTGAAAACTGTGCACAGTACACACTGTTACTGGCTTGCAGCTGAAGATGATTGGCATTATGCAAGCTGAAACTGGCAAAGAGAACATGTGATTTGCGGTTTTAAATTCATCTTCAGCTGGACTCGGCCAATGTGTTCAAAATGTCGAAGCACTGATACCCTGAAAGACATTATTTAGAGGTTAGGTCTGTGGCAGGGAGGCAAGGACCAGAGTACCATCTGGAGCATTGCTGGAATTATAAACATGGCTGGAAAGCTAGTTGGTTCAGTTGGAGAGCAGGGATGAAACCACCCATTACATAATCACATACACCGTGTTAATCACTGTTGTATACATGTTGTCATCCAGTTCAGTGAGTACTAGAGCTGTAATGATTCCAGTTCTGTGGTTAATGTGCTGCCCAAAATAGTCATTTACAAATGAGTCTTTCTGCCCCCTCCAGCCTGAAGAAGACTAGGTGAACTCCACAAAAAGATGCAATCTGACTGCTTTCCCCTTTTCCTTTTTTAAGTGGCTTCGCAAACATGTCACAACAAAAGAAAAAAAACCTCCCTGATCACCCTCATTTCCACTTTGTTTCTTCTTCTTCCCACAGAGTCTCTCCCTATGGGATTTCGTGTACTTCATTTGTTGTTCTTGTAGCAGATATCGCTGTGGAAGTGGAATGAGAAAAAATAAACTTTCAGGCTGGTAAAAAATATCAATTGCAACCCTCAGAACAGTCGGCAGCCTGAGCAGTGATGGTACTAAATATGGCCAGTTTTTAAACTTCAAAAGGGAAAACATCAGAGGATCAGAAATGCATCAGTCATGAAAGCAGTAGGCCTATTTATATAGATGATTAACGGGCAGTAGCAGACACAAGAGTGTTTAAGCTGTCAGGTCTCAAAATATTTCTGCATATTAATAGATGTTTGTTCTATAATCACTTGTGACTTTAAGAACCCAAGACAAGACAACACCTTTTAGCGATTGGAGAATCCTGTTCCTCACTTCTCGTTTCATCCTCTAGTCTTTACCCACTCGAACGCAGTGACCGAATTACTCAGAGCATCTTGCATCTGGCGGATTTGCGTGCCCAAGTTTCTGTCTCCCTTCATATTGTGCGTTCTCTCGCTGGTAGGTCTCTGTGCCTGGAGTCGCAGCTCTCTGAGGCGAGGAGCTGGGAGACGTGATCAAACGTGTCACTGCTGCTTTTTCTGAAGCTGCTGCCACCGCACACCACACCGCACCCACCCCCGCCCAACCCACCCACCCTTAACCCGCTTTCTCCAACACCCTCTCTCCATCACTCCAACCCCAAACACACGCACCGCCACCACTACCCCCGAAGGTGCACTGAGCTACCGAACGGACACCGGCCAGCTCTCTCAATCTTTTCATGTCAGTCTTGCTTTGAGTCTTCAGTGGCTCTCCAATTAAACTATGCCTGACACTTGGGAGGTTGAAGTGAATAACTAATGCATTCGTCTGTGCTTTATTCAGTGTGCTGCCACCACTTTGTGCCACTGAAAACAGCCAAGGAGACGAAGTCAAGTGTTAGTTGCTTACAGTAAACGGCCACCAAAGGTTGGTATAATTATAAGGGCTATAGCCAGAAGCATGCTCTCCAGCTGCTCTGATCTGGATGAATCCACACGCTCACAGTGGCACCCGAACGGCAGCCAATGGCCAACGGTGCCCCATTCATCCTCCACCCCTGGGCTTTAGGAAGGGGGGAACAGCGAGCCAGCTTCTCAATTAAATATAACCCCACATCAAACCGCCTGTCAACATGCATTAGTGGCCCTTTGTATAGATAAGAGGCCAAAATAAATTGCCAGAACTATCATAGTCACTACGGCTCCCGTAGGCTTTTTATGAAAGATTCTTAGGGGAGAACAAATCCTGACTTGCATACTGATATTCTCTCTATTAAATCTGTTCTCTCCCACTAGATTTAGCCTTTTTTAAGTTTTTATTTTGGTGTTTTCAGTGAATTATTCCTTCTGCATGTTTTTTGCTTTTTTCAATTAGAACATTTGGGCGGTATATGTCAAGCTGTGCTGTATGCCTCGTCTGGTTGGTGTCTTATAACGGGGATCTAATGCGACAGCAGCCAACCTTGATGTGTGTGCGCTATCACAGCGGAACCTATCCCTTTTCTGTCATCCGCATTAGCTTTGGCAGCTCCTTTTATCGCCTCCTTTTCCCTCCCCCTTTTTCTCCCCCTTTGCCTATATTTCGCATCTCTGCAGACTGACAGTGAAAATAGGTCATTAGTTAGACGGAGAATAAGAGATGGAAGGAGCAGGCAGTGGCAAGATCTGTGTGAAAACTGCCATGCAATATTAATGACAGCCATTCACGCTGTGAAGTGCCAAAACTGCACTGTGACTGCGCTGAGACAAGGCCACTGACTTCTGATATCATCACTGTTTGGATTATGAAGTGGTTATCACATACAGACCATCTGTATTATTTACACTAATGGTAAAACAGCCGGCCTGGTGCTCTCTGTCTGAGAAGTCAGATTAGAAAACATTTGATAATTGAAATGCGGTCGGTCTTTTATTGTAATAGTAATACTCCCGGGGGTGTTAGCTTAATGCTGCGGAGTATAAGAGCCTAAACCTCATATCTGCTCAAAAGCGCTGCCAAGACTGATATGAAAGGTTCTGTTGGAGCTTTATTTAGCGCAGAGGTTGAATCTAACATAAAATAAATAGGAATATACAAGTTAAATTACCGTCTAGCAACCTGGTTGACCGGTCTTCACTACCACTCTTCGAGGCCCAGTGCCCACAATGAAAAGTTTTTATTTTGTGATGGTATGTCCGGTCAAATTGTGCGTCCGTGTGTCTTTTTAACCTCCAATAACAGTGTGAGTGTTTGTGTAGCTGTGATTTTTCACAGGTCTTGTGTAATCATTGTTTGTTTATGTGTCCAGAGCCACAGGAGCAGGGGGGATGAACCGCGAGGAGGCCCCGGGGAAGTCTCCTGAAGACATGTACATCCAACAGAAAGTGCGGGTCCTGCTCATGCTAAAGAAAATGGGATCAAATGTGAGTCAAGTGTCTTGTCTTCTTCACACAAACTATCACAATGTGGCATTTTATAGTTCAGCAGACACCCATTGTCCAAATCCTGCACACAGTGGTTTGTTTAATGAGCAAAGTCACATCTTCTGAAATCTACCCTAATAAGCTTTGCCAAATTGACCACAAACACCAACAACCACAATTACTACGCCATAATGTGACACTTGTAAAATTGCTGCATCTAGAAGCAGAGGAATAAACTTAATCAACCTGTCATAACCTGTAGTGTGGGTCTCAGATGCAAACTGACAAGGAAATGTCATGAACAGATTCACCATACATGAAGCTCCATGTCTCTATCCATGTAATAGAGTGGCATATTTCTGCTGTTGAAGTGGTGATGACAGAGGGCAGACTGAAGCTTTGCAAAAAAAAACAAACAATCCAACTTGTTTTAGGCGATTTACAGCCGTCAGACCAAGTCCCCTGATGATCTTTATATCACTGCAGCAGAGATACACACTTGTCAAATCTATCTTCCCTCAGCAAATATCTCCATCAGATTCAATATGTCTACATCAGGAAGAGCTCACAGCAACTCCACAGATGTATTTCTGTTCAGCTCCAGTCGTGACAAGAGCTCAGGTGGTGAATTCTTGTCGAGATGCCACTTTTGACAGACTGGAGTACGACGTCAGCAGAGACGAGCAATTTGCAGCCTCTGGAGAACAAAAAAACTGACAGTTGTGGCTGTGGTTATGACACTGCAGAAGCAAGTAGAAACAATCTACAAACCTGTCCTCCTTCAAAGGTTTTCGTAAGATATCGAGCAGATTTAAAGGCAAATGTTATTATACATGCAAGCTTTGCATCCATCAAACATCTGTCTAATGGAGACACTGAGAAGCGAGACATCCTCCTCACACTCTACCAATGGTATAACAGCACACTAACCAGACAAGAGCTTCAATCTGTGAATAATTTATAACTATGGCTAAACTTGATTCAGGCAGCAAAATCCCCAGTTTCTGGCTAAAATGAAAACTCTGAAATGGGGCCATCGTTCACGGATCACACGTTTTACTTTGATTCTCTAAATGCTCGGTCTCTGCGGACCTAAGCTTGAGGCTGTGCATTAGGTTTGATTATGTTGCACAAATGTTGTATAATAAATTTTAGGAAACATCGAGTCATAATTAAGATTACTTCCATGATTAAAAATTCCTATTGCATGGCTGAAAGCTGCCGTCATTATCAACTGTTAACTCATAACCCCAAGTGTTTGTCACTGTAAATTTGTTTTTGTTGAGTTTCTAATCAGCAACAAACAAGTCCTTCATGAGGCTTTTGACAGCAGAATTAAAACACTTGTCACACAACAAGATAAAATGTTTTTCAGTGAGTAAAAGACCAAGTTTGTGATTAGAATCGGTATGCAGCTGAAAACCACCGCAGCAGCAAAGCTGGACAAAAATAGGACAACATTCGACCATTGTGTACAGCAGATGGAAAATAGATATAAATATATGTAACAAGCCACACTGAACAACAGTATACAATGTCTGTTTGCAAGTCAAACCAGTGTGTGTACATTATAAACAAGAATACAATATTGCAAGGCCTGTAATGTCAGATTTAGGTTTGGGGTTTTTAACACGGCATATGACACATAGAACATTTTCTATTTTCTCTTTCACTTTCAGGCATAAACATAAAATATTAATGTGCCCTTAAACTGGTTTAGAAAAGGATGCGTATCAAAACACAAAATGAGAGCAGACACAGAAATCCACTATTTCCTCAAATGAATTCATATTAAGATTGTCACATCCCCATTTCTTGGAGAACTGTTATTTGAGGTGTTGTCATAAGAAAAGTGTGCTCGACTTCCTCCAGATGAGCTCATATCATAACTTGGAATTTCACTTTGTTCCCTCTCTTCTCCAGCTTACGCCGAGTGAAGAGGCTTTTCTCCGAAATTACGCAGGTGTGGTCCACAGTCAGATGAGCCAGCTACCACAGCACAACATAGACCAGGGTAAGGCTGGGACACGCACATACACAATCATTCAAAACACAGTTGTGCAGCGGATAATGTTGTTTTTGTTTCAGTGTCAAATGTGATGAAGTCACATTGCCAAAGCCGATCAATAGTTGTGCTTT
Source organism: Trachurus japonicus (assembly GCF_045865225.1). Taxonomy (NCBI): domain Eukaryota; kingdom Metazoa; phylum Chordata; class Actinopteri; order Carangiformes; family Carangidae; genus Trachurus; species Trachurus japonicus. The sequence continues at coordinate 17,972,673 of NC_140913.1, read as the reverse complement.
AATTTTTGTATTTTGGTTTTAACCAGTGTAAGAGCTGAGGGCGTTCATGACTCGCAGTTTACACCAAACAAATTTAAAACAACATTAGCCCATAAAGGCCATGCTCACATGCTGCAGAAGCGCTACTGTATCGAGACCGAAAACAAGGGAAAATCCCCCCGCACACACCGCTCCTCTTGTATCCGTACCGCAGCCGGCCTAACAGATTCCCTCCCCGAGCTCCCGAGCAGACCCGGCGGCCCACCAGCTCTGTGAGATTACTCACACGGTAAACAGTGTGGCTGACTGGAACCAAGTGACTCATCCTCATAGTGAGTGCACGGCTAGTTTCACTACTGCTTCTCACAAGTGGCCTGGAGAGAGAACCACGTTCAAATATTGTGGTGTTAGTTTGTGAAAGCAGATCACTAACCTGTTTGTGTGGTTTTGTGAGACTTTGGCTTGCTTGATGCTGCGCCCTCCCAGTCCCTTGTACATGCTGGTCGTACTTGTTCAGGGCACTGGAGAGCGCTGTTGAGCTTTCTTCAGCTTCTGAATCGTTTTCACAAGTGTAAACCACAAGAGGGTGCTAGATTTAAAGAAAATAGTACTTGTGTGGAGGCACTGCAGTAGCATGATGGAGCAGCAGCAAATTGTAATTATTTTTCTTCTTTTTTTTTGTAAATAGAATAGCAGCTGCTTTCCAGGCGCAGCCCAAACCCGACAGTCAGATAGGAGCCCTGCTGTGGTAAACCTGCCGAGGGCTCAGGTTTTGCTTTGTTTGATATGATATTTTTCTCTCAAGGGAATTTAAGCTCTCCCTGTCTCTGTCCTTTTGCTAAGTAAAAAAACAGTGATGATGTTTAGGGGGGGGGGAAAGATAAATATGTGATTTTCTGCAATGGAGAAGGATTAGGTTTCTGATTATATAAGGTATTAAGGAGGCAAGAAACAGTGCGGCGCAGTGACTTTGTCTTTTTGTCCTCCTCTGCTCTTCTTTTTTAGCCTGCAGGGTGTTAAACTAGTACATCGTCATATTTTGTTTAATTCAGGCCCATTCTGCAGCATCACATTTTTTTTAATGTGGGTTGTTGCATCAGAGACAGATTTCATTATTAAAATGTTGTTTCTTCAGAGAGCAGCAGAATATAAAGCGTTGCATCAGAAAGGACGGATGGTGTCACATCTCAAAGAGTACAGCGATCAGATGTGAGATCAGTGCAGATTTTCTTAAATCATTCATTTACAAAGGATGTTTTCTGAACAACTGCAGACTAGTTGTCAGTCTGTGCTGCGTGGCCTCGCTCTGTTTCTTCATGCCCTTTAGTGGATACAGAACTCCACATCTTTGCTGCGTCAATACTGCCACAAAGAGCCTCATTAATTATGCAAGGAATATGACTGGAGAACGGTGCTCCAAGTATACATTATACATCACAGAAACAGACACATTTAGTATCATCTGGCCGGCTGCCACCTCCTCGGTGTGGCTATAAATTATTTGTGGTCTGTATTTTGTCTAAAGTAGTGTGATTAGGCATTGTGGAGTAGCACAGAGTTAATCACTTTAAAGTATTTAGCACAACGCTGAAGGACAGCAGTTTGTAAGTATCAGCACATTCAGCTTCCTTTGAGGTGGTGTGAAGAGGTTCAGTTACATGGAGAGGGAAGCCCACTATTTGATCTCATTTAGACTTGGTAATATGGTAAAAAAAAAAAAAAATAGATGAAAGGAAACGTTTTATTGCCTGGCAACGTGCACCGTCATTGCACCTCTTAAAGTGTAATTTTTAGAGACTTCAAAACGGCAAATTACCAATGTGACACATCACATGATAATGTTGGTTTGATTTCTGTTATAAAAGCAACAAAAACAAATGAAATATGGATGACTGTGGGAAATCTATTCATTAATATTCGGGAGGAGCCGTTCGCTGAATCAAAATGAGTTTCAATGTGTTAATTGTACTGGACAAATTTTCCATGTTTGTGCCAGATGGGTGTGTGGATAGATCAGGTTGTACTCTCTGTGCTGCACCCTTTTCTCACTCCATTATAATAACAACAGACCTGCTCAATGCAGTAGTAGCATAGTCTGTCCCTTTAGCCACACGTGGACACCCTCTGTGGACGGCCAGCAGTCTTACAGGCCAAGAGGTTTGTTTGTGTCATTGATAAACCAGCTCTCAGCAGCTATACGGTTAGACCTCATACTGATTTGCTCAATACCTACAGGAGACACTGCTGAGATAAAATGGTCAATTTAACAACCTTACTCTTTGCAACCATTTGACAAATGCATTTTTTGTCCCCCACCTCTGCTGCACCGGTAATAGCTGTAATAAAAAGCACACCGTGGTTGTCTAAAAAGATTGGATGCCTCTAAAATATTTTTGTCAGCCCCTAGACACCATGTGTTGTTTTTCGATATTGTTATATTTGGAAGAAAGAAAAAAGGAGCTTAGGGTAATAACGCTGGAGCTCCGATTAGAGGTCACATAATTCCCAACCACAATTCCCAACCAGAGAGATTTATCTCCCATGAGTGAGAATCTAAACCGGTTCAGCCACAGTATCCACCCCCAGCGGTGCCACCCTGAACATATTCTGAACATGCTGATGCAGGACGCCGTGATGCCAGCGTCCTCGAGGGGTCTCTCGGCATGGAGCGCCGGTGTCGTGTGTCAGACGTGGCGTCATCGATCGAATGGTGGTTACTTAGAGGGCATTGAGGGCGCAGTGGAGACACGCTCAGATATTGATCCCTCTCGGTCAAGGCCAGGCGGTAATCGGGAAATGTTAAATGGGAGAGCGTAGGTGCAAGAAACGAATGTTACAAATGGATAACATCATTTCTGTTGTCAGCTTAACATATTCTGATAAGAAAACAATTTTGTTCGGCGGTGCGGTCTAATCTCTCCCGAAACGGTGTCGTCCTTCATCACATGATCAGACTGAGCTCACACCCTGAATCTCTCCTCCTCCAACTCTCCTCAGTTGTCAGATGTTTCTCTGTTGGAAGGAATGAGTGGAAACCAACTCGGGGGCTGCCACTCATATTTCTTTTAAGTCTATGGGTCAATGAATTAGCATTTCAGATAATTTTAATTGGCTGATTACCATACATGCAAATACAAAATTTTGTTTTGCAATTTTAATCAGACCGAAATGGAGTTCTCTGCCAAAGGCGCTGGAGCTGTGAATATTGTTCTCTTTCTTTCCTATTTTTTCCCCCAATCAGCTTTCTGAATACCTTGATGTAGCTGAATTTTGGCGGCACAGAGGAGCAGAGGATTGTGGGCGAGCAGGACTAAACATGCTATGTTTAAACGCTGTTATTATGATTGGAAATGAAGTGTGAACACATTAAGCGAGGCCTGGGTTTTCTGGATGGCTTTCTCAGTGTAAATTGCTTTTTGGGGTAATACTGAATAATAACTGTGTCACTCACTCTGTGGTGCATTGAGTTTTCTGTGCACAGTAGTTACAGCATACTATGGGGAATATATTAGCTCTGTCTTAACAAGCAGGCTGTTATTCTTCTTCCTTTAACTCTTCGATTCGCAGATCTTCCCCCTGTCACTGAAAACAATACCGTTTGTCAGAGCCGCACCTAAAGCCAGCCGTCTCAGGTCTTGTTATGCTGTCTGATTTGATGGAGAAAGTTTACTCCTCCCAGAAGGACGTCTGTGGGCCTCAACAAAGGAGGAGAGACGAGGAAGGGTTGCCATAGCAACCCCAGTTGTCCCAGGAAAGCGAAGCTTCCCTGTGGGTTTTGGTGTTGTTGCGACATGCTGCCTCGGTAGATTGGAGCAGGTGTCATCGGGGGGCCGGGAGGCAAGCTGGAGTGCTAATTACACAGAGTGTGATATTCCAATCTCTCCCCATCACTCCCATCCCCGCTTACAAAAATATGGCCTCGCTCATTTCAGATATTACCACAGCCCTCAGCAATCAATACACAATCTTGTTCCTTGCCTGTGATACAGTCCCGGTATCACACAAAAGCCTTAAACCTCCCTTTCAACAGAAAGCACTGTGACACAGAACAAGGACCCGCCTTTGTTTGGCGACTCAGCCGGGGCAGAGTGGTATTGATTCCTTCTTTATCCTGCTCTTCACTGCAGCATGAATCAGAGCCAGACACTCAGATTTATGAACCGCCACGTCTACCTGACTCAACTCGCTGAAAGACAAAGGCTAGATGCCTTTTTTTTTTTTTAAACACATCTCTCCTTCAAACGTGTCACTAATATGTGTGAGCTTGTACAGGTTGTGAGTGTTACAGTATAGGATAGTTTCAGGACAGTTGGGGCCAGCTCAGATTTGCTGAATCTCTTCGATGGTCATTGCTCCGATGGCTGCAGAAAAGTTTAACCAAACTTATGTCTGATCCACAATTAGCTGTATTATTACCTAGTTTACTGTCTGAGTATGACCCGTCTAGACTGACTCAGTAAAGTATTTGCTGTTGCTTGAAAATGTTGTTGAAAATCTTCTCTGTGGAATCTGAAATTAAAATTGAATTTGTTATTTTGTTACACAATGTGGCAGACGGACTTTTTTTTTTTTTTTACTTTAAATGAATCTGGATGTCCTCAAATGTCGTCAAAACAAATTATCAAGCAGTAGAAGAAGTTGCAGAGGTCTGAACTTCATTTTATATTATGTGAACCCAGAATAAACAGAGAGAGATGGAAAAGAAGAAGTAGTAGAAGAAAATGAAAACAAGGACAAATCCATGGGAAAAATAGTGTACAGTCATGTTGCCTTGAAATGGCCGATCAGTCATTAATGTTACTGGCTGTGTTAAAGTAGACCCGCTGTGTTTGTTGGTGTCAACATATTGAGCTGGACCACACACACCCCTGTTGTGTATCATGCCTCTTAACCCGCTCCTGCTGTCGGTGTGTGTGTGTGTGTGTGTGTGTGTGTGTGTGTGTGTTATGGGTGGGGAAGGGTGCTCTGTGTCTTTATCCTCTCAGCTGACCCTGCACAGATTGTGACCTCAAATGCTGCTGCTGCTCCGACTGGTAACTCAGAGCTTCATCACTCCACCACTGGAGTCATCGTTGGTCTGCGTGTGTGTTGAGTCAGTCAGTGAATGAAGGAGCCTCTAACTTCAAACGAGCTTCCCCCGGGTTCATCTTACAGCTTTATTGTTCTGAGAGCTTTCACTGGAACCTTGTGTGGGTTTTATGTTTTTCTACGTTACCTTTTTTCAAACACATATTGATTAATAGTCTCTTAGAATTTAGTCAGTAATGTTTTTTTCCCCCATTTAATTATTTTTTGTAAAACCCCAGAAAAGCACAAAAATTGACCCACAATTGGTCCCAAGGTATCAACAAGACAAACCCCAATGATTCTCAAATATTTAAAGCAGCAAATTTTCACAATTTTCACCAATTTGAGACACGGGAATTTTTTTGTTTGTTTTCTTGTTGCTTTACGCATGACGAATGAAATTTTTCATTTACCATGACCGACTGTCACTCAGCCTCTCAAATAGTTGTACACAGCATAGTATTGTCTGAGATTGTTTTATTTCTCCTTAATTTCTTTTAACAACACGTGTGCAGTAATTATTTGAGACACCAAAAGCTATTTGACTTTTACTCTTTGGTGAAACACATATCCTGTTTCTCTTCTGTTCTTTTTCAGGAAATACTATTTCTGTTATTAATGAGGGGGCTTTTTCTCTCGTGCAAAGTATTTATGGTGGACAAATCGGATGACATAGCTGTTGTTGCTGTTATTTATGTAATCCACCGTCCGGAGCTGCTCTGTTTAGCCCCACCGTGCAGGGTGAGGAGGGGGATCAGTGCACAGTGGCGAGAGGGAGGGAGGGGCCAGGGAGCGGCCAGACGCTGAGCTGCATTGAAACAAACCCAAAGCTGTTTGCTCATAGGCAGCGGGAGCAGGCTGCCATCCACTGATGCAGTCTGATTTTTATCTGTCGCTAGGCAACAGCTTTGAGGGATCTGACGATTCCATCACGTTGGCTATACAGCTCGTGTGTGTGTGTGTGTGTGGGGCAGGGCGAGGTCCAAATATGACTCTCAGGCAAAACACTCAAGTAAAACAGATATAGCCCAACCATTCACCCGGCTCTGTCTGTATGTGTGTGTGTGTATTTTGAGAGTTTCTTCTGGTCATTCGGCTCAAGTTGCGCAGTGTCTGGCACGTCCGTCCTCTGAAATGCCTGTTACACCACAAGGGCAAAGCACAAAATCATTCAGACTGACATTAATTCAGACAAATGGTTGTGTTTTTATGAAGTGGTTTGTGTCGAAGCGTCTTCTTCTTGAACGACAGTACGATTCAGCACTTCAGCAGCAGCTTAAATCAGGTCAAGTTTCCTATTGTGTGGTATTATATAATTGTCCCTTGTTCGAGCATCATTATCCCAACATGCTGCCATCTCGCAGATGAGATTTATGTCATTAATTTAAGTCTAAGTCTAAGTCAGTATGTCTCGACCAATATTGTCTTTTATCACTGTCTGTAGTTTCCTCTCCAGTTGCCTACTGGCTTTTATCTTTGCCATAAGCTCGTTTGGTTGGCCTGTGAGCTGCCATGGGAGAGGGGAACTTGAAAGTTCATCTTTAAAGGCCCCTTCCCCCAAAAAGCCTTGATTTTTTTTTTTTTTTTTTTACCAAACTCAAGATGACCTGAATGCAGCATAGAAACATGCTAATTATCTTCACACTAGAGAGACACAGACTAAAATTCTGTTTCGAGGGTCTGTGCTGTCTGATGAGGAGGGTCCGCCCCTTGTGCCAAATACATGTGGAAGCTCACAGTCCCTGGCCTACTTTCATATCTCCACAATAATTAAATCTAACAAGCACTTGGGGCTGCACTGAAGAAAAGTCTTTTTATAGCAGACAGACATGAGGTGCCGACAGGAATTCTTCTCGGCCGTCTGCAAAGGTGTGGGAATCGGTGTTGGTAATACTTATGTGATTGTAGCTTCATCAGAGGGTTTCATCTCACTACGCGATCGAGCTCAGCGTCGGCAGCGTCTTAAGAGACGCTTTTTTAATCAAGATATTGAGGAGGTTAGAAATGTTGCTGTATATACTTTGTGCTCTATATATTTCACAGTCAATTTGCTTCCATTACCAAGCAGCAAATGTATATCACCAGCTGCAGAGCATGACGGTGCAAGAGGGGTTTTAATACGTTCTTACTCCATCTGCCAGAAGTGTCTGCACCCCCACGCCCCCTCTTCAGACTGAAATCTTCTAATTAAACAAGTCCTTGCCAAAAACATTAGTCCTATATGAAAGAACACTAAGAGAACATTGTGTGATTTTGATTCACCATTTCTCTAATAGAAATGTGTATTTTAAATATTTTCATTTATGAGAGAAAACTGTCTCAGCAGGTGTGGGCAGGCCCAAACAACTTGGCAACAGACTAATGAATGATTGCTTATTAAACAAAGGCCAGCTGACTAAGTCCTATTGTGTAGATGACAGGATCATTTAGTTGACTCATCTGAGACAAGGCTGTAATTATCATGGTCGTGGTTAACTTGGTAAAAGGGAAAGAGGTATAAAAGAAATGGAAAGAAATCAGGCCGGGCGCTGTAAATCATTTCAGTCCGTTTCCTTTGTGCCTGTTGATTCTTTTCCTCGATGTAGTGAGGTCAGTGCACAAATCTGAAATCTAGCTGTTGTTTATTCACAGACAGTCTTAAGCCTCAGCAGCGCAAGAGATTGAGTGGAGCTGAAGCCCGTGATCTAAGTGTTGTCACGACGGAGTGGATCCCGCTCATTGTGGCGTAGTGTCGCCCGATGTGGCAGGCGGTGGCTCTGCAGCGGGTGAACCTGGCAGAATATGAAATCACCTGCATGCACCAAAAGGATTTTCATGGCTGCATATATCCCCCCCCTCAGCTTTATAGTCACAGCTGACAGGATTTACAGGATGTTGACAGGATCCAAGGACTTGCAGAAAACTTCAGACGTGTCACACTTTGTGCTAAAATTAGTTTTGGGGCGATAAAAATCACACGTAGATGATGGTTGAAAACCCGATGAAGACCAGCCAGGATCCAGTGACTTTCAGCAACAGGTCTGCGATGCCTGGTGGCAGAAAAACGAGTGTTAGGATTTCATACATGTCTTGGATCAGCATGAAAAATCCTTTTCTTGAACTACACACAATTTGGTAGAGCACCCGCCCCATGTGTTGAGGCTATAGTCCTCACTGCAGGCGACCCCGGGTCGAATCCTGCGCGGAGCGGCCCTATCCTGCGTGTCATTCCCTCCCTCTTGCCTCCCATTTCCTGTCTCTCTCTCAACTCTCCTGTCATTAATGGAGAAGAAAGCCCAAAAAATATACTTAAAAAAAAAATGTGTGAGCAGAAAAGTTTGATCACAGTTGATTTATTTGTACATGTTAGGACAGGTGGGGACTATGCACACGTGAATATACTGCTATCTCAGTGGATATAGTGTCTTTGTGTGTTTCCTCCTACAGTGTGTAACACAAAACTGCCCACAGCAGCTCACACCCAGTGTCACCGTGAAGTAAACAGATGACACATTTCAGATTAGTCAGAAAAGTAAAGATCATTTTTCTCTGCTTGACATTTGCGCCACATCTCTCTGGATCTCCAACTGCCAACGTCTTTAATAAACACGCAGATATAACACTTTCTGTCTTATTTACTGTGGTACAAACATCGGTGGAATTTTTAACACAGATTGTTAATTGTATTTGATTCGGGGAGTTCATCTGACAATCTGCCGTTGCTTCGCAGGTGCTGAGGACGTGGTGATGGCGTTCTCACGGTCAGAGACGGAGGACCGGCGACAGTGACCCTGGGCTCCCCGACCCCCCTCCATCCTGCCCCACTGCATCCCAACCCGCCCCCAATCCCACCCCCCAACCCCCGTGTCGCCCTGCACGTGATCCACAACATCCCAAACGCCACAAACACGACACTGATGAGCTCAGGAGAGAGGGGGGGGGCACCAGGATGGGACAGAAGAGTTGGGGAAGAGACATGGGGGAGGAGGCCACCTCGCTCTCCCCCAGCCTTCTTCCATCCCGACTCCTCCTCACACAGGCTGGCACACCATTACCTGAGATGCACTCAAGTGGGTCACTGTGGGTTGTAGCCTTGGCAACAAGGCCGTCAGTGAAAACACTCACAGATCATGTGGATGAATATCAAATGTAGTTTTTTTTTTTTTTTTTTTTTGGTTTGTTTTTTGTCTTTTGGTGGGTGAGGGCCGGTTTTGTTTTGTATTATCTTGTCTGTGTTGAGACTTTAGGCAGTGTTACGTGTTTTATCTGCTGTGGTCACTGGAGGAATTGACCAATCAGCAGCTGATTGAAGCAAAGAGAAATATAGTTTTGGTCAAGCAGCAAGTGTGATGACTGATCGTGTTAGGGAAGAGATTTTAATTATTTCTGCTTACCCTAATGGGGCTGAAATTGTTTTTGATTTAGCTGTCGTGTTATAAAAGCTTTTGTATTCTGTCACACCAGGGGCCTCATTTCTAAACCTTTTGTCCGCGTAAAAAAAAAGTGTGTAAGATGCATTCAGCATCTCCCACAATGACGTTAGGATGTAGAGATACAGGTGTTTCTGGAGAGCATGCTCAAGGAGAGTTAGTACAATAAATTCACACTTTACTTTATGATTTAGAATTTATAAACAATTAATAAGTGGTTTATAACACACTGTAATGTAATTGTAAGCATCTGTGAGGTTTGTTAATGTATTTGTCACCAATGTAACTCCTCCTGATCACACAAAAGTAGCCGCTCTATATACAGATAATGAAAAACGATAAAGTTACACACAGCTGAAATAACATAAAATATGTCATCATAGGAGGAGTTTTACTTCTTAACAAGTACCCTACATGAATAAACACTTAAACGTCTCTAAAGCAGCACGCAACTCCATTATAGTGTTTTAAAAAATTAAATGTTTGTTTTCTACCTACAAATCTTTTAACAGGGAAACTGAGTGAAATATTAACATAACATCTGGTACATTAATAACTCTCTCAGTGCATTTCACCTTACATCTACTTATCGCCTGTTGGTAGCTGCACAGCCCAGACTCTCTTATGAAGTGCAGTCAAGTGAGCTCCAGTGAACTCTTCCCCGCACCTCTGGCTCTTATTAGCGTTAGTTCTTCCCGTCTAAATAATTTGGCTTTCATCTGGTACAGAGCTCACTGCAGCTGTGACATGTTGAGATTCTCCAAAACAAAACACTTCAGTCGATGTGTGTAATTTTGATCTTCGGCACAAATAGTAGAATTGACAGATGTGTATCGTAGTGCTCGCAACACGCCTGCCATCAATCATTCATGTTTAATTACGGGAGCCAACAGGGAAGGATAATGAGGCTTGTGACATGCTCGATCCTCTGCATTAAGGTTAGGGCTTTTATTTTTTATAGTGTACATAAGTTTTACAAATGAGGCCCTGTTTGTTTCCTCTGCTGCTTTATTTTGAACCATAGGCTGTTGAGAGTGCAGCGATGCTTTTCTCATGAGGAAAGTGTTAAAGACACTAGCAGACATAATCACATGAAACACAAATGTACACATTCTCCCCAAACACACACCACTGTTGTTTTGGGTTTATTGTGACATGTAAAACCTTTTTTTTTATTATTATTATTGTACAGATAGTTGGGAAAATACAATAATGATTTGATTGTGCCAATTGTATTTTTGTTTTTTCTGTTTTTTATCTGTAAGATAAAATTAACATATTGATTAAGAAAATTGATAAGAGACAAGTTGTAGTTGTAATTTATTGTTTACTGAATTGACTCCCTGTTCCTCCAGAGCATCATTAAAGATGGAGAACCAGTAGATAGTTAAAGCCTAACGTGAGTCACTCTTCAGTATCTTCAGCTCAGCGGTGGCTCTTTGTTCACACTAAAATCATACAAACTCTAATTTCTATCTACCTGGAACTAAAACACCTGAAGCCAAACATAAGAACTGTGTGCTATTTCTGACTGTACTGTATCTCTTGCACTATTATCAATTGGATATTTGCAAAAAATACATTTTGATACTTAGCGCAGAGATTCTATGTTTGGTTCAATGGCTGAACGAAAACTTTGCTACCATCTTTTTATTCTTTTGGTGATTTAAAAAAAAAAAATCTCTGTGTTTATTGACTCAACTGGAATAGCGCAAATCTTTGTTAACCAACCAACATGTTTTTCTAGTGACATGCTCAGTATTTAATGTGTTTTAAATACAGTTTGTTAACTTGTATAACTTAAAATAATTGTAACGTTTAAAAGCCAAGCATGTCCGCCTCGTGGTTTATAATGTTCATTCAAGTGGAGCCGAGGATCTTTGAACCCTTGCCTCAATGACCATTGTTTGTACATTCTTGACATTCGTGGAAGCTACTTGCTCTTTTAAAAATGTTTCAGAAAAAAAAAAAAATCATTTTTGTATGGGTGTTATCTATTATGTCTTGTTGGCAATAATTTCTATTTCGAATGTCCTCAACAATCATCGCAATGTAAACGGCCAACAGACCTATCACCCTGTCCGCCTATGACAAAGAAATTTGTCTTTTTATGTTTACTTTTAGTTTAAAGCATACTTTATTTGTCTATGCATTGTTTGTTTGTTTTTGTTTTTTTCTAAAAGGTGTCTTACTGTACATTTTACCTATCAGGGTTGTTCTGCAGCCTTCATTCAAGTTATGAATGAATGTCAGTGTGAAAGCACATGTGTGAGTGTGTGTGTGCGTGCGCGTGTGTGTGTGTGATCATCACTGAACTGCTACCAGTTTTGATTGTCAGCATGCTGTTGAGTTTGACTAGGGTTGATGTATCTTTTTACTGTGATGACCTGACATTGCCTAATTGTCCTTTTTTTTAAGAAAAAAAAAATAATTTTCTTTCTTTCTTTTTTTTTTAGTTTTTTTCTTTGTATGTTATTTTCCTCTCAGTCGACATTGATTAGTTGATTTTGTTTCGTATGGCTGCTGACCATGTCTTGACTTAATGCTTCCAAATCCTATACCAACTGAACCATTAAAGAAATTTTAAACAGTGAAAATTGGCTTTTTCTTCATTTCTGCATTCTGCGGTTGAGTGTCTTCAAACATGCAGACCATGCGCAGATTAGAACATTTGTTCTCAAAGCCCAACATGGCTGCTTGTGTTCAGATAAGGCCTCCTGCTGGGCATCCAGGAGAAAAAAATATTCAGCAAACACATAAGGGCGTCTCCATAGACAGACGAAAGTGATTCATGTTCAGTCTGATAAGTGAGAATTGCAGCCTATATACATACAAAGATAAATCCAGATGTTTTATGGACTCTGGACTCTGGACTACAGTAGCCTACTAAATAATCATGAATTAAAACTCAGCAAAATAATAATTCTGGGGCACTGGGGCTTTTTAACAACATGTCTCATTTGCTCCCACTGAGGGAGATTTATTTCTTATATTATACGGTGTGTAGGCAAATTGTATGGAGTTAAAACTTTTGTTAAAACCGCAACTTGTTTAGGCATCTAGATAATTTCTGAGTATTCATAACATTTACTTGACTTGACTACTTTGACTCAAGCTCCATTTTTCTGCTTGTTCTGGAGCCTCAGGACATAATGGATCCCACTGGTTGGAGCAGAGTTTAACTTAGCTACTAACAGAATTCAGCTCGATAAACAACTGCTAATAAAAACAACACAATCTGATCTAAACTCTCTGAACATAAACTGGGCCTTGGTGAGAAATAATTTTTATCAACATTTAGCAGCCAAAGAGGTTTGTCATTTTTCTGCGACTTTCTTCTGAATCAGTTACATCACTCTGCATCTGACTTTGTCGCAGGTTGGTGACATCCACTGTGAAACACAAGCATTTACCTTGTCACACAGCAATAACCAGCCACTGCCTCATACATTTTCTCCACCTGGTGTTAATTGAGGCAGATGTTTGAATTCGGTGCTATCCAGCCACCCGAAATGGGGGATAAGGGGCTTCGTGTTTTCCCTGTGCTAATGATGAACATCTGTTCACTGTTCCCATGCCTTCGTTCACAGATGCATAAGAAGCCTGCAATTTAGAGGCAAGCGAGTCCAGGGAATAATACAACAGCTGCTGGACAGTTTTTTTCTTTTTCTTTGGACTCTAACCGTCATTTACTGACATTAAAAACTTCTCTGTCTCACCAGAATCCCAGTTGCTGAGTTTTCAAACTTCCTCTCTGCTTATTAACACGGTTGGATCCTGGTGTGAGAAGTAGGTGAGGAGAGATCATGAATTCACACTACAGTTGTGTGGGTTGGAGATGAAATGTCTTATATACAGAATACAGGACTCTATTTTTAAAACCAACCTGCTGTTGGGTGACGTCTGTTATGATAATTATTTAAACACAAGCTCTGAGAGGTAAATAGAGGAGCAGTGGTGCTGAGCCTGTGTCTGCTGCCGGCTGAAATGTAGACTAAAGTGCAGCATGTGAGAGCAGCAGCTCGTCTCTGCCTCCGACAACATGAGCTCCCTCTCTCTCTGTACACGTGAGCGTCCACGTCGTGTTTATCTGATGTCAGACAGATCAGATCCAGAGCTGCACACACAGCAGCACCAGCCGGCCCGATAACTGCCACCAGCACTATCACACATCACGTTATGCAACCGTGTGTGTGTGTGTGTGTGGTGGACAGCTTACTGTAGCTGCTCTGTCCTCACTCTGAGGACAGCTGTTTAGGGAGCAAGAGGGTGAAGCTTATATGATCTCCTTAGTAAGTGTGTGTGTGTGTGTGTGTGTGTGTGTGTGTGTGTGTGTGTGTGGTTCTCCACCCAAACTTACAGAGAACAGAGCCTGGGGTCAGACTGAATGCATCTCAGTGACAATGGATTCTGACAAAAAAGTTTGCATGGCGAAAGCATCAAGATATCTAAAGAAACTTCTCTGCTCCTCCAGCAGATTCGGCTTCTCTTCTATCAGTTCTAATACATAGGAATGAACACATGTTGTGTATTACTGACGATAAGTATTTATCAGATCGTTAACCTCATTTTTTTACATTACACATTAGATAATAGCACAATAATTAAAAAAAAAAAGATGTTCAGGTTGTTCTTGTTTATGAGTGTTGAGTTCTATGAAATGGAAATCTATCTGTTTCTTTGTGTTGTATTGGATTGAATGATTGAAAGTGTTCTCTTGAAATTATAGAGGGGAGGCGCAGTGGTTGGTTAACATTGTCTTTACTCAGCATGAAGGTTTTGGGTTCAATTTCTCAACTTGGGGTCTTTCTGTGTGGAGTTTGCATGTTCTTCCTGTGCCTGTGACGGTTTCCTCCAGGTTCTCTGGCTTCCTCTCACAGTCCAAACTAAAGACATGCACACTAGGTGACAAGGTGAATAGGTGAATGTGAAAGTGTGAGGTTGTTCATCTCTATATGTCGGCCTTGTGATAGACTGGTGACCTGTCCAAGGTGTACCCGCCCCTCGCGCTGTGTCAGCTGGGATTAGCTCCAACGACCCTACATGGATGAAATTATGTAGCTATTGTATGTTGATTGTTGTGTCATAGCGGTATATTTTTATATAAAAAGTTCAAAACCACATGACTGCTGAGACAGCACTAAAATAACTCCTCCCTATACATTTGAGAGGAAGGATGTAACTTTACAGCCCAAGCGAATGTGATCAGCTCCACCTTTCATCTTCAAAGCACAAAAAAAAAAAAACGAGCGCAGCTCCAGGAGAGAGGGAGGTGTCTCTCCCTCCCACCTTATAACTCAACATTATTACTGTAAGCGAAGCCACGGGGAAGCCAGGAAAGAGGAGGGAGAGGCACAGGCACGCAGGCAGAGAGAGGGCATGCTGTGGAGTAATGCAGCAGTTGCACAGTCACTCAGAGCCCCACACAAAGCTCTGCAGATACACTCTGGTCCACCCTAAACCTTGTTACTAATAGATGAGATTTGCTCTGAGTTCCTTCAACTCACACAGCACTTCACTGAAAGAATCTGGAGTCTACTGAAAAGACTTTGATCAGTGTTTGCTCCAGTGCTCCTGACTCCCATGAACAGGATTTTATATCTTTATAAAGAAAACTCAACTAACTGATGAGTGATAATGTCTCAGACCTCCTCATAGCAGCAGTTTTCATAATTAAATAATATAAATTAAGGATGGAGACTGGCTGTTTGCTCTTCAAACATGAATATACAGTACAGCTGCAGAGTCAGCCTTGGCTGTGGAGCCTGACAAGTCCCAAACTGTGTCATGTTTTGCCAAACTAACAGGGTGGCCCAAGGGATAGACAGTCAGTCCACTGGTCCCCTAATTTGGTCCAAAGTAAATTAGCTTAACAACCATTAAATGAACTGCAATGAAATATTATGTAGACTTTTACATTCCCCAGCAGATGAAGCTTTTCTTCTTGCACCAGCAAAATGAGTGTGAATTTCAACTCAGCAAAATAATAATTCTGTTCAAAAAACACACTGGGGCTTTTGAACATACAACATGTCTCGTTTGTTCAGTTATTAAACAGGAAAGTTCAAACTTTTGTTCAACTCACAACTTGCTTGGGCATCTAGAGAAATTATTCATATCAGCAACATCACTCAAGATCCATTAACCTGTTTGTTCTGGAGCCTCCATAATGTATCTCATGGTTTAGATCAGATTTTAACTTAACTAATAGGACTTTATTAATTCCCTTTTGTTCCTGAGGCTGTTGTTTGTTATGCTGATTTTCTCATGTGTCGTTAGAGACTTTGGGGTTGAAAATAAGGTTCTATGATTGTGAAGAGTGTTTGAGTTTGAGGTCGTGGTCAAGTGTAAGAGGTCAACAAGAAGACACAACATTCCCACTGTATTTTTAGAGGGTGTGAGTGCAGGTGACCACTCAGCTCAACAGTGACAGTAGCTTATGTTTATATTTGCCTTAAACACACTCACCTGTTGGATTTCTTTTTTTTTCTATTTATTTAATGGTATAATTGGATTTATCTAACAGACTGTCTTTTTTGACAAGTCATTAAGTACTAGAGTTAGAGGCGACTGGACTTCTTTTGTCTTCTATGCGGCAGGTTTGTCAGACAAACTTAATATCCCTGCACATTTCAGACCCAGTAGCACCCAGAGACAAACACTGGTTCATCCCAATGGCAAGACACCTACGATATGCTGTGTATGCTATGCATTGCTTGGTCCTGTACATAGGAGAGAACAAACAACCCCTCATCAAGTGCACGGGACAACACAGAAGAGCCACCTCAGCAGGACAAGACCGAAGAAGAGCTGTATATCTGCAATCTGAGGGAGGCGGGAAACTCTTTTAAAGATGCTGATGGCCACAATTTGGACTTAGAAAGTTGTTTGAGTGAGGATTTAAAGAGGTCATCTTTGGCCTTGGGCATGGGCCTCACACCGGCCCCAGCCTCCCTCGAAGAGAACTGAGGCCACGTGGCCTTGGGCTCGTCCACGCACATTTGTTATTACACAGACATAACACAGGAATTTCTTAAAACATGATTTCACATGATGAATAAACTGATAATAACTTCAACTTCAAAGAACTTTATTTTTCCGTTAGGAACTTCAATCATGAAGAGCATCATTGCATATTTAAACAGGATAAATTAACAAGATAAATATATACCGGTAGATAAATACAAACGCTAGGATGTTAAAAATACAAAACAAATGTTAAAAAGAGAAAGACACACACACACACCCTAACTAGCATACACAAGCCAGACCAGATCAACTGTTCAATAATCTGATCGATGAATCAATAATAATACTGGATCATCCTGTATAATACAAGAAAGTGGCAATGAAAAGTCAGGGGGCAGGGGCCCACTTCAGTATTTTTTCAGGGTGTCCAGAATTACTAGCAACTGCCTTGACTCCCTAATGATGAGTCACACCTTGGTTCATGTGACTCTAAACAACCCACATGATGAGTAGGTCAAGATGAGTACCCCAAGATGACAACCCCAAGTGGGACTTGGATTTTAGGACTGAAGGAGCTTTTAGGATGAGAGGTGAAACATCTTCAAGACCTGAAAAGAAGTCCACTGGTACTTCATGACTATCATAATCTGGATGACTGAGAACCTAAACCGATACAACAAGGTAGAATATTTTGAGGATCCTTTTGCCTCTGCCCTCAGTAGAGTATTTTTATTTAACCACCCAGGTTTTGGTCCACATTGCAGTGAGGTGAAACCCTCTTAGTTATGACAAACACTTTTCCAATGCTGCACCAGATTCCTGTTGCACCTGGTGGCTCCAAATCGGGGCCATATGTTGGTTTAGCTGCTGTGGGGTTGTGAGTTTGTTCCCGCGGACCACCTGCGTTACTCTCATCTCATTTTTGTGATTAAAAAAACACACATCCCGTTTTAAATCAGGCCGTGAGAGATCTGCAGCTTCCACCCTGTTTCCCACCTGAGTATTATAACACACTGCTCCTCTGAAGGCGAACTGACTCTAGCCATCTGCTCCGGCTCTTCTAAGCTGCAATATCACTTTGACAGAAGCTTATTTCCACAATACACTCTCAGGATCAACATACCTTTCCACCTCCAGGATTCCCACTCCAATGCTCCCACTGAGGGAGATTTATTTCTTATATTATACGGTGTGTAGGCAAATTGTATGGAGATGTCATCTCTGGTTTTTCAAACAACACATATTGAGAAATTTTGTGGGAAGAAACAGTCAGTCTCTTGGAGGAGATCATACTGTATATCGTACACTCCACTGTGTATCATTATACAGTATGTGTCCAACTTTTAACTTACGCTGCAAAGTAAATTTAACACACAGGGACATTTGAAAAATAGTCCAATATCTATGATAATAATACACATTCAGAAAACTAATTACTTATTTGGAATGGAATAAAATTAATAGTCATGATGTTTTCCATGTGTAATATTTTTTTGTGGTTCAGTAAAAATGTGACAGGTGCTGGAGAAAAAAAAATCCAGGGACTCTGGAAATGTCACAAACCTATGCTGTGTGCAAATGTAAACAGACCAAATGTTGGAGATGTAATTACCATTCATGAATCATTTGCACACATTTCCGCTCTATGCTCAAAATATCAAGCCAGGCCTGTTGCTGGCTGTCATAATAAACAGACTCTGGCTGTGCCATCAGGCCTGAAGTGTGCATCACATTGACTGAAATAAGCATGAGTGACTGCTGTTGCTGCAAGAACAGCATATACTGTAGTTAGACACTGATCCAGAGCCATAACACAGTGCTGCAGCCAACTGCCAGGGAGCAGGAGTTCATTGTCAAAGAAATTCATGATACATGCCTAAAGTGTGATAAAGTCTTGTGCTTTTTGACAACAAGATTGAACTTTTAACCAGATTACATCACAGTTTAAATTGAAATTATAGCTGCTGCGCAGCGATGGGTCGGGTCCGGGCTACTTTTGGGCAAATTTAGGCAATTCTGAGCAACAAACAGGAGAATAGGAAGACAAGACAGTTGACCTTATAATGTTCAATTTGCATCAGTTGAGGATTGAACCCACAACCTCTAGAACCAAAGACTGTTGTCTTTCGCACTGAGCTAATTGACGGCATACAACAGTGGCTTCACAAATTGAGTAAGCCATTCACTGTCGTGTAGGCAGATTTGAAACCACAGTAAAAAGAAAAATCAGTTTTTGAGGTAAAATAATGATATGTATTTGTCAAACATCTATGAATCTAAGATGTTAGGAGCCTTTGCACATGGTCCAGTCCAAGCTATTTGGATTTTTAAACTTAGAGGCTTTCTGTGACGCGACAATTAGGACAATTGTCTTGTATTTCATGTTGAGGATATCTGACATATCAATCTGTCATCATCATCATCATCACCCTTGCTGGGTCTCGAACTCACAACCTCTGACACCAAGAACCAGCTCTTAACCCGCTGAGCTAATTAGCTGGTAGAGAGACCTGCTGTGTAGCTTCATTTATCCACTCAGGGGGTCAGTGCCCGGGCAGCTGTTGTGAACGCAGATTTCAAAAATGGTCAAAAAGTCAGAAATTCTATTATCTAAACAAAAATCTGTTAATACATAAATTGCATCTAGACAGCAAAACAGCTTGAGGACATGTGACATTTTGATCTGTCATCATCATCATCATCACCCTTGCTGGGTCTCGAACCCACAGCCTCTAACACCAAGAACCAGCTCCTAACTCGCTGAGCTAATTAGCTGGTAGTGAGACCTGCTGTGTAGCTTCATTTATCCACTCAGGTGAGCCAGTGCCCGGGCAGCTGTTGTGATGAAATTGTCAAAATTTCAGAAATTCAGTCATCTAATCAAAAATCTGATAATACATAAATTGCATCTTGACAGCATGGAAATGTTGGTGATTTGTTTTTAATGATAAGTGTTTTGCTTCATAAGAGAAAATATGATGTTTATAAATTCCACTCTCACATTGGCTGCAGTTGTTCCCATGAGAGCAGAATTCAAAATGTTCTCAAAAATTCAGTTTTTGAGATAAAATTCTGATATTTGCCAAACTTCATCAACCATGACTCCAGAATATTCTCATTTTTTTTCAGGAAGATTGAAAATGTATTTATCAAGAATTTGATGGTATATGTTTACAGTACCGTTTACAGTCAAACGTTTTCATGCACTGTAGGCTCAATTTTTGCTTAATCAAAAATCCGAGAAACAAGTTTTGTGGAGGACGGTCTGGAGATGCTCTGTAGCAAGTTTGGTGTCAATTGAGCAAAAATTGTGGGAGGAGATACATTTTAAAAGTTTTACAGTTATTGAAAAAAACAGAGTGATGGACTTCATAATTTGTAATGAGTTTAAGTGGACAAAAGTTTCAGCAGTATTGAGGCTACATTGTGGTGAAGTTTCAACACTGTAGCATCTACCGTTGGTTTGGTAGGAATTTTTAAAGTTTTTAAATTTAAACGCTTATTGTGCCCCCCCTAGGAGGGGGGGGCACATGTCCTTGGTGTTGAGTGAATCTGGCATGGGACTGAACCTTTGTGCAAAGTTTGGTGAGTTTTCGCCCATGGGAAGTATGACTTCCTTGGAAGAAGAAAGAAAGAAAGAAAGAAAGAAGAAGAAGAAGAAGAAGAAGAAGAAGAAGAAGAAGAAGAAGAAGAAGAAGAAGAAGAAGAAGAAGAATTCCTAGGAATACAATAGTGTCCCGGCAGCTTAGCTGCCCGGACCCTAATTATGTTGCCCCAAACTAGTAGAATTAAGAAAGACTGAATTCTAAACCTCAGTTTACACATGATTGGTTGAGTTAGTTTTTGCTCTAAACATTGATTAAATGTTATTCTGTTGCACAAAAAGGTTAAACTCCAATTAAAAACGTGATCCGGTGTTAATTTAAAACCAACAGTTGATGAGGTCTAACTATAACAGTGTCTTTGAGATTAAATGACCCAAACTGATGATACTACAGTTGAAAGTATTCTGCCTTGTCATTCCCTCTCTCTTCCCTGTTGCTCCACCCAGGTCCTGACTGGTCGACAAGATTCACCAGGCCTGGGAGTGATTAAAACCCTGGTGCCAGCGCCAGAGGAGAGAGGCTGTTAAGACAGGGGCTGCTACCTTTTCAGCCTGGGTTTGTTTGTTATTGGTGTCCTGTGCCCTGGTGTCCACTCTTTTTTTTTTTTCTTATTTGGGGTCATTGGTGGACAGTTGTGTCCCAACAAAGGTTAGGGTCAAAACAATACATTTTTGTCAAAATGTATGTATTTATCGACTTAATTCCCCATTGAAGTAACTCAGTTTAAATTCAGTTAAAAAATAAACTTAATTTATTCATAACACATTCACACAGGTGGTAATAAATTTAGCCTCATTTTGAACCTGGATTAACTCATTTTGAACCTAGTTAATCTGATCAGGGCTAAACTAAGAATAAATCAAACCTTCTTGGTGCAATCCAGCCCGAAAGTCCCCCACCTTGGTGAGTTGAGATTAAAAAATAAAAGCCAACTCAAAACTTCCACATACACCCCAAACTGGAGGAATTCAAAAAAGCTGAACCTTAAAGTGATAGACCTCCTCCCAGGGGGGTTGGGGTGGGAAAGGAAAGATGCACAGCAAGCAGCAGCAGCTCTGTCAATGATTAATGAAACAGACTCTGAGCTCTATTTATTACTATTCTCCCATTTGCAAACTGAAAACATCAACTCTTCAATATATTTTCAGTAACAGATAAATCTAAGCATTTATGTGACTTATTTCCCAGAATGCAACTCTGCTTATAAAAAGGAATGAAACCATTATAAAGCAGAATAAAGCATATTATGACCCACTGAGTGACTGAGCTATTTGTGGACTTTGACCCCAGATGAATAATTGGAACGATGGAGCTGCTGCAGCGTCCCGCTGAATGCTGGGAATGCGTAGAATGACTCAGCGTTCTCAGCAGGAGCTGGCACAGCGGACATCCATCACACCACTACAGTCTGTTGGTAGCCTATAGGACGCCTGCTCACACGGTGTTAACTGTTGGCTGGCTGTGCAGGCAGAGCAGACCCTGCTGACTGCTGAGGGAATATCACTGACCCTTTTCTACCCACAGGTCAAACCAATCTGAGGTGAAGTGAGAAGGCAGAGATAATCAGTGGCACTTCCAGCCTCAGGACCAGGACTCACTTCACCTGCTACCAACAACAAAAAAGGAGCTGCAATACATTTTCATCTGTGTGTTAACTCACAATCTGTACACATGTTCCTCTGTCCTTAAACATTTCAACTGGAAAAATTCTCCCACAACAACTTTCACACTGAAAAATAGCTGACCACTTCACCTGTCCTTGAATGCCACCCTGCCCCTGCAGCATTGAGGGTATCTGAGATATATTTAGAAACATGCACAATGTACTGTAAGCACAATGCTGCCTAAAATAAAACGGGTATTAAAGGAGATTTGCTTTTTTGTTTTGTTTTTTCAAATCCTTCCCATCATCAGGCCCATGTACACTGAAGGGGTCACTGTAATTGTTTCTCCTGCCTGTGGAGATGCAGGCTCCCTGAGATGTGTGTGGAAATCCTCAGAGCTTTCTCTGTGCAAATGACCTCTAAAGTTCAGCTAAAGCTAATATGAGTCTTCAGCACACGCAGTTAGACAAATCAAGCAGACGTCTTGCTCTTTCTCTACCAAATCTCTTCTTCGTGTGCTCACAAGGGAATAGGGTGGAAACAGAAAGAGCAGAGTATTTCAGACAAGGACTCTCAACTCTGTTCACCATAATCTAAACTGAAAACTGAAAATATAAACCTTTTGGTCATTTCTGTTGTGCTTTTGTAGCTCTTGAAACCAAGTAAATGTGCAAATACTCAGGTTATCACCAACCTTTGTTGTCAGTTGTTTGTTCAGTTGCTTATAACCACAAACAAGCTTTTCACATTTCACTGTTTTACACTCCACTGACAGTAGCTTTTAATGAAAAGCAGTACCAACTCTGACACCGACTGTAGCTCCTGCTCTCCTTTCATGCAACTACACATACTGATGATGGACAAAAGTAACAGAAACATATGTAAAACAATAATAAACATGACAAGATAAAACATTAAAAAAAACACAGCCTCAGATACCAGATATTCCCAAATCCCTTTATTCCTATTTTTTCTGCCAGCCCTCCTCCTCAGGCAAGGTCAGGGTCATGTGCAGGGCAGCACCTTACAGTTTTTATTTGAAGACCTTGAAGCACGATGGCTGCCTGCAGACACACAAGCCTGCACACACGAGCCCCCTGGTTGCAGGACGGCCTCTCAATCTGCTCACAACGACTGTATGACCTCCACGTAACAATTTGCAAATGCATATGCCAATACTAATTCCCGAAAGCTTTATTGGCATGAATGGAAGAGATCCGACACTGCCAAAGCATTTCAGTGCATCAATAGGCTGACGCTGATGCACTATAATGAACCAACTGGATCTTATGCAAGAGAGTAATTGATGACTGACACAGCAGCAGCTCCAACCAGGAGCACCTGCGACCATCAGGCGATGATGCAGATATAAGTGACTGATGAATACTTTACTGGCCGATTATCTGCAGGGCCGGCATATACATGATGAAGCCACACATGCAAATGTAAACACACAGAAACACAGTGTTTCTTCAAGGTAGCCTACTATTATCAACAATGTATTTTCACATTTGAAGACACGCACACCCTTCACTCACGGGCACGGCACAGAGGTGGGTCTGAGGTGTCGCTGTGCATGCATTCATCTGTCTGCAGGTGCTGTTGCCATGGCAACGATAGATGGGATTGCGAGCCAAACAAGTGAATTCGTGAGTTGACTGTCAGCTCACTCTCACTCCACCCAGAGATCGGGTCCTGACCTCCACGAGAGATCCTTGAGAATAATGTGTCGGAGAGAGAAGTCAGTGAAATGAGATTCTGCTCTGCCTGTCCTGTGCACCGTGCAGTTTTTTCACATCCACAGGCCCTCCGCTCACTCTGTGACAACCGTATCCTCGGGCCCTCCACTTAAAATTAGAGAGCAGCTGTCCCTGGATTATCTTATCCTGAGACAGATTCCTAGAATACCCAGGACAGAATTATCCTGAGGGTGATACAGACAGGGGGACTGGAGCTGGGAGCCATTTTTGGGGGTGGGTGTTTGTAAATGCCTATTTTGAACTAGTATCCTGGCAGTGGACTGGCAGGCATCAACACTTGTTAGCTTGTGTTTCCTATATGAATCTACTAAAGTGAGGGCACTAAGGGCAGTGTACTCAACCTCACCTCTCAGCACTTGTTTTTAGGGACTTAGGTTAGAATCAGGGTTACATCTAAGTCAGAGGTGAAAGGTTGGGACATGTTGTTGATTTACTGCAGGGTTAGATGTTTCCCTTTGGTGTGTCAACATTTGTACAGTTTGTAATGAAAAACTTTTTATTCAGATATTGATGTTTTTAATTACAGTTGTCAAATTAAATGCTCTCCTGGGGTCTGAAAACCAATTACAGATTTGCTGTCAGTATTTTTATATTTTCATATTTTCATATTTTTGAAGCCAATTTAAGGAACTTAAAAAGCCTCAACCAGCAACATAAAATAAAGTCTGTTTTTCTTTGTCCCTGAGGATATCTTTCAGTGGATTTTTGTCTGCGTTACATATGCAGCTGTATGCAGCTGTATTATTCTGTGTGTGTGTGTGTGTGTGTGTGTGTGTGTGTGTGTGTGTGTGTGTGTGTGGGTCCTGCAACCCCGATGAGAGCTGTGGCAGCCTATTTACAATAGCAGTGTCCCTCAGGGCTGGACTCGTGCTTCATGGAAAATATACCCAAACCTGTCGTTGGTGAAAACACACAGAGGGCTTTCCACATGCTCACATCCCTGAGCAGGGATTGTATCTCATAAAGGAGGGCTGTTGTTTTGTCTCCAAGGTGAAATGTGTGTTTTTAACCAAATTATATAATGAATTCACACCTCTAACTGCAGGGGCGTGCTCTTAGGGAGAAGAGAGATATCTCATTCATCTCAATCTGAGCTCCAACTGTACAAATATAGCAGCACGAGGACCACGCGGTGTTTAATGAGACTGCATGAGGCTGTCGTTAGAGCAGGGAGAGGTGCTGGATTATTGATGCCTCTGAGCTCCACTGCTGGGCTCATTTCTAGCTGTCTCCTTGGGGAAGAGGTGTGCTCACTCACCTCCAAGACTGGGTGACAGCCGGGTATGAATTACCTTCCCCATTCCCTCCTGCTGACACTGCAGCCAGCGGCCAGCGACCACGCATTTTAATACGGAGACACTTCAGGGAGAAACAGAGGAGGGAGAAGCAAGTGGGAGAGAAAAGATGAGACCATGTGTGTGTGTTTGTGTGTGATCATGAATGTGTTTGTTTGTGTGTGTGTGTGTGTGTGTGTGTGTGTGTGTGTGTGTGTGTGTGAGTGCGTGCTTGTCGCTGTTGTGAGGGATTTTGTGTTAGAGGAAAAAGATAATTGTGACGAAGGGGAAGGAGGAGCGAGATAGGAGGGGAGACGAGGCTAAGCGATTTGAAAATCAATAATTAAAAGGTCATGTGGAAATACAGAGAGAGTGAGAGAGAGAGAGAGGGGGGGGGGTTCAACTAAATAATACCTTAATCCTCCATTAACATGCAGCAGCCAGAATCTCCTGCTTCCTCATCACGTGAGGTCAGGGGAGATGCAGGCACTAATGCACCATGGGATTTATTTGTGTAAAACTTCTCTCCTTGCCCATGAAGTCTATTGAGTTGACATGCACCAATAATGTATTGTAACTGCTGAATAATACATACTAGTGTGCCTCTTGTCAGTTGTTGTTTTGTTTTATTTAAAAACACACAATAGACATTTATTCCTGTGTCCCTACAACAGGATTTGTTTCATTCAACATGTTTCATCCATGTTAAATCTGATCACGTCTACCAGTGTATTTCCGAAACTTTTATTTTATTTTATTTTTGAACTGATTAAAAAGGGTATTCAGGATAAAGGATGAACACTAACATTGAATCTTAAAACAGGTCACAAATATATACTTGTGACCTCAGTAATTTCCTGATACAGTGGGGATTTGTGTTTGGGTTTTTGTTTGTTTGTTTGTTAGTTGTTGTTTTGTGTAATAATTACTGCAGCAAGAATAAATAGTGTGTTGATACTCTTCTCTGACTCAACTTAATATGCATCAGGAACATTAACAAGGTTTATATATTGGCCTTTATAGAAGAGTTGTTGACAGAGAGAGAAAAATATAAAAGAACATCCAGCTTGTTTTTAAAGTCCAATCATATGAGCTCCACAAGAATATAAAAAAGCTAATTTGTGGATGTTTTCTTTATGTAAATAATAGATATCAGGCTATAGTAGTCATAAAGGTGCTATGGATGAAATCCAAATAGCTACTGTGCTTGAATACCTTATGATGTGGTTTGAAAGTGAGCAAGTGGATAATGAGTTGGAACAGTTTTTGTCTTCATCAGCCCTCTGACGATTACATCACATCTTTAAGATGAGCTTTTTAAGAAGAACTTGGATCTATGTCTTTGTATAATGTTACAATCCCCATTGTTTGTTGTATGTACATTGATTTTTAATCGGATACAACAGATAAAGTGACTCAAATATCCCATAGTGCATTGAATCTCCCAGTGCAATCAGTAAGTGCATCACCTAAATTGGATAAGAGTCAGACTCCTGTAAAGAAAACACAGCTCAACAAAATCTGTAATGAATGAATATAATTACTCAAATGGATGCATTAGGAGCAGCTTTTCACTTTCCTAAGCATCACACAGTACTGTGTTGTGTTGATTCTGATAAACTGAGCCTGATACTAAAAAGGGCCTAAAATAATCCCAGACAAGCCAGAAGATCATGTGCTGTGTTTTATCAGAGATCAAAATAATTTCCGGTTCCTCTAGGTTTTTTTGGCGAGGGAGATTCATAAACAGACGCTGAGTGTGACCAGGGGTATTTCAATTGTTCCCCCGTCTGCAGCACTGACCTAGTCGGGTAATAATCACCGATCTTGGTTAATAGCAGGCTAACAACGTAATTATGAGCAGCGAGGGAGCAGGGCACAGATGCTATAATGGGACCAGGGCCACAATAAGCTGACTGCAGAGACCCTGATATGTCTGCATGATTTACTCTCTTTATGTCTCAGCACCGGATTCAAGTGTGTTTATGAGGTTGAGTTCTCTAACAGGCCAGAGGTCAGTTTGCACTAACCCCCATCTTAATATCACAGGATCAGAGGAGGGAGAGAGCAAATAGCCGTCATCAGACCCCTCTGCGATTGTGAGTTCATTTGGGCAAATAAGGCATCTGTGCAAAACCGGATTTAACTCTTACATAAACATTTGAAAGACAATAAGAGGAGCTTTTTGAAATGGTTTGACCTGTGTTAGATTTTGTTCAGCTGTGATTTTCTAACATATAATTTACCAGATTTTGGTTGTTTAAACCAGTTCAGCATCTGGGTCGGCGTACTCTCAGATGCACTTCATACTGAGTCAGAGATGACCAAGCCACACACTGGCTCCAAGCCATTTTTAACCTCCTTCACTTTAACGTCACCCACTCGCCATATGAGCCTCCTTCAAGGGTAATGGGGGAGCAGACTGCTCACTTCCCCTGTCTGGACAGCAGGTTTTCCCATACACAAACACGATCTTAATCACAGACATCAACTTGGGGGTTGTTAGTACTATGGGTGGGCAGTGTGTCTCGGGTCTATGTCTGTGTTACTTGCTTCATCCGGTGTGTGGGTGCACTTTTTTTCCCCCATGTGTCAAGTTTGTTCAATGATGACAAGGCAGAGATTATCAGAGAGATTTGGGCAATGGCTCCTGACCTGGCAGCCGTGACACCACATGTTGATTTTAAACTAGCATGTAACTTTCTTCATACAACTGAATTCACAGTAGGTCAGTTTATCAAAGTTTAAATTGTATGTGTGACATGTAGTGGAAGAAACTGGATATGATATCATAGTTATTATGGTATAATATTACCTCACCCATTTAGCCATTTGGAACTATTATCTACTGGTTACTTTCAGCCAATGAACATTTACTCAGCTCATTGAACTAACCATATTAATTACTGTTAGCCAACACCATTATTTTGCAAAAACATCTATTCATTATTTTGAGCAAACCAACATTTATCCATGACTCATTACTAACATTCATTACTTTGTACAAACTAACCACTTATGAATCACTTTTACATAACCAGCTTTATCCAGCACATTTCTGACGAATCATTTATCCACTACTTACTGTAAACTGACATTCATGTGTTTTTTTTTGCCAACAAAACATTTATCTATTGACACTACTTTCAACCATTTATCCATGGCTTTTAATTGGTGCCATTGGGCTAACGCTCTCTTTCTTTTTATTTTTATTAGTGAGACTGCTAAAGGCATTCACACTATTGTTATTCAAATCTTTATACTAGCCTATATATTTTTCTTACTTCTTCTTCCCTTTTCCAGCATCTAACTACTCCTTCATACTTTGTGCTAGTTCAACAATATCAAAATGTGCAGCTATTCTGGAGTAATGTATACCTACTGATAGTTGGGAATCACAGATCTACAGTACTGTTTGTTTTGTTTTCGTGTTACTTTTTCATTTAGATTTGAATGCAGCATGTCTATATAATCAGCTGCCATTCCCAGGGCCCTAACTTTCAGTGTTAAAAATGTCCAAGGAGCCGAAAGACCCTGCCTATCAAAGATGAATGATTGGACTGGTAGTGACAGCCGTGTCAGTGTCCCCTCCCTATAAGCCCTCTGAGGAGGTGAGAGTTTGACACCAGCTTGACCCACAGTATGAACCCCCGAATGGCGTGTCAGAGGTGACCTTCTGTGGGGGTCAGGGGTCTAAGTCTTAAAACATGAACATCAAAAACATGGCACCCACACTTCTTTGAGCAACCTGATGTCCATCTGGAGGAATCCAACACACATGTCTGACAAATAAAGACGTCTTCATTCATCAGTTCTGACTTTATATTCTGTTTCAGGTGTACATAACAAATGCGAATGAAATCAAACATGTCTGACATCAGATACTGGTGATAAAATTAAAATATGACGGTCATGAATATGGATGGGGATGAAGGTGTTGACTGAAAGCCTAATCTGCAGGGCTCTTGAGTCCTATAGAGAGGACTCAAGTATTCTGTGAGGTGATCAAGCCTCCATCTGTCAGATTCCCACTCATGCCATGTGTTTTCGTGTCTTACATTGGTAACAATGGGGTTTGAGAGGCAGCTGAAATTGCTGGCTATGGACAACCAAGAGGACCACAGAATGAGACTAACACAACATAATAATGAAGCTTTTGTTTTTTTTCTTCTTGAGAGCTTTGATGAGGAGTTTGTGATAAAAGGTGCATACAGGAGGTGTGAGATATGAAAACATTTGTTCCAACAGCTTCATTGTTCATAGACGAAAAATAAAAAAACAACAACAACATTTTGCATAGCCTCAATATGGCAATGAAACAGACACAGATTTTGTGTCTCCTGAGAAGAGCAGCAAAAATGTGTCTGCTACACTGACAGGAATTATAATAAAGCTACTGATGAATGAGAGTGGAATGGGTTTTTAAAAAAAAAAGATGACTGTTTTCATAGTGAAATTGTGTGCAAATGGGAGAACGAGCCTGCAGTTAATAAATGACCATAAGGATGTAAGATAAATGGGAGCGACTTAGGTGGAAGGGAATCAATCACTGTGGGTGAGTTCTAAACACTCCCAATGGAGATGTATAAATTAGCAAAGGCAGCTTTTCAAGGTGCACAGCTTCAGCTCCCTGTGTGATTTGTTGGCCAGGCTGCTGCTGCACATACAGACCCACTGGCTTTAAATGAAAAAAAAAATCCTGTGAAAGAACTCGATAACATCCAGAACTTCTAATGTGAGATTTAATTTCCCCCAGCCATGGATTTAAAAAATGTATTCATGAACAAAGTCAAGGAGACACCGGTATTGAAGAAGAAAAAAAAAGATGGAAGTCTCACAGTATATAAAATAAATCTCTCAAGAAAAATGCTCACTGAAAATTGAGGCTTATGAGTTTATGAGGTGACACATATTCAGGTTTCACAGGATATATTTCTGATAATCAGATAAAGAAAGGCAGAAAGTGAGAGAGTCGAGGCAAATTGGCATGTAGCGCTGTAGTCCTCTGAAAGGATTTTTTCTAAGCTTTTCCCTTAGGCTAATTAGATACTGGGACACTAGTTCAAAAGTATGCAGTGAAAATGATATCAACAAACAAATATTTTGGTCTGCACACATCATTAATATAAAATTATATCTAAGAAAACTCCTTATGAAAAACGTGTGGGCCTCCCAAGCAATTACCATCAGAACAATTATCTCCGGTATCTCCAGTCTAAGTCTTTAGAGAAGAGGAATAGATAATGGACTTCCTACTTTTCCTTCCTCTGGAAAGGGAAAAAAAACAAAACTCTGTAGTGGCTAATGACACAGGCTGCAGTCTAGACATGAAACAGGAAAGAGAGCACTGAGAAGCAGTGGCGTTTTAATGGTCACGACCACTTTGATTCCCATGATAGCAAAGTCTTTTCTTGCTCTGTCTACTGCTAACCACCCACCATGACTGCAGCCCGCAGTAATGTCTCCAACGTGACTGAATATGTTCAACCCCAGTGTATCCGCCCTCTGTTCATGTTGGCTGAGTGTTATAACTGAGGCAGAAGGATGGAAACTGAGGTGGAAGGATTTTGAATAATGTGAGCGGCCATGGGGCATTGGTGACCTTCGACCATCCTAATAATGTGGTGTATCTAATCCCCAAATCCAAGTCTGGGGGGCATGAGCTCACTGTCTGAGATGGATGACAGGTTCTTTTTCATACAGAGCAGGCACAGCCATATCTATCTATCTATCTATCTATCTATCTATCTATCTATCTATCTATCTATCTATCTATCTATCTATCTATCTATCTATCTATCTATCTATCTATCTATCTATCTATCTATCTATCTATCTATCTATCTATCTATCTATCTTTGGACTTGATCGGGTATGAGGGATAAATAACATGTGCCACACACTTGCAACAATCTTTCTTTTCATTTGACAGTAATCAGTCATGTGGATTGTAAAACACCAGCAAACAGTAAAATAAAACAGAAGGAGAATAAATCAAACAAGTGATTCTTCAGGAAGATGCACTTTCATAATTGGGGAATGTTCACACTGAGATCTAAGGGCTATTTGATGTAACTGGTATATTGTCTCACGTAAGACCAGTCGGTGTTGAATCTTTTAAAATTCACTGTTGTCTCCACAATACATGAATTATATTTCTGCTCTGTTGAATAGAGCTGGAGGTAAAAAAAAAAAAAAGAAAAAAGAAAAAAGAAAAAAAAGAGATAGATAAATTAGAATCTGGAAGTCAAAAACTGAAAGTTATCCTATTGCTTGAATTCTGTAGGGAATAATATCTCCCTGACCCTTTACAGCATTATGAGCCATTCAGAGTGATGTTTATATTGAGAAAGACAACTTCACAGACCGCTGAATACACTCCGAAGAACTTCTTGGACTGTCACCTCACTATAGTTTACAAATTAAAATGAAGACCTGCGCTTGCAGCAGACGACAAACCATGCAAATCCCTACAGAGGAGCAATTATTCAGAGCGGTGGGTGAACGGCTCTGGAGGAAATAGCACCTTTCTGATCATTTGTTGATGTTTCACACCTATCCACTGAGCCCTCCTATTGCCTGCCATTGTGCCCCCAAGAAATGATAATGGTCATTCTGTCTCTTCCCCAGAGTGCTGGACATCTGTGGGGGAGGGAGGAGGGAGCAAGGGAGGAGGGGGAGCTCCCACTTTCTCTCAGGCCACTTCATGTGTTGCCAAACGGGAAACAAATAGGCTCTGTGCTTCAGATCTGCTGCTGCCCTGATGCCCATAGACTGTCCCCTGTTTATAGACCCATCACTTAATTGTGGCCTCACACAACTATGTCCTTTCTTTGCTGTTTCAATTGCAGCTATTGAGACAGCACTGGATTCTAATAGTGACTTTCATTCTTTCAACATCTATTATTTTACTCATTCGAATGTTTTATTAATCTCCTTTTTTTTGGAGGGTGGATTGTCAATTATGCAATGCTACTGCATGGGACACAAAATAAAGCTTGTGTTAGGTCTCATGTTCAGTTTCTATCCACAAACTCACAACAAGACTTCCCACTATCTGTTGACCTTTTCACCATTAAAATCACATGTGTCTGAATTTGCATGAGCTGCAGCCATGTCAGGGATGCTCGGTGATGTAGACGCTCATAAGTAATTGTCTGATTGCATCGCACCCTCGTCTCTTCAGGGGTGCTATCTATATCTGAGAGTGTTGATTAGATAGCAACCCCCACCCACATTTGCAATTCAAGGCCTTGGCATTATCACACTGCCAGACACTTGTTGTTTGCCTGTGTGCAGGGTGAGGATAGTGTTGGTTGCATATGATCAATATGATGTTCTTTTTTAATGAAAGTTGCACAATGCTCATTCACTGCCAGAGTCGCTCTGTGGAAAACTTGGGGCCAAATTAAAGCATGGGATGTAGGCCTACTTCAGATTTACAATTCCCACCTCGGCTCTCTGTGCTATACAGGATTAAACAACTTTTTGGCTTCGGAGCCATATAAGCAGTTTCACACATTTCAGTTTGTCACATTCGGGTTGAGTCATGTTTCTGAAATATCCATTTTTTACCATGCCTGGATTATGTAGCCACAGCCTCTGGTCAGCATGCTCTATGGGTCCCCTATGCCAGCAACACTGTACAGAGCTCTGAAATAACTGAGGGGGACTTAGACCTAAAACATCTCCTCTCTGGCCTTGATGGCAGCCTGCAGGGGTAAAACAAAATTACATTACATTTATTTAAATTGAACACACCAGAATACTGAAGGGTCCTTATAAGCCCCTGAACTCTGGTGTTGTGTTTAGTTGCGCTTCAAATTCTGATGACCACTAACATCATCACAAACCCACTCACATCACCCAGAAGGCGTTTGGCCCCCGCCCTCAGTCTTTAGTTTTAGCCCTCGGTGCTAAACTAGCTGCACGCTCCCACAATAACAGTACTGACGTCACTAGCCATCATTGGATACACGATGCCTTCAGGTTCTCCTCTCAAAATCCGATTTCTGAGCACTTTGCGTTGTGCCCAGCTTCAACTGCATAGGACTGGAGAGAAACAGGCCAATCTGAGTAGATTGTATTGTCTTAGAGTTTAAAAATCTAGAGAGATAGAATGAATAAGGATAAATCGGAGTTTAAATGACCTATATTCTTGATAAATTCATTTTTTTGGTTTGGATTTGGGTTTGCTTTAATGACAGTAGCCTATCCCATCAGTCTTTGTCAGAGATTTGTAAAAGTGATGTCCTCGCTTTATTTACTTTTCATCTTCACAACACGCTGATCAGTCAATTACAAATG
Source organism: Trachurus japonicus (assembly GCF_045865225.1). Taxonomy (NCBI): domain Eukaryota; kingdom Metazoa; phylum Chordata; class Actinopteri; order Carangiformes; family Carangidae; genus Trachurus; species Trachurus japonicus. Next base: position 17,939,699 of record NC_140913.1, on the reverse strand, counting down.
ATATATTTTGCAAATATGAACGCTTTTGTATACAGCAGCCCCTGTTGTGTAATGTGTGTCAGAGTTCCTAAAACAAACCAGGAACACTATGATTAGGCTACTTGCCTCGTGTCAGTGAAACACAGATGTTAATTTCCAGGCTATTCAACAGACTCATGCAGAAAGAACATGTCAAACTTGCTGTGTAACCTGGATTCATTCCCTCAAAAGAAGTGGAACTTACGGCTCATAGGCACCACATTTAATTTTATAGGTCTAATTGATAACACTATTCTTTTTGTTTTCTAATTTATTAGTGTGGCAACAGTATTATTTTGTGCACCCAGCCCAGTGATGTTCATTTAAAATCATACTGGGTACTAAAAAATTGGGAAAATGCACAAATTAACCTCCCGTTTACAGTCTGATTGGGGAACTCCAGACAAAATGAGCTTCTAGCCAAATATGTAGGCTACATTTTTTCTTTGCTGTAATACTACCACCAAGCATGGATTTATGGTGTGTTATAGGCCCAATTAGACTGAAAATAATCAAGGTCTTTGAACCTACATTTTGAGAACACTTAAAGACTGGACTTTATGGTTAGGTGGCAAAGCAGCTTTCCTGTGTTACTATGAACATCTCCCTCAAAATTAAACTTAATGACTGGGAGCAGTTGATCTTAAGTGGCGGTTTCCCAATATTCCCAGTTTTTCCAGTTTTGCCTCTGGGAAGATTTAGTTAAAATGTAAATATGTCCATATGCCTTTGTCAGAAAAGCAACAACCTCAATTCAATTCAATTCAATTCAATTCAATTCAATTCACTTTATTAATCCCAAAAGAGGGAAATTTGTTTGTCCCAGCAGCACAATAAAAGCAAATACACAATATAAAAATAGACAGATAAATACTACCGGCACACACACACAACAGTCATTCATTAAAAATATGGTCAGCTAGACTGCCCAGGTCTGGAGGCTACATATGTGTTGTAAAGTCTGATGGCCTCGAGTTACACTATAGGCTAGGTCTTTGTATGTAGAATTTCCATTTGATACAATCTAGTTGGAATGGTTAAATAAACTCTAGTGTTAATGTTGTGAATTGGTGGTTAGCTATTACATAAACACCTGTCATGATGGGACGCAGGCTTGCATGACAAGGGAAAAAAAAAAAATCCCTATGTTTTGGTGCGTTGGGAAGGTGTCCTGGAACATTCCGACGGCGCTTGAACGCACCAAGCTGCAAAACTGCGAGAGGAGCGGCGGCTGAAGGGGAGAGGAGCAGAGCAGAGCGGCGGCGGCGGCGACGACGGCCATCTTAGAGCTACCGTGGTAACCGACACTCATCTTCTGGATTTTATATTTCTTGTTAAAGCAACGCAGCACCTGACTGACGGGGGGAGAAGAAGGTCGTCTTTTTTTTTTTAAATACCTCGTCGCGGTTGTGAACTCGAAGTCGGGATGCGTTTCCGAGGGAATACACGATTTGCATCCGCTGTCGGACTGGTCCTCGGACTATTATGTGCGGTGGAGGCAGCAAAAGGTAACTAAGCTGGGGATTTATATGTCCCGTTGTGTTCAGTCTTGTCTGTCTGCTCGTGTGTCGCACGGGTTTGTTTCTGTGTGCTTTGAAAGTTCACGGCTCTCCCGTGCAGCTCTGAGGTTGTTGAAGGTGAAAACACAGTGAGGTTGAGCAGGGCTGGTGCAGAGGGGACCAGAGGGATGCGTGCTGCTGCTCAGGAACCTGTTCAGGGGATGGTCAGCTCCGGAGCCGCAGCACAGGGATGTAGCGAAGTCGTATCCCGCCGGTAGCAAGTGCATCCTGCGATTAGGCTGGCTATTTTAACCTGTACTATACAAAATCTTAAACACACATTATATTCTACCCACAGTTATCATCTGTGTGTAAGATTTTTATTCTAACACCTGCTATAAGAGGAGGCTACTTTGGAGATAATATCAAGGCCACAAAACGACCCCCTTCTGTCATCTGCATTCAGTCTATTTTTAGGTGCTGCTCTTTTTTTTGTCGCTTCATAACAGTCCTTATTATAAGATGAAAAAATATTTCTCACCCTCTGCTGAGTTTGTAAGATGTTTTCCTTTTTTAAACTTGTCTATGTTTGGGAGGCTACTCATTTCGTATGTTAATGATAATTGCGTATATTTCAAATTCAGGCCACTGCTGTTAGCCATAGCCTACGTTATTATTATCTTTTGTTAAGATGTAGTGTTATTAACCCTGCCAGGTTTAGTCCCACATTACCAGGCCTAATGCTTGGTTTGGCAACGTGTGGTCGCACCAGGATGGAGCCTGGTTGGCTACGCATTGCAGATCCTCTTCACATGTTACTGTTTTGTCGGTGGATTTAAAAATTCATGTGCTGTGATCACAGGCTTAAGTAAAAAAAAAAAAAAAAAAGAATAAGAAAAAAACCCTAAAGTGGGATCTGGATCTACCTCAAACCACAGACTGATAATGTAAGAACTGAAAGTGCAACTGCGCTCTTGTTTTTAACAATGTCACCGATGGACACACCATCAGCCACTGAGGAGGGGAAACATGTCTTAATTTGCTGCAGGGCGGTCCATCCACTTCTCTCCCTCCAGCTCAGACACCACCAGCTTCCTTATTGCGTGAATCCACACACTTGTGTTTTAACATTAGCTTCCCATCTGCCCACTCCCCACAGTGAGCTTTGTGTTTCAGGGTGTGTAAGGGCAGGTGGATATTAGTTAATAGCCATGATATCAGCATGCCCAGGCAGAAGCTGGGGGAGACAGTGTGTGTTGTTTCCTTTCTTCATGTTACACCCATTTTATGCTCCCATGAACAAAACAAATGCTATTAAGAGGGACGTCGGCTCTCATAAAAGTCAGAACAGGAGCTTCTAATTCAGCCATATTTTTTCCTGTTGCTATGTCAGGCAGCAGAGAATGCACAGCACCGGGAGGCGAGGCATTTGTACAGCAGTAACTTAATTTCTTTTTTCATCAATCAAAAGGGGAAAGGGCTGGTATAGCAGATAGACCTCAGCGGTGTGCAAATGTGGCTTTTTTTTTAAAAGTGTGTGTTTTAGAAAGTGCACCTGCTGACTTCCCTGCTCTTATCAGCAAAGGAGGTGCTGCGAAATCACCACAAGGGCTTATCTTTTATTAACCAAAGGTCACTCGCTTATTTCACAAGCCACTTCTCCTTGTTGTTGATTCCTCCTTCGAGCCCGGCCACGTTGCACTGCACGGTGGCTCTCATCCCTGAATCTTTTCGTTTAGATGTCTGCAAATGATCAGACACACAAACATTACCATCGCAGATAACATGGCTACAACAAGCCTAGAACAATCTGTGGGTTAAATACAAGTTTTTTTTGCATCAAAACAATACCTACGCTGTATGATTCACTGCACTGCCAGCAAGGAAATGTCAGTGCGTGTGAAAGTGGGGCAAACATGGACAGACTGTGGCAGGCCTGTGGAAGCTCCAACACGATTGTAGGCTTTTCAGTCGCTGGTGTTGCTTGCTGCCCACCGCTGTAAATTTTCTTTAAATGCATTATGTCTGCAGTTTTCTCATCACTTGTTTTCAAAGTCTCACCCCATGTGGTTGCTTTCCCATTCTGTGACCACGAGCAGCTGTCCCCATGCCCTCTAGACGCAAGCATTAGGTCTGCCGAGATGCATGAGCCTCCCCTGTGCACACACAGCCCAGACAAAGGAGAAGCTGGCTGATGGGAAGTTTCTTGGCTCATTCGTCATTGAATTAAGTAATTCTAGTTGAACAAATTGGATGCCCTGCTTTGTGTGCTGCTGAGCTAACATATGCGCTCTCCTCACATGGCTGGGAGAAAGAGCATGTTACAGGTTATGTACAAGTGTTTTCCTCCCAGGCCTTCTCTTCCTGCATTCATTGGAGAGGCTTGCTATTGATCACTGAAAATTACACGTCAGTAGATGTGCCAGATCAATATTTTTATTTTCAAGACATAATTTATTGGCCTGTCATGAGGGTTGACCCCCGAGGTTCCTCCCACATCACATCTACATGAAAATATTATGTTTATTTGATAGTTTTGTAGTCTAATGAGTAAAGGGATGCAGGAAAATATGTCCACCTTTTCTTTATTTGATTTTCATGTCGACTCGAAGAGTTATGAAAAGTGATCATGAAGTTTCAAAATGGCATCATGATTTTTTTCTGTATCAACAAAATTATGAATTGAGTCATAATTTCATAGTCATCAGCAGCTTCACTGTATTGATATTAGCCTTCAAAAACCAATATTGGTTGCAACCTGACTCATGCAACTCACCCCAGATAGGTCTATTGATTCAAGAATCCAAGGGACCAAAATAAAGGACGACTGCCATCATTGCCCTGGTTTACTCTGGGGAAATAAACATGCTCACTGTTTATATTTTCTGTTGATTTAAGCCCATTTGAAGCCCTCGGGCAACCAACAATCTGCATGACATATGTCATCTTGCTATGTCATGGCAAACAGAAACTATGTGTATGAACACACAATGACCACATTGTTCGCCTCTCCCATGCAGCTCTAGTAACACTGTTGTATGCCATCATTCAGTCAGTTTACAGACTTGTTTTTACTCTGAAATTACACCATGAACTATCAACGGGGGGATGGCCACTGGCCAGCGCTGTGATGACACTGGGAAAGAACTAAATCAGTTCAGTTTCCTGTGTTTCAGTTTGACCATGACAGGTCTTTCTCAGCTGGTAAAATACACCATAAAAGGTGTTGTTGGTGTGTCACTGCAGGTGGTTTTGGTTGATACAATCCATTTTTTTTAAACGTTACAAATCCAGTGTCTAACTCCATAAGCTATTGAACACAGACCCAACTACAAAGGACTACTTTGCTCAAACCAAATAATATGCAATTTCTGTTCTGACAAATACCTTTTCTGGAGAATAGCAAAATCCTGTATGAGAATATGGCTTTGTGTGAGGTTTTTATTATTATTATTATTTTTTTACCACATTTGTTGTGACCCTTTTTGTTATTGTTTCAAAAAGTATTGGTGTGAAATTTTGCAATCGTTATCAGCAATTGTTAATCAGAGTTGTTCTGTCCACACATTAATTATCTGCCTGCAGTTTCAGAAAGCGTTCCAGAGTTATGGCAGTCGGTGTCAAATAGGCCATGGCAAAAGGCCAAATATGGGAGAACTGAATGAGATGACAAGAACAGATGAATACTTTATTGGGCTCTTCAGAATATGCATCATATTTGTAGATGACTGGGTAGAGTTTATTGGTGGAATGGATGACGGATTTTTGAGAAAATGAGAAGGACTGGAGTATGTCAAGCACAAGGTAGAAAATGGGTGAGACCAATATTCGTAGATTTGTCTGAATGCAGCGAAAAAGGGAGATAAATATGTCGCCATACCTCAAGATGCAGGGTTTATTATCTCTAAAGTGCCCTGCTTCTTGCTTCAATCCACTGTCAAACATAATTACTTGATCTCTGTGTTGCGGCTGAAGTTTTCACCAAATTCCACTGAAATCAGTTGAATATTTGATCAGGGATCCTGCTAACAAACACCATCTGGATTGAGGTAATTTTTCATTGTTACTAAAGTGGGATTTAAAATTGATCACTTCTCATGTGGAGCATAACCATCATGAAACATTTTACCGTGTATTGCCCAGAGTAACAGTTTACTTGCCCCAGACAGAGGCCATGTTCCTGCAAGTTAACTCTTATGCTTTCTCAGTATTTATTCAGAGATTCTGCAGGGGAACAAAGGGCTTTTAGACCCAGACTTTCAGGGTCGGGATCTTGACTGGGCACGTCACAATGTGGTCACTGTTGAAGGATCGCGTCTCGGGCCCCTCAAGAATGTGTGTATGAGATAATCCTCCCAAAGTGCGAAGTTGTTGAAGTATTTCAATTTGGTAATTTGCCACTTAGTGTTGGAAAGACAGGCCATGAGAATCCTGGGCTTAATTTGGTTCAGTGGTGACTTTCCTCTCATTGGTGACTTCACTGACTGAATGGACTCAGTGAACTGTCAAGAATGGGTCATTCAGTTGTGAATATTAAATTGTGCCAGATGACTGGGAAGTTGTGTTGGGCACCAAGAAGAGAGATTACATTCAAACAAGCCCCTGGTCTTGGATGTTTTACATTAGTGCTTCCAGTACAGAGCAAAAAGTCAGACATGAACATGTGACCTCACACATGTGAGACGGTGAATATACACATTTTTGATGAGGGTCTATTTTAATGTAGAATTAGATGAATTGTTAAAAATCTTAAGGATTTTACAAATGCAGCATCTTATGCAGAAAACATTGCAATAAACCTTCCAAAGGTAATTAAAAAAAGAACTTTTCTCTTTACTATAATGTCAGTACTAAAATTGAATGCTTCCACTTTCACAGTAAGTGGTGCAGTAATTCATTGTGTTATTAGAGAATAAGGTAATAAAAAAACAGAGCATGCAGGTTTTCATTCAGCTTATATCTGCAGCTTATCAGGCTGCGCTAACTCCTCCCTCGAGTCCCATCGCCTCAAGGAGATAAATTGGCACTGCAGAGCTATTCACATTTGGGTGTGTTCACATTAAGATTCAGGCTCCATGGGAAACAGGTAACCAGAGAGCACGTTACCTGCTGCATGTCAGCTACACCCGGCCCGCGTTCCAGCTGTTTTCACTCTCACCTCTTCCCTCACTGGCCCTTTTGTGTCGCTCGCACAGAGGGGTGATTGAGTTGCATTCAAGACTCTGCAACTCCAACCTCCTCTTCGGGGCAGCGCTAACCGTACACAGGGTGTGTTCGTTCTGTCGGGCCGGCGGTTGTGATTGCATAAAAGACAAACAAATGTTGTTGCCTGGCGGGGAAAACTGAGAGGCTCTCCTGTGTGAGTGGGGTGTTTGGGGAGCGAGGGGCCCTTGAGGTCTGGGCTTCCTTTAAGCGTCTTCAAGGCCTCCCAGAACAGTCACCGGTCTGTGATGGGGGGTGGCTTGCGTCAACAAGTTCAGGAGCTTGTAAGGCAAGACAAACACAGAAGTGTGCCCACTGTTTCAGTCTACGAGCAGATTGTCCATTGATTATTCCAGGTCCATGAAATTAAGAGAGCATAACGAGCCACCAGCATAGTTTTAGGTCGGTGCTTAACTCAGCCCTGCATGCAGTAAAAACCTTTGGCTGTAGTTTCTGTTTGTCTTTGCTGAATATATTTGTCGAGCTTCACCCAGTCCTGAATCTGCCTTTTTAAACTGCCATGAACGCAGTACGCACCTTGCGGTTGTTGAATACACACCTGTCTGGATGGAAAACACTGTTTCTGCCAAGTTAATCGATCCATAGCTGGATTTACTTGCTGCTCACATACTCTGGGCCAGTTTGTGCAAATGGTGCATTTTTGCATATTCCTCTATGTTTTTGTTATCACATTTTTTTTTAGGTGTTCCAGACTTCTTCTTCTTTTTTTTGCTGTCTCCCTGGAAACCTCAAGGTCTGACTATTGCCAGAGCACACTCCCTTTTCTTTCCTTCAGTACTGCTGCAGCTAATGGGACAAATGTGCATAATAACCATGCAACAGAGAGGCTTTATTTAGTCTGAAACTATAATAAGACACACTCTGCTTGTAGACTCAGATGCCTCTCATGTTGCCCGTCATTGGTAGAATTGGCTAGTAAATTGAATGTAGGCTACTATTATTATTCATAATTCCTGGTAATGGTAAGCATGGCTAGAATAAAGTCTGATTATTTTGTTGTTTTTTTTAATCAAAAATAAAACACAATGACTAATAGCTTAGTATATAAGGCAGAATATTAAAAGATGCTTATTATTTTATACTTGACATCTAGTTTACAGTTTGATCACAGTATGGTGATTTAGTAGATTTAGGGTGTTTTTGCTATATACTATGATACAATTTGAAATCTAATAAATAAGGATTTCAGGTAATGGGTACAAAAGTATACTTAAATGATTATTGTGTAAAAGAGTTAGGTTCTGCGCTCGTGGTGAACCAGCATTACTATGGAGTGTAGTGGAGCTTCACATTTGCATATAATCAAAGAAGATTAAAGCTTGCAGGCCATCACGTGTAAAATATGAGCTAGATCGATGAAGCAGGGCTTCACAACGCATCACAGGCCTGACACTTGGCTGCAGCATCATCATTACACAACGAGTCCTCCGAGGTTCCCAGGCTTCATCCTATAATTACACACACATCATCTGCTGCAGCAGCGTTGGTCTGGACAGCTGTGGTATATTTCTCCGCTTCTCCCAGTGAGACCAGCAGCCTGTGAACACATCGCACGGCGTCGTCACGTTTGGTTTGAGCAGTAGCAGCCGAATGGGTCGGCTGGACACGTTGAACTCTTCTGGCAACTGCTGAGGGAAGGGGAGAAAGACTTTATTCTGATGATCCTAAACAGGGAAACATCACAGCAGCTGTACAGGTGTTCTATTCAAACTAAAGATTACCACGGCCCATTGTTGTCCAACTTTCTCGCAGGAAGTATTTCATAGTAGGTCAAACTTTATAGGCTTCAGTAAAAGAGCTAGTCGACCATAAAGGGGCTTTCTCTTTGTGTCCATGTGAATGGTCAATAATACGTGACCCCCCCCCCCTCTTTGGGCGTCATGAAAGAAGCCGGTGATGACGTCACACTGTTTGAATAAAGTGCCTCCACAGAAAATATAAAGGCAATGTTTACCTTGAAGTTTTATATTGCTCTTGTTTGGTGTTGTTGATGCTTTGTTGTTCCCAATTGACATAAATCCCAGAGAAAAACAGCGGTTATATGCAAAGAGAGTCTGAGCTTGTTAAGCCTCTACCCTACATTTATTGTCCTGTGGATTAATCATTCGCAAGGAAAGCACAAATGTTCAGTGGTAAGGACAGCAAACAGCATGTTGCTTGACTTCACAGCGGACTCACCTTCTTGTTAAAAATGATTCATAGTCCTGCACACCTTAAAAATCAGGCACGTGTTTCTGATGAAGTCAGGTGGGACTAGCTGGCCATATTGACTCATCATTAATAATGCATCATTATCGATGCAATAATGACCTTGACTGTTGCATCGAACATCTAAATTGTAATTATTGACCGTGAGAGCAGGGCTGTAACTAACAGCCAGATTCAAATCAAAGTTTGTTTCTGTCAATCTGTGACATGAGTTTTTTGTACCTCATTCAACAGGCATCTCTTCAAGTGAAACTCAGGAATACCAAAAAATAAATACACATACACAAATGCAGTTGCCTGTTTTAGTATAGGTGCACCTAAAATTGTATTGTATAGTCCAATAGCACAACAAACAAGTTCAATCAACTTAATGATATTACTGAACTTATAGCAGGTACTATTAGATTGCATTAGTGTACATTTATGTAGTATTTTATTCTGTCCTTGGTTGGCTTTTATAAGATGGGCACTCTGAAAAACAAAGCAGTAAAAAACAGCACCAGGAAAATAGAATAGCTTGGCCTATTTCAGTACATGATAAAGCCTACATCGTTTTACGACCAGTTTTTATGTCTACTTCAAAAAGTGACGGTGCAGGTGGCAGAGACACACAGCGGATCAGTGTATGGCTTGGCACAGCAAAGCTTTGCTCACATCGCCCTTGCCCACCTGTATCAGCAGTCGGCTGTATATTTCCTGTTCAGCCACGGTCCAAAATGTTTCCGCTCCCCTCCGTGGATCATTTTTAAATCGTAGAGAAGCGGATACTGGATGTTGCTTTAACGTCATTATAGTATCATGCTCATTGACAGATGTACACAATAAAAACTTGGCAGTGTTTTGTTTTTGGCAGTTTTCTTTGCTTTGCCTGATATCTTGCTCATCACCTGACCTTGTCAGTGAATGAAATGGACACATCCCATAATAGGATTAAATGTTATTGGCTTCATTTGCTGCAAGAGAACTGCATACCAGGCACTTTTGTTGCTTGGCTGTGTCCAGTAGTGTCTGCACTTGTAATAACAGCATGATGTGTGTCTGTTTGTCCCTAGTGTCTGACACATCATTCATTTCTCAAAGGCTTCTCAAGGGATTTTTAATTTGCCTGTGTCTGCCAGATTAGGCCTTAATTTGTTTGGCACCGCATACAGTGTATAGCTGGATGCATTTGCTGTTGCACTGCTATTTTTGTGTGTGTAGACGTGGTGAAAGGAAAATCTTTAATGTCGGTTGAGGATGACGCTGCATTATTTATCAAGAAGCCAATATCAGCCCAGTATATCTCTGTATTTATATCCTAACTCTATCTATTATTTATATTCAGGTCAGTGTTTTCTGTGGCCAGAAATACAATCAACGTAGCCAGACTTATATCCTCAACTTCAGCCCCACGTGTGTGCAGCGATCTAAACCTCCTCCAATCTGTCTGCAGCCAACCCCAAAAACACTCGTTAAATGAGAGCAACGATCCACCATCCTCTGTTTATACCTAAAGGCATCCAGTTAATGGCAGAGTGTCTCAGCCGGTTTCTCTTTTCAGCACTTACACTTGATATAGAGACATATTCAGTGGCAGTTATAATGGAGACAGATTCTTACATAATTATTTTCCTCTTCCTATCATTAACTTTAATTTACGCTGAGAACGTAGTATTTCCAGACAATTGAACTTGGCTTGTTGTGATCCCTTTAGCTTGAACATGTCAGGATTTTGGGCTATGATTGTTTTTCTGGGATTAAGCAACAATGTGCCACATTGGAGGTTATGTCAATTTACAGTTCATAACCACACAGAAACACATGTCAGGGGTGTTCTGCTCACTATTCATTTGAAAGAGTCACAGCTTCGTCTGCTTTGAAGTGAGGAACTGAGGCTGCAGGTTATAATTGGGCCTGTAGCTGGGTATGCATTGCATTAGGTGAAATGGTTTTCTAATTTAGCTGAATCAAGAAAATGGCAGTCTGACTCTTGCACGCTAACCATCCTCAGTGCGGCATCAGCAGGCTCCTCTCAGACTGCATCATTTCAAAGCCCCTTTCTAATCTCATTCCATCCTAAATCCTAAAGCCGCCCCTCCTCAAAGAAACAAACCAGCCCCTCCCTTACAATACTAAACTCTTCCATTTTGTCAGTGTAGAAATCATCTTAAAGGTAGTACATAAAAGTATGAAATAAATGGAATAATGGTGTCTGATTTGCGCAAATCATGTTTTTGCTGCTCTGTGTCAAATTTTCTCTGCCAGACACGTCGCAGAACAACAAATGTTCTTCCCATTCACTGCAGGCTTGAAGGGGGGTGATGAAGCTATCTTGTCAAAAGGGCCTTGTTGGCAATTTCACACAATGTATGTGAGAATTTCACGCTTCCAATAAAGTCGTGCTTTTGAATTCTTTTCATGGGAGGTGTGTGTGTGAGTGAAAGGGGCTTTGATTTGAATGCTGATGCACAGCAGTGGTGCAGTTTGCCTTTTCAAATTGTCAAAGGCCTCCCACATCTCCATCTTATGCCTTCGTACTAACACTTGACCTGCATCGCATTTTTCTGTGCCACAGTATACCATCTGGAATCATCATATCTGCGTTTCCTTTGGTTTCAGCTAACATGCTCTGTCAATCTCAGATAGTCTTGGAAATGAAAATTGGTTTCTTGTCTCAGTCTTTGCTTGACTTCACAGCACAGAGTTGAGAAGTTCATTGGAGGGGGCGAAGTTATCTGACTTGCAAAAAAAAAAAATAGTTGTATTGCGGTCAGCACTGCAGGCTTTTCGGCTTTTTTTACACAGTGGATGAAAAGCACTCTTTAAAGTGGACCCTTTTTTTTTTTTTTTAGATTTATTTTTAATGGTGTTCTCATTGGTCAAAGTGGCCATGCTAGATTATGGGGAAAACATTAGACCAGCCAGAAAGGGCACAAGCAGACTGTCTTCTTTGTTAATTGATCTTTTTTTGCATTAACTCTGAGGAGCTTTGAGAATGCTGCTTGGTGCATCATTCAGTGCTGATCCTGGTACAGTGCACCTTAGTGCTTAAGGCCTTAAAAGACTCATGGACAAATGTGAAGCCCGCATGTGACCTGGCTAACAATAACTGTGACTCTGTGGAAGCTAAAGCAGATTATTGTAGTAGTCGGGCCTGGCAATCTGTCTAAAGACATCCACCTCACTTCAGGTCACGAGAAGCTCAGCAAAGACGGTTTATTGGGCTTGATCAATTCCAAATTCCCGGCAAACACAGCAAGGCAGCAAGCTCGCACTAAGCATAGCATGTGAAGAACAAGCTTTAACCAGGGATGTAAATTGATATGAAATCTATATTCAGGTTTATCTTTTTTTGGGGGGCAAAGCCCCTTGACCCTTAAAACAAAGTTTTCCAGTCATTATAATTTTGCCTTTTGTAGTTCTGAATATATGATGATTAGATAGTGAAGAATGATTTCTACATGAGCTAGTTTTGTACATATTGTACACTCTATCCACGCACTATGTGTTAGTGTTCATTCCACCACAACAACACCTGTTCTGTAATTCAATGCAGTTCCCTGAGGCACAGTTTTCCTCTGTGGAGTCTCTGTGCTTTCAAATCTATAAGAAAGGCATGAATATGCTCTAACTGCATTAACCAGAAGAACACATGGAGAATGAAAACCTCTATTTAGGCCAATGTTAAAAGAACAAACGACCAGAAAAAATTCAAATTTGTAATAAATGGCCCTGCACCCAGATTTACTGGCCCATCTCCGATCACTCTGCCAAATTTGGTACTAATTAGTCCAGCATGAAGGCATAATCCTAACAAATAAATATGGGTAAAAATATAGGTGACAATGTAATAGTGTATATTTCAGCCAGTTTTTTCCAGTCATACAACATAAAGGGGATGTGTTTATTCAGTGCATTCAGAAATTGTCTACTTCTACATCACTCGAATACAGTATGTCTGAACAAACCTTTCTCATATGTTGTGATGCCCCACATCAAGCCAATCCTGTGCAAGTAGCATTTAATTAATTGTCATTGATCGTGTAATCGCTGAGAATTACACTAAATTACGTAATGACACTTAACGCAACTAATTTGCCACGCTGAAATTGGATTTAACAGATTGCCGTTTAATGCCGTCTGAAAACCTCGCCGTCATTGATTTACGCCTTTGTACATTTTCTTCATTTTATCTGTAGACTGTTGAAGCTTGTGATATAACTGGAGAACAGATTGTATTACTAAACATCAGGAAGATCATGTTTGTGTGATGTTGAGGGTTTTTACAGCGTTAAGATACATTTTTTTTACAGCATTAAAAACAGCATGGAATAGACTTGGATAAAAAACGTTCATGGTCAGAACATATTGATCACATTATGAAGAAAATGGGTTTTTTTTTTTGCTTTTCCACTAGCACTCGAGCGTGACGTCCGACAGGAATCAAACCCGTTAAGTTTAAAAAGACTGTACTGAGACAGTTGTTATTCTTTCACCTGAGTTAAAGCTTCCGTTGGTAAGAATTATTCAGTCATATTTTCTGGAACTGTCACTATGTTCTGATAGTCGGACATTAAATGGGTAATTTAATCCAACTTCTCTGGCTCCACCTAGCCTTTAATCGTATTTGCCGGAATCCACCGCGACTGAAGGATCTCCACCAGTCAGGTAGAGGGAGCAGGAGGAGCAGCCAATCGCAGCTCGTACACGTCGTAGTTAGCTACGAAAGTGAAAGTAAAGTCTGCGTCTTGGTCGGAAATTTCAAGACCCTCTATTAACCTCTGTCAACCCCCTCAACCCCTCCACACACACAGACACACACAAGAAGAGTGTGTTTCATGGTGAGAGAGACGTGAGATCGTTTTGGAGTCTCTGGTTGCTATGGATACGGTGCGTCTGTCGGTGCGTTTATGGCTACGTTGTGTGTGTGTGCCCGCACGTGTGTGTCTGTGTGTGTGGGGGGCGCTTGGCAGAGGTTCATAAAGGGACCTGATTGTCTTGAAATTTCCAACCAAGTCATGGACTTTACTCTCACCTTCGTCATCTTCCCAGCTGTAGCTTTAACGAGGTGTAGATGAGTGAGTTTGGAGCTGACGAGAGAAAAAAGAGAGCGAGCTTAACTGGCAACCCGGAGACTGAAACGCCACTGACTCATTGGGAGAGAGCGCTGGGTGGCGCCACATGCCAACACGTAAATTCAAAACATAAACATGATTTGTGGTCTGCAAAAAATGTTTTTAATGCGAATGTTCTGGCTGTACTATTGTTGTCGGTGAGATCAGTATGTTATATCAACATTATTCCTGAGTCTGTGACATATTAGGAGGATTTTATATTTGCTTTTGATTTCTTAGGGTGCTTTCACACCTGCAGTGTAAATTTAGATTGCACTAAATTTGGTCCCGTTTGGGTCAGTGTGAAAGCACATCGCACTCTAATGCGCACCAAAACTAGTGCGGCCTGAGGAGGTGGTCTCGGTCCGGCTCCAGCCGAACTCTGGTGCGCACTAGTTGCTGTGTGAAAGCAACTGCACTCTGGTGCGACCCAACTGCCAGGCGAACTCAACAAGTTTGAGCTAAAAGGGCTCCCGTAGCCGTTGACAACGGGTTAATGCAGCAGGGAGACCGCCTGGTGCTCCGGTCCTACGCAGCTCTGACCCACAAACGAAGCAGCAGCAGCGGGGCAGCCGTCGGTGCGTGTCCGCTGAGTCCGCTCAGACACTGGACAGGTCGGCGGCTCCGTCCCTTGTGTCCGCGAAGCAGCTGGTTACCGAGCAGCAGAGGTCCGCCCGTGTTTAACCGGGAACTAACGGGACCGAGCTGGGTGAACGCAACCGGAAGTTGGAAACCAGTCGGAAGTACCAAACTAGAAAAGTAGATCGGAACTATCGTTTGCCAAGAGTTATACATACAAACAATATAGAAATAAATGACCAGAGCTACTAACAACCGGCCCTACTTGAGTCTCCATCATGAAAGTTTTATCAATCAGCGCTTCCAGATTTCAACCGGTAGTCATGGAGACATGACGCTCTCCAAGTTTGGTCCCGAGTGACAAAAAGCAGGTGTGAAAGCAACCGCACCAGAGCGATAGATATAACGTTTTTATAACGTTTAACATTTTATAATGTTATATCTATCGCTCTGAACCGCACTAACTGAAAAATGAAACAATGTATCATTTTAACATTTGGTGCGCACTAGGGTGTGCACTAAACATGTGTAAAAAACACCCTTAAATGCTGTTCCTTTAAGCTATCTACCTTTTCTCCGGTAAGTCACTGCCCTATTTTCCAAGACGACACGCCTCTGATTCTCTGACCTGGTGCCTGGGTGCTTGACGTGATGTCACTTTCAAGGCCACGCTCTCACGAGTAATTCATGTCGTATTACCCCATATTCATTTAGGAGTGGCAGCCTGCCTCTTTCATGAAATCAAATATAACAACAAATATGCAACCAGACAATCAAGATGTGATAATTTACTTAGACCTAAACCAAGAACACACTTTTTAAAACATACTGTAATATACAGAGCCATTATAGGATGGAACACATTACCTAATAACATCAAAAAATATTAACCCAAAACAATTAAAAAAAAAAAAAAACTGTAGTAATAGACTATTTAAATAAATTGCAAATTCAATGAATAAGAAATATATATAATGCAGAATAATTTATTGTAGGAATTTGTTTTATTTGTTCAACTGTTTTGGTAAATGTGATGTCTTATGTGTTCTTTGTACCTATGTAGTTTAGACTTGACCGTTGGCTGTTTGTGTATATGATGAGGTGTTACAGTGATCTGTAACAGTGATGAATGTGAGTATGTCCTATGTTTTTTAATTGCATCGTAGACCCCAGGAAGAATAGATAATGTCATGGGGATCATAGAAATAAACAAATTAACAAAACAGCTGGGGATTTAATTCCACAGAATAAAATGTATCAGGATTTCATTGTAAAGACAGAAAATAAGTAGTTTAGCTGACATCAGTTTTGGATGTATTGTCTATCTTAAGGACCTTTTTTCTGGGACAGCTGATAAGAAATAACTAATTATAATTTTTCCAACTTGGCAAACTGTTGCTTCCATTTCCAGACTTAATGATACGCAAAATTGCAGGTCACATATACACTGTTGATGGAAGTATAACGAGCCCATAGGTTCAAACAATATTTCTGTTTGGCAGCCTCAGCAGATACTTGAATGGCACCGGCATTTTGCAGCAGAGATGCAGTAATTAGTCCACTGTTTATTGAAATAGTGCTGCCTGTTGAGATGAATTTGTGCTCAGAATATGTCATTGTGCACTGTTAATTGGATAAACAGGCTGGAGGATGTGCTTCAGTGTGTAATGAAATGAGTAATGAAAGAAATGCCCAAAAACACTGTCCTGATTAATTTTAACTGTAGTTTCAATGTCAGACAAATGGTTGAGAGTTCACCGCTTTAAATAATTATTACATAGTTGTGTGGCATGAATGATAAATTGAGTTTAAGTATGAATTTAAATACCTGGCTGCTATCACTGATAGCTTAATTTAGTGGCTGAGCTTTTCTATCTTATTAACCACATCAGTATCTTTGTGTATTTAGAAGAAGGGAAAAATATAATAATATCTTGGAATGACAGCTACGGGTACAGGTGCCTTTCCCAAAGTTTAAGTGCTCTTTTCAAGCTGCACAAATAATAATTATAAATGCAGCATAAATAAGTTGATTATACCGTTGAGTGCGTTTGGTCTAATGATAAGCAAACCAACCTGTTTAAGGAGTGCTATAAAAAAGAGGAGGACATACTTATTAGGTATGTAATTGATTTTTGACTTATTAGCCAAAAGTTATTTTTGTTATCAAATTGATTCACACAAAATCCTAACCTTCATGAAGACTTGAGCCATCAGTTACTGTTAACGGCTTTGTTTCCCCTGGAAACATCATCTCTCAGAACCATCATACAAGAAGTGCTCAATTGTCTTCGCTTCCTGCTGCCCGAGGTTGATTCATATGTGCTTTGATACGTCTCACTACTTCAAGACATCAAGAAATTCTCAACAAATCCAAAAGAAAGCTTCCATATAGCCTAACCTTTGGCGAAGCTTGAAGAGTTTATTGTTAACCCCAGACGGATTATTATATAACCAGAACCAGTTTCCTACATTGTATGTGGGCTACATGCTTATTGTGCTCTGCTGTGGTCGATGATTCCCTGCTGTTGATAGTTTAGGCTACTATTTTAGACTTAGCATGGACATAAGGCCTGGCTGCATTGTTTATAGTGATGCTGAACCCTTAAATCAGGACAGAGTGGTTACGATGAGGTAGTACGACTGAACTGAGTACAAAATATTGTTTTGTCTCTCTTTAAAAGCAGCGATGCAACCTTTCAAGAACTTGGCTCAGTCAGTGTCACTGTAATCAAACAGTTAAAACAATACAAACAATGCTGCTTGTAATTAGGTCTGTAATTGTTGCATTCTGCAGTGCTGATTACCGTATTTCATTATGCCGAAATTATCTTTCCAAAATATGGGCAAAGAAATATATAAAAGATTTGGACATAGTTGGTTTTTTGTGTTACTGTCTTATCCTCAGGAAATGTGCACGGTCTGGGTTACCTCTCCCAGAGTGTGACCGTCCCCTCCCGCTGTGCTGTCAGCCGGAGTTAGCATCACCTTTGCAGATCAGTAGCACAGGAATGCCATGCTCGGCTCTTGCTCTGGAGTGAACACATATTGGCTGTAAGAGAGCTGCATCTCCCCTGCGTCAACGCTGTTTTCTAAGCCAGCCCAAATATGTCACTCACTGCAGCTCTTTCTGCCGCCGCCAGCTACAACCGAGTGCTGTCTGCAGCTGGGACGCTTCCCAGGCCGACTGAGCTGTAAACGGCCCAACTATTGCACCACAAAGTCATAGCCAAAGCCTTTATCATCCCTATGATGCCAGTGCCACAGCAAAGCCATTAACATATATGGATTGTGATTCGTGTTATAATAAGCAGCATTTTGAAGAATCATTCTGAGATAAATACTTTTGTAACAGTCTAACAGACTTTACATCTCACTACATCGGCTGATTTGCTCCCTTTTAACCCTGCACATCAATGGTTATTGTGCCTCATAGATGCAATGATGCTTTTTACGCCATTTAGGGTCTCTTCATTAAGTGCTACGTGCGCCTCTAGAAATGATAATAACACACCATGCAAATTCTCATTAAAAATTTACTGAAGCTGCATTGGGAGGAAAGATAAAAGCTGAACTAGCAATCTGAGAAAACACAGATGAAATCTGATTATTAAAAGCAACGGAGAAAAAAAAAATCTAAATTGCTAATTAGTGCTGGTGAGAGGAAAACAAGACCTCTTGTGTCAGAATAGAAATTATTAGTAATGACTAATTTTATACTCATTTCTTCATATTAGACACTCACGTTTTCTCTCTCTATCCCTCACAGTCAATAAGCACAAACCATGGATTGAGACGACATACCATGGGATCGTAACGGAAAATGATGACAAAGTTCTCCTGGACCCTCCCCTAATTGCTCTGGACAAAGATGCACCTCTACGCTATGCAGGTAAGAGAGGGGGTTTAATGCTGCTGCTGCTGCAGCTGCTGCTGATGCTGTTGTTCCTTTACTACCTCAGCTTCACGTCACTTGGACTTACTCTCCTCTCGTTTCACACCAAATAAAATAGAAAAACACCCCAACTTCTCTGTGCTGATGAAGCGTTTTGATCATGTAACATGTGATGAAAGGAGAAAATCTGCCTACGCATGAATAACTTGGGTTTAATAGACATTTCAAGGTCATTAATGTGTGAAGACGTGCAAGCTTCTAGTGGATTATTCATAACCTGCATCAGTTATTCTATATTAAACCCAAAAGCTTCACTTTAACATGAAAGTACACCTTGAAATCATGAGCTGTCATGGTTAATATATGAAGGTGTGTCTTTGGGCTGTTTTGTTATCTGTATCTCTCATTACTTTGTGATGGAGGTTATATTTGACATGTGTGAGCTGAAATGATGACTGGCTCAGTAGTGCAGGAGGGAATAACTTTGCTCAGTAGTGAATAATTATTTCATGCACTCCTGGTGGCAGACACGTGTGTGACTCTGTGGCATTCGACACATTTCATTTTTATGACGGGCCTGTCACACTGACATACAGCTGGCTTCCATATTATCCACCAGACTGGCCCTTTTGATATTCAGATCAAACCTCTCTTTCATGTTTTTTTCTTTTTCTTCTCAGTGGAGGGGCACAATTAGTGTGCTTATGTACCAAGGCAGTATCAGCTCTGGGGCTGTCTAATCACATCAGGATTGACTTTGGCCAAGATTCAAAGCACCACAGAATTGGAAATGATTTCCCCCCCATTTCATGTCACATGAGTGGTGTGATCTTTTTGTCTGCTACTCCCCCTCACACTCGGCGCTCTCAACCCACTTGATATGACCATTTTTATCTGAGATTACGTCTCCTGATTTAGTAACTGAGGCTTTAACATCCACGTGCCTGTGAGGAGATGCCAAATGTTACACTGACTCTACAGAGTTTTACAGTTTGTGGTAGTTTTTTATTCGGATCAGCGGGAGCAGCACACACAGTCTTCTAAATTGTACAGCTTCGGCAAGAGGCCCATCATTTCTGAAGGACAGGGAGGGACATCAATAATATTCCCATTCTCTGCACCATGTTTGTCTCCTTTCACAGTAAATTAGTGTTGAATGCAGAGCTCGGTTCTCCCCTCTCCTTTCAGTGGAGGCTCCCTTTTTTTTTTTTGATGAGCTGGGCTTTAGCGAATGGACTGTGTGTCCCTGTGAACTAGCTCTCGGGAGACAGAGGAAGCAATCTGGCCTCACGTGGCAGTGGGGGTGACCGGCCCTGTCATGCCAACCTTCCTTCCAGTCGCTCCATCTGTGCCAACAAGCAGGGTTCACTGTAAAGCTGACCCACAGGCCAGCCCAAAGCCCAATCACAAGCTCTTAAGTCAGATCAGTGTGAGTAGGTGAATGTACGCCGTGAACCGGGAGCCACTGTATTTGATCGTGTGCATGAGGGTTATATTAAAGACTGTGGGAGTGCCTTTTAAGTGTGTGTGTTTTGTCTGCGTGGCGAGTTCAGTCAGGGTAATTGGAGCCGAAATAGTTGAAACCCAAAGGCCTTACAAACTTGAAAATGAGCTCAGTGTTCATGGATGACTGTGCTTTAAACCAAGAGCGGCTCACAGAGCAGAAGGATTTACACAGAGCAGATCTGGGTTATTTGATTCATAGAGGAATAATAGCCCAGGTGAGAGGAGGAGATACTCCTGTTTCTGCACCACAGCTCCTGCAAATGGGTTCATAAAATGCAGCTGAACATGCAGCGTAGGGAGTATATGTTCTCACATTATCGTTTATATATAGTACCATCCACTGTAGGTAAAATCAATATGCAGCGTTAGCTGAGAGGCCTGTGTGACCAGTGAAAAGCTGAGGAATTCCTAACGCCCTGGTGTGAGCAGGTCATTAGAGCTGGTCATGGTGAACACTGAGGCCCACAACTCCCCCGGTCCGACTGGCCCCGGGCAGCAGCCCCTAATGTGAAATCCATTTCTAATTGTTTACTAGGTGAAAACAAAATGAGCAGTTCTATCCCACTGGAGGCCCTGACGGGGCTTTAAAGGAAACAGCCAGAAACTCAATTTACTGTTTTATTCATGCGTGCTACCCAGATGTCTGATTCTCATCTTTAAGTATGTGTTTTAAAGTATTATCAAACAAAGTTAATAAATCAACACAGTTAACAGAAAACCTGAGTGTGATATTTCTGGGTGTAAGATGAACTTGTTAAAGCAGATATCAGTGGAATGTTTTTGTTAATATAAGTCCTAAATAGTCCTATTTTCCGTCAGCAATCACTTACATGAAGTATTTCAGCCTAAACACGAGTCTCTCCGTCACTCTGCTCTGCTGTAACCCGAGGAGAAAATTTTCCTTGTGGGATACAAGTGTTATCCAATGAGGAGAGAGAACGGCATGAAGGGCTGTGTGTGCAGCCAAGGGATGCGCGTGAATGTGGTGACGTAGCACGAGGACCAATTGATGCCTGACAAGGGCGGGGGCTGCTAACTCATGGTGCGTTCAAGGAAACTCGTACTTTGTGTTTTTCCTTCCTGTGAAGTCATACCAGTTCGATCTGGTACGAGTTCACGGGTCGGAAGTTACGAGTGGCCGTTATAGGGAACTTTCACAGACAACAGGACGGTAAAAACACGAGCTACGGGTTACCTGGAACGCTACCAAGTCGTAGTTGTGACTTGAAGCTGTAACTTACGGTTTCAAAAGCCTGCCTTGAACACAGCATTAGCCGAAACGGCCCTGCCACTGATATCTGCTTTAAAGAAACAAAACTCTCCAGAATCTGATATTCTGGCATCAAAAGGTCACGTTTCTGTTTGTTGTAATTGGATGTTCTGTGACCTTTTCAATAGTTTCTTCTCTAAAAGAACGCAGCCATCTTTCCATACATGTTTTAATCCTTACTCTCTTTCAACTGGCAGAAGGTGAATGGTTCTTTAAGCTTATAGCAAGAGTGTATTTCCTTCCTGTCCTTCCTGTGTTTTCTCTGAGCTTCTAACTCTTCTTTTAACTGATCTGGATTTATCTTCTCTCCCTTCCCTGTAGAGAGTTTTGAGGTGACCCTCACTGAAGAAGGTGATCTTGGGCTCTTTCTTCTGCCTTGTGCTTTAGTTGTTACTATTAACCCACTAACGCAAAAAAACAGCATCCACACGTTTACACAGAAACTCCCGCCATGCTCTGTAATCTCCCCATTTGGTTTTCTCGACTTTACGTTTTTCTCACCCTGAGTACTTTGGAGTTCCAACAGCTGGATGAAAAGTGTGATGTGGGGCTGACTGTACTTAGAAATATCTGTGCATGAGACATCCATTGCAGTTTGCAGACCCTAACAGTTTTTCAGCTGTCACCAGGAATCAGAAAGCTGCTTAAAGCAGGAGTTCTCATTCGTCCAATCCAGTCCTTTCAGTTAAAGGCGATGGAAGAAAACACCAAATTAAGAAAAAAATTGATAAAAATGTCAAATATAAAAGGACACATACGATAATTCTTTAAACTGTAAACTTTTTTTTTTTGCAATCGGAGCTGAAATTGACGATGAAATTGGTTTTAATGAGGATGAAAGTTGAGAAAAGCACCAACCATGTTGGTTGTCTCATCAGACCAGTGCAGGTAGACCGACTCCTGTGGATTTTTTTCTGACATTTCAATCTTTGAATGAAAGCTGCTGAGATTGTTAACTAATGCAAACTCTCTCTGCTGCAAAGTTTCTGTTGTTGCATCTTTGCCTCAGTGGATCTCTTGAGTTAATTCTCCACCACTAATCTCTACCATTAGCATGGCTGCAGTTGTCATTTGATGTGGATGTCAAGCAAGTTGATATTTCTAACCCCAGTTCTCATCCAGTACTTTTTGTTTGAATACTGTTATTGTACCAGTTTAGTTCTATGATTTTATGATTTTATTTGGATTCATTTTGCAGTAGCTTTGGGTGAGAGGCAAAATTACACAGGAAGACTTCCTTTTCGTTATGAAAAAATATACATATATATTATATTGGAGGTGTTGTTTGAGATTTTATTTTTCTTTCACAGACTTTTTGGGGTTTTGATGGCTGAATTGGTGCTGGATCCCGTTATCACAATGCTCTCTATTGTAAAGAATTTAAAATTTGCTTTTGATTTATTATTTATGTTTTTTTTTCTCTCATAAGATAAATTATTATTTTTATTTATTACAGAGATAAATGACCTTCACTTCAAATACTGTCCTCTATGTACTCACGTTTTGGTTTCATGACTTTGAGTTATAATAACTTAAGTACTCCTGTGAAATGCCTGTCCACATCTTTTCAGTTTCTGCCTGCATGACTGGATGCAATGTTTTCAAGTGGCTTGGAAAAGACACTCGTCAACTGATATTAAGTGTCCCACACCCCTCCCCAACCCCTCTGCCCCCTCCCCTTTACTACTCACCCATATGACAGTGCTTTTGGGCTTCCTCCACAGACACCACCCACCCCAATCTACAATTCCCCGGCTCCCAAAAACTGTGGCTGATCTTTTTGTTTTTCTTTTTTTTTTGCGTGATTTCATGGTTTCTTTGCTTGTACATAATTGTTCCGTTTGAACAACAACAACAACTAAAATCTCACACCGGCCCTCAGTTATTCTGAGCAAACTCTCTATTGACTCTTGACATGTTCAGGTGAGATTTGCGGCTTCAGGATCCATGGGCAGAATGTCCCCTTCGAAGCAGTGGTCCTGGACAAGTCCACTGGCGAGGGGGTCATCCGGGCCAAGGACAAGCTTGACTGCGAGCTGCAGAAAGAGCACACCTTCACCATCCAAGCCTACGACTGTGGAGAGGGTCCCGACGGTGCCAACATGAAGAAATCCCACAAGTGAGTCGACTTCCGTTCATACAGTGGATTCAGAAAGGTTATGTCTCTTTGATGTTTTCACGCAGCCTTATGCTAATTCATTCAAATGTTAAAATTTAAATGTTTGATCATTTAGTAAATAATGACCTCTTGTTAACGGGAGTTGGCCATTCTTTATCATGCCCAATCAAACACCTGAGGAAGTCACAACAGTAGAAACATCTCAGAGGTGATCAAGAGAAATGGGCTAAAAATTTCAAGTGTCATAGCAAATGGTCTGAATACTGATGTAATATACGCAATTCTTTTCACAATAGGTTTTCTGGGATTAAAGCAGTTAGTTGAGTTGGTCCTGTCCAAAAGGATCTTGCTCCAGCAAATGACAGTGGAATAAATCTTGACTGTAAACATTAACTAAAACCCGCCATCTCATATCTGTGTAGGATAATTCAAGGACACTTACTTTGTTTGGTGCAGTTCATATGAGATCTGGTGTATTTGCCTGTTTTGTGATGTGAAACCAAAGATCAACCACACAACACTGTGACAACGGACACATGCTGTGATTTTTACTGCAAATTGTAAAGCTTGATTACTGTCAAATTGGTGAGTTGATTATGGGACCTGTTTAGGGAGTGATGTTCAGAGCAAACCATATAATTATCCAAATTCAGTTGGTAGCTATGGCAACATGAATGAAGGGAGCTAGTTTTGTTTAATTTCTTTTTGTTAATTCCCTTTGTGCGTGTTACAGTTGTCAGAAATTCACAATAGCAGCAAAAAGACATTGCAATTAAAGAAAGGCATCAAACAGCAAAGTGCTTCATATTAGAGATTTCTAAATAGATCAGACGCTGATCATTATTGGCCAGTTTGCTGTTGAGTGTAGAAACTATATTATTATATTAACACATGGCAAAATTGATGATGATCTCACTTATAGATTGGTATCTATGCAGCTAACAAATATGATTTGGGTATCCATACTCCATATGCATACATCTCTAGTGACCACAAAGTAGCTATTCAACATACTGTATGAGATGCTTCCTTTTCATCCTGATCATTCCTGTCTGTGATTATTCTCATCAGTATAGGATTGTTTGCCAAATCAATAAGTCTCTTCTGTTGCTACAGTTTAAAGAGTCAGTGTGAACATGTCGGCATCTACTGTGATCATCACCCTAACCCCTAGCCCTATTAAAACAATCCTGCTTCTGTATTTTTTTCACCATTTCATTTCAAAATCAGCATAAGGTGTGACAGTAGAATCTTTTTCTGTGGTTAAAAAATGTCTTTGAACACTGGCAGCTAACGGCGGCCTAACTTGTACGTGTTCCCATCAGGGCCACTGTCCACATCCAGGTGAACGATATCAACGAGTATTCACCGGTGTTCAAGGAGAAATCCTACAAAGCCACCGTCATTGAGGGAAAGAAATACGACAGCATCCTGAAGGTGGAGGCAGTGGATGCCGACTGCTCGTTCCAGTTCAGCCAGATCTGCAACTACGAGATCGTCACCCCCGATGTGCCCTTCACCATCGACAAAGACGGTAAGGACGTCCACGTAGCAGCCTTGTCGGAGGGGGGAAAAAGCTACAGGGTGCCCCCCTGAGAGCCACGATTTCATCGACACACATCAAATTGTCTATTGATCCGGGTAAACAATGGTGACACAAGACTGTCATTTAAAATTCTCCGCAGCTTGTTGAGACAGCGACAGTCTCCTTCAAATGTCACCCAGGTTTGTAAGTCAATCCTGTGCGGCCGGAGGATTATTTATTTGTGTCTGGTAAAACAAAATTAAAGATCCAGAGAAGAAAGACATCAGATATCTGATTTGAGTCGACATGGTGACAAAGAGGAAATATGAACAGGTGATAATGTGGCAAGAACAATCAGTCTGAGGATGCATAATGTTGGTGACAGTGTTCAACTGTGACAGATAATTAGTGTTTGGGTGATTTGAAAAAAAAAAGAAAGAAAGAAAAAAACCCTGAGACGGCATCTGATCTTGTTAGTGTTAGGCAAATCCCATAATCTTCCCCTAACAACTGGAATACTAATTAGATACACTCGGTAATAAACTCTCAGTCTAGCATTTAAATGAAAAAATGCAAAATATTACATTGTCAAAACATTATGTGAGAGACATTGGATGACTTTTTGGTGAACTGATTTTGGTGTGACAGTTTCTCTTTGGCTGTTCCATGTGAAATACGCCTGAGAAGGTTTATATACCTGTAGTGTTAATTGTTTTTTGTCTCACTCGGGTGCCTATCACAGCTGCTGCAGCTGTGAAATTGAACAAAAAAAGCTGCCGACCCACCTAAACACTGTTTTTGTTTTGTTCCTGCTTTGCTCAGGCTTCATCAAGAACACAGAGAAACTGAGCTACGGCAAAGAGCGCATGTATAAGCTGACTGTGACCGCCTACGACTGTGGAAAGAACCGCGCTTCTGAGGACGTGCTGGTCAAGATCAGCGTCAAACCCACCTGCAAACCCAGCTGGCAAGGTATCAAAGCTCTCCTCCGCTCGCTGTAGCTCCCTCACTATCACTGGTTCAGGTGTGTTTCTGTGTCGAAAGAGTCCACTCAGGCTGCCGTTGTCCAAGAAATGATTTAACTCCTTTAAGCCACGAGGCCTTTTCTCCTGTTTTGAAAGAGCTGAAGCACTTCTTAACGAGTAATTAACATTGACAGCCCCTGTATTGACTCATCTGTCGTCTACGCTGTGCTGAAGGACATCTTTTCACTCCCCCCCCCCCCATCTCTCTTCCTCTTGCAGGCTTCAATAAGAGGATTGAATACGAGCCTGGCACAGGTAGCCTGGCCCTTTTCCCCAGCATACACTTGGAGACCTGTGATGAGCCAATCACCTCCATCCAAGCCAGCATTGAACTGGAGACCAACCATATCGGGAAGGGCTGCGACCGTGACACTTACTCTGAGAAGTCGCTGCACAAGCTGTGCGGTAAGTAGCTAGTGCACTAGAAATGGTCATCAACAATAAAATCAGAATTTAAACCGGAATTCATTCTGTCCTCTTTGGGGTTTTTTTGTTCATTTGTTTGTTGCTGTTTTATTAGGAGCCAGCTCCGGCACAGTGGAGCTCCTCCCTGCACCCAGCAGCTCCGTCAACTGGACGGTCGGGCTGCCCACTGACAATGGACACGACAGTGACCAGGTGTTTGAGTTCAATGGTACCCAGGCCATCAAGGTCCCTGACGGTATGGTGAGCACCAGCCTGAAGGAGCCCTTCACCATCTCTGTATGGATGAGACATGGCCCCGGGGCCCACGAGAAGGAGACCATCCTCTGCAACTCTGACAAGACAGGTAACGTTTCAGCCGAACTGGAGTGTGTCACTGGTCCATGTTGACATTGGTGGACTATAAAAACGCATGAAAACACATTTATTGGCAATACTTCTAATACAAAAACTAATAACATGGATTTTGTTGTGAATAAACCTTTTGCTTAAATAAAAAGCAGGATCAGAGGTTTCAGAAAAAATACTACAACTGAAACTAATAGCATACAAGTATTGCATAGACCAGACACACACACTCAATTAAATCAGCAGCTTGTGAGGTCTATTGAAGGAGTCAAAACTCTTGTTTCATTCTTCTGGCATTAACTGGAAGACTCATTATCGCTGCACATATGGTGTCTGAAAATATGCTGTTTCTATACCTAATAAAAATCATTGTTACTTCAGGCTATAATCAGTGTTGGAGCGCAGCTGGCCGACTTACACATTTCAAACACCTTCTGTCGAGTGCTCGTCGACCTCTCCATCGATGTCACTCACTGTAAATTTTGTGTGTGGTCACGAGCTCCTTGATCTTCTCGACTGTAAATTCGGTGCCATGGCCCGTGAGGCGGGGGGAGGCGCAGCTCATCAGCTTCTGTTCGACTGCTTATATAAGAAGGATTACATCAGAATGGCTGCACCCGGGACAGGAAGCTCCCGGACCATGATCTCAGCACCATTCATGACCTCCATTCTACACAGCGTGTGCCTCACACAACCATGAATGTGTCTCACTCTTTTCATTTCTTTCTCATTCTAGTCTTTCGTTCTTAATAATGAATCAGGTTAATCTGTAAGTCGTTTTTAAGTTGATTGTGCATCATAATTCACCAGCATGTCTCTGAATTAGTCCAGTCAGCCATAAATATGGTTTATATTATGATAAAAGCAAACCGACGAATCTGAATATACGTTTTTCAATGAAAATTGTTAATTTTTGAAATGATACATTTGTACTGACCTCATGCTAGTTGCTAGTAATGCTAGTAATTGTCTCACACCTGACTGCAGTTCATTTTGCATTGTCGGTAGATATTAATATAGTCATGATTGCCCATCAGTATGGTTAATGAATAGCAAACCAGAGTCCATATTTTTTAAACCTTCAGCCTTTGAGGTTTGCTAAGGACTGAAGTTCACAGTCCATTTAAATAATCTAAACCTACAACCTGATGTTCTCTAATTTTAGCGCATAATATCACATGACATTTTCTGAAGACTAGGGCCCCATTGATACATTTCAAGGCATCTTAATCCTTGAACAAAGTGTTTGGTACAAAGATAAAATGTGCAGATGAGTTCTTACTTTTTGATGGCTACCTCTTGTAAAGTAAGCTACGGTTGCATTTCCAGCGTAGAGAGAAATAAATACTGTATTTTAAAAGGAAATTGGTTGTGGAACTGGTTTCAAAAGCATCTTCAGAGACATGTTAACGCGTGCTGTAAAACCACCAAAGCAAGATGGGCATAATTGTCGTGAGCTGATGACAGATCCCAGGAGTTACACATTGGAAATGGGATTATTGTTTTTTAATCATCAAGCAGATGGTTATGAGCTTCAGCTAACATGTGCACTGTGGAGTCGTTATTAGTTAATATGGAAATATAATACCTCACAAAGCTCACACAAAATGTACAAATTCTATTATCTTACTGTGCAGTAGCTGCTTTTATCACTGCTTCTTAAAGCTTAATGTTAACAATGGTAATAAGTGTCGTCTTTTCATTCTCGTGTTGGGCCACTTGATTATAAATTGTCCCCACTTATGTGTTTCTCAATTTCTCAAGTCCTGATCTCTTCTATCTTCTCCTCTGCAGAGATGAACCGACACCACTACTCTCTCTACGTCCACAACTGCAGACTGATCCTTCTCCTCCGCCAGGATCCATCAGAGGCAGAGAACTACAAACCAGCAGAGTTTCACTGGAAGCTGGACCAGGTGAGCCACTTCTAGTGCTAAAATGTGTGCAAATCGAAACATTGATGCCCTGTGATCACATGATATCTGTGAATACACCTAGGTGGAGTGCACTGCATAACTGTCACAGCCTGGATTTCAGCTCATCCTTCCCTCTGTTGTGCCGTTCCCAGGTGTGTGACAAAGAATGGCATCACTATGTGCTGAATGTGGAGTTCCCCACCGTGTCTCTGTTTGTGGATGGGACCACCTTCGAGCCCTTCCTGGTCACAGAGGACTACCCACTGCATCCCTCCAAGATTGAAAGTCAGCTCACCATTGGTGCCTGCTGGCAAGGTAAACCTATGAAGAAATCTGTAGGGATTATGCAGACTTAAATGAGTCATCATTTTCTTGTTTGACAGAGTATTTATTCCCAAATGTGTCGGAAGCAGAAGAAAAATGTTGAGACTGATTCAGCCATTTTGTCAACTGGTAAAAAAGATACTATAATGCTGCCTGGCAAACTACGATTCCCTCTGATTAGAGCTTACATAAATTCTAGTGTGCATGTTGTTTTATTGTCAGACAGAATTAACTCTTTTAAATTCTCAAATAATGCACCATGACCTTGTGTATAGCATCTGAATCTCTCCTGCAGATCCTCAATCTTCCTCCCTGTCTCTCCCTGCTCTCTTGTTTCTGTCCTTTACAGACAACTCAAGACATGACAATGACACTGAGACAGTCTCTGAGCCCACCTCAGGTTGCTCAAGTCTTTCCCTTACTCCTCAGATATGTCCATGTGTCCACAATGTCCCACCACGCTAACTGCATCCTCATGCCATTTCGACTAGAATGATTTTAATACATTCTAGATGCAGATCAGTTTCATAGCATGATACAGAATGAATGACACAGGTTTGGGTTTTATGATGCCTTATCATTTATTATTATTTCATTTGTAGTTTTTTATTTTTTTCCTATATTTTTTTTTCCATCCCTCATAAATTATATATTGTTCTTACTGCAGCAAAAGGGCAGTTGTTTTTCACCACAGCCTGACACAGAAGCAGAACAGAAATAGACATATAATGAGCACAAAACTCTGACCTGGCAGCAGCATTTTGGACGCACAGGCTCTTCTTTCAGAGCATGACCTTGGGGTCATAAGCAGGAGCTTCTCTGTATCAGATAACGGAGCTACAGCAGCACACACACAGACACAGTGACCTTGAGATGTGGAAGACCAGATTTGTTTGTGCGTCTGCAGTGGTGCAGATTTATGCTCATTATGGTTCAGTAAGAAAACATGACGCGATCGTTTTACCTCTGATTCATCAGGGCTGATGCTTCTCACCAGAATACTCAAACACTCACTCATAATGATAATGACATTTCTAGGCTCCAAATTTACAATCATTTTGGTGCATTTTGACTATTTTGCAGTCCTTATGAAGGTTCCATTATAACACAAGGTGACTAAAGAGGATTCATTTCATCACTGTCTAAGATGATCCCTTCCTTTGAGTTTCCTTTTTTTTCTGTTGATGCCATTTTTTCCCACAGTAAGGCAGCAGTTCACACTGTTAATGCAGGTGTTGCATGTGTCTCCAGCTTGTATGAGCTCATCCATGACTTTTCTGTCTCGCTCTCGGGGCCTCAGGCCTTCTAAGGGCACACATACTAACTTGCATGAACGCCATTCACACCAGTTTTGCACATTGAAAGGGCATGCTTGAATCGCCAGCCCAGAAAAGGTGAAGTCTGTGTTATGTCCACTCGAGTACCTTCTTCTTATGTATGTGTCACTGTTTTCTTCTCTGCATCTCCATCCTGATCTATCCAGGCGGAAACGCTCGCATGGCTCAGTTTTTCC
Organism: Trachurus japonicus; assembly: GCF_045865225.1. NCBI lineage: Eukaryota > Metazoa > Chordata > Actinopteri > Carangiformes > Carangidae > Trachurus > Trachurus japonicus. Next base: position 17,909,215 of record NC_140913.1, on the reverse strand, counting down.
GGGGCAACCTGGCGGGGCTGATGATCCGCTCTGGCAAGCTGGAGAACAAGAAGGTGATCGACTGTTTGTACACTTGCAAGGAAGGCCTGGATGTGCAGCTGCCTGAGGAGGTCGCTTCAGCTGTCAAGGTAAGGAGGGCTAAGAGCTTCAGAAACACTCAGTGTCAGTCAGACTGGATATCAGTGTGTTTGTAAGGTCTAACTGAGTTTAAGGTTTTTAGGCTTGTGACCCTTCAAGGGGAAGCAAAGTCTTCTCTCACTACAGACACTGAAAATAAAGAATAATACATTATTATCTCTCTTGTCATTTGAAGCATTTAAAGGTCCCAAGTTAAAAAGAAACAAATAAAAAAACATGAGCTGGTGCTTTACCACCTCCCTGACAACACACTCTAATACATGTGTGGGTGTAAAAATGAAGCATGGCTTTAAAGAGGAACTGTGCAAGATTTTTACCTTAACTACGCTACATTTGACCTTAATTCAACAGCTTCAGAGAACTGTGATGGTTAAATAAATGACTTGTGCCTCTGACCTGGTGTCCCAGCACTGTGACACAAACGTGTCTTGTAACCCCGTAACCCTCTTGTTTATGACAGATGAGACTACACAACTATACATGTAAAACATATATGATCAATAGCGTTATCTACCGCTCCATGGATTGCTTTCTCACTCAAAAACAAATACACATGGCCGGGAGGGGGGTTAGCAAAACGGCAGAAAAGCGACCAGGCTTGCATAGTTCCCCCCCTAAGAGACAAAGTTCCCTCAAATGACGCAGTCTGTCACCTTGTTTTCTCCTCTCAGGTGGAGTTCAACCCCAACCAGTCCTCTCTGACCGTGGAGGGTGACGACATTGACGCCTTTGACAAGGTCATGCAGCACATCTCCTACTTGAACTCCCGTCAGTTCCCCACCCCCGGCATCAGGCACCTTCGCATCTCCACCACTGTCAAGTAAGCAGCAGGAGCCGACAATTCTTCACCACTTCTCATCATCTTCTCTGCTCAGCCTCCGTCATGACACTTCATGTGTCAATCCGCATTAGCCTAATGTTAATGAGACAAGTTCTTTCTGCCTTATAGAGGCTTCTTCTTTTCCTCCAAATATGAAGATGGTTGTTGAAGTAAAGTAGAGGTCAAGAGTTACATCTGATTTCCATAACAAAGAGAGTAAACATGAGATTTTTGGTGTTGGACAATGACAGACAGAACAGCTTTGTGATGCTGTATTTTGTTCTCTTTATCTCTTTGATCTATTCAGAGAGTGACATCTGAGTAACAAAGCAGCAGTGCATTGACAGATAATATACTGTATATGTGAATGTATTTCGACAAGGCCAAAAGATCCGTCCCAGTTAGTGTTGCAGTTAAATATTCGTTCTTCTTGTGCATATGAACAAATCCAATTCTGCTTGTACCCACAATTTTTACCACATCCCCAGACAATGATGTCACTATATATTACGTTTGCTATCAAACTGTACCAATCCATTGATCCCCAGCCACCTAATCAGGATTGACATAGCTAGCTTTGACAGCAGAGGGAGAACCAGTTCATAACAGATCATAAAAGACCGAGGTACAGATATTCAAACTTCAATCTTTCCCACAGATGCTTCAACGAGGACTCCTGTGTAACGGTGCCAGATGCTGAGGGTTATGTGATGGTTCTGCAGCCCGAAGAACCCAAGATCAGCCTGAGCGGCATTGACCACTTTGCCCGCAGCGCTGCCGAATTTGAGAGCCAGGAAGGCGTGACGCTGTTCCCCGAGCTACGCATCGTGAGCACCATCACCCGCGAGGTGGAGGCCGACGCTGAGTCTGAAGCCCCAGAGGGAGCTGATGATGATCCTACAGGTAAGAGAAACACACACAGAATGCCAAAGTAAACCTTGTTAAATGTTAAAGGCAATTTGTAGATGGAGAAAACCTATTTTCTGGGTGATTGTTTGTATTGTTCACTTAATAACCTGCTCATCCCCTGAGTTATTCACACTGACTTCCCACTTCAACGCTGTCATGTATGGAACCTATCTTCTGAACACGGTGAATGTACAGTCGGTAGCTGTGTGACATAGAGTAGCTGCAGAGGATTATGTCTGGAGGACGAAGGGATTGGACACACAGAGCAAGAGGGAGGGAGCGAGAAGAGAGATAAGTTGTTTACCACTTTATGGGAGGGGTCAGTTGACCAGGCGCGCCATCTGTCAAGCCTGTATATGAGCTGAGAGGCAGCGAGACAATAAACATACACCGAGGTTGACACAGATACCGAAAGATATGATGTCCTGTGTTGAACAGCAGGCCGTACACCGATCACCAAAACTGTGATGCACTGTGAATTCTGACACCAGGACCAGCAACTTCTTCTGCAGTTTGCGCAACACTAGCACATCTGTGGCATTGGACCACAGAGGGCCACAGGGGGCCAGCCTTTGCTCCCAAGTCCCCCGGTTCATTGCTGTTCCTTCCTTGGACTACTTTTAATAGATACTGACCACTGCAGACTGGGAACACCCATCAAGTGCTGCAGCTTTTCAGATGCTCTGACCCATTCGTCCAGCCATCACAATTTGGCCCTTGTCAAACTCATTCAAATCTTCACACGTACCCATTTTTCCTGCTTCTAACACATCAACTTTGAGGACAAAATGTTCACTTGCTGCCTAATATATCCAACACACTAACAGGTGCCATGATGTCATGAAGTGTCCTTCAGTGTTATTCACTTAAACTGTCAGTGGTCGTAATGTAATGCCTGATCGGTGCATGTGAGAGATGTGATGCCATGACCTGCATTATCATGCCCCACCTTATACAACAAGCTATCACAGCAGATGAATAATCACTTAATAGAAGTCAAAAGGTGCAAACTGTATGTGGAAGAAATATGAATTAGTTTCATATGATAAATGAAGAAGGCATGCTGGCCTCAGCTGCCTGAGTAACTAAAATATGGTCAAATTAAAAAGAAATATTAAATCGGTACCTTTCATTTGTATCTCTTCTGCTCTCCATGTTTCAGATCTCTCTATTTAATAGTGAACAGACAAGCAGAAGATATATTACTGAACATAAACCTCAAAGTTATACTGAGCAACATCTTTGCTGTTCACAGCACTATTTTCAACCTGCAGGTATTTGTGATGAAGGACACGTATGATAGTGTGTGGTATTATAACAGAGCTATATCAGCACTGTTGTATCTGCTCCACACCACTAATGATCATGACCAGGACGCTCACTCATTCTTCTCTTCTCTTCTCTTCTCTTCTCTTCTCTTCTCTTCTCTTCTCTTCTCTTCTCTTCTCTTCTCTTCTCTTCTCTTCTCTTCTCTTCTCTTCTCTTCTCTTCTCTTCTCTTCTCTTCTCTTCTCTTCTCTTCTCCCTCCACCATTAACCGTCAAAGTTTGACTGATCTCTAAAATAAGAAACCTAACTTTCTTACTCTCTGCTCCAAGTTATAATTGAACAACTTGGTAACTTGTCTTTTCACCTGTAAAGTGCAGCCAACTGGAAATTTCACAAGTTCAGGAAAAGATTTAAGTCCTGAGACAAAGCTGTTCGACCTGTGTCATCCTTTACAGATATTTTGTGTGTGTGTGTGTGTGTGTGTTGAACACTAATGGCAAACTTGCTCATCACAGCGGACAATCGTACATTTGTGTCGAGCCCTTCAACTCATCACTGTGAACATTTTTTCTTGTCGTCTATTCAGTCCAAGAGACAGTGGTTTCAGAGGAGATCATGCACAACCTGGACACATGCGAAGTGACGGTGGTGGGAGACGAGCTGGACGGCGAGCATGAGGGCCTGGAGGTGGACATGACCCAGCTGCAGCAGCGCGGCCTGGAGATGAGCTCCTCTAACCTGGGCCTCGTCATCACCGGTACAGAGCACAGAGCACAGCTTCACGTAGAAAGGAAACGCTTTATTATCTGTTTAATGCTGAGACTTTAAAAATAAACAAAACAAATGGATTCATTTATCCTGGATGTGTGTAGGCATTTAAACTTAAGACATTCGAACTGTCAGACACAGTGATTTGAGGTTTGAGGAGGGCAAAACTAATCCCCCTCATTATCTCTAAATCATGATAAAATCCCACATTTATATTGCTCAACATCACTCTGCTTTGCTATAATATGAAAGCGTTTTCTGTCGATTGCTTGCTGATCATGTATCTTTTTGACACAAGCTCCTCTCTGTGTTCCAGGGGTGAACACCATGGCCAACTACGAGCAGGTCCTGCACCTCATCCGTTACAAGAACTGGCACACCGAAGCTCTTTTTGACAGGAAATTCAAGCTGGTCTGCTCTGAGCTCAACGGTCGCTATATCAGCAACGACTTCAAGGTTGAGGTATGACGGATCATTTGTTAGTTGTTTGCAAGTCGTGCCCTCACATAACTAAAGCAATTTCATCCTCCTATACCGGACTTCAGCTTCATCTGTCAACCAGGGTGTGAAACTGTTGTCTCTGTGCATTTTCTCTCTCCAGGTGAATGTAATCCACACAGCCAATCCCGTGGAGCATTCTAACAACGCCATGGTGCAGCCCAATTTCATTAACCCCGTCCATCATGCCTCTGTGGATCTCTCTGGTCACAACCTGGTCAACGCTCACCAAGCCTCAGGTACTGCGACATAGAAGCTTGGTGTGAAATGGCAGGGTTTAAATGCAATACAGTTTTTTTCTGTGTTATATCATACGAGCCAAGACTAGAATAGCACAAACAAACACATTCTGGTGTAACACTGACTATAGATTGTTGTTTTTTGCCTAAACACAAAATTTCTTCACCATTTAATGAATAATTTGATGGTATTTAAATTGACAGCAGCCTTCTCCCAGTAGCTGCATTTATGTATCTGTTGTAATCTGCTTAATTGTGCTGTAGAAAAAAATGTTTGGCCTCTGAAAAGGTCAAGCATTACTGTAGAAGGATTACAGTAGACTAATGAGAAGTAGGGCACGCATTAAACTGACTGTTTCACACAAGTTTAGGGACCACACTTTAGAGCTGTATATGACATCTGTGCGGGTGGTGCTCTGAGCACAACCTTTTATTCCCTGGCTTCAGTAATCTTCCAGGTTGTCAGACTCACTAAGCTTGCCACTGCACAGGAGAGGCTCTTTTCTGCTAATATGGAGCAAAGTGGAGCAGGTTGGCAGGAGACAAGCAAAACTATTTAACCCTCTGGAGTCAGAGTTGATGTTTGTTTTGTTTTTTTTTAACTGTTCTGCACACGCTCCGTAATGTGTAAATCTGTCACTCAAAGTAACACACAAAGCCACGAGATAATACACATCTTTTGTTACGATCATCCAGAATATGATCAAAGCTCTGTTGTAAAACATATTGTAATAAGCTGCTGAAAATGGAAGAAATAACTTTAAACTTTAATCTATATAGGCCCATATTTGAATGGATTTTATTATTCATTTTTTCATTGGAAATCTAACTGGGAATAATGATTGTCATAAAATCTTTTTTTTTCCTCATATGGCTATATAAATTAAATAATTTTATGTAAATAAAACATTTATTGTATTCCATAATGAATAGACAGACCCCACACTCTGAATGCACTGACATCAGAGCTGGCACACTATTAACCTGAAGCCTAGAAGCTGAGTCTCCCCACATTAATAAGCTGTAGCTGTGTTTTTATAAATCTACATCTGACCTGTCATTTAATGTTGTTTATTTCCTCACAGTGGTTCCCAGCGCTGCCACCATTGTCATTGTGGTGTGTGTCAGCTTCCTGGTGTTCATGATCATCCTGGGTGTGTTCCGCATCCGAGCCGCACACCAGCGGACCATGAGGGACCAGGAGAACGGCAAGGAGAACGAGATGGACTGGGATGACTCGGCTCTGACCATCACCGTCAACCCCATGGAGGTAGGAAGGGAGGAACGCACCTCCATGTGTAGGGAGGCAAAGCTGTTTTGATGATTAACCAATGAAATCGAGCTTCAGTGCTCACGGAAATGTGGCTGCGTTGCAACTCAGACAGCTTTTCACCTGCTAATGCTCTCTGGGTGATGTTGTAACTGTGCCCTAGTTTTATCTGAGCTCTCATGATTGAAAGTCGTGTGGGGAGGCAGGGTGGAGGAGACTTTGTTGTGGGTGTTGGACTTGGTGCAGTTTCACCCGCTAATTTAAATAAAATAATAATATTTGGTTTACAGTGGTGCAGACAGTTAGTCATGAACACATATACAGTACATACACTCAGCTCAAAAAACAGATTTGATTAGTGAATGAGTGTGTGGGTAGAATATCAACATTTTGCAGTTGATTGATACTTTTTTTTAATATTGCATTTGCAACTTCACGTCTCTGTAAGTTTGACTTTTTTGTTCAACAACAGCAAAAGATAAAGAGAAACTGATGATTGTTTCTCTCGAGCATCCAACAAAGCTCTAGTGGGGACTTTTGTTTGTTTCATCCTTTTGATATCATCAGAACCAGTTGGATGAGTGTGTTCTGTGCAGTAAACTGACACGTTGCTACATAATGTCCACATATTGAAGCTGAAGTTTGTAAACAGTCAGGTTTTATTGCCACCAGGGCCAAACCACTAGTATAGGGCAGTATGGTTGGAATCACCATCACAATATTTATCACAGTATATTTTACAATATCAATATCATATTGCATCAATGAAGAACATACTTTATATTCAGGGTGATCAATTTTATGATAGCACTGAGGATTATTTTATCTGTAGTTTATGTGGTATATCACCAGTTACTGTGAAACTGGACCATGAGTCGATGATGGATGATGTAGGTAGTTAATTTGTTATTTTCTGTTGTTGTTCGCTCTAAGATCTGCACAGTACTTTCTTTAGTAAGTTTATAGAACAGACATTGGTATTGTGAATATAGATAATACTATGTCAGCTATTAATCTGTTTAGATGAGAAGCTGTTACCTGGATTGAAAATGAGTGATGATGAGAAAAATGCTGAAAAATATTTTGAAGGTTAAATAACTACTTGAGGCTTTTTAAATGTGTTTCTACAAGATGCATTTCTGTAAAATGTCAGGTGAGTCAGATCTTTGGCACAAGTAAGAGATATAATTTTCACAATAATTAACAGTAGATCATATCATGACAAGGAGAGAAAACACAAAAAAGTCTGATGACTCAAAGTTCCATCATTTTTTTTCAACAAAACCTTACAGTTTAGCACAAACAACTCCTCTCTCCCCCTTTCTGTCTCTAACGCAGACATACGAGGACCAGCACAGCAGCGAGGAGGAGGAGGAAGAAGAGGAGGAGAGCGAGGATGGAGAGGAGGAAGATGATATCACGAGCGCTGAGTCAGAGAGCAGCGAAGACGAGGAGGGCGCCGAGCCGGAGGACCAACAGGGGGCCAGCAGACAGCAGCAGCTGGAGTGGGACGACTCCACCCTCACCTACTAAAACACCACACATACACACACACATACACTTGCACACACGTCAGAAAAAACACACACACACACTACCCTCAACACAAGCTCTCTTACACACACACACACACATCACCAACCCACGCTTACTCAGATCCTCATAGTCACTGCTTCACACCCCCTTCTCCCACAGTTTCATGTCTAAGGAGCCATGATGTAAAAAAGAAAAAAAGAAAAAGAAAAACAAGAATTCCCTTCAGCATATATATGGTCAAGGTTTTTCTGTTGTTACCTTAGTGGTGGTACTCAGTGTAGTCTAGTCATCACCGGATTGCTGATTTTTACTGTTTATTTTTTTATTTATTATATTTTAATTCCCAGGAAAACTTGGCCTACATTTGTTTTGAACTGTGTGAGGAAGCCAACCCTGCACTTTTTCTTTTCTCTCAGACGTAAAAAGTTCAAATGGAGAATTTTTTTTTCCTGATGTATATTCTTGCCTAATGCTTTTAGATTTGTTTGCCGCTGAACTCACATATAGCTTTGACTTGAGTTTTCTTGACTTGTAGTCCACAGTGAAACAAAAATGATGCTTTTAACAAGTAGACCGCTTTTTTTTTTTCTTTTAGTGCATGAGGATATTTAACAAATCCTATGTGTAGAGAAATCAATTGCTTTTTAAAGATTTTGTAAATATAAAGAAACCATGTAATTAGTCTATGTGTTAGTGAAAGGCCTACTCAATCTAAAACGACGCAGTACGTAATGTAGAATTATTTGTGTCACAGAGGCTGTAGCATGTTGCAAAATTTCCGCAAAAAGCTGTTCCATCATGCTTGTACAAAAATGTCTGCTTCATGATGAGAAACCCAGGACTGTTCAGCGGAGGTTTCCATGACAAAGTGGTGTCTATTTTGTCTCTTTTTTTTGTTTTTCTTTCTTTCTTTTTTGTTTTTGCAAAGAGGAAAATCATAATTTCTCATAGGCAGGACTGGTTAACGGTTTCAGCTTCATACATGCTTTGCTTCGCTTGCACAGGTGGCAACGCTCTACTTCAGGTGTCACGTGTTATTTCATTCCCAGTAGATCTCACTGTTGTACAGATGGGATTTTTCGTAATGTTTCGAAATGTTCATGTACAAATCGACCTTTCATTTTTGTGTGTGGAGTGGTACAAACCCCAGACCAGCAGGTTCTGTAGTGCTGTTAATCTTGAAATATGGGTACTAACATTTCTGCCAGTGTATTTGGACAAGTAGAAAGATTTCCTCAGCAGCTTTAAAAGAAAAAAGAAAAAAAAAAAAGTCTTTTGCCCGTACCCCAGTCCTGCTGTGCTGACAGAAGTAGGGAGGAAAAAACCCTTCAAACTACTGGGAGCAGATTTATGTCAGAGTCTGGTTGAATAATGAAGTAGTCGGCATTGTTTTTGGGAGAGAAATGATTTGAAAGTACTTTTCAGGATCACTCTTTATTTTCTATGGCACGGCTATTTAACCTGAAATAATAATAATACATATATTTGGTGCATTTTATGGTATTTTCTTGTTGCATTGTAAACACTGATTGTAATCTCTGGAATTACAACTGAGGGTGTGCCTGCAGTAGGAAAATATTTTAAAATGAATCATCTTCTTGTTTGAATCTTTAAAATGAAATATTTTTTGCAGTAGACCACTAGATTTTATTGTACATGGAACTGTACTGTAGAGTTGTTCTAAGATATTTGTTTACATTTGGTAAACTTATTGTCCTTCTGGTACTAGTATAAAGCTTATACAATTAATTGGGAAAATGTGTCCAACCTCTATCTCCTCTCTGACATTGTTGTAACTATTTAGTGTGTGTCATGTTTTTTGGGTACCAAGCAAAATGTCAAAAATTTCCCAAACCTGCATTAATTGAATTCAGATCAGATTTGGGGGCATTGTAGTGAGCAGAATGTGGCATTATCAAGATTAGAAATGTTTAAGTTGTGAGTCTCATATTTTTGCATGCAGAATCACAGATCTATTTTCAGAGGCCAAATTTCAGTTCAGAAACACACAACAGGCTCTCATTGGAGACAGTTTCCAGGCTACTTGTGGGGATTTGTGTCACACAGTTGTGTTTTTACTTTAAGTTCACTTAATTTATGATTTTTTTTTTAGAGGTCTGTGGTGGAAATGTAGTAAACAGTCTCCCCTCCATGATGTCTCAGACTTGTGAAAAAGGAGGCCAGGTCTGAGCCGACTGAGATGGGAGTGCCTTTTGCCTTTTTTTTTTTTTTTTGATCATAGCGAAATTAGCAGGTCTAACAAAAATCCATGCTCTTTTATTTGTGGCATTTTTTTTTTCTTCTTTTTTTTTGTATTTGTTAAATGCTAGTTTTCTTACAGAGCTGGAGATTACGTTTTTCTTTCAGTTTGTTGTAATAATAGTCCACCGCTAGTTTTTATTAAAAGTGACAAACATTTCACATAGATGTCATGTGTCCATGTTGATGTGTAGAGGAAGTAGATCCATATTGTATCTTCTATAGATATTGTTCTAAATCATATTGACGGAATCCACCTTTAAAAAGATGCACAGTACATAATGAAATTGTTTTGGCAGTGTACATGGGTATACTGTTAACGTGTATAGTGGAAGGTAATTTTTGAACAGTGTCCTATTGCCTGAATTGTCGAGAAATGATCTTGAGGGCAGCATGAAATTCACAAGAGTTTAAGCCTGTCGACTCCGAAATTCTCAGTTTCATTATGTCAAACACTTAATGTCCACATGTCATCTACAGTTTAAAGTACAGTACCCTGGGTCACTGACAACGTGCACACTGACTCTGAAGTCAAGTCTCCACAGTGACTCCACCATCTCCAGTTTTCTGGGTTATATGCTTTCTGGTTAGCCCCTGGGCAAAGTGTCAGTTGGTTGAATTGAATGTCACTGCCTAACAAACTGAAATGCAGCCATACTGTAATAACACTAAGACGTAGGGGGGATTTACTTTGCATGAACCACAAAGTTTGTGTACGTTCCATGTGGGGTTGTGAGACTGGAGTGAGAAAGGAGACGTGATACACTACTGATTCTCATACTGTCTGTTTCACACGTCCACAACACTCCAGATATATATTTTTTTGTTTCTTTTCTTTTAAAAATTTGCTCAAAATGGAAGGTGACAGTGTTTTTTGAACGTTTGGATGCTTCCTTTGTGCTTGTTGGAGCTGCTCTCACTTTTCTACCAATTGAAAGGCAAATTGTAGTGAAGTTGATGCTTGCTCGCAAACAAAATAAAGGATGATGAGATGGGGTATAAGTTTGGTCTCCTTCTTGTTTTCCCTAAATCATCGCTCATACAGTCAATGTATAGCCAGTGTGCACTATGCTGGTGGTACACGCCCTAAGTAGTGCTGCTAAAAAGAGTCCTGAGCATTAGCTCCATCTGATGGTGAAAATGAAATACTCCAATACAATGTAAATTCATTTTGCTGCAGATTGTTTTTACTCACAAAGTAAATGGTTTCACAATTTAAACCAATACTGTAAACATTGGGAGGTTAAGTTCTACATGTTTTCAACCAACCAAACCTGAATATGAAATATATGACCCAGCACTTTACATGGTTACTGCTGGTTTAAAATTATAGTTGTCAAATGAAGCAGTTTGAAATGCTTTATAATCAAACAGTGCATGGAAAATGGACAAAATACCAAAGGCACCTGAAATTAAGGAGATAAAATATCCAGGATAAAGAATATACCTCCTAAATCTGGTGTCAGGCCTGTTGAGTGACCACAAGCTCTATTCATCAGACTGAATGACTCTCATGAGATGGCTGCTCACACCATCACAAGACCTGCACAGTGCTGAACAGATGGCAACAAATCCATCAAGTGGATTTGCTATCACATGCTATCACACTGCTGCCAGGCTGGTGAAAAAACTTGTTTTAGAATTATTTTAGGCTGATAAAGTCAATATTTTATTGAGACAGACTGATCAGAAAATCTGGAGTACATGCCGGTAATTATGTTTACTAACTGCAGAGCCATACTTCCATCTATTCCCATCTGACGCCTTTCAACTGTCCCACTTTGTCAAAATCATAATTTACATCTTCTGTATTTTCATCAGTTTCAAACCAGTTGTTACTGACGTGCCTGTGATTTCTATTTGAATGTGTTATTTCCTGCATCACATAGCCTACTGAATATTTTTAGCACTCGCACAGCAAATCAACATGTTAAAAATACCACTTGGATTTTCAGATTTCAGGACGGACACAGCAACCCAACAAAAAACACAGCAAAAATCACAACAGAGCAGTTCTCAAGAAGTGTCTGAACAATCCTCTACATTCACGTAAATGTCTTAATAATATTCAACAAATCATATGCTCGTACCTATAATACAATTTTACACTCATCTGGACAAATAAAAGACATTTACAAAAGTGGATGGGGTATAAAATAATACTATTAAAAAGTGTTAGCATCCACAGCGACACCTAGAAGTGCACTGATTATTTACAAAAAAATCACTGAACAATTGGCACATTTGTTTCTTGGTAATAACAAAGACGGAGTTAAAATGACTATGCTTTGGTTTTCACACCAGAGCTAGCTAAAGCCATGATTTTGTCTTCAGACCCTGAAAAAGAAAGCAAAACAAGGTACGGTAAACAAAAATGATCATAATACTCACACCCAACCAATAATAATAATAATGTGGTCCAACGTTTGTGTAAAATCATGTTCACTCTCACCTTGGTTTGCAGTCACTTTTTCAAACTGGCTCAGAGTAGCTGTAGCATTTTCAGTGAGAAATGTCTCATCCTCTGCAGTAAGCTGTCAGAACAGACACAAACAAAAATCATGTGTTGTTCATCTAAGCCCCAATCAGCTAATAATAACATGTTTCAAATGTTACAGCTTCCTCTGAAGGGAGATTTAAGGCTGCTGTAGCAGCTGGTGTGTCAGCCTAGTGTCACTTAAATGACTAAAATAAGTCAGTACAGCTTTAAGTGTTCACACGGACTGAGGAGCATAAGCCAGTGAATCATCCATCGACCTGTGGAAAAACATCACATATCTGCTGTGAGCACTCGTCACCTTCTCTCCCAGTTTTCTCAAGGCTGTGAGGATTTCCATCTTCTGCTGAGTGTACACATCCCGTGACAGTTTCCCCACCATGACATCGCGGTCCATCTGCACAGAATGTCACATGGCAGGTGGACAAATTTTAGACCAAGCAGTGCCGAAATAAACACTGAGGCATCATGGAGCAGAGCAGTAAACTCTACGGCAGTGTATGAAACAGAAATAAAAAGCAGAGATCTTCGATACTGTCACACAAACCTCTGCTAATCTGGTTCTCAGCTGTCCTGGCTGCTTCTTCGCAAAGAGTCGGATCACCTCTGGAGTTTTGAATGCTTGGCTGATGGCAGCCTGGATTGCCTGATGAAGATATTAAGAAAAAAAAAAGCTGTTTATGCCAGAATAGTTTAACCCTATGTAAGTCGTCCTTAATACACAGTTATTGTACACTATCCATGGATCGTGCATACCAGCTGCATCCCACTGAGTTCATCCACAAGTGTCATGTCTCCTGTCATGATCTTCTTCAAAGAGTCATTAAATTCACTCAGCTGTTCCAAGGTTTCCTTCTTTGTCTCCTCATACTCCTCCTCATCCAGGTCTTCTCTGAATTAAACAAATAGATGAGAGATTTAGAGGCACATGAGAAAATACTAAGAGCCTAAATGGTGTTTTCTGACACAATTGAGGTTGTTACTCCCCAGCTATAAGATGCAAAATGTTCTGATTGAGTAAACAGACTATACATTGGTGTGGGTGTGATGAATCTCACTACAAAGCACCTGCATTCCTCCAGATCCTGAAGCTGTTGCATCAACCTGTCAAGCTGCTCCTCCATATTCTGTCTCAGTTTTCCAGTTTCTGATTTCCCGCGTGAAGCCATCCTTCCAGATTAAACAGCGTTTCCAAACTAAGCAAAAAAGAAAACACAAAGAATAACAGGGATCAGACTGTGGCACACAGTACCAGGCAACTTTAATGTTAAGCTAACATGCTATATTTAGACCGTCTTCATGAGCAATGACTGTCATTGGTGGAGCTCAGCTAACCCGATAACAAAGTTGTTCAACATTCAGCTAGACATCATCCATACTGACAGACTGTGGGTGAAAGTATTTGCCTGAAGCTCAGGGCAACCTGTTGTCTTAACGAGAAAAGTTATTTAGTTAGCTTAATAGCTAGCTAGCATGCTAAAAGAACACATCTCACCGGACTCTTTGTAAACAGATGCAAATCAGCCTTGCGATGATTTAAACGTTTGCATCCGCTTGGAGATTAAATTACACAAGTAACGCGACTGAAACACGTTGAATAGATGTCCACAATAAAGAGCTATACTGTTAAATGCGCTTGTAAGGTGTTTAGTGTTTGTCGGAGCGTTTGTGATTGTGAACGTAGCTCGGTAGCGTGGGGTGCGGTGCAGGGTGCAGTCGGCTTCCTGCCCGAGCACATCCAATCCGTTTCAATGTAGTCTATAGCGTCAGAGCCGTAGACTGGCTCTGATACATGTATCCATGCTCTAAAAGCGTCCATATTACAGGAAGCAGGGGACGCATTACCGAGCAGGTGACCGCCGCTAATTCTCACGGTACTTCAACGAGTATTTGCATTACTTTAACGCTTTCTTTGTCGTCCACACTTCGCTTTATTGGTGTTTTTTGATCGCCGAGGCGTCCCGTACGTCCATCTCTGTGGCAACCGTCAAGGTTGCGTTCGTTGCATAGTTACGGGCGAAGCAAAGTTAGCTGTGGTTTCTTAATAAATGACAGCGCTAAAACGCCATTGGTTATTGAATCTTGTATAGACAATACATAACTCCCTCTGCTTACAAAGATGGAGACTGTGACCCTGGTAGACCGCCAACAAACTGTAGTCTTTGTCTGTGTTGTTGTTGTAGTGTACACTCAGCTCCACTATGAGGCATGGAGGCTCAAGATATAACCCCAGTGGTCCTGCTGGCTTGTGGTTCATTCAACCCCATCACCAACATGCACCTGAGGATGTTTGAACTGGCTCGAGATCATCTGGAAGACACAGGTTGAGTGAAACACAAATAGTATGACCTTTCAGAGTGACACATCCTGGATGTCTTGGGCTCTCCCAAATTACACAAAAAACACACTTGCTCACTCATCTGTCTTGATATTGTAGTAATGCAGGTAGTGTTCATTATTTACCTGGATGCTGAGACTTTCTCTCTAGATGAACTGGAGATTGTTTGTGGTGCTCTGCTCATCATAAGACTGAAATAAAATCAAAAACCATTTCACAACACTGTGAACAAAGGAAATTCAGTTCACCTCCATAGTGTCGGATGGGAGAAAGAAATCACAGACGAAAGGCTTTTTAAACCCAGGCAATGAAACCAGCACATTTAGATCCTTTTAGAAGTAGAAATATAAGGTTTAAAAAAGCTGTAAAAGGAGCAGCTGTGGTTCAAGAGATCGGGTAGGTTGTTAATTGTTCAGTCCCTCAGTCAAAGTGCCCTTGGGTAAAACACTGAACCTGGATTTTCTCCCACTGATTAGACAGATCACTGTGTAGGCTACTAGAGACACAAATGTGTTTTTGATAGAAGTGATTATATAAATGCAGTCCTTATTCCAAATACTCCACATAAAAGTTCAGCATTAATCATTTTACCTATGTATAAATACATCTTATCCCCTGTCAGAGTTGTTTCTTATATATAGTATTATATACAGTATATTATTATTCCTGCTGATTATAGCTGGTCATGTTAGGGCAACTTGCTACTGCGACTGCAATGCAGTGATTGGTAGTTTAACACATAAGAAGAATGCATCACATTTTACTAACTGATGTCAAACTTTCATCTGAAAGGTTAATTATACCTGTCAAGCAAATAAAGTGGAGACAAACATGTCGGCTAGGTTAATCCTCCAGTCAGTGCCCCTGACCAAAGGCACTGGCTCATAATCTGGAGTTGGTCCCCGGGCGCTGCACCGTGGCTGCCCACTGCTCCTCAGGGATGGGTTAAATGCAGAGAAAGAATTTCACTGTACTAGCTGTATATGTGACCAATAAAGTACCTTTACCTTTACCTTTTAGAAAAACACCGAACTATAACATAACAAAAAAAAAAACATATTTCAATATTTGACCCTATCAACTTTGATGATATATTGTCATATTTCACCTCTGCTAGGTTCCACTAGAGGCAAGTAAGTGTATTATTGTGATTGCATATTTGAGTGAACTCACCCCCAACAACAATTCTTTTTAATTCATCAAAGTGGTTTAGTCATGCACATGCTGTGTGAGTAAAATTCCTAGTTGCTCTGCTAACCCCAGCTTCTATGATGCCATTGCACTTTTTGATCACCTGTTTAATCCCACTTCTTCTCTTGTGGGATTAAGGTCAGTTCAGGGTGGTGAAAGGCATCATCTCTCCAGTGGGCGATGGCTATAAGAAGAAGGGTTTGATTGAGGCCTCCCACCGCCTGGAGATGGCCAGATTGGCCGCAGAGACTTCAGACTGGATCACAGTGGATTCCTGGGAGAGCTTGCAGCCTGAATGGGTGGAGACAGCAAAAGTTGTTCGGTGAGTTGCTATGTTATGTCACTGACGGTGCCTGCTGTAGAGTAGTCTTTTTTTTTAGGTGTTTTTATCTGGAGTTGTGATAAAATATGAAAATATGCCAGTGAATATAACGTTTTGTCAGATACTTCAGAAGCATATCCTGCTTTCCTTTAATTCGTCTTTGCCAGTGAAGTCGAATCTCTTAACATAACAGCAGTAGATACTAATCACTGTAAAATAAATTGTTATGATTACATCGAGCGGTTTAAGATCTGATATTATCACAAATGTCAACCAAGTAACCTACTATACCACTTGATCAATTTGCAGATAGAAAATGTAATTGTATTTAAAAAAAGACGCTCTGTAATCTGTGCTTTCAGTTAATTATTTTAATCCAAACCAAAACAATTTGGCTTAGTTAAAGTTGTATTAAAATACTAAAACCACACTAACAGCCCCAGAGCATCACTGGTGAAGGCACAGAGCCTGTTCAGTTAAATTCAAATGGGCAATTCAGTGTTACAATCTACCAGACCACACAAAGAACAACAATAACAGAACAACATAAATACACACAAATTGACTGACATAGTGGGCTAGGCCAGAGATGACAGATGTGCACACTGACCCTTGTGTGGCCTCTGTGTGCACTGACTCAATCAAGGGCCAGGCAAGTTGAATAAGTAATAAATAATAAATGATAATAACAATTATAAATAGAAAGAACATTCCAAATATATGGCGTTATGTTAAACCGGGACATATTTAGTGCAGAGCATAATCACAAAAAACTTTTACACTAGTGTTTAAGGAGACTTGTTTACATAGATACAGAAATGAGCTGGCTGGATAATGACTGATATGTTGCAGTGCAGTGAGCCCTCACCCCCCTCTGCCCCTTTCATCTATGAGAGATCAGAAACCCAATCTTTCAATGTATCTTTAATTTCATTCACATAGGCATCACCATGAAGAACTGCTTGCAGCAGAGCAGAACTGTGATGATGTGGACACAGTCAAGCACGCCAAAAAGAGACGCATAGATGAGAATTATTTTGGAAGTTCATCTCATCAGAAAAGGAGAGGTAGGTCATGTGTGGCCATGTGCACTGTTGTGTAACTTGAGTATTTTTCTTTCACTTGTCTTTCACGCTCCTCCCTCCTTCAGTCATCTCGGTTCACTGTATTCAGCTCAACAACAGGAGACAATGGCTTAACGTGTGAATACTCGGTTGTTGTTCTGTGATGGGTTACGCCCGTCGCACCACTTGATTACAGTAATGACAGGGAGGGAGAGATGCGCCTCCAGGGGTGAAGAGAAAAGTCATGCATCCATCAGTAACAATCTGAACATGACGTCCAATTTCACCTTTTGGTCTTTGCAACATTCTTCACGAGTGACAGAAAAAAACATTTGTGTCTTTGTGTGCATGTGAATCTCCAGAATGTAGCTACATTGGGACAGGAATAGGCTAGTGTATGTGTGTCATGCATGCGAAGTGACATTTGCTAAAGATTAAACCATTCATTATCTTATTCACTGGGGACATGGGGCGCCCTCACGCTATGTTTCCCAATCCCAGATAACTGGGCGAGGCCGGGGTACACACTGGACAGGTCATAGATCACTTGTGGAAATTAATTCATGTTGTGTCACATCTATTAATAACAATAGTTTTCTCCAAGTCAGTTTGCAGAACTGTAAACTATTTGAATCTGCGGAAGTGGTTTTCCACCATCGCTCACTGACTTTCATTATAATTTCACTAAACACTGACATATGTAAAGTCTCTTTAAATAATTACTACATGAAAAAAACAGAAAAAAGCTTTCATAAAAAGTTCATGTTTGTAATTTAATATTGTCTTCTCCTTCCAATTTCAATTTTTAATTTCCCATGTTTAATGATTTTTCATTTTATCTCACTGTCTTTTGTTATTGTTCTCTACTTCCCTTTTAACTTTCTATTCCCTTTGGTAAGAAAAGCTCCATACATTTATTGATAAGCTGTTTTTTCTCCGCTCAGACGGCCCTCAGCTGCTGTTGCTGTGTGGGGCTGACGTCCTGGAGTCCTTTGGGATCCCTAATCTGTGGAAGCAGGAGGACATAGCTGAGATTGTGGGCCGCTACGGTTTGGTTTGCATCACCCGAAGTGGCAGCGACCCCCACAAGTTCATCCACCAGTCAGACACGCTGTGGAAGTATCGCAGAAACATCCACGTGGTCCGTGAGTGGGTGTCCAATGAGATCTCAGCCACTCATGTGCGCCGGGCGCTTCGCCGAGGTCGGAGCGTCAGATATCTGCTGCCAGATGCCGTGGATCTCTACATTCGAGAGTGCAACCTCTACAGTGCTGAGAGTGAGCAAAAAAATGCTGATGTGGTTCTAGCACCCCTTCAGAGATACACGGGCGCCTCCTCTAGCTAAGAGATTTACAGCTGCAGCTGCAAAACAGAAGTGTGAGCTGTTTACACTAAATGCTGTAGGTTTACTGTGAACTTAAAACAAATCAGATGGTTTATTTATGCTTCCATCAGTGCCTGCTCCACACAGTAGTCTCTTCTGATGGTGTGTTAGTGTGTGTGTGTGTTTTGGAAGAGGATAAGCATTCATTGACTGAGTTAGAGACACTTACTGCAATAAAATAACTTGTGTTTGTAGAAAAATACAAACAAGAAAAGAACAAAATAACACTTCAACAGACTTGTAGGTCATCTGAATGTCAGTGTGTAGTTAATTACCTAGGGATTTACAGTTTTTCTACATCCACTATGTTTGAACTTAGATAACGAACAAGCACATTTACATCTTTTTACTTATAGTACTACATTTCCCCCCACATGCATAAGTAAACTCCTTTCAACTCCTCACATGTTTTGTACCTAGAACAGGATAATTCACCATACTCCCTCAAGAAAAGATTAAAAGTGGCTTAGACACTTTAAACTCTCTACTTTAGTGCTACAGATTTGAAAAGGTAGATGTGGTTTGTAATGACTGGAACTGAAATAAACAACCGCCTTTGTTTTCCACCTTGCAAGCTTTTCATTACTGTTACAATGCTCTTGTCACTTAGATAAGAAACTCTTAATTGTTAAGGAAGTGTCAAATTGACACCTTCACTATTTGATTAAAATGTGCTTTCTGTTGGGGGGTGGGGGGGTAACTTATCTTTCATGTAATCATCATTAAAAGAAGATAACGGCTGAAATTAGTAGTTGTAACCAACTAAAACCTTACTGTGATAGATAGCAGTGCGCTGACTTGAAAGCATGACTGATTACATCACACTAGAATCAGAGTTTGTTAATGAATTTACTTTTATTGTTGGTACAAGATTACGTCAGATTTAAAAGATAATATGGTAACTGGGTTCAGACTTGATTCTCAGTACATCGCAGAAATCATGTTTATCATAATAAACAATTAATTTATTACTGTGTCAAGTGCCCATGACAGAATTTACATAGATGTGCAGACTTGGCAGCCTAAATGAAGTCAGCAGGAAAAAAATTATCTTAATGTTTGGGCGCACTCTGTGTTTTCTCTCACCCTGTAGCTGCGTCACCATCCCTTATGGTTCATACCAGTGTAGCTATGCATGCCATGAATGTTTTTCACATTAAAGGGGAAAGGTGTGCCACTACCACAGAGGTACTCTTCATTAAAGCAGCAGGTGTTTAACCTTAGTTTGCAATGAACCCAAACATTTATTTCACAATCAAAGACAATGAGGACTAACCCCTAAAGTCATATTTGAGAAATGAATTTTATTAGAATCTAAATATGAATATTACATGATCAGCATTTTGCTTATCGTTGCCTGTTTTACTGCAGAAAGCTGTTGAGTTGCTGTATTTACACAAATATGCAAGTCTGTCACCTGTTTCTCAGAATAAGGATAAAAAAAGACAAATTATTCTAACTGACCTCAGTGGGAAATCCTTCCTAAAGATTAGGATCATCAGATTTTTGTTTGTGCTAGGGCGCATGCATGTGCAGTAAGAATTTTGTTTATGGACCAGTCTAACATGTCTGGCTTCTTCTTCTACACCCAGGCACTAACTTACTGTAAGCTCCTCCTTTACCCTCATCAGATCCTCAGGTAACAGCGAATGAGATAAGGAGCACACCTATCTCTACGCCTCCCTCACAAAGCAGCATTGTCTCAGCCTCTCTTCAAAACTCCCCATCAGCAGCGTGAGAATCACATTTAATCACAGGATCCACGCTTATATACACATAGTATCTGAGAAGGAATGAAAATGCCTGTTAGCCTCTGTGGAACATGGGACATGATCAGCAATGTCAACTTTGAGGGCTACATGATTGCACTGGGTAAGTCCTCAGATCATGGTGTTCCAGTCAAACAGTTGTATTTTAATGTCAAACCTCTATTGAAATACATGTTTGCATTTATATCTATCAAGCTATTTGCAGAATGTGTTTGTTGCCCGTGGGTGGCTCCAGGGCACAACCCTGGATTTGTAACTACTGTAGTGTACAATCAGGTAAAACACCTCTCTGCCATGCCAGGTATCACCCCTTGGTTACGAAAGATTGCTATGAAGCTGAAGCAGAAGAAGGTGATTGAGCAGCATGGTGACCAGAACGTCATCAAGACAGTCAGCGCTTTCCGAAACTACACCGTGTCCTTCAGAGTGGGCCAGGAGTTTGAGGAGGTTACGCAGGGACTGGACAACAGACACATCAAGGTGAGGATGGATGATGGCGAGTATTTTCAACATTGTGTGATGTGTTTTACCGTCATTTTGAGTGGTAAAACTGTTATGTCTCTTTCTGTGCAGTCACTGGTGAGATTAGAGGGGAATAAACTGGTGTGTGAACAGACTGGAGAGAAGAAGAACCGGGGCTGGGCTCACTGGATTGAAGACGACAAGCTTTATCTGGTAAGAACTTGAAGGCACATATTTGATCATATTCGTTCCGCATAATGCACAAAACACTGAATTGAATTGAATCGAATTGAATTGAATTGCATTGAATTGCATTGCATTGGATTGAATTGAATTGAAATGTTCTGTGTCCCATAACCTCAGGAGTTGTACTGTGAAGGAGAAACCTGCAGGCAGGTCTTTAAGAAGAACATGACTGAGTGAAGAAGAATGAAAGCTGTATTTCAGGAGAAGTTACTCAGACGTGAACAGCATCACGCATTAGATGCACTAATCTAAACTACGAACAAGACCTCAGTGCAGAGCTAGTTAAAGTTGCAGCGCACTGATTAATGTGACTTCAATACTCTGCTCAAAAGAAAATGTATGTGTTTTCAGGATATGGATTTATACCACTAGATGGCATAACTGCATTACTTTTGGTAGATTTTGGTCTGTAGTTTCAGGTGCTTGACTCAGCCACAAGCATATTGCTTTTTCAGCTGGCTGAAAAAAGCTTGTCAAAACAGGATCTATTTGATGATAACCTTTTGTTTCTCTTTTGTCCTGTAACACAACTTTTAGGCTTTCTTTCTGTCTAACATTGGTTGACCTAAATGTAAAAAAAACAAAACAAAACAAAAAAAACCTCTCTCAAATGCATCTCCACCCAATGCACTGTAGTAAGTGAGGTGTTTTATGTGAATATTATATAATAAAATTGGTTTTGAAAGAAGTCTGAAGTGGCACTTTTTTATTTTATCATTCTATCTTTAGAAAAATATACAAACTTATTTTTCTGATTGTAATGTATTGGGTTCTCAAATTTATAAATATATAATCTGTGTAATCATTAATTCCACAGATGATGATCAAAGGTATGGACTGCAATGAATAATGTTATAGTAATGAAATGGCATAGGCTACTGTACAGCAGCTAAGCTACAATTTTTTGCAACTTGTGCCTCGTCTGACACACTTACCTCCCTGTAATATGACAGGACGACACAACCTCTTGTTCTGACCTTGTGCCCCACTGACTGCTCATGCACACTGGGTTTAATAAATAACCACAGGATGTGTTGTTTATTGTGTTGAAACAAAATAAACAGCAGCTTGAAACTGTTTATTTTAGTTCAGCTAGCTGGATGGAAGTCCATAGTCACTGTAAAAAAAATTAGATTAATTAAAGTAACTGCGCATATTATTTCAGGTGATATATTCAATGTATTATGTGCAACAATAGTGGAGCCCTCTTCGGGCTCATAAGTCACGTGACGTAGTGTAGAACCAAAATGGCCGCTGTTGTATTTTGACGTATAATAGCTAGCTACTTTTCTTTTTGTTTCATTCTTGGTAGAAAACTAGCCAACGAGAGACTTTTCGGAGGAACTGTATCCTGTCACCCTCCGTATACCAGTGTCCTAGTTTTTATCCCGAAGACAATCAACAGTGACACATATTCGTTGAACGAGTTAGACTATGCATATTTAGTTCAAGTATTGGCTAGCTAGCTGGCTCTGGCTGGCACACAGAAAAGCAGTTGGAAGTCAAATAGCCAGGCTAACTTAGCAACGATGGAGGAATTGAGCGCAGATGAGGTAAGGTGACAAAATAAGGTGTCTTAGTTAGAAGCCGCTCTGTTTTTACTCGTGTAACAATGTACAGTTAGATCCACGAAGGTTTTCCTTTCCGTCCGACTTAAAGTCAAATGGAAATGCTACTAGCTCCCTTGCTAGCCCAGAGGCTATCACACTCTAAATTGAAGAAACGTATCCGCGATGAAAATACACCGTTTACTCTCAACACCGTAACACTCACAACTGCCTGTAGTCAACGCAACTCGCGAGGTGTTTATTTACGATAGTCAGTAAGTGTAACAGAGTGAATGGGCTTGTAAACTGTGGATGTGGATGTTTGTGTCACCGTTGCAAGTACGCTAACGTAATTTAGCCGGCGGAGCTAAATGCTAACTAGCTAACGTGATACTGGACGCTGTGCACAAGCTGGCTCCAGTAATTAACATCGTTTTCTTAGTCAACCGTTCACATATCATACTATATTGACTCTGTTTCGTTTGTTAACGTTAGACGTTTTCTCCTTTATTTAGACAGGTTGTGTTACATTTTGACTGTTAGGTTGGTTCGGTATATTTTCTTGCGGTAAGCTAGCTGACAGCTGCTAACGTTGTTTTGCTAACAGTCAAAAATTAGCCTGTGAGACGACTCAGCATAAAACACACACATACACACACACACGCACACCGGGCCACCATTGTGTAATAAACTGTGGGCCGACTATGCGGTCACTGAGCTGCTCCCCTTGAACCATACACAAGATCTGTAGAGTTCACTCTATTTGAAACCTTTTAGGTGCATTTAGCAACTCGCAACGGAGTATGCATTTGATTAGCAATAGTTCGTAGGCTCGTCAGCTGAGTTGAGACGATCAGAGCTCAAATCAGACTTTGTTACTTCAGTAGGTTGTGTTGTATTTGTTCATTTGGGCATCGAGGTCTTGTAAATGTATTAATACATTACTCCAAAAGCTGAAAAACGATCAGTGTTTTAATAACGGGCCTTTTGTGTAGGGCTAATTATCAAATAATGGAACTGTTAGTATCACCTTGTATTTCTTGATATCATTTGTCCTGCAATAAAACAAAACACAGTCATTAAATCATAAATGTTTATAAGCCCATAATATGTACTTTGAGGAAATATCTTAATCTGCTGATCCTTTAATTCAAGATTCGCAGAAGGCGATTGGCTCGACTGGCCGGGGGACCGACCTCACAGCCCAGCACCCCTCTCAGCACACCTTTGACATCCCCACAGAGAGAGACTCCACCTGGACCCCTCCATGGACCCTCAGGTGCCACACCCCAGCCCCTGCCACCAGCTGCCTCCCAATCATTGGGGCTCAATGTCCACAGTGGTACCCCTGCCACATCCCCTATGGGCACCTCTGGTAAGAAGAACCGAATAAGATCTGCAGGTTTTGGGAAGTCTGTCCAATATCTTATTAATGTTATTACAAACAATAGTTAAGGTTAAATCTTGTATCTCAGGTTTGATGGTAACGCTGGCTCAGGATTTATTTAGGTTTGCCTGTCTGATGTCAAGTCTAAGCCTAACGTCCTATCCTATGAAAACTATGTAACATGTCCTCTTTGAAACTTGGTATGTAAACAGTCATGGTTGCCACCTGTTTGACTCTGTGCACAATACTGAAATGGACCGTTTACATTTGTGATGTTGATATTATAGCAGCAAGAACCAGTTGTACATCCTGAATAACATCAGCAGATTGTTGTGAATACACCGTCCCTGTGTGATACTACATGTAGGCCTGGCTGTACAAAGTGAGAATTGATCTTTTCACCCATGCATTGCTCTAGAAGATGCTCTAGCCATTTATGGATGCACTGACATTTTCCTGGCATTGTTTGTTGGTATGCAATGCATAGATGTGGTGGTGGCTTTATACAGAATGGCCTTTTCAGGGCCACTGCTATGTTTTTTCATAACCAGTTCAAATTGGATATTCTTCATCTGTTGCATAAGCCTCCACTATATACCAATGTATATCTGTTGGAAATGTTTTAAGTGACACAATGGGGGTACACTGTGTTTATTTGACTCTACAGTTAATAATGATATAATTGTTGTGGATCCAGTAGAGAGTTGTTAATTGCAGCTCTTTCGACAGTACAGTGCTGACTGTTAATCAGCTTTCTCTCTCAGTGTTTTCAGTAATTAGGACTTATAATGTTGTGGCACCCCATGTTGGTCTTAAAAATACCAATCTAAGCCTTTAGCTGCCCGTTGTGACCAAGTAATGCCTTCTTTCATAATCAACTCTAAAAAAATCTAAAACTTAAAATAGCTGCTGTATTGTGTCTCATCTACATTTAAGGTCGGGTTCTTGTAAACAGTTAAGTATATTATTAAAATGTAAAACTGTATTAACCAAAGAATAAATCTAAGGCATCATAGTACAATGAATGTAAAAAGGAAAGGTATGGCAGGCTAAAATCCAACAGCATAAGAAACCACAAAAATATGTATGAGCCATAAGGTTTTTAGGTAATCTGAAATATGACAGTTGTTTATGAACCAAGAAATGTTGTTTCAGACTTGAATCAAAATATGACACATTTAATTAGATTTTATTTTGTGCTTAAAGGTGCTCAGTTGTGGTGTTTTGCTTTTTGCAGGGGTGGCATATGGTAGTCAGAGCAGCGAGGGTGTCAGTTCCCTCTCCAGCTCCCCCTCCAACAGCCTTGAGACTCAGTCCCAGAGTTTGTCCCGGTCACAGAGCATGGACATTGACACTGCCTCCTGTGAAAAGAGGTAAGGGGTTTTCCAATACCTTATTGTGTGGTCTCAGTCAAAGGCTGTAAGCTCCATGAATGACAATGTAAAAGGACACCGATACAATTTACTTTGAGCTCCAAAACATCTCTTGTGGGCAGGCTGCTAAAACATCTCCAAAATGAAGAACAGAGACTCTGCTCAACTTCAATTATATCAGTTACAGTAGGTTCCAGTTGTGACAGATTTTTATGTGTCAGACCAAAAAAGAATAACGCAAGACTTCACAAACATCACAAACGATGACAGAAATGCAGTGATGATCACAAGTTACTTTTGAGAAAAGCTATAACAATGGTGACTTGTTCCTTTTTGAGGTTGCTTCAGTGATATTATTCTCTTGATTGATACAGACATTAATAAAAGATGTTTTTTGTAAGGAGGGCGCAGTAGTGTAGTTGTGAGATAATGACACTTCACATGGGCCACTGAGGTTTGAGTGTTTGCATAGTCTTCTTAAGGATGAAGAGACTTAATGACCACTGTATCTCTGTTTTATTCCAGCATGTCCCAGGTGGATGTGGACTCAGGGATAGAGAACATGGAGGTGGAGGACAGTGATCGCAGGGAGAAGAGGAACTTGACTGAAAAGGTAAATGGCAGCAGAGAATGTTGCTCAAACAAGAGGCTATTATTGTGTAAAAACTTGACCATGTCCATCTTGAGATAAGGTGGGTTTTGACATGAGTAAACATAAAAGGAATGTTGGGTGTTTACGGGAACTTAACTAGGGACTTTCCACAGGTGCTATTCGTTTCACTTTCTTTTATTTCAGCCATCTAGTCTCTTTATAGTCAGAGATCACAAGATAATGAGTATCATGAGAATCAAAGTAATGCAAGTCCTTTTGACATTTACACTGTAAATGGCTCCAGAGTGCGATCAAACCTTCGCTGTTGTCTCTTCTGCTACCCCAGGAAACCTCTGCGAACTCAGATGTCTCTGAAGAACAGGCTTTGCAGCTCATTTGTAAGATCCTCCGCGTATCGTGGAAGGAGCAGGACAGAGATGTCATCTTTCTCCCTTCACTGGCTGCAGAGTTCCACCAGAGCCCTAAAGATGGTATGTGACTGAACCACCATCACCATACCCAGGACTGAATGACTGTCTCTTTTGTTTAAAAACTCAAGATATTCATTCGATATTTCCCCCCCCCTCTAGCATACTCTGACTTCAAAGACCTGATTGGCCAGATCCTGATGGAAGTTTTAATGATGTCCACCCAGTCACGTGTCCACAACCCTTTCGCCAGCTTGACCGCCACCTCTCAGCCAATTGCAGCAGCCAAATCTCCCGACCACCGTCTGACGCTGGTGCAGCCCTCCAGCCTAGGTGGGAGCCCCATGGGCCCCAGTGCAGGCTCTTTTGGAGCCAGCTCTCTGTCCAGGCAAGTACCTTGACTTATATAATCCACCAAGACTCCCAGAGACATATCGGGGCTCTGGATTGGTTGTCATCTAGACTTGTCTGGGAAAATGTGTAAAAGCTGGAAACTTCCATGAGTGTTTTTTCCCCTGTAATTCTGATTTTGCTTTGATCCCCCTCCCCCCTGTTTTTTAAGACATTACTGCCTGATAATTCTTGCCAATGATCATCTTATCAATGTTGTCCACAGTCTGTATGGGTGTGGTAGTCCTCACCCAATGGCTTTGGAGTCAGCCAAGAGGACTTCTCCATCTCTTCCCAACCCTACTACATCCTCTGTACCTTCTACACCCTCTACACCCTCTACCCCTCAATTCATTGTTCCACCCAGCCCACCAGTTACTACTACTCCAAGACACTCCCTCAACCCTCCATCTGCCCCCATGCCCATCTCCCAGCGCTATCGGCCTTACTCTGTCACCTCTTCCTGGGGAGCCCCCTCTCCATCTAGCTCTGGTCAAAGAGGATTTAGTTTCTTTGGACCCTCTCCTAACCCTGCAGGGCCCTCTGTTCCTCCCAACACCCCAGTTCCCATGCCACCACCCAGCCCCCAGCCCTTCTCCTTGAGCTCACCTAGGGCTCGCAATCTACCCTCCTCCACTCCCCCTGCCACGGTGCCCCCTTCTCCCAGATCGTATACCCAGCAGACCTCTTTTGGTTCCAGGATCCCACCGTCTAGGTATCTTATCTGCATTTTGCGTGACAGTGTGTGTTGAACATACAAGTAAACTTACTAAAACCTTAACTTTTTGTGACCCATGAGAGACCTTCAACTAAATCTTTGGCTGGTTTCCCTCCGGTGCAGATATGGTTTCTTGTATTAGGTTTTAGCCATTTGTCATCGGTCTTTGTATCAATCGAATAACAGAGTGCTCATCTGAAACCCGATGAACAACCAGATATTTTAACTTTTCTATGTGTAGAATTATCAGTTAAGAGAAATCAGCAGCAGTTTTTAAAAAGGAATATATACAGAATGCAGCCTGTTAAAAAAATATAAAGAATTAAAAGTATATAAATAAACACTTCTATTCCTTATTATTTCAAATATAACAAAACATCAATATATGGGCTGTCCAGGCATTTCCAAGTTCTTGTTTTACAGTATTAATACAGCCTATTCAGGGCTCCAGGCTGCCCCTAAATGGAGGCATTTTGCCTCTAGAATTTGAGACAGTGCAAGTAGATTTTTCATCTACTTGTCTTGTGCACGTGCAACCAGTAAATTTGCTGTTTATGTTGTTTAACACTTGTAAAATGTGGAAGAGGTGACACAGAATCTGGTATCTGCCATTACAGGTGTCAGTTCACTGTATGTGAGGATCATGAATGAAAAGGAAATGTGAATATTTGCATTTACAGTGCGCACCCTGAAATTTTCTGCTTGCGCTCCAAATTTTTTAAGTTAGGGGCCACTGTGCTCCTAGTAAAACAAAGTTAGTCTGGAGCCCTGCTATTTCTAACATGTATAATATTAAAACATCTAACCCGTTTGCATATAACTCATCTCAGATGTTATTTTAGAAGCATGTTTAAAATATCCTGCACTGCTTTAAAATTCGCAAGCAAATGATATGGGCCTCACGTCTCTTGGCATTGACTTGCACTGGACATATTGTATGAGAGATTGTGACACAGTTTGGTCATGAGTTGAACAAATGCTCTGGCATTGTATGAAAGCTACAAAATGGTATTAAATATTTAACAGGCAGCACAGGAAGTAGTTTTCAAGCAAGCATGCAACTCTCCAGCATCCTCTCCTTAGTGCCCCCTCTCTCCTGTCTTCTTTTCCTGTGACTTGTTGCCATTCCACATTTGTCTTCATGTTTTTTCACTGCCCTTCTGCTTCTACGTGCTTGCACAACATCCTCTTTTCTTCCATTCTTTCCCTCGCTCCCATCTTTTCCTCGTCATGTTAGCCCCTTGTCCCTCCTGTTCTTTGCCCTATCTGACATGTCACAGGCCAGCAGTGATGAAGATTCTGAGGAGGAGGAGGATTTTGCACGGGTTCAGTTTGGGTCCAGGTACACCGCTGCACGGTGTGGGCTAATGTGTGTGTGCTTGCTCAGTGATGGACCCACTGCATGTTACAATGGGGCCCAGGAGGCTTATGACTAACAGTGCACAAGCACACCAGGGAAGAGTGGTGAGAGTTAAACTGATGGAGGTCGAGCCATCTTTGAGAGTGCGTTACTTGTTTTGGTTATCAGAGGTTCGGACGTAAAATCCATTAACTATAACTCTTGCTAAGTAGTAAGTGTAGTCTCAGTTAGTAGATGACGATTAAAGTGAAAATGTGTTGTAAAATGCTGCAGGATACAGAGATTTTATGAGATATTATCTTGAGGAGAAAGTTTCCCCATTTAGTACAGCATGAAGCTCTTTTTTCCAACTCCTACTGTGGACATTTCTACCGCCACCTAAGTGTTTAGATGAAGCAAAATGGCCTGGCATGAATAAAGTTCAATCGATATCAAAGTTATTTCTTACTATAACTTGTTGTGTTGTTTTAACTCAGTGTAGTGGTGATGATTCCTACATTGCCTGTGTCCAATGGACAAATAACAAATGTTTATTATCTGTTTGTATGGTTTATTATGCCTTGAAGCAGCTCACATACAGGTTTTGCTGTTACAGCTGATCACTAACAGCAATTTAAACTTGTGCCACCACAGTTAAATGCGACAAGCTCAATCATAATATTGGCTTCAAAGACTTGATTTGATACAATATGATTTTTTTTTTACCCCCTTTTCAAGAGCCTAGTACTGAGATTGTGAAATGCTGTCACTAATGCCTTAATAGTTTGTTTCTTTCAGGGCCCTTGAGAATGGGTTTGTGCTTGTTAACCATGCAGTCATGAAAATATATAATGCTAACGATACATCTCTCTGTGCCGTGATGTTTTCTTTGACTGAAATGGCACCCCTCTGTCCCTGTTTCTGTGTTTACCTTCCTGCTTTTAGTCTTGGTGCATGTGGAGGGGGGATGTCCTGCGATTCAGCCAGCGACCGCTTCACCATTGAACCATGCAAAGAGACAGAGATGCTGAACTACCTCATTGAGCGTTTTGACAGTGTTGGTATGGAGGAGAGGAAAGCTCCCAAGGTAGCTTGTTGTCTGCAAGATGTCTGATTCAGTTTTTGTTTAGAAAATGTTGTTTTTTACAAGATTCTGTAGATGCATTAACACTGTGAGAGATTTTTTAGCCCGATAACCCTTAGGATAACAATGACCTCTATTTCATGTTCTTTGTGCCTTATTCACCATGTCTGAATTGTTGACGCAATGTTCTGAGGACAGAGGAACAATCTGTACTTCAGGGACTAGCTGTAGGCCAGTGGGGTCTGTAAATGAGAAGTAGTTTTTCTCATCAAAGAACCTTGATTCAACAGTGTCAAGAGAGATTGTTTTGAATTGTCAACGTACATTTTTATCACTCCTATAACCGTTCTCTCTCCTCTCCTCTCTTCTCTTCTCCTCTCCTCTCCTCTCTGTTTCTCCCTCAGATGTGCAGCCAACCAAATGTCAGCCAGCTTCTCAGCAACATTCGCTCTCAGTGTATTTCTCACGTTGCCCTGGTCCTCCAAGGCACTCTGACACAGCCTCGGTAAGCAAGCCAGCAGCACACTGTGACAATCTTTGGGCTTTGTCCGTCATTATCTTTTTGTACATTCTGTTCCTTTTCTTTAGTTCAGAGTCTGAGTCACCATAGCAACTACTCTTTCACCTTGCTTCAAATACATTTATTTATTTATTTATTTATCTATTTATTTTCACCACGGTGCCTTTTGTCTCCCCTTTCTACATGTAGAAGCCCTCTCCAGCAGTCTCTGCTGGTTCCCTATATGCTGTGTCGGAACCTTCCATACGGCTTTATTCAGGAGCTGGTGCGCATTACCCACCTGGAGGAAGAAGTGTTCAGACAGGTGGGATGCAGCCCCATCCATTTTTGATACGTACTGTATACCCAATTTAGGGTTACTTTTGTAAGCTGAAAACTATTGCAGCATAAAGTGGGTCGGGCAGAAACACAGAGCACACTCACACAGGAGCAATGTGTTCTTTCATTTATTCTGATTATTGTGAGGCAATATCTTACATGACTGTAGTTTGTGTGATAATTTGCTTTTCTTGGTCATTTTAAAACACATTTGCAATAAGGCAATCCTTTAGAATTTCCAAAGTTGGTATAACACTGTTAATAAAC
This sequence comes from Trachurus japonicus, assembly GCF_045865225.1. NCBI lineage: Eukaryota > Metazoa > Chordata > Actinopteri > Carangiformes > Carangidae > Trachurus > Trachurus japonicus. The sequence continues at coordinate 17,878,274 of NC_140913.1, read as the reverse complement.
ATGTCAACTTTCACTGCTTTATCTTTCTTTTCATTATTCAGATCTTCATTCCCATCCTCCATGGGCTGGCTCTTGCAGTGAAAGAGTGTTCTTTTGACAGCGACAACTTTAAATTCCCTCTTATGGTAAGGAGATGTCGATTTATTCTGTAGTACCAAACAGGACACGAGGTTGTCGTTAGTTACAGGGGAAGTACAGTACAGCAGAGCGTAATGAGCTTCTAGCCGTTTGATGGACAGCTCCATATGTGTAGTATAAGTGCCATCAGCCATGGCTTTAAATCAGGTAACTTTTTTTAACAAGAGTAAATTTTGTTGAGCATTGTTTAAAACATGTTGTGGAACAAGTTGGTTCTAGTTCTTTTTTTAGTTTTTATTTTATTTTATCACAGACGTAACAAGATTTATCTTAAATAATCAATTAATCTCAAACTTTGCATTTTATTGAGAATATATGTCATAAGATTAATGTCTTTTTTTGTTTGTTTTTTTTACAGGCATTAGCCGAACTTTGTGAAATCAAGTTTGGAAAGACTCACCCAGTGTGCAGTTTGGTGAGTATACAGTTGGATAGATAAATCAACATCATGGCATTTAAGTGTCCATCATTATGTCCCTCAAGGCTCAAATTATTCAGGTCATGACTAATTTGTCACCAAACATTTTCCAGTATTTTCCCTGAGACATTAATTGTATTTGTGAGTTTCTCAGTCATCTTTTCGGTCTATGCCTTCCTCATGCCAACATGCCCAGGTGACGTCAGCACATTAAATTTGTCCTGCTTGTTTTATTCATGACAGCAAGAGTTCTTTCTGCTCCACATTCAGTATTCAGTATAAAGACGAGACAAAATCACCTGCGACTTGAAAAGCACTGGGTTATAACTGACAACATAATGATCTTTGAGAGCAGATTTCTTTTACTTTAAATTCAGTTAACAGTTTTGTTTTTTCACATTCCCAGTAATGGGTGAATGTGCTAATAGCATAATTTTAGCATATGTACGTCAACCCACATTTAGATATGTAGCTTCTCTTGATGGGTTAAACTGAATTAGCAGGTAGGAATATAGCTATGGTTCATTATAATCCATGTTGCTGGTGTTAAGATGGAAAATAGCACTGCTTGTTCAAAAAAAACTGTTAAAGATTGATTGGAAACTGTGAAGAATTTCTTCACTGTATTATCTAATATGTGTCATCATCATTGTTTCTCTGTGCAGGTAACGTCACTGCCTCTATGGTGTCCCAAACCTCTGAGCCCTGGTTGTGGCAGAGAGGTCCAGAGACTGTCCTACCTGGGAGCCTTCTTCAGCCTTTCTGTGTTCGCTGAGGATGATGTGAGTTGTCTATCCAGTCAAACAAGTAGCTGCTAATTGGCTACAATCTGGCACCATTAGTGTACTAATTGTAACTCACATGAAGTGTCTGAAAATGGCGAGCAGCCTCAATTCACTTATACTGCAGCAATAGAGTTTGTTTGTTTGTTTGTTGTGCATGTTTTAATGTGTCAGTTTTCCCTCTTCTCCTTTAGACCAAAGTAGGAGACAAGTATTTCTCGGGCCCAGCCATCACCATCGAGAACACGCGAGTCGTCAGCCAGTCATTGCAGCACTACCTGGAGTCAGCAAGGGTGAGTCTCATCTTCAGTGTTTTTTTTTATTTAATACACACTGTATCCATTATGTGTGCAGAACAATCTGCTTAAACGACGTGTCATCTTTTCCAGGGCGACCTGTTCAAAGTTCTCCACAACATCCTACTAAATGGAGAGACACGCGAGTTAGCTCTTAATTACATGGCAGCTTTAGTCAACTACAATGTGAAGAAAGCTCAGATGCAGGTGAGTCTTAGAGGTTATTCATTGAAAAAAAAAAATGTAATTCACAGTTGACAAGCTTGCACATTAAGGAAAATAGTAGTGTCAAAAACAAATATTTTAACCTAACTTGTGTAAAGGCTAGAAGCTCAAACAAAAATAGTTTAATTCTAAGAATTCAATTTATTTTAAAATGTAAAAATGAGATTGCAGGATTATGTGCACCTATTCTGTCATCTGGTCTGGGCGGCAAATTGCACTTCTCATTCAGGGTGTTCACACGGCTTATGAACATGAATTTCTCTTTTCTCTCAGACCGATGACAAACTGGTGTCTACAGATGGCTTTATGCTCAACTTTTTATGGGTGCTGCAACAGCTGAGCATGAAGATCAAGCTGGAGACAGTGGACCCTTATTACATTTTCCATCCACGCTGCCGCCTTGTTGTCAGCCAAGAGGAAACGCGTCTAAAGGCCACTATGGAGGAGCTGAAGAGCTGGCTAAGTGAACTGCGTAAGTAGACATGAATAAAAAATAAAGTGATGCATGACTGTGAGGACTGTTTTTAAGAATGTTTTGTTCTTGAACTTTAAAGTGACTAATTGGTGTGTTGTGCTTTGGTACATCGATAATGCACATCGACTGCATGGTTCATAAACTGCTGCCATTTTTAGAAACCTGTTAATTGCATAGAGGACCCATTTTGCATATTTATCAGATCTTAGTGATTCATCAACATGCCAGATTTGTGTTTGTAATCCAATCAATATCCCATGAATCATCCTTGTTACTGTATCTGTATTCGTTTTCTTTTCATTCAAAGTCATCAGCAACACAGCAGCTATACATGCTGTAAATACACGATACAATTGATGAATTAATGTATATTTTGGTAATTGAAATAATGAATTTTATTTGTCCACCTAAACAGACGAAGACCCCACCAAGTTCTCAGAACCCAAGTTCCCCACTGAGTGTTTCTTCTTGACGCTGCACACCCACCATTTGTCCATCCTGCCTGGATGCAGGCGTTATATCCGCAGGTTGCGAGCCATCCGTGAACTGAACAGGTACACACACACACACACATACACAGGTATTCAAAGTATGCTTAGTTAATAGATACTTGGTGGTGGTCTTTGTTTACCCTGTTGTGTTTACCCTAACAGGACTGTAGAAGAGCTGAAGAACAGTGAAAGCCAATGGAAAGATTCTCCCTTGGCCAGTCGACACAGAGAGATGCTGAAGCGATGCAAAACTCAGCTCAAGGTCAGTTTAACATCCTTGTAGATACTCCCACTGTCTTCCCTTCATTTACTGATTAAACCATGAACACTCGAGACAAGATTGAGAGCTGCAAACCTCGCTCAGTTCTCTGAAGCTGAGCATTACAGTAGTTGTACCCTGAACTATCCTTAAATGCTGAAACATGCAAGATTCTACAACAGAGCATATTTACTTAGATTTGATCCTCATCATGTGTGACTCTCTGCTGTCAGAAACTGGTGCGAGCCAAAGCTTGTGCTGACGTGGGCCTTCTGGATGAGAACCTGCTCCGTCGATGTCTGCAATTCTACAGCACAGTCATTCAGCTCATTCTCCGCATTGTAGACCCTGCCTACCCCAAGTGAGTTTCACTGCCACTGACAGACCATGTTTGTCATTGTTGTGATACTGATGTGAAACCATAAGGATTTTCCTTTTCAATCTTTGTAGACATGTCATTCTGTGTTCTGTGTCTGTAACTGTTTGTTTTTCTTCATCCTTTATGCAGCATTACTCTGCCACTGAATCCTGAGATTCCCAAAAGCTTTGCTGCTCTCCCCGAGTTCTACATTGAAGACGTGGCTGAGTTTCTGCTTTTTGTTGTGCAGTAAGTTCATGGTTCAGTCTTGCACATGTATCTCTTTAGTAAACCTTGTCTTAATAATAATAATTTGTGGATCGCAGTAATAACGTGTATATATCATATGTGAAGACTCGATAGGGATACATATACAACAGTAATATTTTGTCAATTCACAATATGTGATTGATCAGTTTCAGAAATCAGTGTCTACATCCAAACAGAAGTCAAAGCTAATACTGATTCATAGACTAATCACTGTCATCACCTCATCTTTGCCCTGTGCTCCAGGTATTCTCCCCAGGTTTTATATGAGCCATGTGTCCAGGACATTGTCACCTTCTTGGTGGTGTTCATCTGCAGCCAGAACTACATCAGGAACCCCTACCTTATCGCCAAGTTGGTGGAGGTGCTGTTTGTCACCAACCCTGCTGTACAGCCTCGTACTCAGCGATTTTCTGAAATGATGGAGAACCACCCGTTGTCCGTCAAACAGCTGGTCCCTGCGCTCATGAAGTTCTATACTGGTGGGTATATTGTGTATACTGTAGTCCTGTTCATAGAAAAAACGTAATCAAATTGTTTCTAGGCCTTGTATAGCTGACCTAAACTTTTTTTGTTATGTGTTTTTTTTTTTACTTTCTCCTTTGGTCAGATGTTGAGCACACTGGCGCCACCAGTGAGTTCTACGATAAGTTCACTATACGGTACCATATCAGCACCATCTTCAAAAGTCTCTGGCAGAACATTGCTCACCATGGCACCTTCATGGAGGAGTTCAAGTGAGTTTGCTTTTGATTTCTGTTTTGGTTTAAAATGACATAATTTGGTTTCGGGCAAAAGTCTGTCTTATTTGAATTCCAACCTGACTGTCTCTGTCATCTTTTTCTGATTTCACTCCTTTCTAGCTCTGGCAAGCAGTTTGTGCGCTACATCAACATGCTGATTAATGACACCACCTTCTTGTTAGACGAGAGCCTTGAGTCCCTCAAGCGCATCCACGAAGTTCAAGAAGAGATGAAGAATAAGGAGCAGTGGGAGCAACTACCAAGGGTCAGTGCTCCACAGAATTAGTGTTGTGAGGATTAAACTATTGCACATTGACAATAAAACACCATATCTGTTAAAAACTGGGGTTAATCACACAGAATGAGAGGCATTCATGGAGGTGGGCACTTAGGACTCAAAAGCTGAGCCCTCCGGTCATAATTCCACCATGACCATGGTTTACAGGTCATAAATTTGTGATTATAAAAACCCTGAATGCTGCTTTTGTCACCTAAAATCCCCACATTGTTATTTGTGCTGAGATGTGAGGCTTGCAGACGGCAACTGAAGAATTAGTGTTGTTGAAATGTTTTCCTGCCAACTTTCAGGAGCAGCAGCAGAGCCGCCAGTCCCAGCTGACTCAGGATGAGCGGGTGTCTCGCTCCTATCTGGCCCTGGCCACTGAGACGGTTGAAATGTTTCACATCCTCACCAAGCAGGTCCAGAAGCCTTTCCTCAGGCCTGTGAGTGTCGCTGCCCCCACTGGACATTTTGGAAAATGTTCCCACTTGTGCTTGAAAAATGCATTGTCAGCTATACAATAGTTAGAGTAAATGTAAAGGCAACATTGTCTGTCTGGATTTGATATTTTGTCCTAGGTTAATTCATTTTAATTTGAACTCATTCACACAGGAGCTGGGGCCTCGTTTAGCTGCCATGCTGAACTTTAACCTCCAGCAGCTCTGTGGGCCAAAGTGTCGGGACCTGAAGGTGGAGAACCCTGAGAAATATGGCTTTGAGCCCAAGAAGCTCTTAGACCAGCTAACCGACATCTACCTGCAACTAGACTGCGCCCGCTTTGCTAAAGCGATTGCAGACGACCAGGTTGGTGCTGATGAGAACAAAGTGCACACTTGGTCACAAATACAGCATTTAGACTACTTAGAAGGTTGTTATTATCAATACTGGTCATGAGATAAGGCTGCAGGCTGTTGAGGTTTGCACAGTTACAGTCATGTTGCCTTGGAGACACCAGTATGAAAGCTCTATTGTGCTCAGCGAACATAATAAGGTTTCACCCACTTCTCCCCAAATAATACAAGCTGCTAGCAGTGAGGTACCAAGTACTGTCAACCAGTTTGTTGTCATGTGTTAAACCATAGGTGTCAAAGTCAAGGCCCGCGGGCCGGGACCGGCCCGCCAGGCGGTCCAATCCGGCCCGCGGGACAAATGTTGGAGTTCCGTTTCTTTCGGCCCTCTCTCAGCAGTCTGCTGAGCTCACTCCCCCGCCCCTCCCTCACAGATTGAGTGAGCGCCACTTCTCCTCTCCCCCCCGCCCCTCCCTCAAGTTGCAGCGGACAACAGAGACACAGAGCCGCCGACTCTCACGTATTGACTACTACAACACAACAACAGCGGCTCGTTGCGTAGTGTAAGGACAGCACCGACATTCACCGCTAAAGTCCTGCTCTTGGCCCAGCTCGGCTCGAGTTCTCACTGGGCCTGAAAGTTAAAACCCAACACGGTCCGACCTGCTGATGAAGCCCCGGCGCGACGTGGCCGGACTCATTAGCGCAAATTCTCGATCCGAACCGGCGTGTCCGGTCGGGTTGGTGGGGCAGAACCGGCCTGGGGGCAGAACTGGCCCGGTGATAAGCCACATATAACCTGTAGTTACAGTACGTATCCACGCACAGCTGGGAGCTCAAAGCAACAGAGGAGGGGAACAGAGAGAGAGGAGAGGGACAGCGCAGCTACAGGTGTGTGTGTGTGTGTGTGCGTGTGTGCGTGCGTGTGTGTGTGCGTGCGTGCGTGCGTGTGTGTGTGTGAGAGAGAGAGAGCGAGAGAGAGAGAGGGAGATGTATTTTTCCTATAGCTACAATTTAATATCAGCCCAATACCTACAATTGTCTGTGTCATTTGCCACATGTGGTTTTGACCTAGAACTGACAGCCTTTTTAAGGATTTGCCTCTGACAAAAATATTAAGCCGCTACTGGCTGCTAATTGGTGGAAACTCATAATTACATCATGGAAATAGTATAAATAGGCTATAGGCCTATGTATATCCTATATTGCCATTCAGTTAAAAAAAATATTACAATATTACTTTTGGTTCATATTGCCCAGCCCTAAATTTCAGAATGTTCATATTTTTTTGTAAAAAGGATAGCTCATAAACTGTACACATCTTAATAATGTACTTTGCACAAAGTACAAAGGGAAAAATGTTGAGTTCTTGTTATTTACAGGTTAATATGCAAATGCAATCATTTTACTGTTCCGGCCCTCTTGAGATCAAATTAGGCCGAATGCGGCCCCTGAACTATAATGACTTTGACACCCCTGTGTTAAACGAACAGTTTGCTACATTCACATTATATCTTCATGTGGCACTGTGTCTATTTAGGCACCACGTGATTGGATATTTTGGTTTGAAATTAAAAAGAGCAAAGTAACATTACAGTATTGACCGGAGGCAGTTGATAATGTGTGATTTGTTCTGGGAGAATACTTTTAATGATGCAGTTCCAGTGGCATAACATTTAATTTTCTAATTCTCCCCTTTTGTTTGTTTGCTATAAAAAGACGTGCAACTGTTTTACATCTTACATGTGACAATAACATACAGTGAAAATAGTGAATACTTGCATCAGTTCATCATTTCAAAGATATTCTTCTGTTGCGGCTCCCTAATGATTTTTTCTTTATTTGTGTCTGTTCAGCGATCATACAGCCGTGAGCTCTTTGAGGAGGTGATCTCAAAGATGAGGAAGGCTGGAATCAAGTCCTCCATTGCCATTGAGAAATTCAAGCTGCTGTCAGAGAAGGTGGAAGAAATAGTCGCCAAGAACTCCCAATCTGAAATGGACTACAGTGATGCACCCGATGAGTTCAAAGGTGTGTTGTGTATCTTTTTACAACTAGTAGAGGTAAACTGTCCAACTATTGTTAATGTTTACATTTTTTGTAACACCTGTTTGGAAAATGATCATCTCTGAATTCCTCAAAGAAACAAAACATGACAGTGATGTTGTGTTGAGATTCACAATCATCTGTCATGTTGGATTTCCACAATGGAAAAATGAGAGGACCTGTCATGTCGCTCGGTCATCAGCATCTTTAAATACATTTCTTAATGGAAATCAGCAATGTCAAAATTAAAAAATAAATAAATAAATAATTATGTTGTCACCTAAGCCTTATCCACAAAGTCACAGAATCTGAGTCAGGTCAGTCGGTGCAGATGGACAGCATCTTCAAGAGCCTCTGTTGCTGTTAAATTCCAGACATTTGCAGGGGATTTTGTAGCTCATAGGGGTCATATAGACAGCTTAGTGCAGGGCTATCATATAACCACAGACTTAATATAATCTAGTAAGAGAACGTGGCCCACATACCTCCTTTGATTCCCACATATGCCAGCCAACCCACCACAGTTGATGGGAGTGTGCCATACAGGACACTGGAGTATCAGCTTTCTATGTGGTTAAAATCTCCCATGCCAGGTTTTATTTTTGTAATGCACAAGTCCAACTGTAACAACCTTGTGACATTTCAATATAGGGCACACTTTATTGAATGCCCTCATTGAATATTTATTGGATATTTTCTTTACTGATGTTTTGATAGGTGCAGTAATACTGCTGTCATATAAAACATAATTTATTACAGAGGTGGGACTGTGGCCCATAATGACATCTTTTACATGTGAAAAAGGGTATTTTGATTTAGTATTTCTTTGTTTATTATTCCTCTGTTGAGGCATAATGTTATCATGTTTCATTCTCGTGGACACAACATTTCAATAATGCTGATGTAACTTCTTAACTGCACAAATGTTCACCAGGACTCAAGAATGAGCTGATTTAGATTTTGGCCTTGTGAATGCAATATCACAGAGGGATTAACTGATTTTGATGCTAAAACTTGAGTTCTGTGCTGCACAGAATCATAAAACTAGAATAGCCAGTTGGTTGTTGATTTTTTTTTTTTTATGAATGTTGGCCTCTTAAAGTGAAATTCCGGCGTAAGTGTAAACCATGGTCAAACACACCGTAACACCGAGTTAGACCCCCCCTCGAGAGATCAATTTGCCCGACCGCTACATTCACGAGATCCACCAACTTCAGCAAATACCGCAATATCGCCACACACGGCGCTGTCCGGATCCACTGTCTGACCGCAACCAAAACGCCACCATTTGCCCAAAATAATGCTCAGAACTGCACCAAATGTCATCAATAGTACACACAGGGTCCCAGCACGTAGTACGAGTTGTCAAACATCTGCTAGCTTTGCCTGTTTTCTTTAGCAAGGAGATGCAACTCAACTCACCTACTTCTCCTCCGGGAGCCGCTCGTTCGTGAGGAAGCCCTGACGAGTCGATCACCGAGTGCACCGGAGTTCCGCAGCTCTTAAAAATGCTCATTTGCGCCTATATCGTGGCCAGCACTCGATAATAATAGTTATAAAGTGATATGCAAGATATAAAAAAAAAAAACTCTGATTGTATTTCCATGAGGTAATTGTTGATTGAGCTGCGGAACTCCGGTGCACTCGGTGATCGACTCGTCAGGGCTTCCTCACCAACAAGCGGCTCCCGGAGGAGAAGTAGGTGAGTTGAGTTGCATCTCCTTGCTAAAGAAAACAGGCAAAGCTAGCAGATGTTTGACAACTCGTACTACGTGCTGGGACCCTGTGTGTACTATCGATGACATTTGGTGCAGTTCTGAGCATTATTTTGGGCAAATGGTGGCGTTTTGGTTGCGGTCAGACAGTGGATCCGGACAGCGCCGTGTGTGGCGATATTGCGGTATTTGCTGAAGTTGGTGGATCTCGTGAATGTAGCGGTCGGGCAAATTGATCTCTCGAGGGGGGGTCTAACTCGGTGTTACGGTGTGTTTGACCATGGTTTACACTTACGCCGGAATTTCACTTTAATCTTCTGTAAAATATACATGTAACTGTTCTATAACAGATCCTCTGATGGACACACTGATGACTGACCCTGTGATGCTGCCTTCGGGGAACATCATGGACCGATCCATCATCCTACGCCACCTGCTCAACTCCCCCACTGATCCCTTCAACAGGCAGCCTCTCACAGAGAGCATGCTGGAGTCAGGTAACCCCGTCAGGCTGTCTTTTCACCAGTAATTGTATGTAAAATGGCTCAGATCAGAGTTGGCGAGAGCAAGTGCAAATGTCTAAGCAATTATTTGGTTGCAAAAATTTTCTCAGTCATTGCTCACAATCTGTCATTAATTCTACAGTCCCTGAGCTGAAGGAGAGGATCCATACCTGGATGAGAGAGAAACAGGGTGGACGGCCTATCTAAGGACCACATGCTAACCATCATTAAGGGATCTGTCCGAATCGCCTGAATTCAGTGTCACTACTACCAATGACAACAAAAAAACATTTTAAATGGAAAAAAAGGAGACCTGATTTGATTTCTTTTTCTTTTCTTTTTTTTATTCGCATTTACCCTTTTTGTCTCAAACCATTATCATGGTTCTAAAAACGAAACATAATAAAGTTAAGACTTTTAAGTTTTTTCTCATGAGTTTGTGTATATATATATCAAAATATATACATATATTTAACAAAAGTTAGACCATGCATTGTAATGCTGCAAGACTAAATTTCCACCAACAGGTTTATCAGCGAAGGTGCAAACACTTCACTTCACTGATCATCTTCCTTTACTGTTCTCATTTTGTTTTGTGATTCTGTGTATGTTGGGTTTATGGAGGACTTATAATAATTTTAGGCAGATGGGAGGGCATTACATTTGGGGAAGTCTGGGTGGGTTCTGATGAAATTGCTAGCCCTTAGTTTTTATGATGGAGAGACTGTGACAACGATAAACTTGAGTCCACATAATGTATGCTGGTGTCCTAACACATGCACAGTTTGTGCTTGTAGATGAAGTTCAGAACTGGGAATAATCATTAAGGATGTAGCTTAACGTAAACTAATCCTAAGGTTAGCTTCCTTTTGAGTACAGTAGGAAGATAAGCAGTGGTTTACCAAAACACAGTATGTTCAGTTGTTCCTTTTAGTCTCATTCTCCCTGCTCACTTGGATTAAACTGAATTTTACTTCTTGTGTGTGCATGGCCTCAAGTTCAGAACCTCCTAAGCGCCTCATGGACAAACGACCCTCTTTTAGGTGAAGTGAAAGGACCATGAGAGAATGTAGCATGACCACCAGAAACACCATCGTAGGAGCACACCATCAAAGTCTGTTCGTCAGAGCCACTGACATCTCACCTCAATATGGTCTCTTTCAAATGGCACTGTACCTAACTTGACCTTGCTGACCTTAACTGTACAGGAATAATTTCCTTTAACCACATACCTGTTTTGGAAGCTAGGATTTTGAACTGAAATAAATGATGATGCACATTATTTCACAACTCGTCACTGTTTTTTCCTCAGATTGATGCCTCAGTGGTTTTGTTTGGCCTTTTTTCTTAAGTTTATTTGACACTATCAGAAGACCTAACGTCTAGAATAAACCGTCGGACGATACAAAGTCTAAAACTAATCTTAATCAAGGATGCTGATGTAAAGAGGCAACATGAAGCAATACAGAGGCTAGGTTAAACATTTACAAACACCTATAATATCAATGCAATCACTCAGAAGTAAACAGCAGAATTACATACACATCAGAACTTGGATGGTAAACCTCTTATCTCGGGTTTCTCAAGCCAAACATAGTGATGGAAACTGATTTATCTTTGTCTTCCTTTTCTTTTTTCCAGAGACAACTTATTCCAGTCTGTAACAAGACAGTCTGTTTTCTGAAATGTGGTTTCCCAAATGCAGAAGCTTAGTCATTCTACTGTAAAGGTTATAAACTAATGGACTGACTTTGGCAACTCTCACATTTTTACTGGCAAGATTTAAAGGGTGTATAATAAAGGTAAACCTGAGTGGTTTACCTCGGAAAAAACAGATTAATCCCCTTAGTCATGGTTAAAATGTGAGCAACATTTGTTCAACCCTATGACAACAAGCCCAAGTACAAATGAACAAAATGCACTCTGATGAGGATTCAATGAATAGGCCTACCATTCAAAAATACATTTTATATATCTGCAAGTAAAATGGATACTTTCTGTGGATAAATGTAGAATACGGTTGTAAACGTACTGTAGCGTTTTTATAAAAAAGCCCAGAAATGTGACCCGCCGCTCCATTTGTCGCTAGGCGGCGCTCTTTGCGGTGACCCTGGGTGTTGCGGTGACAGCGGTGCGGGGAGCGGTGGGTAGAAATCCTGCAGTGTGGCGTCACGGTCGTAAAAAAAAAAAAAAAGGAGAGAGAGAGAGAGAAAGACCCCGCCCACTCCCCCCTCTCGTTCCGACACCGAAGGCTGCCATTGGCTCTGCGATGCATTAGTCATCGGCATGTCGTCGCTGATTGGCCCGTAGCGCCGCCAGTCAGCGTGACCGAGAAGGAGTTGACGTAATCTCTTCGGTAAATCAAGGCAATCTATCAATTCTTCCCTTCGCTTGTGTGCAGATAGACGTCCTCCCTTTTTTATCTCCACGGGAAAAAATAAACTCGTCAGAAATTCACCGGTTGCAATCTCAGCTCCATCCGGCGGGAGGATACCGCTATAATGGGTGTTTTTCGCGAGGGTGGACTTTCTAACAGTTTTCGTGCTCGCAGTTTCTGATTAAAAAAAAAAACAAAACAAGAAGACAGTCTTGACGCCCGCCGCTTAGCTAACGTTTAGTTTATCGCCACTGTCCTGTGGTGCTGGTGTTGTCCCGCTGCGAGGCTTCAAACGTGAGTACAAATGTTAAATGTTGTTGTTGTTGAATTCATTTCCTTATTTATATCGTCAATGCTACACGAGGTTGTTATTACAGATTCATTCTGAGAGCAGCTGTCTTATTAGCTCACTGTTAAGTGTGGTTGTACGATTGGACCGCTACTCGGTGATGGCTCCGTTAACAGTTTTATTAAATATTCTTTGACTGCACCATATTATAATTAAACTGTATTATATTAGTAGTTTAGCAGTGGTTGGACAGTTAAATCCGCTAAAACACCGGAGGTTAGTTAGTTCCGTCTCGTAACGTGAGGCAGTGAAGCCACAGCCATCAAACGTCTCATAGCTTAACATTAGCTTGTTGTGAAAAATACAGCAGGTAGGTACGGTATGAAACATTGCACCCATTTAGCAATTAGTGGTAAATTCCTCACAGCCTCCCATTCAGGTTACACCGGGAACAATGTGTCGAGCCTAGTGCTGCGAAAAATAAGCAGCATGCAACTCCTCCCTTGCACTGGTCCTCCACAACATACAGCAGCGGAGGATTAGCCTACTTCCTACAGTAAAATCGGGGAATTTAATTTTTCTTTTTCTAAAAACGAGATTTTAAGCTCTTTGTTTGCACAGAGTGAACCCGGTTGGACAGACAGGCCCAGCTCACTGCCCCACTGTAAAAGCCCCACACCAAATAGGGTAGATAGAATTTCATGGGCGTATGCTAAAGCAAGTATGGCTGACTGCAAGGACATGGAAAAACATGAGATATTTGGCCTATGTAGTCACGGGGGCGCGGAAGGTATAGCTCATATAGACTGTAAACATTTTGCAAAGTTATGTTATTATTAAAAGAAAATTAAACTCTTTATGCAGCTCAATTACTGCGTGTGATATTGATGTATTCATTTCTATGTGCGTATTTCAGACAGACTGTGTTTTTTTGTATTTTTTTATTTAATGCATCATTTTGCAGCCTCCATTTGATTGTTTAATCTTTGATCGGCTGCTGTTTACAAAATATTACAGCGCTTCAGTAGAATAGGTCGGCCATATTTGTTGTAGGCTGATTTACTTATAACAGGGAGGCTGTTGATTGTCATTGTGTTTGATTTACGTTTTGTCGGAATTACATTCAGGCAGTGTGCATAGAACAAATGTAGTCTGCAGCATTTATTCAATACCACTTTTTTCTGCAAAGTAGATGCAAGCATCTCTTTTTCTGTTTCCTCTAGGAGGGATATACAAGGAATCTTACTGGGAGAGAGTCCTAAACCACAAACATGTCTGGGGCGTCTGTAAAAGTCGCCGTTCGAGTTCGGCCCTTCAACTCCAGGGAGACAAGCAAGGATTCAAAATGTATAATTCAGATGCAAGGCAACACTACAAGTAAGTAGACCACTGGCATGCAGACAACACTTTCTCAAATTTATCCTGGCCCCTCTGCTGAGGGAGGTTCAGTGTACCACACATGCACCCGCGTGGTCTTCCTTCAGGGGTCTAAGCAGAGAACAGTAGAATGAGCAAACTGAATGGTGGACGGTTGGAGACAAACAGCTCAAAAGAGAATAAAAGGCTTACAGAGTGAAATTCCTCCTCCTCTGGAGGGGCCTGCATGCCTGAGGAGCCTGTGTGTGAGAAACGCTGAGTTGGTTCATACTGGGAGACCCGGGGGTCGCTACAAAGCTTGGCCTGCAAACACCCCCAATTCATCAAGACTTTATCACAGTGTTGGTGTTTTAGAATGGGTATGGGTGTTGACTGTTATCGCTTAGTGTACACAAACAGTTTGTGAAGAGCTTATCAAGGGATGTAGAATATCATGACCAGAAGTTAATCATTTACAGAATGCACTGCTCTTTAGTTTGCCGCAGTTTCACAAAAAACAAAAACCTTAAGTGATTGGATTACATTGACAAAGGCCCACTGACATTACTGTAAATAAAAATGAACAAAATTTCAGATGATGCCATGTCATCAGATTTATATAACCCCTGACAACTGATTATTGTTTAATGAGATTTAGTTGGGTTTCTGTGTGAAGATATGGCAGCGAAATACAAATACAAAAAAATATATAAATGAAATATTTACTTTATGTTTAGATACTGGAATCTGATGTGCACTAGCAAAGTGTGCGGAAAAATGTAATAATCTAATAATCATGCGAGTATAGCTTTCCATAAATCTGATGTAAATCTGGGATGGTAGGTCTGCTGCGGTGCTTTTATTGTGGAATCTATGAAAGCATAGACAACAGCAGAGAAGGAGGAGAAAACCTGAATGTGGTTTGTAGTCTTGTGATTCAACCTGCTTACTTGTGACTGTGAGTCATCAGGTACTGTTAAGTGCTAGCTGCCGCTTTATTCATGCCTGTGCTGCATGTCTAATTTCAGCCGGCAGATGAACACTCTCCAGGACATATTAGCATGGAAACATTTTAACGACCCAGTAACATTACAGCATGTGATGGCAGAAACCTGTTCTTCCAACAGTCTCTCCTATTTGCTTGAACTTGTCTGTCAGTCTTATCGGGCTTGTTTGACTAAGCCTATATGAATCTTCCATAAGATCAAGTGTCCCTTCCAGTTATGGCTCACTTGCCCTTTATCTCTCATACTCTCCCAAAGAGAAGCTTTGTGTCAAATCCCCAGTACTTTCACTCCATATCCGCGGGTTTTCATTATACCAATGTCACTCGGAGGTGCTGGAGGGTGACTCGTGGTTTGTAGAAGAACTGCAGTGGAATATGCAGTGTTTTTGGGGGGTTAGTGAGTGAGTGTGTGAGCAAGGGAGAGGAGGAGGCTGCAGTACTGCCTACTCTACCTCCTATCACATGGGCAGATTGCAGAGCAGAAAGGGAAGCTGGCAGGCGGCCATACTCTCTCCCTTCATCAGGACTTCATTGCAGATGGTATGCTGAGAATGCTGTCTTATTAGGATGCTGAGAGGTTGAAACGTACTAGGTAGTGGTTAAAACGTGCACAGGTCAATACAGGACAGACAGCTGAGGTTTCTTCTCACATGCACTGTTCAAATCTGACATTTTTATTACTGTGTTCACTGGATTTCCTCACACCTTCTGTCAGTCTATCAAAGTCATTTTATATTTTTTAGTCTAAACATTTACAAACTTTGTTTGGGAGACCAAGTGGTAGGTTGCACTAAGTCTTAATAGATGGTCACAATACTATATTACTTATTATTCTTTATTATTTTGTATTTCAATTTTATAACTTTTCTTAAATATGCATATGCATTTTTTTAACCATTAGATTTTGAAGGTGGTTATGCACTTCTTACATTGGACAATGCGATTGTGTCCCAAGTGATTAAACAAACTGCTGGTGTTACATTTGGTCATTATCCATGTTGCATTCACGACTGTCAGAATAGTCATGAGTTGTGACTGATAAGACCTAACTAGGCTCCAATGCTCACGTTTGGGAAACTAAAATGGCTCCAGCTGCATTTCCCATAGTCTCAGTTTTAGTGGGTTGAAAACTCTGCATTAGTGTGCACCTTAGGTGGAAACCTGGCAAAAACTAAAACATATTGGTGTAGACGTAGCCCCGGGCTAGGCTCAGATTTTGCACTTGTATCATCCATATCTCCAGGTTTCAGTCATCTCTAGCAATGAATTCCCGCTGTTAAAAATTTTCAACACAAAAAAGTAAAACAAGAATCCAGAAACTTCTCAACCGCTACTGCAGAACAATCACAATCAACACAACACAGTGTGCGCTAAACATGTTGATGTATATTCAGAGATCTGTAGTGACGGCTAACATTTAACTGGGACTGAAAGCTGTCCAGCCGTAATGGGCTGTTTTATGGAAATGCTTGGTCAGCTTGTAGGTGTTTGGCAGATGTGTGGATGAAGCCGTGGCACTCCCCTTATTGTTGCAACCCGCTCAAGGGCGTATGTGTCCGTCTGTATGCATGTGTCAACAACACAGAGCAAGAGAGAGCTTGGGGGCAAGGGCAGGATATGCTGTCTCCCATTCTCTGTCTCTCCTTTTCACCATGCATGGAGGGTTGTCAAGGATAGGGCGCAAGCAGAGGGGCAGCAAATTGATTATCCAGTGTGCAGGAAATGTGTCCAAGGCCTCTGCAGAAACAAGCAAAGGCCTCTTTCAGTGAAAGCTCTTAAACAAATCAGAGCTAATGTAATTATAAAGGGGTATGCGATGGGCTGTTGCATTAGTTGGTGTTGGTGCTCCAAATGTTGAATAACTCGAGAACACCCAAAGTCTGCCTTCATTAGAGCCCTGATGTGTTCACAACATTGGATCTCCAGTTATGTAACCCGTGTGCTATGTTCCCCACTCAGCCAGTGAGCAGCCACTCATGTATGTGCGGCCAAAAGATGGTTGGTAGATCTCACACCGTGCACAGAGAGAAGCATGTCCTCTGTTATGTTAGGGCATTACGCTGACTTTGGTGGAACAAACCTTCCCACAGATAGATAATTTCCCACATGATTAATTTTTTACGTTAGAGAGATGTCCAGTGTAAGGAAGAGCATTCGTTAGGGCTAAACCAAGTGACAAATTGCCAGAACAAACAGAAGGTCACCACATCAATCAAACTTTCACCTTTCAGATACAATTCTGCTGAGTCTCCTCTTAGTACAGATTAAGTGGACGGTGACTTTACAAAAAAAACCCGCAGGGAGGAATTAGCTGAGCTCTAATGTCAGTTACAGATAAGAGTAGGGGAGACGTGTGTTGGGGAAGTGGGGACGAAAAGATGAGGGACATGGGTTTGGGATGAGGGATGGTCACATCCTACCGCTGAACCCAGTGCAGACAGGGCTGATTGACCTGATTAGGACCACTAATCCGCTGGCTTGCCTAGGTCGCCACGCCCTGCTGCCATAATCTCTGTGACCCTTGTAGGTGTACGCATCGCCACATACAACCGCTGAGGGTGTCACATTCCTCATCGCCTCATGCTGAGATTGTTTTGAAGCGGCACACATTTTGCCCACTCGCACTACTTACCGAGCAGACTCCCACATTCCAGGCTGACCTCCTAATGAAGAGGAAGGACAGGCAGATGTCTATGTCTGTTAACAGCTCGTGCTGTGTCATGGGACTTAAAGGCCAGAGGCACAAATGCATGTTGTGCAGCTCAGACGGTTTTCAATACACCTACCTGTAAAAGCTTAAGATGCACACGAAAAGTTACTAATATTCTCAAGTCATTTGCAATGTTTTTTTTTAACAGAAAGTTTGAATTATTTTGGTGTATTAAATAATCATTAAACAAAAAAAACTCTCATAATAACCAGGAAGAGGCAATGTGTATCATGTGAGCCGGGTGTGAGGGAGTGTATCTCATGCACCGATCATGTCATATCTCTATATGAGGTCTTCTTGTGTGCTGCTGGGTCGTCAACAACAAGCAACAACAAGTGGTTCAGTTCTCTGCTGCAGCAAAACATCTTGAAAGAATGAAAACTTCTTAGCCTTTTTCAATCATGTGCTCTAGTTTCCTGTGGCTCATAATGTTCTGCTTTTTTCTTTCTGCCCTCACCTGCTTAAGCTTTTGTCTCAGTGCAAGATGCTGTGTGATGTTGAAAGTGAATAGTAGACAGTTGTTGCGTTACGGAGCGTGATGGATTCAAATAGTCTGAACAGATGTTGACCCATTTGCTACAATATTAAAGAAAAATTCTGCTTTCTTTTAATTAGATTATTGAAATCTCCTATTGAATTAGACAGGAACAAAACCTGCATTTAGATATACTGAAGTGAACTTTTGTTTGTGCAATAAGCATGGTGGCCCTTCCTGTTAGCACTTAATCCTTTTTCATTAATGAGTGTTTTGAAATGAATGAAAGAAACCACAACATGGCATTGCGCAACAGGGATGGGCGAATGGCTGGAATGTACTAGAAGTGGTCAGAGGTCAGGGGGGGAAAGTAATAAATGCCTTCTCTGACTAAATTGAGGTTTCAGCTTTGTAGCAGATCAAGTCACTCATGGTTTTCACTCTCATCAGCACTTACTCAATTTTGCCTTTCTATTTGTTCCAGGGTGTGACTGCGGTTAAAGTCAGTCCAAATGTTTGGTTTAATTCTGTGTCAATAACTTAAGCGATGACTTGTTAAACTATACTTTTCTGGGTTAGAACATTGTTTGAAACTTAAAGTCTATAGAAACTGGGTTTTTGACACTTTCACACATTTGATAAAAGTTCATATAGTGATAATGTCACCATCAGGTTGCATAACAGGTGAATTTATTGGCAGCATCAGACGGCCTGAGGATTAGCTGCACATATCTGCTGTTATCAGTGATTTAAAGCAAAACATGAGTGACTGGTGAGATTCAGTTTGCCACATATATAGGCTCTTACAGTACATAGCATAGTGATGAGTGTGTGCAGTCAGTGTTCACTACTCACCTTATGTAATTGCACCCCCCCCCATACATTAGCTTTGTTAATTTTTGTTCACCTCAGTTGTTTTGGCTCACTCTTTGTTCCAGCCTGTGATGGGGCTGAGTGGAAACTGTTTGAGCCTTTTGCAGAAAATATGGGATATTAAAGGAGAGGACGGGATCGGAGCTGACTGGAGAGGGGGAGGGGGCATGCAAACGCAGGCACAGCAGCAGAGACAGTGAAAGTCGCGCACGAGCGCTGTTCACGTGTAGGACAGCGTGAGGTGGCATCACCAGGCATCACATACACTCACTCACTGGACTAGGGATGATGGGATTTCAGCCATAATGTTGGAGGCTGATAAATGCAGTATATCCATGCAGTCAAGCTTAAAGAAAAGGAAAAGCTGTAACATGCATCTGTCAATTGATTGTCATTTTCTCAGTTTGCACCTCCACGGCAAAATGATGGCATTATTTTCCTAAATCATAAAGAAACACCCATTTTTGTTGATTTTGAATGTCGTTTTACTTGTTTCACAAATTTGCCAGAGGTAGAATACAGCAAATGAGTTATTGGTAATATGATTCAAGGCTCATTCTTAAAATAAAATATCTTATTCAGGTAAATTTCTTTTGCATCATAGATCCCTGCAGAAGATATTGATGCTCTTAGGGAGCTGTTCCTAGATGGCTCTGCTTCGATTGTCTGCAGACCAAACAAATCCATTAATGTCCGTAATATAACCAGAGATAAAAGGCCAGCCTTCCCTCCCTCCCTCCCTCCCTCCCTTGCATAACAAGATGCAACAACACAATTGCTAAATTAGTCTGGTGAAATGCAGTTCAGGGCAAATACCCAAATGTGTCCAAGCTTTACAGCTGTGCCCACACAGATGACAAGTTTATAGAGAGATGAAGCGTAGCCTACATGGTCACTGTCTGATTTTGTGCATCGACGGTCGAGTGTGTCTCTGTGCCCACGCACCCTTGTTTGTGTGTCTGCAAACAGGGTAATAATAAGGAAATGTTAACCAATGTTGTTGAAGTAAACTCAATTAAGAAGTGTTGTTCATGTGGCATGTATTGCAGTTTTGGCAATTACTCACTTAAATCTGCCTCTCCAAGTGAGGTTATCCTCATCTGGGCCTGTGTGGCTGAATATAGATCTGTGTACTAATGAATTTACAATAGAACTTAATGCTCTAACCCCTTTTATTGTCAGTACATTACACACCATCCACGCACACAAGTGGAATTTTCGCTTGTGTCTTTAAATCTGTTTATGGTGTCCACATCCATCACCTTTCATCTCTTACTTGATGATAAAAGCAGGGACTAAAAAGCAGATCGTGCTGTGTTTGGTTTCAAAGGTACGGCACTCCCGGCTTACCTACTCTTTGGTGCATTGCCTGAGCTGGGTGAAATGGCTGTACTTTCCCACATTCAAGAGAATGAATGTGTTTCAGGTTGTTTTGGGTTGGGTTTTTTTTTTGTGCCCTCACCAACACAGCTCTCTTTCCAGACTGTATTGTTTGGTTTCCTCTCACAGTCTGAGGGCTGAATTCAGAGGCAAACTGGAGAGCTTTGCAGTCCAGGCACGGGTAACTTGGTGGTAGGCATGATGCTCACTTTGTATTATTCATGAGTAAGAAGTGAAGGGGGGGTGGCAGTGTATTATTTTTGAAACCTTAATTAATAAAACGGCTAAGCTGTCTCTTGATCTGGTCGGTGACTAGAGTCCTCTGCCTCTCCAAAATGGCGTTGTCTCATGCTGCTGTTTGATTACTGTGCTGCAAACTGAGATTAAACACTTAAATGCACACACACACACACACGATGCACACAATTTCATATGTCATTTCTGTCCTCCACAGAGAAAACACTGGATAAAACAGTCATCTGACATTAGCTTGAGGCATCAGTCATTGCTTATTGCTAATGTTTTCTGGCTCTGTCAAACAAGCGACGCGGCTTGTTGTAGTCTCTTTTTTATTGTGAGTTTTCCACAGTTTCATGTAGCAGAGTTGAGTTCATGATGTCACAATGCTTACATAAAGCAGGGAAGCATTTAAAATGAGACTTCAGTCTCTGAGCAGAGGCTAGTTGGGGAAATCCAGGTCACTGCTCTGTAAAATGGGCGCCTTTTGTGAGCAGTGAATGTAAGGGGCTCTGTATTTCCCTTGTCTACACTGTTGTCAGCACTCAGCCATTCTGCCCGGATCATGATCATGATCATGATGATAAGTATGCTGTTTTGAAACAAATCTCAGACAGTGTTTCATTTTAATACAAGGTTTATTACAAAATAAACAGCTTTGAAATAAGTGATTCATATTGTAATGAAAATTCAGTATTATGGTGACCCACTTTGTGAAGCTTTCTAGATGAAACTGTAACTTTTTATTAGACTGATATTGATACATTTGTGAATATAATCAAAAGGCTGTTACCAGTAATGTTAATAACTAAACTGAGCAGTGGAGAATGTTGGAATACAAAATGTTTAGACATCTCCAAGATGTAAATTGTGGAGGAAACACCTGATGTTTGATCATTTTCAGTTTTTGTTATAAAGCCAGCCACACGCAGGCCCACTTCCCCAAAGTTCATTGTGAAAAGGTTGACATAGGCAAGTTCCTGAATACATTCAATGCTATTTTTAACTGGAAAACACAAGACTCTTGGTGGAAATGGTGGAGGTATTACTATAGTTTTCCAGGACACAGGATGTGTTGGGACAGACCTGTGACCTTAGAGGCAGCACCTGCAAAGAGCAGAATATCCTCCTTGGACCTGGTCCACCAGAGACACATTGCCTCTTTAAGCAGTGTGGACACAGCTAGAAACGGGATCATGAGGATCCTCACATGAGAATCATTTTGTTATTGTTAGCATCGGGGTGCAAACTAAAAATATGTTCATGTTTGACAGATTGGTGTATTCAGAATTTAGTGAGACACACAGGACTTACACTTGCATGCAGTTGGCTTGTAATTTAGGTACTTGTTTTCGTCTTAGCTGGAGGGATGGTCATTGTTAATTTACCTGGTACTTCAATGGTATACTTGTTGTAGTTTTTGTTATTTGCTCTGGCCGTTTCAGATTGAGATTATTCAGATTTCACGTTTCACATTTTCGGTTTCTCTTCATAACCCCATGATCGATCGCTGGGTGTTATGTAGTTCACTGCATGTGTGGGGAACAGACTGCCAGCATACAAAACACACCTGGGTCAGTAACGGATGATTGGTGGAAAACTGTATTCTGCCTGTACGCGACGGACTTTGATTTGATGCTCTAGGGAGTCACTCATGATTCGGTCCGAAAAAACACTTCACCACACTTTTAAACAATTAGTTCTCTCCACTGCGTTGCTCCACCGCGCACACAGTATAGGATCAGAAAGGGTGAAAGACAGGTGACCTTCTGCATTGCGAACAGTGAAAATGCATCATGTCATGCTTAGAAGGGAAGTTGATGATATAAATGAAAGAACTTTTACGGATCATTAACAAAGAAGAAGCCACTTTTCTTAATTTTTCAAGTACTGAGAGCAGAACTGTCAACATCAGAGTTTGTGGATACCAGATTTCAGTACCCACCCCTACTCAGCTCTGAGTTCATACCAGTCCTATGTGCCTTGTGGGTTTAACCCCCCATGTCATCACCTGAGAGACTGTCTGATATCCCTCTCTCTTTGTTGTACTTTTGTGTTTGTTCAGCTTCTGAATGGAGTCCTGCTGGCTTAGCGTGTTTTCGTTGTCTGGTGGTTTCTAGAAGCCTCTCGTTAGCCTCTGCTGTAATGGACTTAGTCAGTCTGTGTTAGCTGTTAATATCAAAAGGCACTTGCAGTTCAAGTTGGCTATCAATGTCTGTGGGCCGGGAGCAATGTATGGTTTGGCTATGAGTTTGGCGGAAAGGTTGGGCAGCTGAAATCTGTCCATTCCTTCCTGTCACTGACAGTCTGTCGGCATGTGAAGCACTAGCCGCCATCTGCTGCTGTATAAATAGACAGTAGTCAGAGCTGGAACAGCTGGCACATAGGCCGGGACTGCACCCTTTCCCACTGCTTTCTAGCTAGACAGGCAATGATACCCACACTCTTTTTAGTGGATGACTTTTACTTTTTCATAAAGTTGGTAAAAAGTTAACAACTTCATAGAGAAATTATGAGCAAACCTGTAATTTTCTGGTTAAAGGGCAAAGCTAATAACGATTTGTGTTTTACATACAGACTTGTTAATTTAGTTTTCTGGTAATTTCTTATCTGGTAACTGTCACGTTCCTTGGCCGAGTCAAGGAATCAAGAGAAATCCTCTTAGCAAATGTTTATAATAAGAAAAAAGACGCATGCTTCACTGCACTATTACCTTGAATACACTAGGAACTAGAAATTAAATGTTTTTTTCTGCAAGCAACTTTAGAGAACTGTAAATTCTGATTTCCTTCCCAAAACAGATTTCTTTTTTTTAATAATGTAGTTTCACAGGTGCAGATAGTGATGAAGACAGTTGCTGTCTTAATTTCAAAGATCTGAAAGGTAGCTTTTTTTTCCCACAACAATAGTAGCATTAGCATATTTTATTTTCAATGTGGTCTATTTGTTTTAATGCACAGCTACATTTAGCTGATTCCAGTCACTTTCCAACAAAACATTTAAAGTTTATTTTTTTCATAAATATGGCGGTCACTTTTTCTAAAAAGGAAAGGGGGGTAAGGCAGTGTGAAAAGGGTCATTGTGATAGAGGGGACTGGGCACATAAAGCCTTGTCATAACAGATTACCTAATGCGTTTTGCAGGCTCTGTTGTCAACTGCAATACCCTGCATTCAGTGCATTGTTCTGGTGTCTTCCTGCTTTTTCCCCCCTCTGCTCTTCCCCAGTAGGAACAGAAAAGTTACGTGATCAGCCTTCTGAGTAGAAACTGGACTCGTTGGTATGAACTAAGTGCCTCCCTTTTAGTTTCATTAATTACTCTGATGTAAAAGCTGATCTGATGAGATGAAAATGTGTGCTGCTAACAGAAATCTATTTGTAGTTTGTCTGAGTGGATGATGGTGATATGAAGGGGTTATGTCTCCTGGCTACACAAACTCCTCTAACATCATCAAAGATAAACCAGGGGTTTTTGGCAGGAGTATTCAACAGAGTATTGAATTGCTGTGCAGATATTTGTTTTAATTAAAGGCCAAAAGGCTTCTCCCCTAGCAGATGGGAAAGTGCACTGTATCCAAGGGTGTAATCAGGATACCACATGTTAGTTTCTGTTTTGGATATGTTGTATGTCCTGTGTTGTGGCTGTGACGAGCTCAGCTGTTTGTCAAATGTGCACAGCAGTGCTCAGACACTACTTTTAGCCTGCAGCTTTGAGCTGCATCCAGCAACAACTCTGTCACCTGTGTCACTGCCCTGGCAACCAAGCATCACACACTCATCTAAAGACACTGGATACAACATGCAGCACATTTCTGTGGCTACCTCAGCATCCTCTCTCTATGCTCCCTGTTCAAGAGCAGCCATGTTAGCATTAACGTGGCAATGCTGAAACCATGCAGGGCCGATCAGTGCTTAGACACTTTTTATTTATTTTCGATAATGAGGTTAAATTGTTATCTATTTATCTTGTATTACTATGTCATTGGGCTTCTTTGAAATGTCTGATCATGTATCAGTAGCACGATATAAAGAAGCAGAGTATTATGTCCCACGCACATTTACAGAGCTCAACATTTTCTGAAACTACTTGTTTCTGTCAACTGCTTCTAGAATTTGAATTTGGCAGTTATTTTATGTCGCCTACAATAAACTCTTTTTACAGTGATATTGTGTCTAATAGTCATATGGTCCCATTGTTCCTTATGCAATGAGTCACGTGGTTGGGGCTGTTTAGTGCTGCATTTAGTAGAAAATGTCAGTCCTATGAGTGAATTAATTGAAATAGTATTCTTCAGAAGTCTGCTGTTACATCACACTGCTGCCCATATATATACAGACCCCAGGGAAGCTATTAAAATTCTTCAGTCTTGCTGAAAGAAGCACACATGGTAATTGCAATTCTGCACAGATATTATTTCTCTGAATGCTTGGGTTCCCCCCCGTCCTCCCTTTTTTATGCACATGTTTTCCTTTTATATTTCACATATGGATCTGATAATGACCTAACCCCCTTCCTGTGATGCCTGGCAGGAATCGATCAGTTTGAATTAGAGGCGAGCAGGTTCTCAGAGGGTTACTGGAAGAGAGATGCTGATATGTTCAGCCATTTTAGACCATGCTTGTCTGCCTGTCTCAGGTGAATGGGGGCTAGCTTTTAGATCCCATCTGGTGCTCGGAGACCTCCTAACAACCTAATTACTGAGGGGTGTCTCTGCTTTCCTGCCCATATTATAGGCCCCTTGTTGAACACTGGAGTACAAAATGTCTGCTGGCTATAACCAACTGAGTGATGTTCTTTGGACAGAAGGATGTGGTTAGTAAAATGATATTTACCCTGCCTTGAAACGGAGAGCTCCTGTGGCGTGCCATCGGCCCTATATCCTAGGCAGCAGGAACTGAAAATGCAGAAGTGTAGCATTTTGGGCAAATAAATATTTGACTTGCCCTCATGTGCCACTCAGCCGTTTGCATCTTTTCCGTTATCATGGGCTTCTGACTAAACCTCTGTCTCTGTACTCAGAGTACCGTTTATCCCCCCACAGGAGTTTGCATGTCTTCTGTTTACCAATGGAAGTTCAGTGTCTGATGCCCAAATGGCAACAGTAATGATGAAACAGTCTATGTTGTTCTGCTATCCATAATGTTACTATAGATTTTTCTGGAGGGGCACCTTTGCTTTTATTGGCCAGGTGTTAGAGGAGGCACCAGACAGAAAACAAGGGGAGAGAGATACAGGGTATGATTTATACATGGCCAGAATCAATTGCATTTGTGTGGCAGTCATTCTGCTGCCAGGTGCCCCTACTGATAGGTTCAATATCTGGCATGTCCTTGTGAACCTTCAGACCACTGCTTCCTGATATTTAGCCAATCGTTGTTTGTCACCAAGAGCATGACTTTCATTCTTAAGGTTCTTGAAATGATCAACATAATTTCTTATTTGCTTCATAACTATGTTCTAATTATTGATACAATGCATTTAAAGGGTTTTTGTGCTGTAAAAGTATTGCTGAAGGAGTCTGACATAGTAAGTAGCTTAACTACAAATCCTAAAGCTTTTCACACTGTCTCTCTCTTTTTTTTATATGTTTCAGGATTAAAATCCTGAAATCACTGTTAAATAAATGAATCATATCTATACATTTTCTACAGAGCAGTAAAAGGGAATGCTTGAAGCAAGAGAAAACAGAACGCAGTGTGCCGCATCCTCCCCTCCTGTGCCAAGTTGAGGTTGTTATGGCAACCAGAATCTGGTCCTGTACCTGTTGCCATGGTTGAGAGAGACCGAGTGATGACGTTGCTTATTAGGCAGCAGAATGTGTCTGCCATTTCAAGTACAAGATGTGACTCTGGGGGGGGAATTTACTATGAATGCAAAGCAGAGGAATTCCTCCTCAGTATTTGGGTTTGTGACCATCACTATCTTTGCGTCAGTGGTGGTGGTCACTAGATTTCACTTTGTACGTGTCATCTACAGGTGTAGCGAGTGAACTCAGAGAGTGACGGTCAGTTCAGGCAAACTGAGTCATGGTGGAAAGTATGGGACACTCCTGTCTGATTGATTTAATCTCAGATAGCAGGGATAAAATTCACCTCATTCTGCCTCAGCCTTTAATATGTAGATGACAGATTTCTGTGCGATGACACAACAGTGGGATACACCTGAAGAGACCATATGTCATCTTTATCATCATTGTCCATGTCCGACACAGATAGTAACAATACAATGATTTGGGATCAAAAATATCTCCATGATGTCAATTCAGACTTTTTGCACTTACCTGGAGGAGATACATATAACAATGGGTAACTTCATATGGTCTTTTGAGCATCCTTCCTTAAGTACTCTTTGATCGAGTCTCATATGAGAGTCTTATTATGGGCTGAATGGATGACTTGGATGAAGCAGCTATCTGCTCTGAAATCATCGGAGTGGGCAGCTGAATGAGACAAGTGTGCTACGTCATGAGCATGATTCATCTCTAAGGAGCTGAACAGTCTCCCACCAACTGCTGCTGCGCCCATATACTTGTGCTGTGACTAGATACGTTTTTACACTGGCACGTAACATCCACCCCTGTCTCTGACGAGAGTCCGTGACCAAGCAGGAAATCAACACACTCGGAAGATTTGAAAGCTCACATCATGTCTTATCTTGCTAGAACACAGCTGTGATTCCCTGTAAGGACACTTAGTACAGTCAGCCCGGTGGCCTGTCATGGGCATCCCACTGTCCAAATGCCTCCCACGTGGCACCGTCTCATCATCTTTCTGTTTTTATTGCTTAGGCTGCCCATTCATTAATAGCCACTGTAGATTGTTCCAGGAAAGGGGAATAGGGGGCACTGGTGGTAACCTAAATCCACCTTCGTTTCTAAATGCCCTGGCTCCAATTTCCCTTTGGAGGCAGGTCAAAGGTGAAATTGGGCTTTATTTAGCCACCTGTTTTGCTGTATCTATTTTCCAGTGCCCAGTATGGAAGCTGCTGCCCTGCCTGTGCACCTTAATCTGTTTGAAGACAGTGGGGGGTCCAAACAAATACACTGGTTGGTTTTACCTGGCCTATAATGTAACTACCTGAGTCGCAGCACAATGGCAGTTGCCGTAATCATCACATATTTTGCCTGAACTGGTTAGCATTCTGGTGTCTGAGGACACGCTGTGCTTTTCTGTCAGCATGTGACCCACGGAGGGCGATATGCAATCCCTGTCTCTCCACATCTCCTGAATTATTGATAAGTGTGTTGAAATCCTCTGAACACAGAAGGCTCTCTGCCTGGGACATATTGATGCAAAAGCCCTTTCAAGCACTCTCATGTCAAGGAGGCAGACCTGGCTTTAATTCGCCCATTAGCGAGACACATTTGCATGAAACAAAACTAATTACTGCTTTGTAGCTCACGCTGGAGATTTGCTTGGAAAGAGTGTAAATGGTCTAAGTGCAGATTATATTGTTCTTGCTAAGATGCAAATTGCAGTTTTCCTTTCACACTGTGTTTGGTTTCTATTGTTGTACTGTTACTATTGTTGCACTGTTTGGATTGTTGCTAAGCCCTTGAGCACACCCGTTACTTTTAGTCTCTAACTCAGATTCTTTTTTTTTTTAAACTAGTGTCATTCTCAGTTCTCGTTCCCCACCTCCCCTCTCGGTTCAAAGTGAAGTTATACATTTGATCATCTAGCCTCAGTGAAGTGCATTTGCCCCGACACAAGGCTGCCTTAAACAGTGAAAGTTTGCTTAAGAGTGGGATTTGAGGAACAACTGGGGTACAGATGTCTGCAAATATCCTTAAGTAAATTTGTCTCACCGCCACATATCCAGTACACAGTGTGGAAAGCTTGAACACCACCAGTCTCAGACGTACCCATAAGCATGAATGAGAGGAATGACATGCCAGGCATAGCTGCAGATTCTTGTTTATTAAGTCATGTGCGTGTGGCCACAGAGAATGACTGAGTAGTGCGGAAATATTGTGTCGTCAGGCCTTTTGTAGATCAAACAAGGAAAGGTGGTGAAAAAGGAGTATGCTACATGTGTTGTTACTCAAACTCACATTCAGCTGTGTTATCAGTGCACATGATGAATTAATACACTGATAAGACAGTTGTGTGTGGTGGAGCTTGACGCAACAGTTGCAGTGCTCAAAAAAAAAAACACTGGTTTGTGTGACTTTCTGTTCCAAATATATCATTGTTAGGCAAATATACAGTGTTCTGAGATCCTGTTCCTCAATCAGAGCATTACCAGGAAAAAAAAATTGGTAAAAAATTATTATTTCATTCAATTAGATGCTCCATTTGGAGCGTTATTGGTGAAACCAAGATGCAATATTTTTTTATTTTAAGGACTACTGGAAATTTATGAATGTCTGTTTGTTTGACTTGTAAATGACTAAGTTGTCTTAGAGGGATAAGTAGCAAATAAGCAAAAGCAAGAGAAAATGAGGGTGGAAAGTAGAAAAATAAGTAGGCAGTGGTATAATTCTAAATAATCCATATTGACTGCACAGAAGCTGCTTTTGGTAAAATTTTCATTTGAATAGAGGGGGACATACTTAAAAATTAATCCAGTAGATCCATAGATGACATAAATTAATTAACTTGAGGAAGAATTTAAAATCAAGCTACAAGAATGTTTGTGTAGTTCTTTGTTTATTCACATTCAAACCAGATGTTATCAACCATGTTACTAATATTGCTTCTCCCCCACAGCGATTCTCAACCCCAAAGCCCCAAAGGAACCAGCAAAGACCTTCAGTTTCGATTACTCCTACTGGTCACACACTACGGTGAGTTGGAACATTTTGTAATTTGTGCTTGTGATGTTTTCAGCTCGAAATACCACGAGTTTATTCAAATTCTAAAATGCTTTTCCTGTTTCTTCCCCACAGCTGGAAGACCCCGCCTTTGCATCACAGAACCTTGTGTATAATGACATTGGCAAAGAAATGTTGCAGCATGCATTTGAGGGCTACAACGTCTGCATCTTTGCCTATGGCCAGACAGGAGCTGGCAAATCCTACACCATGATGGGCAGACAGGAGGAGGGGCAGGAGGGAATCATTCCCAGGGTTTGTTTTACTGCATGTCATTCTCAGTTTACTGAATTGCACAGCTGAGTTTAAGACATTTGCCCGCTGTGTTTTAAGTACCATACAATGCAGTAATGCAGCTTCTTGTCTTGTGGTCTGTAATGTTTACTGGTCCTGTTCACTTAAGTTATTGAGTGTTCACGGTACAATCACTGAGTCATGGTCTTGGTCACTTTTAATAATACATGGCTATCAGTCCACTAGTACTGAAGTCATTCCTTCCTGTCATAATTCAGAACCAAATCCATCCACCTCAAAAATGTTGAGATTGCATCTTCACTGGAAAGATTTTTTTTTTTTGCCTTTGTATTATTGAGATGCACTATGTCTCAGCAAAAAAATTGGATAACATCCTTATCCTCATTTATCTCTGTTCAGCTGTTCTGAGGCCTTGCTTCCTTGGTGTTTTACTCACTGCTTGATTTAAGAAAATTGGGATAGAGAGTGGATATAGGTCAAATTTAAACCATGGGATTTGCAACAAGTAAAAAAACTATGATTTGTCGATGTTATAATCAAGGATGCCCAAATGATCGGCCACAGATCATTATTGGTCATTTTCATTAAGAAGACGTGATCAGAATCAATGCTTCTAGTCACCAATAATAACCTGTGGTTAACACGCTGTTGGCTGGACAGAGAGAAGCTCTTTGTCTTGTGTAGAGCACCTTGTTCAATGTGCCGGCACATGACAGGCCACCAAAACAAACAACATGTTGGCCATGTGGAATATTTACAAACTGTGAGACTAATATAACGTACTGTGATACATCCTAAAAATGATCATTGGATTAGTGAATCTCATTAGATGATGCTGCAAAAAGAACATGATCAAGGTATCCATAATTACAATGATATTGTTAAGCTTTATTGTTTAAGGCGTGAAAGCTTTCAAATGTAATGCTGCAGTTGACCAACACATCCCTCTAGAAATGTTTTGATCATCTGTAGAAAACTCTGTATCCTCTTTTTATTCATGATCCACAGACCTGCCCCTCTTTCATCCTGCCTTTCACTTTCTTCATGCTGTTAATTTGCACTAAAATGTCTCCTCTCTCCTGTCTCTCAGCTCTGTGAAGATCTATTTGAGAAAATCAATGATGCCGGCAACAAAGAGGAGCTCTCCTACTCAGTAGAGGTGAGTCTCAGACTGCATCTGTAATCTCCCATTATTAACCCCTTCTGCTGTGTATCTATTATCATTGTGGGACTAATGTCAATCAATCACTTTGAGCTCAAACTTCAAAGATAATGGGTTTCTTTGACACTCTCCTTAGTATTGTTTTCAAGGACCACAACTTTTTTGAGAAATACTAATTATATCATCATTATTGTTGTTATTACCTGAATTATATAGTTTTATATCATTCAGCCTCAAGTTTCTGTTTTACATTGCCTTCGGGCAACTGAACAGATATTTTGTTACTGTTGCAAATGTTTGTAGGTCAGTTACATGGAGATCTACTGTGAGCGGGTGCGAGATCTGCTCAATCCTAAAAACAAAGGGAACCTTCGAGTGCGAGAACACCCCCTAATGGGTCCCTACGTGGAGGACCTGTCCAAGTTAGCTGTCACCTCCTATACAGACATCGCTGACCTAATGGACGCCGGCAACAAGGCCAGGTGAGCTGAGATCATGGGAATGAAGGAGAGTAACAGTAACTGTGATTATGTGATAACCCACATCCTCAGAATAAGATGATTTAGACTGATAGCTGATGACAAGATTAGATTGATTTGGAACCAGGACGTGTTCCTGTCACATGGATGAATTTTGTCCATCAGTTTTGATCAAGGAATGGCGAGTTCATTTAGTACAACAGACCCTTCCATATAATCGTCCCCCCTCCATCCATTCATCCATCCATGCCAAGCTTGACCTTAATGATTGAGTTTCTTTATTGCTGGTAGCGAGCATTTCAAGATGAAATTTTTGTATATGCTTGAGTGCATGTCATGTGTAAGTGTGTATGTTTTACTGTGTGTGTCTGTGTCACGGGAGCTCCTGTGGGAGGAGTGAACTCTGCCTTAATCTTCCTGTGCTGACTCAGAAGGCTTATTTCTAGAACATGCCGTGTAAAGCCCGTATCTCCCCTGTGACTATCCCCCTGAGTGCGCCTTGTGTATGTGTGTCTGGTGTCCTTACAGTATTATCCACCTCCGCCACACAAAGTAATCCCTTTGATTCAATTCACTCTAATAGGCATAAAGCCCAGTGATGATAACTCGGGTAATAGCCAAGACCATGAATTTAGCATTAATCGTTATTTTCCTTGTAAATGATTCAGTGGAAAATTTTTGTGTTACATCCATACTGTTTCATTCTCCTCTAACTGTGGTGGTATGTGATAACCTACAGAACTGTGGCTGCCACCAACATGAATGAGACCAGCAGCAGGTCCCATGCTGTTTTCACCATCGTCTTCACACAGAAGAAACACGACAGCGAGACAGACCTCTCCACAGAAAAGGTCAGAGGAGACAAGAAAAACAGACACCCTCTGCTTCTTAAATTAGATTCACACTTAACCATCTTTATTATTTAGAACAGTTTTTTCTCACAATTGTTTAGTTTGTATCTTTGGTTTTGGTTTTTTGGATTTCTACCCCATCGGCCTTTATGTTGATGGTGGAAAAAAGAGAGAGCCATTTTAGATTTGACTTCTAGCACTTCCGCTTACTGCAGAGGGACAAAGACCACAGTGTTATTGTTAATACAATGCCAATTGTGTTTAGCCACTCTATCAGATCTTACTGCCAGGCTGCATCTCACTTGACAACAACAGTTAAGTTTAGAATAGTTTACACATATTACACATATTTTGGAGACTTTGATTTGTTAATATCTTGGACCGTGGAACACCATGAACTTCCTCACCCTCTCTCTGTACATAATTCGTGTACATTATTTATGAGCTTGATGCAACTAAAATACACTTCCTCTCTCCCTTCAGGTCAGTAAAATTAGTCTGGTAGACTTGGCAGGGAGCGAACGAGCAGATTCCACTGGAGCTAAAGGCACCAGGCTAAAGGTAAGACTCCTATATTAGCCGGCCAGCAGCTGCATCAACACTTAGTTGATTAGTATCACCTTGATTGATCTTGAATAAAATTGTTATGTCTCCGTTTGCAGGAGGGAGCGAACATCAACAAATCTCTCACCACGTTAGGAAAGGTTATCTCTGCCTTGGCCGAAGTGGTGAGTGTCCCATGTCTATTTCTATTGCTTTTATTCTCCTCCTCCTCCTCCTTCTTTTTGGTCCTTTTCTTACCCTCTACAACTTGACCCTGTCTTCTTCAAGGAATGAATGTTTGTAGCCTGGCATGCTGTAATGTCTTCCTCTGTTCTCTCTCCTCTTGTCCTTGTAACGCTCGCTTACACAGGATAACTGTACCAGCAAGGTAAACCCTTTGACAGCTCCACCACTAACCTCTTGATTCCTCCCAGAACACAGATCTGACAAGCCTTTGCCATGTGTAATGCTGAAGTTGCGACACAAAGTTCTGCTACCACCATTATTTATTATATGCTTTTAGGCCCCATGCACAACAAAGTCCTTGCAGAGTAGAAAAAGTGCATCAGATCAAGCCTGCACTCATTTTACTTGACCACTTGTCTATTACATACATACAAGGGATTTGTCATGATGCATCGTAATATTGTTCACTCTTTACTGCCATTCCTAATAATCATTATTAAAACAGAAAGCCTTACAGCATTTGTCAGTTTTCTCTCTGCCAACCACATGAATGATTTGTTTACTGCAGAGCAAGAAGAAGAAGAAGAGCGATTTCATCCCGTACAGAGACTCTGTTCTGACATGGCTGCTGAGAGAGAACCTGGGTATGGGCATTAATATCACCTCATAAAGATGCCTTTACTAATGTGACATTTATGTATGTGAACTGTTAAGTGAAAACCCTATTTGTGGACAGCAAGAAGAATTGAACCATGTGTATCATCTGTAATATGAAGTAGGGTTAAAAAAAAAAGATGGAACTGGAGCTAGTGTACATTACTCTCTGCCACTTTAAGAACACTACTGTCAGCAGGCTGTATTTCAACCAAACTAGACAAGTGCACCCATCTCATCGGTCTAGACATGTAGAGGAGAGGTGTACAGGCTATCTTCAATCTTAGCTGGCACATGAGTACATATCAGTGTAATGAGAGTGCAGTCCTACATTAGTGGAATTAGTAATCAACTCATTTTGCTTTAGTCATGTTTTATTCCCTGATCAGCATTTTGACCTTTCATTGCTATAGAAATCCTCTAGTGTTCTGCAACAACTCTGACACAGAAAAATAGTGCCTTGATGCCTCTACTGATATTTCATTTTCAGGCGGAAACTCCAGAACAGCTATGGTAGCTGCCCTCAGTCCAGCAGACATCAACTATGATGAAACACTCAGCACACTCCGGTAAACTGTCCATTCAGGATATAGATGACAACATACAAAATAATGCAATAAGATAATTGTTCACATTTATTTAGATTTTCAAGCCCCTCCAAATAAACATGTGATTGTGATTTTTTTTTTTAGCTACGCTGACCGAGCCAAGAACATCAAATGCAATGCTGTCATCAATGAGGATCCCAACAATAAGCTGGTGCGTGACCTGAAGGATGAAGTGGCCCGACTGAAGGAACTGCTCCGTGCCCAAGGCTTAGGAGACATCCTGGACAGTGAGTTTTCTGCTATCACAGCAAGCCATAAATGCAGCCACACGGCATCTGCCTTCTCTCTCAGGGCCGACCACATGTTGGCAACGTTTTCTGTCTTCATCACTGTCTCATTCCTTTCAGCCATTCGGCTTTGTTTCCATTGCAGTGCTTGTACCTGTGCCTAGTGCAAAACTAAAATGACTTTAACAGCTTTTAGAAACTTTTTCACCACCATACAGGTTTATTATACCTCTTTTCACAGTAAAGGGAAAACATATATTTTGCACTATATATAATAATTACCATAGAACTAAATGTATAGAATATTTGGATGGTAGTGACTGACAAAACAAATGGTAGTTTAAAGCTACATTATAATATCACACTTCATTTGCTGTACACAAGAGTAATGGCTCATAGCCTAGTCAATTAGAGACATAATATGCCCATTAATAACTCCTAATATCTGAAGTGATTAATAACCTGCCTGTTAGCTAATGCCTGCTTAGATCATGCCTAATGACATGGCACTTAACAAGTCATTCCATGTCATTCCTTATCGTCCTCATTATCATCGTCATCAACTCTCTCTGAGAAAACAATGTCTGTAACCTTTACCTCTCATTCTACTGGTGCTGACCTCTGACCCTTCTCATCTTTTCCTGCCTCCCCTCAGTTGATTCCATGGGGGATGATTGCCCAGGAAGTGGATTCAAATGTGTGTATATGTGTGATAGTCATGCATTGTCTATCACTATTTGCGCTATTAATAAGAGCTAACATTGCTTACACCCCATCATTGATTGTATATTAATCTGCTACAGCTTTGCATGTAAATGCTTAAAAAGCAAAAAGGAATCTCAAATGCAAGGCTTCCCTTAGGTGTGCTGATCTGGCGAGGGTTAGCATGCAACTAGGTTAGCATGCTTTGCGCTTGTGTTTCTGTTATTTTACAGAATGATGGGGGTGAGGCAGCTATTTGCAGGCTCAGATCACAAGTTACTGATGTGATACCTTTTAGAAACTCTACTTTTAGTCTAGCTTGTCTGTCTTCCCCACCCCCAATGCACCTGCATTGTTTTTCCACTATGCCGGCCTTTGATTCACTTACTCAAGCTTCTTCTCTTGCCAGTGGTCTTTCTGCTCTTTATTTTGTTTTCTTTTACTAATTATTTGCTGCAGGTGACAGTGTTCAAAGCATTAGAATGGCACTTCTCAGTTGTCAAACTGAGACTCAGAGCTACAGACGGAAAGGTGCATGATTTTGAATTTCTATGTAGCTACACCTGAGGTGTATGTACTGTATACAGAGAGTTGACCACCTTGATGTGTTGTAATAGTTTGTATTGAATAGATTTCTAGTTTACTAGTGTACCCTCTGCTATATTCGCAAATATCCCCAACACATCCCCCTTTAACACCTTTGCACTGTTATTCTACCAAAAATTTGATTTCCACCTGCTTTACCTCAGGTGTGGTGTTAGAAGCATTTACCTTTTGTTGCTGGTATTTCACTATATGCTAGGTTTCACAGTATTGGGTTTTGATACAGTCTCTGTTTTTTAGGACTTAAAAACAGTGACAGCCGTGACTGGGAGCATTATGTTAACTGCTTGTATATCCTTCCCACTTTTGTGGATGCTCTATCTCATCAGCACTTTGAGGGAATTACTTCAGATTATGTAGCAACAATGAACTGATTAGGTTTTGGTGGTCAAAAGACCACACAGTAAGAATCACATTACATCTGGCACAAAAGACCACTTGGACTCCTGACAGGATTAACTGATTAGAGTTTGGAGGGTAAATATCAAACTTTTTATATGCTAATTACAAAGGAGGATAAAATGATGAAGTAATGACATTTTATGTCCAAAAGGTCAGAAGTCAACTTCGATGTGACATCATAATGTTGCATCATATTCAGTGGTTTAACTCGGGAACAAAAGAGGAGATCATGATCATTTTTCCTGTAACTTGACTGGTTGGTCGAGGTCGAGTTGCCTGTAGGTAATTATAGTTCTGGGAAGTACCAGTGTACCAGTGTCAACTGTATACATGTTCATCTCCGAAATGGCAGCACCTCCCAAATCAACATAACATCTGCTTTTATTAGCCTTTTTTATTGGTTCTTGGAGTGGACAGTCTAAGTTACCCCACAAGTGCTTGTTGGGTTTTTTTGACATGAGGTGCCTGACCTAACAGTAAGATCGCCGTTGCTCTGTCAAAATCAGTGTGTGAAAGAAAGTGCACCCACGTGTGTGTGCGGTGAATCCAATTACTCGACAGCGGGCTGAACTATGGCAGCATGTGTCAACAAGCCTCACCTGTCCTCCCTCTGGATACTTTTGCAGTCTCCATATCTGTCCCATCCTGTAGTTGGTACGCTGATAGTAGTTTTCACACAGTGTGTTTTCATCTGTGTTGGAGTTAAAAGTTAAAACAACAGAATGACATTTGCCTATTCCTTAAACTCCCACATACTGGAAAAGATGTGCTCAGAGTTAATTGGTTTGCACTGTAACTTTGACCCACATAAAAATAACCCTGTGAAAACTCTCTAACAGAGTGCAAGCTGAAATCTAATGACTTTATTCTGGAAGTTGAATAAATAGAGTTTAGACTGTAGAAAACGACCTGGAGTGAAAACTGCTGCTGTCTAGCTGAGTGCTGGGTGTTTGTCTTAACCTTTTGATGTACAACGTGTGTCTTACATTGGTCTTCCCTCCCCTTTGTCTTTTCTATTTTCCCATCTTCTTTCCCTTCTTACTCTTCCTATTTGTTATTTGGTTCCTCCATTTTTGTGTGGTTTCTACCCTTTATCCTATCCCTGGGCCTACCCCACCTCTTTCTTTGTCGCTCTCTCTCTCTCTCTTGCTGTCGGCTTAGACCTCAAAGACATTCAGAACAATAAGAATAGATACTTGTCAGCCTCAGAGAACCAACGACCTGGCCATTTCTCCACAGCCCCTATTGGTTCCCTGACAGCCTCTCCATCCTCTGGCTCACTGTGTAGCCAGGGGGGCCTGCAGTCAGTCACCAGCATCCAGGAGCGCATCATGTCCACACCTGGAGGAGAGGAGGCCATTGAAAGACTCAAGGTAAACTAAGCCTGTGTAGGTTTTAGTTCACTTCAAATCACACTCAAGTTCAGTTATTTTTCTCTCACAGTCATTGAAATACTTGGATTTTTTTTTTTTTAAATCTTTTCACCTAACCATCAGTTTAGCTGACTTGTGCAGTGCTCTGTGCAGCAACAGGCTGGCTCATGAATGTCAAATAAAGATGTCTAAATAGAAGGAAAAAAAAATACTAAACATCTTTATGCCTGAATACCCCTCTTGAATACACCAATATATTGTTGTCGTTGTTGTTTTTCTGCCACCCAAATTATGTTCCTTCTATCTCTTGCCATGATAAATGTAAATTTACAAGTGTGTGTGGCATAGGAGACAGTGGTTGTTCAATATGAGTGGATGTTGGCTTTGTCCTCACTGCCACCAGGCTTTATAAACTCTCAGCCAAAGAAAGTGGCTCATGAACTAAAACTGAAACTATCACTGCTTACTGTTTATTAATAATTACTAATGAGCTGCTGGACATATGGATTTCCCAGAAGGGGATAAATAAAGTATCTATCTACTGAAAAAAATGAAGGAATTATTCCACACTGTAATTGCAGCTGGATCTTTTCCAAAAGCTGAGAAATCTGTGAATAGATTTATAGATGATTAAAAGCCCAGAAACACATATAATAAAACCATCTCCACCAGTGCACACAGTGTAGTATTTGTTCAGTAAATTAGAAGTTCATTTAATGTTGAGGTGGGTGTTTTTTAGTTTCCGCCCACACACATAGATAGCCTTTAATCAGAACACACTTTGCCTGTCAGTCCTCGTGTGGCCTCTCGGACTTATGTCTCTCAGGCTCGCTCTGCCGATAAGGGAGCACGTAGGATTGTAACAACCAACCATGAGGAGCTGCAGTTTCCATGACAACCATGGTGCCCAGTCTGTCTGTCATCCAATGACGTCAAGCACCAACGCAGATACGGAGGAAATTGGACCAAAATAGAACTAGTGTTATTGGCTTTAGTAGTGAGGCACATCATATCCACATTGAAATGGCGTTGCAGCTATTTTAGTGATTCAGAAACAAAGATTAGAGCAAAAGTTTAATTAACTAAATAACTAGCTGCACAATCAGTACTGTGCAACTTATCAGTTTATTGTAATCTTAAGCCAAGATCATTATATAATAATAGCAATATTTAACATTTGCAATATCAGTCTGGACTCTCGCACATTATATCAATAAACTGAACAATAGTTGACAAAATATCTCACTGCAGATGAAAACAAAATTGTGGGTGCACTGCATGATTCCAAAGAGCCTTAATCAACATGATTTGTGGGTTAACTCACACTTATATGTATACTGTAATTTCCATAATACAGAATTATGTTAGGCCCTTCCCTTTTCTGAACCCTGATTATTTTTTCCACTTTCTACTGTGAAAATAATGCATTCAATTTGTTGAATGAAACATTAATTATATTATTCTGATTTGAACCTCAGCTCAAAAGTTTGTAAATCTGATCAATCCAGACTGAGTGTCCCTGTTGTTACACTGCTAACAGGCAGGATTGTCTTACACTTGTTGTGTTTCCTGTGTTCAGGAATCAGAAAAGATCATTGCTGAGCTCAATGAAACATGGGAAGAGAAACTGCGAAAGACCGAGGCAATCCGCATGGAGAGGTCAGTGCTGATGAACAGTATCTTTTTTTATTTCCATCTCTGTCCCTCAATGGGGGAGACGTGTGTCAGACATGCTCCTCCACCCCTCCCTCAGTATATTCTGTCAGTCTTAGACAACCCCCCACCCCGCATAGCTCTGTCTCTTGTCTTTTCACCCCACGGTGCTGTCTATTTTACTTTCTGCACCTATCTGTCTTATTTCCCCTGCACTCATTCTGTCCATTTCCTTTCATTTCTCTGTCGTCACACTCTGCTGCACAATCGCCCCTCTCACATCCTTTCTCCCCCTTTATCCACTCATCTGTAACAACAGACATCAGCCGTGTTACCGTCCATCCACAGAGTCTCTGGTGCCATTCTCTGACTGTTGTCATTCTACAAATCACTTGGTGTAATGTTACACACCATCATTTCTAATCCTCTGGCTTTTAGCAGCCTGAAGGTCTTTGCCGGAAATAAATATACACAATTACAGTATATGTTTCAGTGCTGCATAAAAGCTTTGCAAGAGAATGTATGCACCATGCTGTGTGAATAAATGTTCAAATTTAACTGGTATTCCTGAGTTGACAGATGTTTTTGCCTTCACAACAGGGAGGCCTTGCTCGCAGAGATGGGTGTGGCAATCCGTGAAGATGGAGGCACTCTGGGCGTATTCTCTCCTAAAAAGGTAGAGCAGACATGAGACACAGACATTGAAACCAGGGGAATTGTGTCAAATATCCCATGAGTGGTCATGATCACCCTTCCACCATCACTTCTCGACTTCTGTTTTCCATGTTATCTTTTTCCACGAGCACACGCCCTGTGCAGTCGCTGGCTTTTTTCGTCTGTACACTTTATCATTGTGTCTCTGTTTTTCCACTCTTTGTCATTTGCTTCCTTCACATACTCAGCTTAGCGATGAAAAGCCATTTGATGAGCAGTTTGATTGTTTTCCAACCAAGAAGGTTTGTTTAATTGAATCAGCAGATGAAGCACCTTCCCTGCATTAGGTGTAACCCCATTAATGACAGACCTTAGTTTGTAAGTTTTACCAGTGATTCAAACATGAAAAGTGTGTTTATTTCCATGGTTTGTGTAAGATTTGATCGGTGAAGCATTCAAAGTAAAAATTTTACATCGAAAACTAAGGTTAACCCTTGAGAGTAATACTATCCTAATACAATGGCTAAGTAGATTAGTCAGACTTATTGTCATGATGCTT
The DNA here is from genome assembly GCF_045865225.1 of Trachurus japonicus. NCBI lineage: Eukaryota > Metazoa > Chordata > Actinopteri > Carangiformes > Carangidae > Trachurus > Trachurus japonicus. The sequence goes on along the minus strand of NC_140913.1, from coordinate 17,838,061 downwards.
ATTAAATTACAGGCAGTGGTTTATTCTCATCACTCTCTGTAGCTCTCCCAGTAGTGGCAGCAACATGTAAACTGGTAGACATGTTACAATCCTGACTTTGCCGACAAGCATAAAACAACAGTTATCTTTTAATCAGTGACTCTTCAGCACCAGCTGTCACTAGATCAGCTTTGCTTTCAGAAGACTCCCCTCTTTGAAATAATCCTTTTTAAGGCATGTTTCCACAACCCATCCCCCCACTGCTAATTGTGTTAGTTTTTTCGTTCTTTTTGTATTGTTTTTGTTCACATCCATTTGTCATCCATTCATTTTTTTTCCTCTCCTTTCACTCACTGCCGCTCCATGGGTTAGCATTTTGCAGAGAGGCCTTGTGATCTCTTTGCAGACTTTAATGGGGTGTTTTCCCCTAAGAAGGTTTGTGGTTCAGAACAGTAGCATCTAGCATCCGTTGTTAGTTGTTCTGTGATATGTCTAGACCGTAGACGTGTCCGATTGGTGTCACAAGCCATCAGCAATGTTTGTTGTGATTCTACTTGATTAGCATTTTTAATATTGTCATAATTTCCAGACTGTTGAATATCAATGAAATTGAATCCAAGGATTGTATTGATACCAACCTATTTACTATCTATATGTCCTTGGTAGACTCCACATCTGGTTAACCTGAATGAGGATCCTCTCATGTCGGAGTGTCTGCTCTACTACATCAAAGACGGGATTACGAGGTAACCAAAACTTGAGTGATGGCTCTGAAATGCAGCATTTGATGTTACGTAAGTGGAACTTTAAGAGTCAGAGAGAACTGGCTTAAAACCTGCCACTGACCGTCTGAAGTTACTTTCTTTCCCTCTTCGTTCTTTTGGCCCTCTCTGAAGTGGACTATTCCCTTTGAGTATATTGTTACAATATCACTGCAGGGGGAGGGTAATAGATGGCAGAATCATAGTTGTAGTGACTTAGAAGCGCTGCCTTCTTATAAGTAATGGTTTAAAGGTTCCATTTAATTTTCTGGCACTGATATTTTGCCAAAATGGCTGCCAGAGGAATGGGAGAGCAGAGTTCACTCAAGTCAAAATGGCCTCTCTGACTGTGATTGTTTCAGGGTTGGTCAAGCTGACGCTGAAAGACGACAGGACATTGTTCTAAGTGGTGCTCACATCAGGGAAGAGCACTGCATCTTCCGCAGCGAGAGGAATGCCAATGGAGATGGTGAGGCCCTGTATTATAAATTTGATATGAATTGTATTGATTGAATATTTGGATTCTTATTCTTATTCTTCTTAAACTGAGCCCATAGTAAAAAAAGCTAATTTTCCACTCTAATTTATTGACAGTCCAATATAACTCCTGTCTGAAGTCCTGTACACACCTACAAAAAACAAACGTAGGCAGACAGTGGATAAAATGGGTGTATTATCTATTGTGAATGGAAACAGTATATGCCTAAATGTCAGTAATGATCACACCCGATAGACGACACATTTGCTCTTTACAATATCAAATTAAACGGAGTGAGTCACTCAGAATGAGTCACTGTTTATTGATTGGTGTGGTTTCTGTTGAAGTTATCGTCATGCTGGTGCCTTGTGAGGGATCAGAGACCTACGTCAATGGCAAGCGTGTTGAAGATGCCATCCAGCTTCGTTCAGGTACGTACCTCATCTTTGTAAACAAAGTTGTAAATCTGATATATGTCTTATCTCTGTAGCAACTTAAAACATGGAATTGGATTTTCTTTGGACTTCCATGATTCATAGTTATGTAGCGTTGTTTATAACATCATTGTTTACATTAAAGTAAGAAAAACTGGAAAGAGGGTGAGGCTCTGGTTGGTTGGTTGCATTTACTGTTATTTACTGTTTACTGTCTTTGTTATTGTTAAGCCCTCCATCTTTATTCCTGCCACACGTGTGCCCCACCTTCTTTCAGGTAACCGAATCATTATGGGAAAGAACCATGTGTTCCGGTTCAACCACCCGGAGCAGGCCAGAGCTGAAAGAGAGAAGACCCCATCTGCAGAAACCCCAGTAGAACCAGTGGATTGGACATTTGCTCAGAGAGAGCTCCTTGAGAAGCAGGGCATTGACATGAAGCAGGAAATGGAGAAAAGGTATGACATCTTTCCTATTGGCTTTAATTCAGTTTATTTCTAATGGTGTCATTCAAACACAGATTGTATGGTACATCACAAACTGTGTCATGGATTTGACCATATATTTTTACTCTTTTATGTAGGCTCACAGAGATGGAAATCTTGTACAAGAAAGAGAAGGAAGAAGCAGACCAACTTCTGGAGCAACAGCGACTGGTGAGTTCAAATAAGCTGGTATTTAACCAAACCCACTTTGCAATTTTATGGAGTCTCTCTGTTTCCTGTAATCTTCATGTTAGAGATTGCAGACAAGTTAGTTGTAACAACACAGTGGGTTTAGTTGATGTTAAGAGATGATGATTTTTGCAAGTTAGGTATATCACCATCAAGCAGACAGTTTCTTGGACGTGTGTGTTACTTTGAGTGAAATGTATGGCAGGATTTTTGCCATGACTGGAATTCAAAGTTAAAGCATGGTTAGCTATGGTCAATTACAATTGGAAAGCTAGTCATTGGTATTTGAGAGAGACAGTTTTACTTGGTCCATTTAAATCCAACTAGTACTAATTCTCACACTTTTGAGATATGTGTGTGTGCGTATGAATCACACCTCTACTCTTAGCGCATGTCTGTTCTTCTTGCATGGAAGTTTTTCTGGTTTGAAACGGATGAGCTTTTACTCGCCAACCTCTTGAGTTGAACTGATTTTTCCATAGCAATTTGATTGATCAAGGATTAGACTGTAAAGCTTTCCCCTTTCCAAATCCCTGTTTTCCCCTTTCCTGTGTCTTCTTCTATAGTGGATCTGAATCTTGCAAAACAGCAATGTACAGTTAAAGCGGATTTGATATTGAGATAAAAATTTATTTAAAAAGGATTAAATATTTGACCACATTGAAACACTTTTATGAAGTGACGCTGCTTTTGCACGGTTCATGTTAATAGCATGTTTTCTTAACTCACTCAGTACTGGTTCTGGACTAAGTTGCAGTGTTTGCTGTTAAGCTGGTCAGCTCTGAAGTGGCTGTTGATTTGCTTGGATTAGATTTCTACTCTAGTTTTCTTGCTCTTGTTTTATCCTGAGTTTCATCTCTTCAATGCAGTTGCTGACATGTACAATGCATTGTGATAACAATAATTCCTGCTGTAGTTTTTGATGGATAGTGACAATGTGGTTTCTCATTGACTTCTTTGGCTACCTCTCTTCGCTAGCCTTACCTGTTATCTTGTAGCACACCGAGGGCATGGCTCAACAACAGAATTATCACTGCTCACAGTTGAATTAGCTTCCATACTCAGGTGGTGCTTTGTTTCAGAGCTACAGGCATCCGGTTCAGACTCCCAGGAACATAACATTCAATTCAAGCCATAGATACAATATCAGACATACACAAGACCTTAATTATCTGTACCCACTGGTTGTGATCTGTAATGTTCCTTGTCTACAAAAAAAATGAGAAACTGCATTTTATTTTCCAACTAACATCTTTCTTTGTAGTGGATTAACACTTTAACCTTCATTTCTGCCTGTCCTCTCTCTACTGGCTTTTTGATCAACTGCAAGAAAATTCTATCTTCTAACTCACCGCTAATACTAAAGCCACTCAAACCTTCTGGACTAAAGGGGGAAAGCTCCAAAATCCATCTACATGCATGCCACTGTAGCATGTTTGGGATCCAGCTTTCAGATCACAAAATTTTTCAATTAAGAAGAGGAATATCACAAGACAGTACAGAAGTGCTACAATTAGCAACTATCCTCTATTGATATTTCCTTTCTAATCATGATAGTCATGCTTTACCTTTATTTTTAATATTAATATGCAACATTGGGAACAAAATTGTTGAAGGGGAGCTCCCCATTTCTGACACGTTAAAACTCTTGGTTTTAGTGAATGTTTTAATTAATATACATTTATTTATATCAATATTACCAATTCATTGGAGATAATAAGAAAAGCAAACTGACAAGAAAGTCAATGGAAACTACTGTTTGTATATACATTTGTTTGTTTTTCTATCTTTATTTTGAAAATAGCTCTATATATTATGCTGCATGTTGCCATACATCTTGTATAGTAATGATGTATGCAAAATATTCAAATTTTTGAATACAATCGCCCTCTTCGGTAAAAAGTCTCAAAATTCTGAGCATCTGTCGAAGCTAAAACATCATACTCTTATTTAGCTTATACTTTTGGGATGGTTGAAGTTCCCATGTTGCATATTTATACCTTTTTAATCATTCTTTTTTTCAAAGAACAACATCTTTTCATCCTATCTTTGATTTCCCATTGTAATTTCTGCTTTTTTTTGGGAACCATTTGGTTTTTGTCCTTTGTTGTTTTCTCAAGGATGGAGACTCTGATAGTGGGGATGACTCAGATAAGAGGTCTTGTGAAGAGAGCTGGAGACTGATCACTTCCTTGAGGGAAAAGCTGCCTCCCAGCAAGCTACAAACTATAGTGAAAAAGTGTGGATTACCCAGCAGCGGGAAGAGAAGAGAGCCGGTCAAAATGTACCAGATCCCTCAGCGACGCCGCATCACCAAGGACTCCAAGTGGGTGACCATCTCGGACCTGAAGATCCAGGCTGTTAAAGAAATCTGTTATGAAGTAGCACTCAATGATTTTCGCCACACAAGGCAGGAAATCGAGGCACTAGCTATTGTAAAGATGAAGGAGCTTTGTGCCAGCTACAGCAAGAAGGACCCCAACGAGCGGGACTCGTGGAGGGCGGTGGCTCGGGATGTCTGGGACACTGTAGGAGTTGGTGATGAGCGTATTGAGGACGTCATCACCAATGGGACGCGAACAGGAGGGGTTGTAATGGATGAACTAAAAGTGCACATTGATAAACTTGAGGACATCTTGCACGAGGTAAAGAAGCAGAATAACATGAAAGATGAGGAGATCCGTGCTCTCAGGAACAAGATGGTCAAAATGGAAAAGGTCCTTCCACTCATCACCCCAGAGGGCCAAGAAAAGCCACCCAGTGTAGGCCCCTCAACCTCCCCAACCATAACGCCAAGTCCTCGAGATGCAAAACCTCCTGTGCCAGAAAAGCCTGATGTAGAGGAAGTAGATTCACAAACAGGCCAAAGTACAGGAGATGACTCTACCTTAAAGCGAAGCCAGATGCGCTGGATGCGTCAAGAGCAGTTGCGCCTCAAGAATCTCCAGCAACAAGAGATCTCCAAGCAGCTCCGCCGGCACACTGGACCACATCGCTTTATTCCCCCAGAGGACCGCAAGCTGCGCTTCCCCTTCAAGAGCAACCCTAAGCACCGCAACTCCTGGAGCCCTGGTACTCACATCATAATTACAGATCAACAGGTCATTGAGCTAAAGGTGCCCAAAGAAGCTGTAGAAGAAGAAGAGGCAGAGAGTCAGGGTGAAGGAATGATGGCTGCCTCAGTTGTCCAAGTCACTCCGCCATTACCAAGCCCAGCAGTCCAGCTTAGAAGTAAAGACTTGGAGCAAGGTTTGAGCCAAGGTCACAGACATAACTATAGGAACAACCAACATCAGCAGCCCCACGAACGAGGCCGCAGCAACTCTTTTAACCACCGCCAGCGGCCCTCTGGCTCCATGGAGTCACTGCAGCAGTCTGAAGGCAACAGGAGGCATAGCCAGGCTTTCTACCAGCCCCGCCACCATCAGAACCAGCCAGCACCTCCACAGTCACTCCATCAACAGCCATGCCACTATAATAGTATGATCTATACAGATGGAAGCTGCAGTGGCTACCAGCAGTACCATCACATTGACCATGCTAACCATCCAGTCAACTTCCAGGCACCACCGCGAATGCGCAGGCAATTGTCTGCCCCTAATCTAAAAGCCAGCAGAGAGACGACAGTCTGAGTGGGACTTGTGGACTAGTTTCAAATACTTTTAGTAGGCAAACACATTACAGATCACAACAGCTCAGAATCACGAGTCAAACAGCCAAGACAGACTGTGACCTTTGCACTTGATCAGCGTGTTATTGGTTGATCCAAAAGAATTGTATGTATTATAAAAAGACATTTTATCATCGTCATCATCATAATATATGCTGTTTTATCAGTTTTTGCTGCATTGTGTGCGCTATCATCACTAGAATTAGGAGAGCTGTCATAAGGAATTGAAGCCAACAAATGATAAGGGGATTGTTTTTGCCATGCCATGCCTACTCTTTTCATTTTTCAACATATGTGACAGTTCATCAATCATGCTTTGATTTGCAAAAAATTTTCTTCATGGTTGAATTTATGAGTTTACATTTTTTTGCCATTATAGTATTGATTTATCAAGAATGTTTTTCACCACTACAGTATAAACACATTGAAGTGTTTAATTTGTTGTTGTTGTTGCAGCCCAAATTAGCAATCAAAAAACACCCTATATTTATTTGTTTCGTTGTACAATGTGACTGAATGTCAGGATGGACGAAGTGGTTGTTTTTGCAGTGTCAACTTTTGTTTTGTTTTTTAAAACATTGACTGTCATCAATCATCAAAGGCCTTGATCTGGAATCAAAAGACCAGTATGTTGGATATTTTAGAACTGATTATTGAATAACCTGATGCACTAATCAACTACGCGACTGCCTTTTAAATAGACTGAAGTAGTGCTCAAAGAAAGTGGTTGTCAAAAAGTGCCTTTTAATGCACTAACTGTATTAATATTATTGTTTTTCCCTTTGTTTTAGTTTAGTGCTCATGCACAAGGCTTCGGCAAAATTTTGTGAAAGCAACTTCACACCTTACCTAACCAAAACTAACTTTTTAGAAATAACAAATTGCTTCATTCATTTTCCTAGCAAGCAACTTCATTGCTTGATTCTTTCTTAGATTTGTTTCAAATATATAACTTCCACACACTATTATAGTACTTTGCACTTCCTTAAGTCATGGATAAGCTGTAATTAGCTAGTTAGTGAATACACTAATGATATTAGGCAATAAGTTACTGTATTCTTGAATAATTCAATCACCCCTGACAAATTGCCCACATTTTATATAATTCTATGTTTCTTTCCAGGATATTTTCATGAGAAATTATCTTTTAATCCTGGAGTTTACTTAAGATCCTATCAAATGTAAGAACCACTATGCTGAAATGCTGGAAATGGACCTAACTGTATGAAAAGGAACACACAATTATCAGTTTGTCAGTTTCATTGTAATGAACAACACATTATGAACTGCTCATGAATATCATGATTTCCATCAAGTCTAAAAATTAGATTTTTGGTTTGTGGTTCACTGAATAAGCACAGAGTTCACTGTGCCTTTGAATGGATGTCCTGAGTGTTGTCATGGTTCCCAAAGACTTGCCTTGAAAATGTTGGAGGGAGGACAAAGACTTGAAGTGCCTGCATAATGTTATTAAGGACACACATCTATGTCAAATGACGTTTTTTAGGATTTAATTTTTTTTAACTGCATCAAATGCCACATTCACACAGTGTAAGTGGAGCTATCAGAGTGATAGTTTATGAAATCAGTCACCATGTCAGTCCTTCGCCTCTGTAATTTAACTGATGCATATCTGAATTAGTCAATCTCCTTTCTTGCTGCATCTGTAGCTTTAAAAGAACCCATTCATTATTTCATTTCAGTATCAGATGGCCTTCAAATCATTTGAGAGAAACAGTGACACTCAGCAGCATGGGAAAAATCTTTAAGGACTATCAACATGTTCAAGTTGGGTTTAGAATGATGAAATTATTATCTGTTTTATATTTTAAGTTTTGACAGTATATACTCTGCCTTACTATGCTGTAACAAAAACCAAATGATATCATGACATATGCAAGTCTAGTTCTCTTCACCCGACGCCTCATGTCTTTATGACTATCTTTGCATGCAATAGCTTACATTTCTTCAGCTCTAATAAATGCTCCATTAAAGTTATTTAACATAATGCACTGGTGCTGACAGTGACCAGGTAAGCTGGAAAGAAAGCAACATCAAAAGGACAATGTACCTTTTACTGTTCTTTATGAAATATACAAACATTGTCTGTGTTAGGCCTCAGTTCAAAGAGTGAGTGTTGTATGTCTGCTTTTTGAATCTGCGTTGTCAAGTGCCTCATTGTGGCTGTGTACCAAGTTGTGTTGCTTCCTTAATCAAGCACTTTGTGCAAACATACCGTATTCCTTGGAACAGTGTTGTTCACAGGTTTTAGAAAAGGATAAACTGAATCCCTGTGTTTCTGGAGATTTATTTTCAAAGTATGAAATAAAATGACATGCTCCAAGTGCAGTTATTGGTTATATATGGGTGGTATTTGTTTTTCACACTCAATAAACCAGTTCAGGGACAGAGACACATCAGTATGGTATATGTGAACTACACAGCAATGACCATTTGAGACATTGAACAACACCTCATTTTAGGTTAAAGATGCATCTGTATTAGGCTATTGTATATAAATTGTATGTATTAAAAATAGTAATTATTATATACACAATTATGTCCCTGGAAGTTGCATTTTCACATTTAACGTTTACCCATTCAACATTTTTTTTTTAAGTACCACATTCACATGCTTCATTATGGCACACACTGTTTTAGAAAAACAGCCTCCAGCATTTACATTCAGTACAACTAGCTTGGTGGAATTTCCAGAGGTTGTTTGAAATGAGAGATTTCAGCTTTTAGCTTGTTGGTAGGATTTCAGCAGAGTGGAGGTTAATGACGAGATGAAAAGGCCGCATTGTCTTCCCAGAAGACACTGAACAAACAGGATGAGGTCATCGGGACCAATGCCTGTCCTGCTCTGATGAGAATGGCGCCCCTCATTGGATTACAGTTGACTCAGCTTCTAGCAGCACCTCTCTAACCCTCTCTTCCAATCCAGCCGTCTCTCTCAGAATAAAACATGTTGCCTCACCCATTAAAAAAAAAAGTGGTTAAGGGGGATAGAAAGTAGAAAACACAATAAACTCCTTTACCTTTTTGCTTTTTTTGTCATTATGGACAGTGGACATGTGATTCTTCATCATATAAAAAAGTTAATCCTCACAGATGGTTTCATATGATCGTCCAACAAGATCACAATTAGGCCTGGGTCAGTGTTCAATAATATTTAATATGTCATATTTTTGTAAATTTCCCATAACATGAACATATTAATATAGGCTATTTACCTATCTATTTATTTTGCACTTTTGCACAATCTGACCTGATGCCCAATACAACTCCGATCTCACTGCTTTGCTGATTAGCTTTAGAGCTAAATCTGGCATATTTACATATTGTATGTTCATGAATATGCAGAGTCCCGTTACAAAATAAACAAATAAATGAAATGAAAAATGACTGTACATTTTACCTTGGCATTTGACAAATAAAACAGCTGTCTAGTGGCAGCATCACCACATAAGATATTTTAACACTTGAATATAAAATACAACAATTATATAGATACAATGAAATAAATGAAGCCCCTCACCCCTCAGCATTACATGTAGTGGCATTTAGAGTGTACTGTGTGGAGATATTAAAGTTCAGATATTGTCCAAGCCTAATGACTTTATACACTCTGATCAAATATGCAGGGTTTCAGTAGAGGTCTAAAAATGTACAGTAAGGGAAAACATAGCAAACTGCCCTTCTGTATGTCTTCCATGTGTCATTTGGAGCAGTAACCAAAGTCATCAGTGCTGAAGTGGTAGAAATCAAACTCTGCTTTCATTATAGATGTTCAAAAAGAAAAATGAGTCACAGTTTGTGTTTTGGGTCGGAGTCCGGCTGATGGCGAGCTGAGCTCACCTGTTGTTGCGGTTGATGGACACTTGTCCATGTTCTCTTTCCTCTTCCTTGTGTGTTGGTGTCCAGGTTTACGAGAGCAAATTGCAAGAACTTCAGAAACAGGTGGAGACTCGTTCACTGGTAGCTGAGACACCTGATGAAGAAGAGCTGGAGGAGGAGGAGGAAGAGGAAGGTGTGTACTGTAATTTTTCATGTAAAGGTTTCATTCATACACTGTATATTAGCCCTGGGCATACAGTATATAGTATATACATTTATATATAAAATGTACTCTGTTTTCTTCCACATTTTCTATCCAGAACCTAAACTACTGGGATGTGCGTATAGTACTTCATGTTTCATAATTAAGAAAGAAAATGTAATATCAGCCTCATTGAGATTAATTAAACCTTGTTAATATTGCCATACTAATTACCCATTCAAGATATTCAATCAAGTAATAAATACTGTAATCCTGTTAAAAGAAACATGCTACTAATTTAAAATAAACCATTCAGTCTAAGGGACCTTACTTCAAGTTCCTCATGGTTTATCCCATCATTTACAAATCACCTGGCAACCATATTTCCAATCATGCAGCTTTTCCATAATAAATGCATTTCCCTACCTTCCAAGCTCCCACTGATTTCCAATTTCTTTAGCAGCACTGTGAAATCCAACTCACAGATAGTTGATTGAGATTCTTACTACCTTGATGACTAGTCACTTCAAATCTGCCTGACGTAATTAAAAATATACTTCTAATGTGCAAATTGCCGTCCTATCCCATCCAGGTAGTACAATGTTCAGTCATAATAAAACTAATCTCTCAGACATGCAGGAATGGTCCATCAGGTTGAGAGTAATAGCAGGTTATGATTATTTGTATTTGTATAATGGACTAAAACTCTTTGTTATTGAATAATGGACTGTAGCTTTAAAGAACAAACCCAGTGCCCCCATTTTGTCACTGTTTGTAGATGAAATACTTTTCTGCAGCTGACTGTAAACTCTGATGTAAGATGTCTCTGAACACATCACAAAGGAACAGTTTTCCACATTCAGACCACAGGCACTAGAAATCCCACAGGAATTACTTGCAAGAACCATGCACTGAAATTATGGATGATATTTTATTCCACATTATGGCTTGATCAGAATTACAGACACAAATGTAAAGTTCAGTGGATTATGGTAGGCCATGGTCCCTTTTGGCTTTATATGCATTTACATTGTGTGTGTAGTACGTATGTCTTTACGTGTATATTCATCATGTTAATGTAAACTCCCATCTCCTGCAGTACCATGGACTCAGCATGAGTTTGAACTGGCACAGTGGGCCTTCAGGAAGTGGAGGTACCACCAGTTCACCTCCCTCCGTGACCAGCTGTGGGGAAATGCTGTCTACCTGAAGGAGGCAAATGCCATTAGTGTAGAGCTGAAGAAGAAGGTGAGCGAAACGGCATGTCAGTTTGTGTCTATATGGCAAAGAAAAAATACATAAACACATGCTTTTTTTTTTTTTGCAGAAAAGAGTTTTCAATCCTTTGTATTGTAAAAGGTCAGACGGTCCTTCACTAATGTAATCATAATATATATCTGCTGAAATGAAACACACTCTTAGTCAAGTTCTGGGATGTTCGACTATGACGCTTGATGATGGTGATGGGGATCTGCTGACCAAATTCCTAATTACAAAACTGCATGGTGATATCATGAGAGACACCACAAATCAGTTCCACAGCTCCACACACACACACGCTATTCGGTCTAATGTGATACCAGTGATTTAAAACTCAACTTAAAACATAATGTACTGTATGTTGCACATGCACAGGCCAGTCATTGTTAGTGGAGTCTTGACTCATTATATACAGAAATTGAATGTGTCACAAATCAGAGGCCACAGTCCATCCTTCCTATTAGGAGCTCAGTGTTATTTATATCCTTGTTTAGTTCAAGGAGCTATGCTATTGATACTGGAGATGGGTCATCTGTCCGAGATGTTTTCAGAGAATTTGATTTATCTTTATGTTTCATGTATCTGCAATTTATGTCCAGTGCTGTCAAGTGGTTTAGCATTTTGGCCCCCAGAGGGTGCTGGGCTGTTAGAGTCCACGAAACGAAGGAAGAAATTGATTTGTTTGACCTGTCAACCTTGATATATCTGCAGTGAAATGATACCATACCATATTTCTTGATCAGAGCTATGAAATCAAGCTTTTAAGGTGCACCAGTTCTGAATTTTATGTCACGATCCTTAAAGTCAGAAGATACCATCTTTTTTTTTGCTGTCGCATTTCTGAATGTCCTGTTCCTCCTCTCCTCTCCTCTCTACTACACTCTTCAGGTCCAGTTCCAGTTCGTCTTGCTGACAGACACGCTGTACTCTCCGCTGCCCCCTGAGCTCCTGCCCCCTGAGCCAGAGAAGGAGCGTGACGCAAGGCCCTTCCCTCGCACTGTGGTGGCTGTCGAGGTTCAGGACCTGAAGAATGGAGCCACGCACTACTGGTCCCTTGATAAGCTCAAGTAATCACCATATGCTACGTATTTATACAGCTCATCTTTTACACTCAGTGTCCTATTGTCACTGCAGTCAATCTGCCCCAAAGTAATACGACAAATAATAAAGCGACCCGTGACACCGTGATCTGTATGTCTCACAGCATCTCTTCCCGTCAGCCACTCTCTCTGCACTTCTCATTAATGCTGAGCGCACTCTGTCGTCATTTGCAGGCAAAGGCTGGACCAGATGAGAGAGATGTATGACCGCGCCGGTGAAATGGCCTCCACTCATCAAGAGGACGGTGAAGGCACTCTGACAGGAAGTGACCCCTTCTATGACCGTTTCCACTGGTTTAAACTAGTGGGAAGGTATGTAACGCTCCAAATAACACACATATACTGTATATGCTATAGTATGACAAAAAAAGATACCATGTTTGAATGCTGTTTATTGTGGATGCTGTTTACTGAAATGTATCTGAAATAACATCTAAATAAGATTAGATATGGTTTCACACAGACAGCTTTTGGGATCCATTTTTTCTTTTAAATGGATCGACACATTTACTTTCATTTCCTTTTTCATTTTCATGGTCACATTTTTGTTCCACAAATTCATTTTCTGTCTTAAAGGTCATAATATCACATGTTTTGGCATCTTATGTAATCACATATGTCTATTTTTGTTCATGTAAATCTTATTTTTTGTCATGTTGTCATGTTAAGACCTTGATGTTACCTTTTGTGATTTAATTTTGGTGATTTTTTTTCCCATGTCATTTATGATGTATTCACTCATTTAACGTTGCAATTTAAGTTGCGGATGTGTTTTTTTTTGTTTGTTTGTTTTGTTTTGATCATCAATGATGATTTCATTCATCCATTTTTATGATTTTGCTATGTCTGTTGTCATTCCCATGTTGATACCCTCTCATGTTGACACCCTTCAGTTCACACACAAAAGCTTGTTAATAACATAGTGTGTTTGGATAATGTGGAAATATGTGGCATTTTGCATTCTATCCTCTTCCAGCCAGCATACATTAGAAGATTTAAACGTTAATCCTTTTAAAATGACATTTCATGTGGGTATAATATAGTCACGTTCCTATAAACTGTGCTAAACCTAGCAGCTTCTTGTAATAGCTGCTCCTTATGAAATGAATCCTTCTGTTACTTTTGCAGCAGCTTCAAAGTATTATAAGAAAAAGATCAATTGATTTGGTTCAGCTAATAATCCTATTGCACAAGTATAAGAAAGTAAGCGTGTGCCATCTGCTGTTGGTGGTTGATTACTTTGCATTTTAAACATAAAACTATGTTTGTCTTTTTTGTATTAGTTTCTGCATGCATAACAATGTCATAATTTACTTTACAAGCTACAGTGGCCTGTTGAACTGTTCTTTTACTGCATTGTAACCTTTCCTTGGTTCTTGCCACTGCTCCCAAACTACCAACCTCCTCAGCTCCCCCATCTTCCATGGTTGTGTCAATGAGCGTCTGGCCGACCGCACACCCTCGCCCACCTTCTCCACCACCGACTCAGAGATCACCGAAATGGCGGACGAGCGCCAGAGCGAGATGTCTGACTTAATGGATGATGAGGCATTTGTGGACGACACCAGCTCCGACGCCGGCACAGAGGAGGGCTCAGACATCTTCAGCGATGGCCAGGACCCCTTCTACGACCGCTCCCCCTGGTTCATCCTGGTGGGAAGGTTGGTGACTGGCATCCTCCATACACAAGCTGGGACAGGAGAGTGGGTGGAGCAAAGATGTAGATGCAAATGTAGAGTAAAGTGGAAAAAGGCTAAGAAAGTGTAGGTAATAAAACAAGAATCAAGAAATCAAGAAAAACATCCTGCAAATAAAGGATAGTCAATGAATTCATGATGTTGACAGATGGATAGACAGAGGTCAGTAAAGATATGTAGACATAATTATTTTATATACATTTACAGTAGCTGGAAAATCAGAATCATAAAAGCTGTGGAAATGCAGTAAGTGTACGTGTTATTAATTATCAGTGAAGCCCTCCCTGCTGAAGGAATAAATCCAGAATCAGATCATGTATTCATAGCAGCTTTACAGAGATAAATTGGACCAGTTTTGAATTTAATGTGATTAGTCATACTTCTCTGCTCATAGGCCTTCTTTTTAGGAGTTGCTTTTCATTTAAACTCAACCCCCCCCCCCACCCCAAAAAAAGAGAAAAGCCACCATCCATTTCTCCGCCTACTCCCAGCGTGATGTCTCATCCCCCGCCACCATCACAGCGCTGACTGTATTAACTCCCATCTGTGTGTGAAGTTACATGTATTTGCTGTGTCTAAGTTAATTAGCTGTCTGTCATTTTATGTTTTTTTTTTTAACCTTTTTGTGAGATTTTTGGTTTCTTTGATTACATTGTGTTTATATTTGTTTTATAATTCTGTTTGTTTTAACATTTTGTGATATATTGTAGGAAACATTAACTCAGTTACTAGTTGACATAATCATACTTGTATCCATTTTAAGTTGATGTCAGGATGAGGTACTGTTCTTCAGCAGCAACTGAAATCACAGAATATACGGTACGGAGGTTAGAGCATCAGCGGTGTAAAAACCACATCTTAGAAATAAACACTGCTAATCTCAAAATACAGAGGACAGATCAATGCAGGCTTCAAGCCAGCCAGACTCTGCAACAGTCGTAGCTCGGAAACCTGCGTCACCATGACTTCAGAGATTTTGCAGATTGATATCTCTCCCCCGCCTTGGCCTTGAGTCTCCCAGCACAGGGAGGGAGGGCTGGCAGAGAAAGAGTAGGTCACCAGGGGTGCAGCGAGACAAATTAAGTCCCACAAAACAAAATGTCAGTGAGTGTGTGAGTGAGAGACTAACATCACCGTAACACGACACAATAAACCACTCTTTTACAGCCTTTACTGCTGCATCCTGGGCGATCTGTCATCACCCCTGTCACGCAGTTTAAAAATAAAGTGGATGGTTTAAGCTGCTGCTGATTTCAGTGCCTTGAAGCATATATGGTTTTATGTTCAATTTTCTGTCTTTATTTCTTTTCTTTTCTTTTTTTGCGTGTCCTTTAACATAATTGTCACTAATATTTGACCGTATGTTATTGTAGTGATTAATATATGCTAAACAGTGAAAATGAAATTTGTCAAGTTGTAGATAATGTAACGCAGAAAACTGTCTCTATGTGGCTGCAGATGTTTTTAATGAGTGCATTGTTTGCTTTTAGGTAATTAGATGCAACAGATATATAACAAGAGCACATACGGCCATAAATACAATGTCAGTGTTTCCTGGATGTGAAGACTGCAGCAGCTGCACCAGTGTCAGGTTCTCACGTTTCTGTCCTCGTTTTTTTTTTTTTCCTCTCAGAGCTTTCGTGTACCTGAGCAACCTGCTGTATCCCGTACCGCTGGTTCACCGTGTTGCCATAGTAACAGAGAAGGGCGCGGTGCGTGGTTTCCTGCGCGTGGGGGTCCAGGCTATTGCTGGTGAGTAATTAATGAGATTCTCTAATGAGCAAGAGCGTCAGGCGCCTTTATACACAGGTTTTATCCTGCTAATCACTAATTAGTGCGTTACTATGCTTTGATGATATTTCTCGAGTGTCTTACAGAGTTTGGAAAAGCAAAGTCTTGTGAAAGAGGCCGTTTATCTTAGTGATTTGTCAAACTCTCAGATAAATAATATGGTTGTTATGTGTAGTGGAGCGGTTAAAAAGCGTACTTACTGCCACTTACTGTGTATCAGTTCCATGTATTTGTGCCATGTAATGTCAGATTTCATCTCTATCACAGCCTTTTTGAAATTTTGATACCAAAATAGGTTTTACTCAAACCAGATAATGAGATAAATAAAAGATTCTAACTGTTAAAACATTTTGAAGGGCCCTTCAAACAACCAATCTGGTGGCAAAAAGAAAATTCCTTCAGCGTTTTGGTGTATTCCCTTTGATGTGCATGTAATAGATGCTGATAAGACGATGGTTTGTCTCTTTGTAGCTGACGAGGAAGCTCCAGACTATGGGTCAGGAGTTAGACAGTCAGGAACTGCCAAGATTTCCTTTGATGATGAATACTTCAAACAGGTAAGCCCTGAGTCAGATGAGGAGTTTCAAACTTAAGAGAATACCTTTCCTGTGTGTGAGAGAGACGGTGGGCGTATAATATTTGGGTTAAAACAAGAAGTCAGCAGAGGAAGTTGTGTTTTCTCAGAGTTTCATGCTGTTTCTTATTTCTTATTTATTCCCTACAAGTAAATTTAAGGAATAGTGAATAGGATTTTGTTGAGTTAGTGTTACATCAATAAGACACAAATGCCTTCACACAGGTGGAGGTTTGATCGCTCTGTTTTCTCCCTACCAGCTTTATGCTAATGTTTTCCTCCCTCTACTTCTTTTCGTCCAATCAGAACGACTTCCCCTCCACAGTTATGACCCGCTCTGGCTTGTCCCTGGAAGAGCTGCGCATTGTGGAGGGTCAGGGTCAGAGTTCAGAGGTCATCACACCCTCGGAGGAGCTCAACAGAATCAATGACATGGGTACGGCTGCCAGACCTTCACCTCTGTACTCATAAATTTCAACCTCTCAGCCCCGGTGGGGCTTGGCAGATGGCCCTGTTGAATGTTTAGTTATGGAAATGAGACTGATGCAGTTTTTCTTGCTTTGTGGAGGAATGTGTACAAAGGCTGTTTGAGGAGAATCTGCTCTACAAATCACTGGTTTGATCATGTGCAGAGGCCGGTGATTGTATTTTGCAGAGCCTAGAATTCACATGCAGATTGGAAAGCACAGTCGCCAGGTGCAGATGTAGGTCATTTTCGATACTTAGCAGCACAAGTCCTCCTAACCCCACCCCTGTGGCGTTTTTTCAGACCTCAAGCTGGGCAACATCCCCGAGTCCAAACTGAGTCTTGGTGACGATCTGGTAGGCCAGCTGGAGGTGGGCAGCATCTTCACCTTCCGTGTCACCGTGCTGCAGGCCAGCGGGATCCTGCCTGAGTATGCCGACATCTTCTGCCAATTCAAGTGAGTTCATTGTACTCAAAATACAAGTTTGTGGCAACATGAATCACAATATTAAATCTTAACAGTTGTATGCACCCCATGGGGTATCTTCTATCCAGAGTAGTGATATTGTACATTAAGTAATATTTGCATATATATAAGTGTCAGTACAACAACAAATTGTCAAAGTAAGGACCAAATTCAAGATACTGGTATAGAGCATTAATATAATAAATCAAGATAGACTTGCATGAAATGTTTTTCATTATCGTACATTTTAGATGAATTTGCAGGTTAACTCCACTCTTAAATGTCTGACACGTGTTCATCTCCTCAGTTTCCTGCATCGTCATGACGAGGCTTTTTCCACGGAGCCTCTAAAGAACACAGGCAAAGGAGCTCCTCTGGGCTTTTTCCATGTTCAAAATGTGAGTGTATTCACACACAGATAATGGTACACACTCAAGCTGTACTGTACCAACTTTATGTTAATAATTCTGACAAACGCTTTGTGTTTTGGGGGTTTTTTTCGAGCAGATTTCGGTGGAGGTCACAGAATCCTTTATTGAGTACATCAAGACCAAGCCCATTGTGTTTGAAGTGTTCGGCCATTACCAGCAGCACCCACTGCATTTTCATGGTCAGGACCTGATCAGGTGGGTGGAAAGAAAAAAGTTCTTCTATGGGGATTTATGTTCTCTTATAAAATCTTATAAATGCAGGGATAATTCATACATGGGCACCAGATTTTGTCAGAATTGGGGTTTGGTTGCATCTCAACATGCAACAGCATCTTGCAACTCAAATTCATGTCAATATTCTTTATACCATAAGTGTTTCTCTAATATTCTGTTTTACCCCAACAGTCCTCCAACACCATCAAGAAAGTACTACCCTATTCCCATGCCTCTGTCTAAACCAGGTAAGATTTGTAATGTTATCGCACCATATGTGCAAACAGCAATATCTTTTGCTCCTGTCACCATCATTTCAGCATATTTCTTGTGTTTGTTATGGTTATATAAGCATGCCTCATATTTGCTTCCACTTTTCTTTCATTTCTCGCTTCCTTCGGATTTTTTTTTTTTTTTGTCTCATATTTAATCACTCTCCCACCATCCGTAATCCTCTTACCCAACTCTGTCCTCCCCTCCTCCACATATTCTTTTTCACACATCCCTCCCAATCTTTCTCACCATTTGTACATTGTCACATTATTGCAAACCCAGACCATGCCCGTAAGATAGAGTTGGTCCGTTACTTGATGAGTGGCTATGTGAACGGCAAGGTGCTGGACACGCTGTCCGAGCACGCCAACGCCCTGGCCTCCTCCGCTGTGGCCAGTCTGGACGATGAGGCTGATCAGCTCTCTCACTTCCCCTTCCTCCCAGTACCCAACGAGCCTGTGTTTATCATTCCCAGGCACCATGGTTGGTACAGCGGACAGTGTAGTAGCTCATTGACCAGGCATTAGATGCACCTGGGTTGTAGTGATTAGACTAGTGCTGTGCTTTGCCCTTGTGTTGCTCTGTGCCTGCAGGCAGCGGCACGATAAAGCTCTGCAGTGGTTCTGTGTGCTGCACCTTGCTGCAGGTCTATTTAGGTCCAGTCAGCTCAGACCAACCTTCCCCCTGTCGCTTCCACAATGGCCTGAGCTGACACCTTGAGGCAAATCCGCTGCATGTGCTGAATCTGAAGCCAAATAACGAAATGAGCATTTATCATAATCATAGAAAATCACTGACATAGTCTTCATAGCATAAGCCAGACTCCAGAGGCTTAAGCCTTTATAGGTTCAGCTATAGTCCAATTATGGTAGTTTTCATGTGGAATAATGTTGATTTCAGGCATATTGAACATAAATGAATGTAGCTTTGTGCCTGAGAGAGTAGCCTGCTGTAACAGGAACATAATCCTGATGTGTTAGACAGCAGGGAGCTGTCTGTGGTGGTGTAATCTGTGATTTAGCTCCTCATAACACCTTAGTATGTTCAGCTGTTGGGTTGAATATAGTGTATGTGTATGCCTGTATGTCTGCTACAGTAATGGCTTGATGTCCACGATCAACGGTGTGTTCATATAACATATCCAGCCTCCACTTTGCCCTGTGAAATTCAGGTTAAATTCCAGTCATTTTAACTTAATGTGTGTTTGTGTGTCAGTTCCAGCCACCAAGTTGAACACCATCACCAAGTCCAACCTGGGTGGGTGTGTCAGCAAGTACGACCTGCTCGTCTGGTTTGAGATCAGCGAGCTCGAGCCCACTGGAGAGTGAGTGTCTACATATTATGCATATGTTATGGATATGTTATATCCATAATTAGCAATGAGTATAATATCTATACAGTCGACCTTAAAGGTCCAGTGTGTAAAATGGGGGTAAAACTGTGACATCCAGCGTTCGGATTCTAGATTACAGCGCTCACTCGCTTGCTCACACTCTTTATGAACGCAAGACTCGAGTCGCGAAACATGCTCTCTGGCTGGCTGGATTTTCCATTCGGGCTGCCGTACAAACATGGCGGCACAAGATGGCGACACTGTCTAAAGCAAAACCCTTGCTATATGTATATATAAAAGAATAATTATAAGGCTACGAAAACCAAACAAATTTTATTTTATAGCAATTATACACTTACTTACACTTACTACTTATACAAATATATTCATGGGTAGTATATTCAGATTTTGCCAATAAAACCTCGCCAATTATTACACACTGGACCTTTAAGCAAATTCAGCAAAAGAAAAAATATATGCTTTAAAAAGTTATTTAACATATTATAATACAAAAAGAAAATATGACAAAAAATATTCGGCTATATTCGAATATATAACGGCAGTGAAAAGATGGAAATGTATATAGTGATTAAGACATAATAAACACTGAACCTCCATGTAGCATCAGGAGTCATATCTACAATGACTAAATAACACCTCTGTAAAATATGTCCCCAGATATCAGAGCCTTTTAGAACATGGCCGCAAACAGTAAAAACCAAACGGGGTAATAAAGAAAGAAAGCTGTTAGTTTTAGTTTTGTCAGCCTGAGTAGAAAACACATCTGAGGTTGTTCTACCTCAGGCATGTTTTAGCAGCAGAGAAACAGTTTGACCTTGAATTATACTCCTGTCTTTAGTTACCATTTGTCAAACAGTGGATGTAATTCATCCTGTGAATCCTTGTGAAGAATACCACGAGGTATGGTGATGTAAGTCCCCAGGCTCAGTGTGACCTTCCTCCCCCCAACAGGTACATCCCGGCTGTCGTGGATCACAGTGGAGGACTGCCCTGCCATGGCACTTACCTCCTGCACCAGGTACCCATTGGTCACTGTTTCTTTAAAATCAATTTTACGCTGTGGACAGATTCTGACTTGATCTTCCTCCTGTGAATGATATTTTTTCTTTAGAAGCTTCATTTTTTTTTCTAGATGTGTCTACTCTAATCCCCAAACTCCTGTCATCTTTGCTGTAGGGAATCCAGCGAAGGATCACAGTGACTCTCATCCATGAGAAGGGTAGCGAGCTCCATTGGAAGGACGTCCGTGAGCTGGTTGTGGGTGAGCAGTCTTCCCACAGGGATTACTAGTCCTACCTTTCACCAGAGACACAAAAGACTGCCTTGAGCAAGGAGTCACTCCCCTACTCTCTCCCCCCACATTTCCAGTCACTCTTTATAAGGAAAATACAGGCATAAGCTTTTAAAATCTTAAATCAGACCAACACGGTCCTCACTGCTGAAAGGAATTAGTAGAAACACTTCACAAGGCAGCACTGAAAATACTTAGATAGGAATAGCAGGAATAGCATCTGTTTGGCCTGAGGCCTCCTCTGCCTCTAAGCAGTTTATACTGTAGCTGTAGCTGATGGACCAAATAATTACATTTCACAATTTAGACTGTGAGCTGCTGACATTCTTATCCAGAGAGCCTCATGAGGGAGCAGCCATGTGCTCAGAGTCTAACTGCTGGACACTCTGACAACATAGCTGTTGATGGGCAAACTGGCTTTTAAAGCACTCTGCTGGAGTCTCATGACGACAGGACGCTGACGTGCTGTGCTGCTCTGTGTCCCACAAGGTCGGATCAGGAACAAAGCCGAAGTGGACGACAGTGCTGCTGATGCCGTCCTGTCCCTCAACATCATCTCTGCCAAGAACATCAAGTCATCCCACAACTCCAACAGGTAGCTGAAACGCTCACAAGCTTCAACTGTACTCAGTGATAAACACAATATATTTAATGTATGTGCAAGTCTGTGGATTTGTTGGCGCTCAGCGAAGATTTGCTGCAGACAGTGCACTTATTCTGCTTGATTCTCAGCACCTCCCGTGATGATTGAGGATAATCTGTTTTTAAACCAATGTGGCAAATGCGAAATAGAATAATTTCCTGTGATACTATCTTCCTGAAAACAGTTGCTGTTTACCAACAGTACATGGGAATATCCCCGTAGATGTGTATGTGTCCATGTCTTTCTATTTGCTGAAGGTGCATTGCATGACCATTTCCATTTTCACTGCTGTTAAGTTGCTCCATTGTCTCATGCCTGACTGTTTGTGCTTCTCTCTTTTTTTTTCTATGCACTCTCTTTTTCCCTCCTGCTGCGGCCGGACTCATGATTGTGCTCAGGCTTTCTATTGATAAGGATATTGATAGGTACCAGTGATCAGAGAACATAGGGCTCTTTCTCTGAAAGAACCTTATGCTTCTCTTTTAGCCCTTTAGATCCATAGAAATAAGTTCTCCACAGTTTGTGTTTTTTGTTGGCACATTGCATTAAGTCTGCCTTTATTTCCACATATTTAGAACCTGGACTAAAATCCCATCCCAAAATTGTTAGTGGATAAATAAAGGCAATCTTCAATGCAACTGTAACCCCTATTTTGTATTGTGATGTTGTGACTCTCACTCCAGTTCAAACCACAGTGTTTGTGGTTGTTGATTCTTTGGTCACACTCGGATTCCAAATTAATGTTTTTCTCTCAGCTGTTATTCACTGCATCAGTCTGAACTCAATAACAACAATAACAAAGGCCAATGAGGCCCCATCAGGGCATCTCTGTCTCTCAGTCTGTGGGTAAGAGTGCCCCCTACTGCCCAGGATGGGAACAGTGTAACCTCTTGAAAAAGCCCCACAGTCATCTGAGAAAACAAGCAAAGATCTACTCATAATTTGCCATAAACTATTGTATTTTCTTTTCACTCATGTACTTATTAAGTAGTCTGATAATCCTCACATTGGTGCCGCAAAGACAATTTTCGTTATCATAGCATAACATGACACGGTCGACATCTGGACCATATTGTGCATGCAGCCGTTGTGTGGTGTGTCAGCTGGCACAAAGCTTGCTGCACTCTCGTCACATTCCTAACACTCTGTTAACTACTGGAGCTCCTCCTCACGTTGTGTCTGTTGTCGAGGTCTCACCTCAGTGTGTTTCCTCTCATCCTGTCACGACGAGGGATAAGTGTGAGGGACACTTCAGTCACTGCCCCAGTGTTCACCGCCTAATCTGTCAGGGACGCACTCGCGTCATCAATAACAGAATATCTGACTCACTGGTTATTTCTGTGTTGTTTGGTCTCCTGGTAGTTTAACACTCGCTACTAGATCCACACAGATCCTACAAACTCTGTGACGCACTGACACTAATTTTATAGACGTTAGATTAAATACAAATCAATTTCTCTGTCATTTTTGCTGATGACTCTTTGTTTGTTTATTTCCATCAGGACTTTCTACCGCTTCGAAGCAGTGTGGGACAGCTCCCTGCACAACTCCCTCCTCCTAAACCGAGTCACTCCTTACGGAGAGAAGATCTACATGACTCTGTCTGCATATCTGGAGGTCAGCCACTGCTCCTACTGTGTTATTTGCATTCAGCACAATAGTTCACAGTGTTGGGTGTAATGTATTACTGCTGTGCTGTCACTTCGGTGATTACATTAGTGACATTAGTGACAGTGTTTCTTCATTTACATTGTGGAATCAGTTCCACATGAAGGAGGGTTACTGACTGTCAGTACTTTGGGTGCTGCCATCCTAACTTAACACTGAACACTGTAACAATTTCAAACACGTGTAACCGACTTTAAATGACAATTTCTACATACACATTGTTTGTACTTGTCATGACTCTTTGGAACACAGTGTTTTATTGCATTTTGGAACATAAAAAAACATTTAAAAATGTATCAGTCCTGCACATTGCATAATGGTACATGAGGTGCATTCTGCTCACAATTTTGTTTTCAACATACAGGTAATTAAAATGTAATATAAAAAGTAACAAGTAACTAGTTACTTTTCATAGGGAGTAATGGAGTAGTCTAATAAATTATGTTGTTGTGAAACAATGAGTTATATGTGATATTTTTTTTTTGGAGTAACAACAACCTACCAACATATCAAACATACTCACTGTGTCTCTTCTCCACAGCTTGATCACTGTATCCAGCCTGCTATAATAACCAAAGACATCTGCATGGTCTTCTACTCCCGAGATGCAAAGATCTCCCCTCCCCGCTCCCTCAGGAACCTATTTGGGAGTGGTTACTCCAAAACACCTGACTGGTGAGACCTCACACGGACATACTTTGGCTATTTCCACCCCCAAATCCAAACATTTTACCTGAGAACACAGTTTACTTGAATATACCCTCCTCTGCTTCACCACAGCAACCGAGTCACGGGCATCTACGAGCTGAGCTTGTGCAAGATGTCTGACACTGGAAGCCCAGGTGAGAAAACTAATTCTCATTAAAACAGGCTGCTGGATTACTATGATTTCTCAGAGAACTTCGTCTTAATGAGGCTTTTGTCCCGAGCAGGGATGCAGAGGAGGAGGAGGAAGGTCCTGGACACATCAGTGGCTTATGTGCGTGGAGAGGAGAACTTGGCCGGATGGAGGCCCAGAGGGGACAGTCTCATCCTGGAGCACCAATGGGAGCTGGAGAAAATGGAGCAGCTGCATGAGGTGGGTCCAAATCGCCAGTGTTATTGAAAAAAGAAAACCTCTCACAATGGAAACTTAACATTTACCGTTACCCCCACCCCTCTCATTTGTTCAGGTGGAGAAGACACGTCACCTCCTCCTGCTGAGAGAGAAGCTGGGAGAGGCGGCGCCAGAGGGAACAGCTCCCACCACCAAGTCCCTGAGCGAGTCTCTATCCCCCAGCATGAGCTCCGACACCCTGTCCACCTCCACCTCCATCTCCTCACAGATCTCCAGCACCACCTTTGAAAGCGCCATCACGCCCAGCGAAAGCAGCGGCTACGACTCCACCGACATCGAGAGTCTGGTGGATCGTGAGAAGGAGCTGGCCACCAAGGTAAGAACAAAGTCTGTGTTATGAGATATGATTATTCACAGGTCTCTCCTCTGCTATGACGTGATCAACCTCCTCTTTGTTACGTTGCAGTGCCTGCGCCTCATGACACACACCTACAACAGTGAATACAACCAGGTGGTCAACAGCATCAGTGACTGCAAGGTGAGAAATCATAGAAGGAAATGTACAGTACTTACTACACATTTAACTTACGTAGCTTTAAAACTAGTTGTTGTGTAGTATTGATTAGTACTGCTTACCTAACAGCTACATGAATATCAGCCATGCACCCCCTCTAAATAGTCTTGGAAAAGTCTTGGAAACTAAAACAGTGTGTTCAACATATATTTATTTGTATTTTTTCTCCAGCTGTCTGATATCTCACCCATGGGACGGGATCCATCAGTGACCAGCTTCAGCAGCGCCACCCTCACCCCCTCCTCCACCTGTCCTTCTCTGTCTGGCTCCATGGACCAGAAGTAAAATTCTTATTATAAACATCTATAAGTGTTTGTGCAAAGTCAAGGTTATTGACAGTTTATCCTAATGTCAACTTGGTGTGTTTTGTCCCCAAGGACTCCAGAGAACAGCTCCCGTGCCTCCAGTCCCTCCTGCTCAGACTATGAAAACTTCCCGATGGTTCCCACTCTGGAGACTTCTTACCTAGCACGGGCTGGAAAGAACGAGTTCCTCAACTTGGTGCCTGATATTGAAGAAATGAGACCAGGGTGAGTGATGCCACCTCCTTCATCGCTGTGAGCAGTGATGCCATTTTGAAATGTCCATATGAGACACATTCTGTTTTATAATTCATACAGATTTTATGTGAATGGGTTTGAGCTGCTGAACCTGGATGTTTCAGATTCTTCTTCACAACAACAAACAGTGGAAAAAAAAACTAATTTTTGACTGATCTCTTCTCATTTTTGTTCCTTGTCAGATCTGTCGTGTCCAAGAAAGGTTTCCTGAGCTTCATGGAGCCTCGCTCTAACTCATGGGTGAAGCACTTTGTAGTTGTGCGTCGGCCCTACGTCTTCATCTACAACAGTGACAAGGACCCGGTGGAGCGGGGCGTCCTCAACCTCTCAACAGCACAAGTGGAGTACAGTGAAGACCAGCAGGCCATGCTCAAGGTACGTTTTAAAAGAAAGAAATTACTGATAATTACTGTAATCCTGATCTCTGACCCAGACTGGTTTAACAGCTTTAACGGCACAAAAACTGAGAAACCCTTCCTCATTCACTTTATCAGCGAAAACATCCAGATTGACAATAGTTTACTGTTTTCTTATCAGACTCCCCACACTTTCGCCGTGTGCACGAAACATCGTGGAATCCTGCTGCAGGCCAACAACGAGAAAGACATGAACGACTGGCTGTACGCCTTTAATCCTCTGCTAGCAGGAACAATAAGGTAAACACACTCTTCTCCAAGGCTGCACTCGATAAGAATGAGCTCTGTGTCCTGCACAGGTTTCACTCTGACCCCCCTGTCGTTCCCACAGATCTAAGCTGGCGAGGAGGCGCAGCGGCCTACTGAAGAACTGAGTGAGTGGAGCGGCACACAGGAAACCATGGCTTCCATTCTTTCTGCAAAGCCTTTGAACATACCAAGTGTTAACAATTATTAATCATTGTGATTCTTGACGGTTTTCTCTTGTAAGTAGACTTGTGGCTTAAGTCTCCTTTCATGCGACTAAAAGTTTCAGTTCCAGAGAAAATTTGCCTCCCCCCTCTCCCCCGGTAGCCCTCTGCCAACTTCGCTTTTGTCCTCTCTATTTCTCGCCACCCCCACCCCCCCAAAACCTCCTCCTCAGCTTTTTGTGTTTTTCGTTTTTATGACAATGTTTGGGTCTAATTTTTGTTCTGCTTCGTTGTCATTCCCTAACTCCCTAACTAGTAGCATGTTGTAATAGTCTATTTGTGTGTGCACGATTCTTCAGAAACTGTTCTTTCTGGACACTAATTTTCAGTTTGCCAATCATCTGTAAAAATCGTCTCTATCAGTGTTATTTGTCTCCCGAGAAGAATTTTATTTTGTTTGATTTTTGTTTTTTTGTTTTTTTTTATAAATAAGCCCGCATGATAATTGCAGCAGTCCTCAGGAGAAGACCGGGTTTGCTTACTCAAAAAAAAATCATAAATTAGATAACAACAGTAGAAACCATGAAGGGAAAATATAGAAATATGTCCAAATGACATACAAGTTTACGCTCTGCCACAGAAAGCAGGGCTACCTTAACAACTGTTGCTGCTAATGAAATCATAGGTTTTTTCTTCACTATACGAGATCTGTATCAGGCCTCTTCCTAAAGTAGACTCTAGCTCCCCCTGTGCCGCCTCCTCAACAGCCTTTAGCATCAAAAATGTGAAGAATTAGTCAAGTTCCCAACTCAGCGAGACACGAGGGCAGCACTGGATTGCCACCGTCATCCACGTGATATTTAGATCCCACTTTTCAGTCCGTGTACATACACCAACTCCAGCTCCCCTCGATAGTGCCGTCAGTTAGTGAGTTATTACTTACAATCATGCATTTGTGTCAACATAAAAAAAAAACACGCTAAATGAAGAAAATGGTGCAAAAAATACGCGATCAGTTCATATCTCAGCTGCGGAAAACATGGCAATGGATTGTTCCAGCAGGAGGAGATATTTGTCCCTGTGCTTTTGCTTGTCAAGCTCGAGAACAAAACAGGGTTTTTAAGGAGAGGAGGAGGAGTAAGAGGAGGAGGAAGACGCTCTAAAGGGAGAATATCATTTGTACATACAGTCTGTTCTGGGATCAGTGTGGTAGTTAATTCTCATTTAAGACATTCCTCTCAGCTCCTCGAGCTCTTAGCAGTTTTTCTTACACTATAACATGTTGAGCCTCAGACCTTGAGAGATACTCAGCATTTGCTAATATTTTATTTCACCATCGCAAACGTGTGATACTGAAGATAAAACGCAATTAAACCGGAGGAAGAAGGAAAACGGAGACTGAGGTTGCAGTGCCTCAGCCTTGACAACAGTAGTAACTGATGAAGCTGCTAGCATGTAGCCTGCAGGACAGATAATGATACAGTCTACCCCATGACTTCCCTCACTGTCACACCAGTGAGGGGTCAAACTTCTCTAAAGTGAAGTACTTACTGTTCAGAAGCACCCCAGCTTATCATGTCTTCATTTTCTATTTGTGTTCTTGAACTGGAACCTCTTAACTCATCTAACCTTCACTGGTTTGACATTGTGTTTTTTCTCTTTTTTTAACAATTAGCATTGTTGACTGTTTTTTTTTTTCTATTATGCTTTTAATCATTCCACAGTGGCGTTTTATATAAAATGTAACTGAGGGCATTTATTTCTTGATTTGTAACCAATTTTATTGGTGTTTTTACCTTATTTTGCACATTAACACATATCTATAGCAAGTCAAGGGCAGATCACGCATGTTGAGTCCAGGGTCATTTCTGAGTATCAGGAACACTGATGAGAGCACATATCAAGGTTACACTGGACACCTAATTTCCAAAGGGTTTACTAGAAAGAAAGAAAGTGATGTTAAAGGGACGACATATACTCAAATGTTTTATTTCTGATATTGTTTATGAAAATATTTGCTCTGCACATTGTAAAGTGCACGGTGCAGGTACACTGTGTTACATTTGACATTTTTGGCACCTCTGTTTCTAGAAAGTGGTAAAGCAGTGACAGGTACAGATGGGCGCTATAAACTCTGGCCAACCAACCAGTAGTGTGCCATCTGTATTGTATGAACGGCTAAGTGTGTTGAAGCAGAGGTACCCACTGCCTGTTACAAGTTTTAGTCAAGTAATTAGTGACCCACCTTCATCGTTTGCTTATGTAAAGACAGAAAACATGGACCTCAGAAGTTGGTTTGAATGAACAGAATGTCACTGACCCCGGGTCAGCCAGCCTGCAGGTCAGGGAAAAGAAAAACCTGTTGAATTGTCCCTGAGAGTATCATTTATCTGTCAAGGAGCTCACATCTAAAAACCATCTATGCACCGGTCACAGCTCTAAATGCAATGTACCTCACGTTACCCTCAGTGCACTCAACATGTTGGTATGAGTACATGTCAGAGCAAAGATTTTCACTTCAGTGACTAATTTGCAGAGGTATATTATTTTGGGATTGTGTATTTATTGTTTGCAATGTATATATTAGTTTGCAGCTCTTTGCACATATTAATAAAAGGTTCAACTAACTGATAAATAAAGTCTGTGCGGTTTAGTTGTTCTACTCAGAATGAACCAAATGATGGTCGTGGCAGCCTCTTCCAGTCTGAACTGGGAGAGAGTCGAATGTACTATGAGGTTGTGTGTTTTTCCATCATCAATAAAAAGAGAACTAAAATGTAACCCACTGCATCTCTTCAGGGCGGCTGAGTTACATTAGTGCTTCCTCTTTGTCAGAAGGTGGTTTTAGTGAAAGTCTGCTTTTGATTTGAAGAAAATACTCACTACTCATGCTCAGCCAGCCATCTGAATTCTAACAAAATAAAGGTGGTTTTTAACTCATTTTATTTTTTCTAATATCAGGGAATATAATACAAAGTAGCTAGTAGACATCTAAAATGACAGTATACTATTGTTTGTGCTGGTGTCTTGATTCACCTCACTTTTTCTTCCATTGATGCCTTTCAAACAAAACTAGCCATGATATTTTCCATCTTCCCCTCTGACAATTAATATCAGTTAACTACATTCCCTTTGGATTCGCTCACCACAAGGCAAAAAAAAAAAAAGACTAACCATGCATTAACACTGTACATTATTTGTCAGACTGGTTTCATTTTCATACTTATTTTGTAAATATCTGTGTTGTATGGAGCTTGAATTAAAATGTAAATATGTTTACTGTATTTGTAATAATTATAATCCATTCGCTGTATAGCATAGATGTGTCATGCAGATATCCTAATTCTGTGTATGGTAATCTTGCACCATTGAACTGTTTAGTGAATGAGGCAACAATAAAAGTGCAAATTGTGCATTAGCAGAACAAGTTCCGCCTGTTTGTCTGCTCCTTTGTGCACAGCTCCATTTCCATCTTCCTTATTGTGATAGATAATGTCAAATTATCACAATTCTTCATAATTTTATATTTATCTAGTAATTCTAATACGTATATCACTGCCCTATCTTGGTATCAAAAGTGTAGAAAGGAAATATTTTTGATTTATTTAGAATAAAGTTTCCATTTATGTTCAAGTTCATACTTTTTCTGGGTTAGGAAGTGTAATTTTGTAAACTGATAAAAAGCCAACAAAGACTTTTCAATGGGCAGAAACTCTCCAACATTATTATTAATCTATTTTCTTTACATTGACAAACACAACAGCTCCATACCTTTTATGCATGTAAAGTCATTATCACAGTAATCTGGTTAAGCATAGAGTTGTATTTCCTGTGACCTGTCATAGGCTTCCAGTAATTAGATGAAGCATATTAACCTATGAAACTCCAAACATGGAAAGATGTCTGGATATTTAATACCACTGCCAACGAGGAGTGATGCAGGCATTGTAATTTTTATGTATTTATTGAGAGGAAAATAATATCTACTGGGCAAAAAAACGGAACAGGAAATCTATTTGTGGAGATTTAATGATGAATTACATTCTATAACTGTGTCATAATATATCAATATATAGCTATTGATTCTGAAGTAAAAGCAAAAGGAAAATATGCCAGTAGTCTTCACTGATAACTTGGCCATTAATTATAATACTGGGGTGAAATGTGATGTTTTTATCACCACTTGGTGCTCACTTTGAAACCTCAAGATAAACTAAATTTTAAAATGTCTTTAACATTAAATGAGATGACAAAATGAAAAAATTCATGAGACATTAGCTGCCGAGATTAGGCCATTAAACGTAAATTCCTATTCAAATAGGCTTGCACACAGAAAGCCCACAGCGGCTCCAAAAAGCCAAAACTGCTGTGGGCCCCATATGGGCAGTTCCCTATGTCGGCCATATGAATCTCAGTGTTTGAGAGAGATGACCCCAAAGGAGAGAAGGAAAATAAAGTGCCCATTAATATTGTATAAATCATTGTCAAATTTTGCCTCATTTTACATGTGTGTGCCTTAATGAAGCCACAATCTGCTAGACATGGCTGTGCGGTTTCACAAAGCCATATTATGCTTGACCAGGAAGCAGGAAGTTTGTACATTAATTGATTTGGTGATTGATAAAAATAAAAAAAATCTTTAAATCTTTTGATACTATGCCAAATTAAGAGTTTCAATCATGGTTGGTTACAGTTATGTTTTATCCTATGGTCTTCAACACATGTCTTCATCTAAAAAGTAAATAATGAATGGGCTACTGTAGCTACATGTCAAATATATCGAAGTGGCAGAAGAAAAAAAATACGACAGTTAAATGCAGATGCCTCAGAAATATTCCAGAGTAAATGTAGACGCCTTTATCGGATTTATTTTTTTAGGGGGTGTGCACAGACGTGTTATGAGCGACAGCCGCATAGGCCAATAGAATCTCCTATATCTCTGCTCAGGCTTCTGGGCCAATGAAAATCGTGACAAACATCGCTTCAGTTCGCCGAGCGGCCTCTGATTGGTGGATGTCGTCGGAGGGCGTACGTCAGCGTCTCCGTCACGCTGAAATAAGAACGAGGAAGTGGAGTGAAGTGGATCACCGTGCGAGCTCGACTGTCATTTGGACACTTTTAACTTCACAGTGACTTCAACCGCTGAACACAATGGCTCAGTAAGGACTTTTTTATTTCTTTACGTAGTCGGGGAAGTGGGGGAGACTGCGGCCGATAGTCCGGGTTAAATAATGTCACAGTTTGTTTGGTATTTTTTATTATTTCCTGAGAGTAATCTTCTTGTAAATGGAGCTGTTAGCTTGTTAGCTAGCGACCAGCTTGAATGTTTTGTAATATTAGGCTATATGTGCAGTCAGTGACATTTATAACGTGAAATCTGAACGGGGAAAACCGACACAGAGTTTGTGACTTTTAAACCCATGAATTCATGTTATTGCTGGAGAAAAAAAAAAGCTTAACATAGATACTGTAAAGAAGATGTAAGACGACTAATAAAGTTAGGAGAGGAGTATTGTGTTTGATGTTGGTGGACATGGTTTTTCGTTAATATTCAGTCTGAGACCAGATGTCTGTTATGGCCTTACAGTAAATGTGATTATTTCTCCTCCTTTTACAGAGCAGACATTGCACTGATTGGTTTGGCTGTCATGGGCCAGAACCTCATCATGAACATGAATGATCACGGCTTTGTGGTAAGAATGACATCATTGTTAATTGTAATACTGTAACAGAGTATTTTTTAAATAATTGTGTGTTTGGCTAATTCCATTTTATTCCACCTTGTTCTCTCGCTTCAGAACATTACAGATAGAAATATTGTACTTTCTTCTCGACTACATGTTTTTGACACTTGAAGTTGTAGAATAACATTTTCACACACTTTAATTTAAGTAACAATTTCAGGCTTGAAGAAGGTTAAATTATCCAAAAAGTTCAAGAAAACAGATTAGTGAATCAGCACTTTGTTTTTTCCCTCTCCCATCGATCAGCTCATAAAAAAACCCTGTCTGATTCGTCTGATGACCCTTTGACACAACCCTTTGGATTGAACTAGCTAATTGTAGTTTAATTATAATACCATTTTGTGTTCATTACTATCAACAGTTTTATTAATAATATGTTTAACAGTCATAGGGATCATGTTTCTGCAGAGTGAGCGCTTTTACTTTTACCCATTGTAGATAATATTTCAAAATAGTTGCTTTGGTACTTTATGTAAATAAGGGTTCGGCCACCACTGGTTCATTTCCACAACACCAGGAAGTCATGCTCGTTCCGTACTCACCAAACCTCTCCTGCAGGTTTGTGCCTACAACCGAACCGTGTCCAAAGTGCACGACTTCCTGAAGAACGAGGCCAAAGGCTCCAAGGTGATCGGCGCCGAGTCTCTGGAGGACATGGTGTCCAAGCTGAAGAAGCCCAGGAGAATCATCCTGTTGGTCAAAGCTGGGCAGGCTGTGGACGACTTCATTGACAAACTGGTTTGTAGTTTGTGCTAGTCTTTCCCAGTGGCACTTTTGGTCAAATGAGTCCTTCCATCTTCTATCAATGGCTTTTTGAGCTACATTTGTTCTTCTTCAGGTTCCTCTTCTCGAGGCCGGGGATATCATCATCGACGGTGGTAACTCTGAATACAGAGACACAACAGTAAGTAGATGTCAGTCACATCCCAGGAGAAAATCATAATACCCAACAGAAGATGTAATCACAGCTCTTGTGTGTTTCCGTCATACAGCAGCGGTGCACCAGCCTGAAAGAGAAGGGCTTGCTGTTTGTTGGCAGTGGGGTCAGTGGTGGGGAGGAGGGGGCACGATATGGCCCCTCACTCATGCCAGGAGGCCATAAAGAGGCCTGGTGGGTCATCAACCATACACACTTTCACTGCACAGTAGATGTTTGATGTAGGCCACAGACGTGCTAAAACAAAGTCCGTTACTAATGATAAAATCAGACTGATTAAAACTGTGATTATCAATCATCCATCTCTGTGTAAAACATAAATAAACAAAGCTGTTGCTTCTATTTTAAGGCCACACATAAAGGATATCTTTCAGAGCATCGCAGCCAAGGTTGGAACAGGAGAACCTTGTTGTGACTGGGTGAGTAGAGGATTTTTTTCAAACTAACTTGATTAGCATGGTTTTATTTATGAGAAGTCGTCTCACAAATACCCTGACTGGTTTGCTTCTTCAGGTTGGAGATGAGGGTGCCGGTCATTTTGTGAAAATGGTCCATAATGGCATTGAGTATGGTGACATGCAGCTGATCTGTGAGGCCTATCACCTGATGAAGGATGTTCTGGGAATGGACCACGATGCAATGGCACAGGTGAGCTTGCTACATCTGTATGATGCAACCTGCAATCCCAGTTCCGTGAAATCAAATATTTAAAAAAAAAAAAATCAATGATTTCATCGTATCCCCACTGTGTGCTTGAAAAACTCAGGCTTTCGACAGCTGGAACAAGACAGAGTTGGACTCCTTCCTGATCGAGATCACAGCCAACATCCTCAAATACAGGGACTCGGATGGTGCACATCTGCTGCCCAAGATCCGAGACAGTGCAGGACAGAAAGGCACAGGGAAGTGGACGGCTATTTCAGCCCTGGAGTATGGAACACCTGTTACTTTGATCGGTAAGAGAGGAAAAAAAGACAAGGAAGTAACTAGCTTCCTTCTACTGCTTTCAGTAAACTGTGTGTGTCATGATGACATGGCAAAAGCCGTTGTGTCACTGTTGGGTTAAGATTTCAACATGGCGTCGACATATTAAAGGGCAGCAGGGAAGATCTTCAGAGTAGTTGGGCTAACATTTGGTTTTGTCAGTTAGCTAACACACAGCTAGTGAGAGAGGGATCAATATGTGACTGCCCCTAAGAAGATTGACGGCTATTCCAGTGTCCTCCTCATCTCAGGTGACATAAAGGGGATTTGGATTTGGTCTTTGCTCTGACTATATGACTGTCTGTTTCATAAACAGCACTGGAGGTCAGGATGCAGGATCAATAATCCTCCATAATCATTAGATCAGCTCTGTGGAGTTCCTCTAAAAAGACACCTGTTAAAGGATATCCGTGACAGACCTTCTGTGAAAGTCCAGTTTTCTAGTCTGTAATTAAATCCCCATAACAGTTTTGTTATGATTAGATGCTTTAAAATTGTTTGTTTGCTCAACTGCTGTCAGTGCTGGAGATCCCCGTATGATTGTGAATACAAAAGGCCTCATTGTGTACGAGCTGAGCCAGGCGGTGCGGAGCAGCCTGACAGGCCGGTGCAGTTCACACGGGTTGATTTCTCTTTCCAGCAGGGATGACATTCCTCACCAGGATAGTTCACTGGGCACATTTTCTCTCACTCCCTCTTTCTCTCTCTCTCTCTCTCTGTCTGCCTCTGGGTTGCCTCACCTAGCAGTGCAGATTTGGCAAGTCATGCTTACGCAACAGTTTTTTTTTCCTTTGATCTTGATTGAGTTGGTGAGGCAATTCTCATTTTTAATGTAGCAACTGACGGGCCCTACTTTTTTTCTATTTAAAGTGCAACTGGAAAACTTTGCATCATTAATTGTTGCTACTATTATAATAATTATTATAGAGTTGCTTCAGTGTGACTGGCATTGGGCAGCAACATCTATGTAATAATTAGTTGGGAGATGCTTCAGAAAACCGAAATTGGTGTTCA
Source organism: Trachurus japonicus (assembly GCF_045865225.1). NCBI lineage: Eukaryota > Metazoa > Chordata > Actinopteri > Carangiformes > Carangidae > Trachurus > Trachurus japonicus. Next base: position 17,803,100 of record NC_140913.1, on the reverse strand, counting down.
CAAAGTCCCATTTTCATGTTCGGATTAGTCTCTGTTTTTTTGTATGCAGACAGCTAATCCCCCCCCCCCCCCTCTGCCTCCCCACCTCTGTCTCTTTGTTTCTCAGGGGAAGCTGTCTTTGCCAGATGCCTGTCCTCTCTAAAGGAGGAGAGAGTGGAGGCCAGCCGCAGCCTGACGGGACCACAGGGGGTCAAATTCAGCGGAGACAAGGTGGCCTTCCTGGAGGACATCAGAAAGGTTGGACACTCAGTAATGTTTAGATGAAACAGTTAAAAGCACAAAATCTGCTGAGAGAGGGTAATTGATTGAAATATTACACAGCTTTTTTTTTTTTTACTGTGCAGAACATGTAATGCAAAAATGGCGTATTATTACAGAAATTCAGTCCAGGAAAACTCTCACTCATTGTCACAGTCACTGAGAGGCTATCTAAACTATCTTCCTCCTACTACTTCCTTAACCCTGGGAGTGGTTAGGCATATCTACAATGCATCTGTGAGTCTGTACGATTCAGTGCAAATCAAGATTCAAGAAAATGTTCAACCGTATTGCCAAATTGCCTCCTCAAATATCGCCATCAGTATCTATACAATCAAAGAAGTGATACGAAAACAGCATTTCTGCTCGCAGTCTCATTTGATGAACATTTTCAACATTTATGAAACAAAAGCTTTGCAAATGTTTGCAGCAGAAATGAAATTACATTATCCTTATACAAGTACTAGTACATGTACTGTACATGCAGGACTGTGCGATCTCTATTGGTGGTCCCACAAACATTTGTAAGCACAAGTCTGCAGACTTGCAAGTTCTAACTGCTTGACTAATTTCAAATTATGGTATTATATGAGAGTAAACAGATTGATTTTTCTCTCTCCAGGCCCTCTACGCCTCCAAGATCATTTCCTACGCACAAGGCTTCATGCTGCTGCGGCAGGCGGCCAAAGAATTTGGTTGGTCCCTCAACTACGGCGGGATTGCACTGATGTGGAGAGGAGGCTGCATCATCCGAAGGTACATTTTAGTCTTCAGATCAGAGGTTTGCTTCACCGCTGCCTTGTGCAACTTAATGTCAACATGTATCTTTCACATGCTGGTGAAAACTGTGGTTAGGCCATGTAACACAGAACTTCTCAAGAAAGCAAGAGGACTGAAATGCAGAAGTGTTTTTTGTTTTGAATTCAGTTTGGATTCAGTGCAGGGTCAACGTAGATGAGCTGAAATGATAAATCCTCCTTATGTCTTAGAGAGCCTTTGTGTTTGGCTGTTAAGGAAGTAATTAAGTCTTCATCACTTCCCTGTGGGGTAAACGCTGGAGTGAGAGATCTACATGGAAGATACCGTGACCTTTCTTGTGAAAGCATACGGGTAGAAAAATAAGGAAATTATAGTTGTGACATTGGTTTGCTTTTGCTTTGCGTAATGATTAGGACATTGCATAAACCTAAATCAAATATAACACTCAATATAACATGCAGTTTGTAGCTAACAGGCAATTTCTAGGAAACGGTTTTAGAAATTGCATTGTTTTGTGCATTTCATTACATTATGTACAGTATGTAAGAGTAAAACTAATAGATATACATTATAATGCAGTCGTCTCTCTGTTACTGCTGTTTGCTAACACTCACTATGTCTCTCTTTCCTACCAGTGTCTTCCTGGGTAAAATCAAGGAAGCGTTTGACAGAGATGCTGAGCTGCAGAATCTGCTGCTTGACAACTTCTTTAATCACGCCGTGCAGGACTGTCAGGTATGAGGAAGGAGGAAGTGGCCAAAAACCAACCTGCAATAGCCGCATTGGCAAAGACAAGCCGAACCAGTTATTTCCTCTTTTCAATAAACAAAGGAGTGAAGTAAGAGCAGAACTTGTTGACTTAATCACGGGTGTCTGAGATGCTGTTCACAGCATAAGTTCCTTGGAAAAGACACAGTTCAAACATTTTTTTTTCTTTCAAGCTATCTTTTGATATTCCCTGTCATCTCACCTGTCTGTGGGGGTGTGATGATGGGTAGTCACACAAAATGTTATCGCGCAGTGGTCAAAATGTAGCATGTGATCCACCCACATCCACCTGGTATTAGACATACTGTCACACGCACTTGAAACACTCAGCAAGAGAATGAGACTTTCTCAGTTGAGACTCTTATCACACTCTAAGCTGGCTCTCGATTGTTGTGAACAAAAACCCTAAAGAAGTTGTTCAACCTCTTTGTTTAGGAGTCATGGCGCAGAAGTGTCAGCACTGGAGTCCAGCATGGCATCCCCATGCCCTGCTTCACCACGGCTCTGTCCTTCTATGACGGTTACAGACACGAGAAGCTCCCAGCCAACCTCCTCCAGGTAAGACGGCAGCGCAAGCTCAAGTCCACACAACATATGGCGTGGAATGTATAGGAGATTAAAAAGAGCATGTGCAGCTGGTGTGTGTATTTGTGGTGGGCTTAAAGACCCTGACAGCATTGTGTTTGTTTTTGGAACTGATTTTTTCATCTGCCCTTGGACATCATTTTGAATATTTACCACAATTTAAACAAAGAGCTGAAATGCTCAGTTTTGATCATTAATACAGCAAAAATGCAAAATATGTGTAAATATGATTTGCTGATTTTCCATCATGTTTATATCATTGTGGATTGAATATCTCTTTTTTTGGAAAAAAAAAAAAAAAAGGCAATCATGTGGACTAGTCACCAGTTATGTTTCTATTTGAAAGCAAAACTTGTCTCTTCATGGGTATCAGAGGTTGTTTACATGTTTATTTTCTTTAGGCTCAGAGGGATTACTTTGGAGCTCACACATATGAACTGCTGTCGAACCCCGGGAAATTCATCCACACCAACTGGACGGGCCACGGTGGAAATGTCTCCTCTTCATCCTACAATGCTTGAGGACCATCATCACTTCACTGAAAAACATAATAAGAAGAAACACAGAGGATGAGAAGAGGTGACCTGTAAGAGAAGATGTTACACATTCCATCTTTATAATCATGCCTGAATATTTACGACCCACACACCAACAATGCCCTTCATCCAAACTTTTTATTCCTTAAAATGCGTGTTACAGTTTTATTTAAAAGAAGTGGAATCATAGATTGTGTGTCATGAACTCTCCCTGTGTGTGTACTGTGACTCTTATCACACACAAGAGGGGGAGCAGAGAGTGTTAACCCTGTCTTAATACTGGATATTGTGCTGGCCATCAGGCTAATGTTCACCAGTCATGTCCTAACTTAGGTTCATGGTGTTAACACAGGATTAAGGTGAACCGTTGCACTGTACTGTATTAGGCTAAATAAAGATTTCAATCCCTTTATAATTAGCTTGTATGGTCCTTACTCTCTGGCTTCTGTAAACAGGATTGGGGTGTGGCAACAAGTGACATAAGTTGACTGAAACCTAAACAGAAGGTAGACACTTTGAACCATTGGCCTTTCCCTGTCTGACAATACATGTCGGGTATGAATACATGAAGTACTCATGTAAAGAGATCATGATACTTGCTAGAAAGTGCATACCTCTACATCTGCTTTCAGTAACTGAACCAATTTGAAATGAGTCTGCATCAAAATAAACTAACAGAATCATTCCTTGAGGGAGCTTTATTTATAGGACGACTGTTGAATTATATTGCAGAAGTTTCAACTCGATGTGTCTACTAAACAGGCAGCTGAGTGTAAGTATAGTGACTCATCACAAAATGATTAGGTTAGATGTGTGTATGATCTAACTCTCAACAATTTTTTGATTACTGTAATCCCACCATCAAACAGCTCGAAACATGAGACCCTTGAAAGTAATAATGAGCTTATTATATATTGGTCACACAGAAATGGGCACTGGCTCTGCACTTGCTACCTTGTCCAGCAGGTGGGACTGTCCTGTTTCTCAACACACAATTAAAATTTCACTGGAAATACAACAAGTCAACAACACAACACTGCTCTGTTTTCATGTGAAGACATGGGACAGGTGGCAGACACTCTACTGTGTACAAATGCACAAAGATGAACACATAAGAATAATGCATCAGAGGTACAACACAATGGCTTTGCAGGACAAACTAGATGGATTAATTAATTGATGCTACCAGACACAAATGGATTCAACTCTAGCATGTTTCGACAGTAGAGGTGTTTTTTTTTTTAGTTAATTGGATATTCTTGTTATTGAAAAAAGGCATGTGAGGAGAAATAAACCACTAACATACCACATCAAAATCACATAACAGCTCAACTTAAGAATAAACAAAACTCAGTTATGAATTATGAACTTTAATGATAGGGCTCTTACGTTAAAATCTACAGGTGTTGCCATGTCCTCCCTCATTGTGTACTTACTAGTACACGGCAGCTCTTGAAGAAAGAAAATATTGTATGCATACTACATACTGTGGGTCTAAATCAGGGGTTCCCCTCGTTATTTTTAAGGCAACACAAACTATGGTGTCACAAGTGGGAAAGTTTGGACAGAGAGTATAATCTAAAAATGTCAATACTTTCAAGAGAAAGAGGTGAATAACATTTTGACATCGATGTTGCAGGTTTTAGAAACAACACAGTGTTTCATTTCTCCAGCTGTTTGCTCTCTGTACAGTCTCGTCGGGGGGATTCCTCACTGCACTGTCAGCCGCTGACATGAAGGTGTCAACAGTACTGATGACAATGTGTGTCACAGTAGTTATTACACCTGCTGTTAAACAGTAAATAAGCTTCACCTCAGTGCACCTGTGCTGAGATAGCTTTGGTGGTAGCATGTCGATGTTTAGAGCAAGAGACCTCATGTCAGAGCTTTGATCTCGAAGCAGAACAGAACAAACACTGTATTCAAACAGACGCATTTGTCAAGTGAACTTCCTGCCAACCTGAGTGAAAATCCACTCATCCCTCAGGGCCACTATTTGTATGTTCACTCATAGGTGAGATGAAGAGGCAATTTTTCCATTCTGTATACTTCATTAACTATATCTATTCATCCCTACATACTGTACAATGTACTATATTCACAGTACACAATGTAGAGAACATTTTAATTAGAGAAGTAGAACACATGCTCATTTAATACCACAGGTTCATATACAACAGTGTGAAGCACACATTTGTGCCTATTTACTGAAGCTAATAGATTTTTATGATCAACCATGTCTTAACTTATGTGTTTGAACTTAAATGTAATTTGAAAGATATCCACACTGTGAGAACTGTGGCCGGTGCCAACAGGAGGACCTCTTGTATGGAGCAGCTCATTTGTTTCCATTCATCTGGCTGTGGAGGAGGGGAGACTGGATGGACATCTTTGTTTTTAGAATGACTTTTGCTGATGGTGTCAGAAAAGCCCCCTGAGTTCAGGTTCCTCTCATGTGAATTTATTGTTCTCTTTCTGTGGTGTTCTGTTTCTTACCTTTTTACTTCATAGTAGTCAAATATAGTAGACATATTAGACAAATACTAATATAGCACTGACAACATTTTCATGTGTTCCCTGGGTTTTTCAAAATTACCATACTTTGTGATTACTCTAGTAAGATGCTGAATTTGTGTTTTCATTGTCACTAAATTTAATGATTTATTATCGCTTTGTAGTCTTGATCTTTTGTTGTCAATATTCTCACATTAACATTTGATATTAGGCTATTTGTGTCTTAATGACAAAGTCTGTCAATTTTAACAACTTTGTTAAACATTAACAACACTGGGTGGCATGTAAGAGAATGTCATAAATAGGCCGATGTATTTAATAATTTTTTTAAAGCTTCAGTTGTAAATTGAAGTAGAGGTGAACCTCTGATGAACATCCCTGCATGGGTTTTTACCAGAAAAGATTATCTACAGACCCATGTTGTGCATCAAAGGGTTAACTTAGAAATGTTCACTCCCGCACACCCCCACACAGGAGTAAATGTATGGTTACTTTCCAATTATTGCTTATAGGTACTACTATAATACACAACAAACTAGTCCTTGGTGCATATAGGTGTCATCTCACACACTTAGGTTTCTTGTTACAATTGAGATGAAATAGAATTTTGGCAAGTGTTATTTTGATAAGCCACAGACTTGCAATCCGTGACAATACTAAAGAAACATTTTAACCATCTTAAAAGAAATTGTAAACCAAATTTACTCTTTATACGATATGTTTTCTTTACTAATTTGCATGTCATACAACTAGTAAAAAATAAAGCTGAAGATGTTTAGGCCTGATGTTGAATACTCTCGTAATTTTTATTAATTACACTATTAACCTATGCATTAATTCCAAGATGTCCTATTTGTAAGGAAAAACACTGAAATAACTGTGATATTTTTATTTTATTGTGAAGACACTCTAGGACCCTTGAAAACAACATTTGTTCTATATAATAATTCATATTATTATGACCCTCCTAATCATTTTGTGAACCCTTATATTTGTCTTGCACTCATACCTGTAGTATAACAGGGGTCCTGACCCCAAGTTTGTAATCCACTGGATTACTTTAAAACAATTGGTAGAGCCTTTTTATTTAAAGAAAGAAGTAGCAGTGGGGAGATAATGGTGCAGCATTGGTCCCTGGCCAGTCATACTGAGAGTAAACAACTTTTTGTTAACTGGCAGTAAACTTAATGTCTTAACACAGGAGAATACACATATAAGTAATAAACTGAAATTAATTACAGCAAAGCACAAGAATATTCTCAACAGGGTGTAAATTTGCTGGGTTACCAATTTTTTTTTTTAAATCATCATTCTTTGATTTATTTATTATTTATAGAATACAGTGGTGTTTTCAGTTTTGTAGCATTCTAGATCAGTAATTGAATTAGATGATTTTTTTTTTTTTTTTACTTAGGTGTTGCATTTGACTTACCTAAGGTTGAATTCACTAAATGTGTATTAAAAGCTGTACATGTGCAGATAAGCACCTGTGAAGCTGGGGACATGAATATGACAAAATCACGAGTGGGTGTATAAGCACACACACTGGGTTAATTTGTATAATTACTGCTTTGGTTTCAACTTAATCACGAGTAAGGGATGATGAAATACACAGCTGTGGTTCAAATCTTCAGCACAGTGACCTGAGTGATGACTTAGCAGCTTACAGCATCAGAAATACACACACTGTAGCCTATTTTCAGTGTGTTTAACATTAAATTTGTGGTTTCGTTAAAAAAAAAAAAGAGGAAGTTACAGCAAATGGTGACAGGAATGATGGAGCTGCAGTTTGAGTTTACACATCTGAAGTATAAGGTGCAGAGAGGATCCCAGAAACAACATCACCTCCTTTGACCGACCACAATGCAAGAGGTTTTTCAGGAAGACCTTTTCAACCTGCTAGCAGTGGGAGAGAGCACATTATGTCAGACTGTTCATGTGTTCACAGCAGCAAGCTTCAATCATTAAAAGGTTTACTGTAGGCTTCGGCTTCTCTGCTATTGTTAATCTACGAGTAAATTAACTCATCAGGACTCAGCTAATATTGTAAGATATTTACAATTCAGTTGACTAGGTTTTGCGCATTTTTTAACTTTAATAGATAGATTTAATAGATGTACTGCTCATCTGAGCTGAAATTCACACCAATACTTCATTAGCAAGGAAAAAAAAAAGAGAAACAAAATTTCTCACAATCCTGTGCAAACAAAAGCTCAGGATTCAATATTAACAGAAAATCTTACTTGGGTGTCTATGCACAAGTTCCTACAATATGGCACAGCAGCACCACCAACAGGAAGAACATTAAAACTATACCAACCAGCCAGCAGGACACTAAATGCCAAGGGCCAAATCAAAGCTTTTATGGAATCAAAGATATGAGATATTGTTTTTAAAAAAAGCTAGAAGCCAAGCTCAGCACAAAAAACAAAACAAAAATAAAGATAATTTTATCTAAATTGAGAGACACCAGATGATTAAAAACTCAAAACCTTTATTTTACACCGCAATACTAAAATCTTTCATAATACAAAGTGAATTCTTGCTGGCATGTTCAGTCAGTTGTTTAAGTCCCTTTGAAAAATCAATCAGCTCATACATTTCAACCACTTTACAAACAAGGTAAACAAAATAACACGTCCTGCCTTGAAATAATTTTAGACCACATTGACAAGAAACCTACAAGTTAATATTTCAGTGAACTATCAGTAACCATTATGAGGACAGAGAGAAAAGTATTCACTGACAGAAGTACATGCTTTAGATTTAAGGCAGGCTTTGGGTTTCACAAATCTGGAGAAAGAATAAGTATGACCACTGCAAAACTGCAGGCTTAACTTTGGTCCTATTTGTAACATTTGTAGGTATTAACTACCTCAGGCCAATCAAGTGTGGTCGATGCGAAATTTCATTTAGGATCCAAGGTTTCTTGCTATTGAGGTGAAGAAGATCCTTTTCAGGATTTGGGCAGTCGTGCAGCAATTTGATGGTTTGCAGCGGCTCACCCACCCAAGTCTTCAGCTTCTCCATAACTGACTCCAACCTGGATTCAGACGAAAACCCGGGCTGCCCGTGTCCGCGGTCCCTATACATGTGAATTAAAGTGTTGGCAGTTCAATTAATGTTGAGTAAAAATAAGTCACTGTCAAGAGGGTATTATACCTAGTCAAATTCAGTTTTATTTCAGACTTCCCTTTGATTCACAAAACATAGAAAATGCATTCGTGACCACTTCAAACACAAACTTTCAATGGGAACTTGTCAAACATTCACCACATCAACCTCTTAGCTCACTTGCAAACATCACACTTTCAGTGTTTTTTCCCCCCACACAAACTTCACTAGCACAAAGTCACATTTTCACACAGAGGGTGGTAACAAGGAGAAAATAAAAACACACAACCAGACACAGCATTCACATCAAGTCAGACAGCAAGAGAAAGCTATGAAAGGATACAATTACTCATTGCACTTGACATTTCACTGATTCTAAAGAACTAAGTTAGATAGAAAACGATGAGAAAAAGCAGAGACCATAAGGATCTCGAGACACAATAAAAGTCCTTTGGTGGCCAATAGGAACACACTCGCACTTGCTTCTTCCTCTCACACTCACACAAAGCCACAGGTTCTTCTCAACTCTCAGGCATTTGTCTCTCTTATAATAATGATGATAATAAAATAAAAAAAGAAAAAACTTTGCACAAACAGTCCACCTCACACTTGCTTTCTTTCATAATGCTCTCCCGCTCGCTCACTCTCACTCGGTTCAACACTCATTTGATCTTGAAAAGCGACAAAAGCAGACAAGGTTTTTCTATCCATAAAAAAGTGGAGAGGAAAAAAGAACACCCACCGTCTAACACAGTATATGCAGAGTGAAGCTGTGTTCTTTGATGACAAAGCATTTACACATGGGAAGAGGGGAACTGATACTGAGATCTGTCGAACATTGCTGCCAATGAGGCGCTTCCTCCCGGGAAATTGGGAAAGAGTTGGTGAACTGCAGAAGAGATTTTCATGAAGGCGTTTCCAAAAGATGTCAAACAAAAACAAAACAAAAAGATGCAATCAAATGCACATATACAACTTCCAGATATATAATTATGTCAAGCCCATTTTACAAGGGGCTGAGAGCTCGAGATACTCGTGCATGTTTGTAAATATTTATCTCGCATGCACATCATCTCTGTGTAACATTTTCTCAAAAACAAAAAAAGGTAGTGTGGCAGTTTCATCTAACCAACTAAACGTCTCACCCATTCAGTGCATGACTACATCATCAGTCACATGCAAATACAAATCTTCTCTTTACCAAAATAAAAAGGCAGTGTATCTTTAAATAATTGGAAAAAAGATAAGCAGTTCCCCTCTGTAAGGTATACTTACCAGATTAGCCTAATAGCAAAAAAGGGTCAATTTGAATCCATCTACATTCCCCAACTAGAAGACTTAGACTCCATAGATGTGCCAAAACCGGAGCTGAAGCCACTGTTGGAGGGCGTGTTAGTGCCTGCAGCCCAGCCGAGGCTAGCTGAGCTGGGGCTGCTGTAACTGGTGCTGGCAGAGCTATAGGTCTGGTCTCGGGTTGTAGTGGCTGTGCCTGCTGTTGTGGTCAGACCCTGCTGCTGGTTAGCCAGCATGCCCATCATTCCCCAACTGCTCTGGAGAGCTGCCTGAGCTGCAGCCACCATTGCAGGGTTAAGACCCAGAGCCCCAAAATTAACCCCACTGCTACCACTGCCAAGCCCACCCCGACTACTGCCATAGCCCTGACTGAACCCACCAGCCCCAAACCGCCCACGATCCATCATTTGCCTACTATTATTGTGTTTGGGCTCTGCGTTGGAGATGTGCACGCTGACACCCTTGATGATCAAGTCCTCTCCACATAAGGCTTGGGCAACCTGAGAAATAATTGAAGGGGAGATTACCACAGCACTTATGGACCGTTATCACATGCACTTGCTATATACCTCCAACTTTGTCTTATGCTGTTAAATCATCGTTATATCTGCTACTTGCAGCCTGATGCCTCCCTTAAAGGGATAGTTCTGGGTATCTGATGCAGGATTGTGTGAGGTAGTTGGGTATAGTCAACAGCAGTGTGTAAGGGGTCCGCAGGAATAACGTTTTTAACACTTTTTAAGTTGCCATCTGAAACAATCAAATATCCGTTTAAATGTACACTTCATGTAGTGTATTTTCAGCATGTTACCTTCCAAACACATCAACACTCGACTATGGTACGAGATTTCTCTCAACTTCTATATTCATATAAACACATGCACTTAGAGGATGCACTGTATTATGCTGAGCAGACTCTACTGCAGGCCATATACTGACTATGCATGACTACCTCAAACATCCCAATGTCAAATAATCCAAACCATCCCTTTAATACAGCACCTGCCTCCTATAGTGTTTCCCATCTATAATTTAGAGTAAAGTAACTACATCAGCATCGACATCTATCAATTGTCAAACTCTCCTATCTGTGATGAATCTCACCTGGTCATCTGCAAAGGTCACAAATGCAAACGCCCGGAAAGGTTTGGGGATGAAGACATCGGTGACTTCACCATACTGCATGAAGTACTGTCTCAGGTCATCAGTTGTCATGTCTTCTGTACAGCGGCCAACAAAGATTTTGCGGCTTCGCATCGGCTCATCAGGACATGCCTGAAAGGAAAAGGAGGCACAGCCATGAATGAAATCATCTTCATTTGAATCATGTCATTTTAAGTAATGCTGCTGACCAGATCAGACTTGTCTTACGACAACTAAATTAACATCTGTGACATATAATAAGGTAAAAACAATTAGCAGATGAATTAATCTATCGCAATACGGTGAATGCATAATTACATGTTAACTTAGGCCGAATAGAACTGAACAACTTCATTTATTGTTGTAGACCTGTACAACAAAATCTACATACAGTGTCCTAAAAAAAAATGAGTGTAGCTGTATGCTGGTGGCTTTCTATATACCTGGTCTATCACACTAGGATGCCAAAAGTGAGTATTCTTTCAGTGATGCAGTGATAGAAGGAAAAGGCTAAAGGATGCTGGGAGAGATTAGCTCTTTGCAGTGTCCTTAAAGAGGAGAGTTGCTGCTCTGCCTTCTTCTCTTGAGAAGGTGTGTTGAAAGTCCACGTGAGGCCCGGGGAGAAATTTGAAACTGGTCACGTCATCTCCTACTGTGAGGGAGAAGGTTCTTCTTTTCATGTCCTGAAGCTGATGATCTTTTCTTATTTTGAAGGTGTCATGGCCAGAATTGTTGATGGACCACTGTTCTGACAGTGTGGGGCAGGTTGATTGGTTTGCTCATTATTCAATTAGGATATCAAGTTAGTCCACAGACAGCATCCTCTTGTATGTTTCAACAGAGCTCCTGTCCTGACTGCCACCAAAACGGTTGTATACACACCCATTTATGTTGAGTGGGTTAGAATTACATATGGATGTATATATGTACTAGTATTTTGTAAACCTAATTACAGAATTCAACATAATGAAAAAAAGGCAGCAGTCCGACACTATAACATGGTAGTCTGTCTTTTTTATGATTCATTAGTGTGAAGAGATCTGCTGTAATCCGTGTGACTGCATGGTGTATTTAATGAAAATAATTTTTTTAATCTTATCGTGTTTTTGCCTGTCTATGATGTGTTTCCTTGCACATGTGTGTATCACGATACTGCATCCACAAAGCCAAAACTGTGATTTTTTTAAAGGTTTCTTTCTTTCTTTCATAACCAAAATCAAACAGTTTCATTCTTGATGGTAAATGAATGTATATCAATAATGTCTTGAATAAAATTCTTAAAATTTCCTCAGGACACTATCAGGATATTGTGTTCATGAAAGCGGACAGACAAATAGGGAAGTGAACCAAAAATATGATTCCTCCGGCCTTGGCTGTCACCAGCATAAGACATTTAGGTTAACACAGTATTCACTAAGGTTAACCAGAAATCTGCACAACTTCAGGTGTCCATCAAAACCTTGTTGCCTGATACTTAATCTAAATCATGCCGTTCTCGACCACTCTGTGCCAAAGAAATTGTCCTTAACTTACCTTCGAGTTAGGAAGTTTGCAATCACACCATCGTCCATCAATCATGTGTCTCTGTGCAATGACTTTGGTTTGCGTCTCATAGTCAGTGAACCTGACAAACCCAAAACCTTTTGAGTTGCCAGTTTTTGCATCTCTCTTGACCTGGAGTACACACAGAGGAAAAGCAAAATTCAGTTTTAACTTACACTTAACCAGAAAGATAAAACATATGATTATTATTACACACAGTCAAACAAAGAAATAGACAAAATAGAAAACATCACGAGAGGTCCCTACCTGGACCATGATGACTTCCCCAAAGGTACTGAAATAATCTTTAAGGTCTTGTTCTGATGTTTTCCATGGCAGCCCAAGGACAATGAGATCTGATGTCTTCTGAAAGCCCCTCTTGACTTTCACAGCTGAGGCAGCATCTATTTCATCCATCTTCCTTTTGTTATCTGTAAAGAATTAACACGTAGGAATTACATCATTACGCCATGGGCAATTATATGCTGCCAAAGCAAGCTCCACTCCTCTGCCCCACACATTTGGGACGAAGTGGGGGGTTCGTCCCAAATGTGGTTCGTCACTTGTAAAGTTGCATACCAAACCAAGGAAATAATTTCTTAATGGCCCTGGTCTTGTTTTTTTTTATTTAAATGTCCCTTAACAGGACGCGGGGAGCTAGATCTAAACACATACTATTACAGATTTGTTAGGTACAACCAGTAAAAACTGCACAACATTTGCTTTAGCTGGTTATACCTACCATTCTGGCAACAGTATGTGCTCCTGGTCTCCCTCCTTGATTGAAGTTACTCATGTAATAATGTAAACATAGACAGCTTCGTGTTCATTTGACTATAGGTTGTGGTGCTTTTTAATTATATTGCACTATACATGAGGTGTTCACACTTATTCTCTACTACACATTTGATATCAGTGAGGTTATAGTAAAGGTTACCAATACCCCATTCTGTAGAAAAACAAGTTCCCGTCAGTTCCCTAAATGACGACCCACCATATCATAGTAGATACGTGTTTTACATATAAGTTGCATAAGACTTATGGTTATTCATGTTTGGGGACGTGGCTGCTCGCCATGTAGGCTATTGTAGGAACTGGAAAGAAACTCAAGTCATTTGCACCTACAACCGCCTCACCTTTGGGATAGTTGACGACGTAGACCAGGTTTCCCCAGTCGTTCTCAGGTGCGTGCAGGACGCCCTCCACCAGCCGCACTCCCCGCATGCACTGAGACTCCGGGTTCCTGTACCGCAGCCCGCACGCCCCTGGGAACTGAGCTGCTACAGATGACAGCAACACCGTCCCATCGTCCTCCGAGGGGATCTCCATGGGCTCCTCGCTTTCGTCCTCCGCCACACGGATGTACAGCTCCGACATGGTCTCTCGAGGGACTGAGCTCTGGGTTTCCAAGTGGGGGGGAATCAGCTGATTGAGCTCGAGTTATTAGTAAACACAGGGATGATGATGATGATGCACACGAGTTCGAAACGTCGGTCCTTCACGCAAGTTTACCTCTGCTAACAAGAGTGGATACACGAGCAGACGGGACTGAAATACAAGAGCAGCCAAACGCAGTCAGACAAGCCGTGTGAAACACATACGCCACAACTCTCACATTTAATAGCTGACGGCCATGAGAGCTGAATACTTTTCTTTCTTTCCGGCGGCGACACGCGTAAACAAGTTAGCCAGCCGAGCTAACAGGCTAGCAAACTCAAGGCAGCTTCAAAAAAAATGAATGACCATCTAATTTAGTGTTGTGTCAACAAACGCACCGATCCTCCGCTTGTCTGTGAACGTGTGGCCGAAAACTGTGCCCGAGTAAAAACATCGACAAGTTATCTTATTCTACGAAAATTCAACAGCAAAATCGTCAAAGCCAAAGCTGCAACCCTCACTCACCTCAAAGCTAGCTAACAAAATGGCTGCTCACCTTGTAAAGATGACATCATCGAGTTGGGAGGGCACACTGTTGGCTCTTGTAGGGGTGCCAAAAAACAAAGATAAAACGCATTTAGCAAAACGTTGGGATTCAGATCCCAAGTTATCACTTATTTTTTATATATTGACATTAAAGCTATTTTATCAATATCACTAATATTGCCGTGTTATGTAATCTCCAACCAAGAAAGTTTAAAGCGCCTGGTGTACCCCTTAAGGTCTCACCATAAAGACTCACCTAAAAATCCAAACAGAAGGTGCGCAATGAAAATAATTTTGAGGACTGTTTCCTGTCATGTATTTAAGGGAAAAACAATGTTTCCCTTCAAATTTGTATTTTACTTAGGATGTAACAGTCCTAAAATAATATTTATCTAGGCTTATCCAGACTGACATCCATCTGATCCACCAGTGTCTAGCTATCTTCAGCTTTACAGTGTTATTTTATGCAGCAAACAATGCGAGGTTACCTATATTTCTTTTGTGCTAGATCCTAAAATATTTTAAAGAAAAATTAGGATACATTTTCAAGGCAGATGTATTTGAATGATAAATAAAGAAATCTATTTGATGGGATGCGGCCATGGGGGAAACAAACAAAAATGGTAACAGATGGATTCAAACATGTCTCTTGGTGTAAATAATGCAACAAAATATATGGTGATATGCTGTGGCATAACATTATTTTAAAGCAATACGAGAGGAAATTGTTGATGCATAGATGATCTAATGTTCAAGGTTTGGCCTACAGCTTCTTTACGACCTGTTTTTCACATGTGCTGAAGACAGTAGTCATTGTCTCTGACGTTTTTTCCCCACTTGCCTTTAACATGACAGAGTAAACACACCTGTGTTTTATTTCTCCTCCTCAGTGAATCAACCCCTACACCTTACCTATAAATAGACCAGGGTCACACTGTCTGCTGATGGTTTCATCTGTGGAAGTACAATGGATCGGATAAGATTTGGCATCCTTTTTGTAATAATGTGAGTAACATCATTTGTGCAAAAATGTACTTAAACTATTCACTATATTCAAAGTATAGTGCTCAACTCTACATTCTTTTTTTTCAGTGTTTTACAGTGTTTTACTGTAAGGAATGTGTTGACCATTCAAAAAAGGGAATGGATTGATACTCCAACAGCAAAATCAACAGGTAAACCTTAATTCTGTGATAACTGCCCCTGTTTACTCAGATGTTATCTGAAGAAGTTGTACCTACTTACATTTTCAGAGGGAGATGTGTCGTGTTTTTCTGAATACATGGAGATGTGGATTCACAGTGCGAGAATTGAAGGTTTGCAAGTCTGGCTATCTGGGGCCTTACGAGTCCAAGGTAATTATTTTGGACATGTTAAGTGGCAAAATATTTATTTCAAGGGCCTATGAGATAAAATGCTTTGCCTCAAAACTGCCTATTTCTTCTTCTTCCATAAGTCAACATAGCACCCCTGGATCAACTAAACCTCCAGCTGTCTGCCTGTGGATTCTCACTGCACAAAGACCCTGACAAGAATTTCATTTTTAGAGTTAGTTACACTGGTTGTTTTGTCCAGAAACTGGTATGTTCCACGTATAATCCACGTATGCAGACTCTTGACACACAGCCTTTTTCAACTGGGCTCTGTGGTGACTTGTGATGTGACTTTATTGTGATTCAGCATGGCTTCCATTTGCTTACACTGAACTTGGTGAAGAGGATAAATCGATTCGGGGGCAGACCGCACAGTCTCATAATGTCGTGTCCTGTGGTCTCTGTGCTGCCCAACAGAGAGCAAGTCAGGTGTGACCCAGACTACATTCAGGTAAATGCTCCTTGGAGTCTACAGATCAACACTTAACTGTTTTCTTTTAGCATGTAGCCACATTTTTAGCAAAGTATGTTTGGGTTTATTTCTTATTTTGTTAATGTTCAGGTGATCAGACAAGTTCCCCATGACAACTGGAACAATGAGGTAGTAAGGCCTACATTTGTATTATAGATATGGACAAGAGGGGAGGAGAAAAAAGGGAACAGCTTTTGACTGTGTTCTTGTGCTTGCACATTTGGTTTTGCATCATAGTTGCAATGGTCACTGTCTATGAGTGACCACCTCATTGTAGCTCTGGAGGATGCCAGCCTGATGCAAATGGACATTGACATGAATGGAACTGACATTTCAGTCCAGGGCAGGAGGAGAGATATTTTAAGCCCCATAAAGGTAAACGAAGCTCATGCATCTTACTGCCACCTTGTGTTCATTTGGCAACATTACAAGTGAAATTCACCAAATTGTTTCTCATCTCTTTATTTTACAGGTCAAGGAAATTGAAGGGGAATTCTTGGCCTTGAAGCTGGTCAGTGGTCCATATGCCTACAGCATGGAAGCTGTGTGTCCAAAACGTGGGTATAGTATGCAGACAATGACACATCATTATGACAAATGTTGTTAGAGTAGAGATCTTTTGCAAAATGAGAGAACCACTGTACCACAGTGAAAAATTACTGGGCTGTAAGGAAAAGCTCTGCATTCAATCTTTTACTATTAGCAGCAAAATGCCCATTCTGCAGAAAAACAGCCTCTGTCACTGATGTGTTGTCATGTGCTTACATTTATACTGATCCATTCATTCAGTTGAAGCATTGTACTTTTTGATTGGGGCCCCAGAAAATGTTTAGGAGATGAATCTGAGTGGATCATAAGATGAAAGAGAGAAAAAAAATACTGTACACAAAATTTTAAATTGTGTACAAATTTAAACCAGTTCAAATTGCTCTTTTTTTTTTAGGGTCATGAGCTGATAAGAATGGAAGCCACTGATTTAATCTTAAACAATAAATTGCATTTTATGAGCTTATTAGCCTACATGATTATTTTGTAAACTTGTCTCAAATGTACCAAGTAAGTGCATCCCGTTAATATATGTAATGCAGTAAAAAGTCCAAAAGGAAGTGAAATATATAAAGTAACATAAAATGAAATATTGTTACACGTACCTCAAAATTGTACTCAGATGTACTTATCCGCAGTGGTAACACTTTATCCCTTGTGTTTATCTTAGTGACACCATCCACAGCAGAGGAGACCGTGCTTCACATTTTTAAACAACGCACAGGCCTTACCAAGCGTGGCAGCTCTGACGATGGAGTACTGACAGTCAGTAATGTGTCTGTTACCCAGACAGACAATTTCACTGTGCATGAGACCAGTGAATTTGTGACACTAGTCATTCCTTCAAAGCAAATACTCAAAACCAAGGTTGGTGCTGCAACACTCTTACATTTCCAAACAGCTATCACGGTGGTCCATTTGAGCCAGTTTATGACATGTTCTTTTTTCCCCATAAGGATTCATTACAGTGTAAAACATCTAAACCAGACTTGTTTTACAGACCTGCGCAGACAGCAAACTACTCCTGCAGTCATTCTACAGGGTGGATGTTGTGCTCACCTTCAAAGAGACAAATAACAAAATGCATTGGACCATGGAGAACACACTGCCATGCACAGGTGAGCGTTCTGCTGATGAGCATAGTAAAACTAAAGTGGTGATTAATTATTGGATGATATTTTGACCACTAGCTATTGCAAGGTTTTTACTGTAGGCACACCAGGCACTTAATTTTGTTTGTTGCACAGTCAGTCACATGATCTCTCAACTTTAGGACTCTTCATACAGTTTAAAGTGAGACAGAAGCAAGGATAGATATACAGAATATGTATTGTGAGTTAATTTCTTAAAGTAATGAGGGTGTTGATGTTTTTTCAGAGCTTGTTTAGTGCATTTTCTATGAATAAAATCCACCCCCTCTCAATGTTTGAAACTAGCAACGTAAAGATTCATTTCAAAAGTTTAACTGCTGGACACAAGATTACACTAAAACACTTGTTTTTATCACTTTGCATAAAAGTGAAATAGGCCTACTTGTCTACAGTTGGTTTCCAAACTAGTTTTAATGTCACAAAATCATTCTCATATACACTTCTACTGTTAAACTCTGATTTTGAGGTGAGCTCTGAAAAAAATCCCCCCCCCTTAAACATTCAAGTCGAGTTATAAAGAAAGGTGGAGGAGGGCTTTAACATGCGAGCCAATTTGGTGCTATAATAATAATAAAACAGCAATGTATTCTGTTTATGGAGTTGCTGCAGGGAAGACGAGATAGATTTTGTGAGCATGTTGTGTTTGTAAAATTGTGCAAGAAATATTTAGAGCCATAATGTTCAGCAGAATTTTTATGTAATTATCACAAATAAAGGATCATTATTATCAATTTTGGATGTTAATTAACTTTACTAAGATTATTGACTCTGTCTGTCCTCATGCCTCCACAGCTGGCCTTGATACTTCATACATCACGTCCTCTCCTGGTTCAAACATCACAGCTCTGTCTATGCTCAACTTTAAAAATGAGAGTTTACCTTCAGAACAAGTGTTGTTGGACTACTCTGCCATCCCTGTGGGGAATCCAAACAAGAGAGCTCCACATGAGGAGATGACAGCAGAATTTTCCACCATGAGTTCAACTCCCACTCAGACAGAGGGCAGCAGTTTAAATTCCCACTCTGAAGAGATGTCAGGGATGCAAAGTGGGAATTTGTCTCCAGGGTTTGACGGTGACACAGTCACTTCCGTTGATGCAACTGGAACAGACTTGTCTTTGCACACAACGGTTGCACACAAACAAGAAGACCTGCGTTTCAACTCAGCCAGGGAGAATAAAGACCAGCAAAATCAGAGGGAACTAAAGTGGATTTGGAAGTGATCACAGTGAACTATTTCAACATCCCACTGGCTTCAAGACCTTTGCATTCACTTCTTTTGTTTTAATTTCCATTGGTGCCATGTGTTACATGTCTGTTTGCTGTCTCGGAAAGTGATGTTGTGGCCGGTCAGTGCTGTGCAGGTTGATTATACAAGCAGAAATGCAGCCAGTCCTCTGCCAGCCGTTGCCCAAGGGTGGACATTATCCAGACGCAGACAAGGCAGGCGTTAAATAAACATGTCTCTACCCGAGCAGCACAGTGGACTGATGTAGAGAAGACGTTGCAGTGGTTACAGCCAGTGCCACCTTCCAGAGAGACATATTAGTAAAACATAGTCTGTGTCATAGAAGCTCACAATGACCTGAATGTGAATTTCTTGATGAGGATAAATCTCACAGTTTCTTGGTGAGGAACTTGATGCTTTGCAAATGTGTTGTCTCCTCTGTAAAGACAAACAAATCAAGTTTTCTGAATGTCAGCTACAGTGGCATTGCTTTGTGCATCTCTACTGTAGTATACTAAGTCAACAGGAGAGGGCACTATTGAATGTGTTTTCAGAGCACCATGTGGACGGGCCGGCATCGCGCGTCCTTCTTTTCCAAATGAACCAGGTTTTTATGTGAATTTATGTTCAATCTTTGTTGCTTTTTTGATCTCAATTAATAACTGAGCTGTAGGTTTAATTATAAAAATACCCCTAAGAAATACAAAATGTAATGGAAAGAGAAGTTCAGTTTAATTTAGGAGTCATTTTGCCGGTCTAGTCCATTAGTTGGTTTAAAATATTACAACCTTGTATATGTACACTGTAAAATATTACAAGTTTTGTCTAAAATGACTGGAGATGTTTTACTTTTGTTTTCATCCCTTTTTTTCCACCTCTGTTATTGTGACCTCCTGGTATGCACCAAAGCGTCTGTAAATGATAACAGTGCAGTGTTACGCAGTTACATGCATCATATACAATGGGCTGTGGGGCAGAAAATCTAAACTTCCTTGTGCCTTTGGTCCCCATCTGCTCAGTGAACTCATGGGCAGGAAATGGAATAAGTGGTGCAAAAAGCACGCCAACATCCCCGGTTCTTTCATGTGGCCTTTCTCGGCCATTACCCTATCTGTACTGACTGTTAACTGTCTTTACAAAGTTAAAAATCCCTTTCATGTTTCACTGTTTCTTTTTTGTTTTAATTTCAGTCAGAGCATATGGTTTGCACATCTGGGAGATGCTAAGCATGATGGCACCCACTCCCCCACCACCCCCACACACACACACACACTGCTTCTGTGAAGTGATCCATATATGGTCTTCATTGTTATTGCTCATAATCACTCATCATTATTATAAACAAGCCCTGTGTTGATTGGACACTTTGAGTTTGCCGTGTAAAGACGCTTAATAATGTGAACTTTCAGAATTTCAAACAAACACAAGTCCTTTGGAGAAAGTGAAAACTTTTCGCGAGTTTAATTCAGAACTGGGAAACATCACAGAGACATCTTTCTACACTCTGCGCTGCAGCTGGATTTGCCACCTGTGACTAATCCCCCATTCTTCGTACATGGCCAGTGTTGTGTGGGTGTCATCATTTCTTGAAACAAGGAGTCATCTGTAGAGACATAAGCAGTAGGTTCTCATATGCAGATACCACCATTAAGTTGCAAAAAATGATTTTAGTTAAGCGGTGTTATCAAAACCTCTCAGAGCAGTCCAGCAGTGAGTTTTGGGCGATGGCCTGTGTTGTGCCACGTGACCACAAACAAACAATCAGATCACATCAGGAAATCTGATAAGTGTATCTCATCTCAGCTCATTTGAGAATAACCACATTTGATCCTACATAATAGAAAGAGAGTGTCATTAACTAACTGGCAATTTAATGACACCAAAATGAAGTCAAAATTACTATTGTGGACAAGTTTGGGTCATTAAATGCCACTTCAGCATCCTCTGCTCTCTTGCTGCCAGCTCTCAGGCAGGCAGGGTTTCATGCCACTGGAGAGT
Organism: Trachurus japonicus; assembly: GCF_045865225.1. Taxonomy (NCBI): domain Eukaryota; kingdom Metazoa; phylum Chordata; class Actinopteri; order Carangiformes; family Carangidae; genus Trachurus; species Trachurus japonicus. Next base: position 17,781,897 of record NC_140913.1, on the reverse strand, counting down.
GGCGAGGAGGAAGAGGGGGAGGAAGGCTCTGTGTGGCTTAGAGTGGTTTGCTGGGCCTCTTCATCTCGCTCGGCGGGTAATTACAGAATCATGGGTCAACCACGCATGTAACCACGGTTACGTTGCACAGTAGCAGATGTGCTCATGACATTATCCAGCACCAGAGCAAAAGGTAAATAAAAACAGCTGCAGCTGGTTGCTAGGAACCTTCGCCAAACTTGCGTATGCCCCTAATTGTTCCCATGTGGGCCTGCTGGGTTGGAGTAGTAAAAGGGGCGGGTATGCCCTGTTTAAGAAATGCCTGTGTTTCTCAACAGTAAAAATTTATGAATGGGACAATGAGCCTCTGATGGTGGTTGTGGTGATGTGTGTTTATATATGTGTTAATGTGTGTCTGGCATTCACTGCATTGGCAAAATCCTTAGCAAAAAAGTACAATTCCCCCTGTTTCCTGATCTTCCTCTCCCTGCTGCAGGAGAGCGCATCACTCCTGTCCTCCAGGCCTCCTCTGAGCATCTTGAAGGCCTACTGGTGTTGATGCTTTCTTTGTCGCAACATGCCTCTATGTGTTTGTGCGTGACAAAGCACAATGTCAGGGAGGTCCCTGGTTGGATCTTTGCCAGGCCTGCTGTAGGCCAGATGAAAAATTGAGGAAGAGGCTCGGTTTCAGGGATATCTTGTCCTTTCTTGGCATCTGATTACTAGGCTGCACAGGGGCTAGGAACCGGTGTAGTGTGATATTGTGTGTGTGTGTGTGTATGAGTGGGGTTACACGTGTATTTGTTGTATGTGCAGTAATGACACACAGGTTAGAGTCAGGAGAGGTCTCAGAGTGGACTTGAAATTGCTTGTTTAGAAGCATGTTCTGATAATTTAATGAAGAATTTGATGTTTCTCCGTGTTACTTTGAGCCTGAATGTGGTTTTCCCGCCGCACACATACACACACTCACGCAAGCACACACAAACACACACACATTTACACGTCTTACACTATGAAGCTTGCTGCCAACAGCGCGTGCCTCCTCTCCCTCTCTCATTAACCGCAACTGTCAGATCCTCCAGATGAGGAGCAATTAAACCAGATAATAAACACTCGCCATCAATTCCTGTTTGTTGATGTTGTTGTTGTTGTTGTTGTTGATGTCGACGAGCTGGGGGCTCCTCTCCTGCCACCTTAGTGCTAACTAGTACTTGAGTAACACACGAAAGCAGCAAGGGAAGAGTCCTTCATAACACTGAAAAGGCCTCTACCTGCTTCATGTTCAGCAACACCAGGCTGATAATAAAAAAAGGCACAGTGAATGTTAACAATTAGATCCTAATCAGACACAGCTCACAGAGGCTTGCTCTTTTATCCCCAGGCTTCACAGAAAAGGCAAACAAAGCGCTGCAAACTGTCAAGATAAAACACTACTTGGGATTGGTCGTGTCTTAGGGCTTCTTAAAGGGCAGTAATCTTGCCATGCGCTGCTTTCTGAGACGATGTGCTATAAAGACTCCTGTGTTTGCTCTTGTATTGGAGTGATAAGGCTGCTCCTCATCACGCCTCGCCTCTGACGAGGCCTGCCTCCCCTGACGATGACAAGATGGAGAGGTGTAGTGGCGACAGGGAGGGAGGCCATGGAGGTTTTTTTTGTTTTGTTTTTTTTTTACATTTAAATGATCAGATTATGATAGAAAAACACCCAAAAATATTCCAAATTAAAAGGTTGAACCTAAAGCTGTTATTTTGAGGAACATCCTGCACTGCAGATTTCCTTTTTTTAATATGTTAATGTGCACTTGCATGATAAGGAAAGTTGATGTTTGAAGTTGGATTTGTTCTAATGAGATGAACTCTGGTTGAACTCTAGAATAAGGCAAAGGTGCATGGTCCACTCATGATTGTTTAGCCTGTGAAAAAAAGAGAGCCTGGGATGGTTTTCCACTTAAAATTGAAGGCTGGACAAAGCATTCTTAGGAATTTAAAGACAATACCCTTTCTTTCAAAGGCTATAAAAACATGTATACAGCTGTACAAGGAGTTTCCTGATCCAAAGGCAAAATACGGTGTCAGATATTCCTATTACCAATCAGGATGGCGTGGCCTGGAAAATAATATACAAGATGAAACTGTGGCCTGCTCAGAAAAGACAGAAAAAAACTGATCTGGTTTCCCTTTCTCTGTGGAAAAATGGACGTGGCCGCTTGTTTTGAAACCATATTTCCCTCAAAAACACTCTGAAAACTAAACAGAATTGACAGTGTTGGATTTATTGTCCTCTGCTCTTTTGTCTTCAGTGGCCACTGTTTGTGCTTTTGCCATGGAAACGGCAAGGTTATTTATCTTTACAGCCCTTTTACAATAACGTCCCTTTCCTGACCAAACAACAGAGGAAATATCAGGTCAAGCCTCTTCCCCCCTCTAATGATCAGGTCAATTCAGCCTCTGTATTTGAGACAGCTCATGCACATTCACACGTGTGCCCAGACACAATTGTGCTATTGATGAGAAACATACAGTTTGTGATTAACATTTCCGCCCCCCCTTACAGTGTTGGTGCGTGTGTGTGTTTTTTTTTTAGACTTCTTGTTCTTTAAGTAGCCTCAATGTTAAAGGAAAAGGGGGGTGATGGTTTTCTATTTATGCTCTTGACGTCTGAGGGCTCACCAACTCTGTTCAGGCAGCGACACTAGATGGAGACAGAGAAAAGTGACTCTCAGGTTGCGTTTCAGGCATCGGGTCTGAGAACAGAGAAACACAGGATAAACACATTTACAAAGAAATCACTTTTTATTTAGTGCAGATGCGTGCATCCTCATGGTCCCAATCTGTACAAGAGGAATTTGTCCAGATTATGCAGGAGCTGGGCTCTCGCGCAGACATTTGGAAAATAAATACATTTTACTTGCTCTGAATGTTGTATTTTTCCTCTTCACAGGGTAAATCTAATAATCTATTTTTCCCAAATAAAATGTGCGCTGTGCAGTGATCTGCGAACGTCTTGCAAATCCTTGTGACTTGTGTATACTCCAGTATACTTTAGCTGTCGGGTGCTGTCCCCTTCCTTAGCAATGGGGAGACAAGCAATTATTCCTTTTAAGGAGCTGTTCTCAGGAAAGTTGCCCAGAGTATATGCAGACTACTTTCCTCAATCCACATAAACAGTGCCGATAATAGAAGAAACTGACAATTTAGATGAGGAGGAATAGGCATAAAAGCATGAGGTGTGTGGAAAGTGCATGTCACAATTAAATTACTTAATGGGTGAAAGTCCCACGATAGATCACATGTAATTTACATCAAGAGTCACCGTAATAAAGACTTTGTAAAACTTACATTGAAATTCAATTAGAGTGTTGAATGCATAACCAAAGCCGTGAAAAATGAACTCATTGGGGGTCCCTTTTCATTACTGCCCTGAGGCAAAAGAGACCATTAATTTAATACATTCCATGTTTTTTCACATGAGCATTTTTAAGTTAGTGCACATTTCCGTCCTAATGTATCTAATACAAAGAGAGAGCCTGCCAAAGACTGCATTATACAAGCGGCAAAGAACCCCCTCACCCCCTCTCCAGTTGTTACCTTGAGTAGTCAGACCACTTTCAATCAGTCAAGCTTGAAAAACGACCTGGCCTTAAAAAAAACAAAACAACAAAAGAAGAAATTATGATATTGTTTTATTGATTCATAGTGCGGTGAATATTCCTGTGCTGCAGGTGCTGCCCCTGGAACAGAGGTATACACTGGTGCTGACTTTGACTGTAAACAGTTAAACACCGCGTCTTAATTAAGATATTATTGTTTTATCTTAGAACAGTGGATCTGCACCCTTCAGTCAACCACAAAGCCAAAACAAAACAGGGACCCCTTCAGATGTTCCACCCTTTAGAGGCGTGCTAATTAAAAGACTATTTCATTAACTGTTCCAGCTTGGTAAATATAAGTTTACTAGGGGTCAATAGACTTTACAACACATAATGATTTAGAATATAATTACTGTGTAAAGGGAGCCATGAAAAATACCTTCAAAATGAAGCAAAGTTGTTTGTCAGTCCAGCGAGGACCCTCTATGTCAGTCTTGGTTAAGAGAGTTCAGAGGGCAGGTCATGTTAGCTGCTGTCAACTTGATGCACCAACAGTTTATCAACCTCCTTTGCACCTTTACACAGTGCACATGGCTGCTGTTTGGTTAGAGGCTTGGGAGCCACAATAAACCCCAGGTGCTGATACTTTTGTTCAGTCTTGTTGGAAAATTGTGAGGTAATTACAAGCCGGTTCATATTATCTATAACTTTGTTCTCCTGCAGGAGCATTTCACAGAAAATTCTCTGACCCTTTAAAATCACAATTGATTGTCATTCTTCACATTGCAGGTGTGAAAACATCTGAACTTTCCAGCACTTTTTAAATGTTTTTTTTTTTTCTCATGTCGAGGGGGAGAAACCACACATGTATTTTCACATGTAGAAATTATTTAGAATTGCACACACTCTTTCCTCCCCCATCTCCTATTGTTTTTCCAGCTCTGTACACACAGGCTGCTAATGAAATCAGCCCATAGAACAATGCCTCATATAGTCAACAATTCCTTTAATGAGTGGGTGCAAACAGCAGTGCTGCATGTGAAAAGTCATAAACACATATTTTTTTTAGGGTGAAAGATGAGAGTGACACTGAGGCTAGTCTGGGCGAGTCCTTGTGAAGCGTGGGGGGGTGGGGGGGCATGTATTATTCATTGAAAAACTGTGAATGTTAGTGCTTCTTTTCCTTGTTTCAGCACGCATTTTTCCATTTGTCTTGTGATGCTAAATTTTTAACGTTTTCCCCACATCGCATTGATGTTGCATATAATTAGTGACTTTACAGCAAAACCACTTCTGACACCACTGTGTTCACAAATTAGAATACTTCAGATAAGGAAAATTCAGCAGGGAGAATGGAGCTGGGAGAAGTAGGAGAGTCGTCTAAATATTATATGCACTGCCCCGGAAAAGTGACAAAATCATTTGAATTAACAGAAAAGATGCGAAAGCTAATTGAAAAACTCTTGGATTATTTATATACGTTTAGAAAGCTCATCATGTTTTCAAGAGCAGGATGTGCCCTCCACAAACACGACACTGTATCCTACGCAGAAAAAGAGCAGGAAATGCTGAAGTGCATATTTGATTTATTTATTTTCACCCAGACGGATACTCAGAGCTTTATACAGATTTTGCCATTTGGAGGCTGAAATAATGGATGGGGCGCTCATCCATTTTTAATTCCTCCATGTTGTGTGAAGGGTAAACATGCTGTTTGAGATGTCTTTTCTCTGCTGAACTGTGTTTTCTCATTATGAGACTGTGTATAGGGAGCTAAAACTAGTCACGAAAGTGCTTAAAGTGTATTGCAACAAGTCACTGAGGGTGCCTTTCCAATAATGCTTATTCCCAAAAGCCACTCATTTCTGAAGAGCAAAAAAAAAAACCACACACATACAAAAAAAAACAGCTTCCATAGGAGCCTCCTGTCACATTTACAAATGCAATGATGGTTGTGATTTTTAATTAATCTGTAGTGTTCTAAGATCTAAGGACAGGGATATTTGCTGACAGACCATCCAACCATTGGAGGTTTATTCAGTGAGTAATACGGTGCAATGGCAACAGCTCTCAGTTTGGACCCAGACACCAGCCCACAGATCCACTGATAATTTGAAATCATTTTTAATAAGTCGTAATTACACAGAGGGTCTGATTGTGCTCTGCAGCCCTTGAAAATGAAATATGTTACATTGGGGCCTGATGGTAAAGGATATTGCTTGCCGTTCATACATAATTGAGCGATCTTGAATGTCAAACCAGTGGGAGAAAATGCAACAGAAGCAACAGTACACCTCACCACAAAACTACACAGCATCCTCTCCACTCTGAGCCAGCCAGTAGAGAGGAACATGTGTTATGTGGTGTACCAATGTGCCCGGAGGAGGTGTACATTGACAGGTTTCGTATTCACGAGTGCTTTCCCAAACTGCTGCTTTAAGTAACTACTGCTTTTTTTTTTTTCTTTTTTTCTCCGTGGAGCAAACCATGTTGAACAACGTGTTTAGCCCTGGAATGATTTTTTAAAAAAGTAGCAGAAAAAGTATGCTGCCTTATATCTAAATGAAAAGGGACAGCTTAGATGATGAGAGATGTAAACGTTTTCCTTATTTTGTGTACTATGCTACCTTTCTGCCCTGGTCTATGTGTGTGTGTGTCTGATGGAGGGTGGAGGTCTGGCAGGAGGAAGAGCCTTGTCTGTAAACAGATAACCTGACTTTGTTAGTAAATGAAATACACAAGAGCTCGGGGATGGGAGCTTTTTATTTCCTCCTCCTCATAGATAAATGACTTGCTGTCTCCTGAGCAAAGAGCCATCTTTATATTTTTGACGTTTTCGTGTTTAATGTGTTGTATATTTTATATGGTCCTTCTTTATGCTCTGCCTTTTTGCATTTTCTTTTAAAGCTCAAATGCTGTTATTGATGCCCTGCCTCTAGTACATTATGCATTATTTGTTAGTAAGTACCTTTTTTGCATATTGACGGTAACAAGAAAATGCATGTATGGAAATTCTAATATAAATTGACTGATATGTATAGGCTTAGACTTTGCTCACTAAGCTCTTCTGCAAATAATATATAGTTCCTTAGCTGCTAATCCAGAGGAGGGGTCTAAAAGACTGCTGGCACGAAGGGGAGAGAAAAAAAACAACCCGGACCTTTAGCTTTTAAAGACTTTATCTTATATTACAGGAATGACAGATTGTGCCTCTTTCTAAGGCTTTTATGCTTTGTTTCAAGAGGCCCAGGAAGGGGGGAAGAGAGATGCATGCAGAGACGAAGGGTGATATTGATAAGGATGGAAGGTGCAGAGGAGTGTACTCCAGTGTAATGCAGCTTTATGATGCCCTTTTTCATTTAGCATGAATGGTTTTTATGATTCCATTTCTTGGGTGAACAGGGATGAAAGAGGACTGAGGGGTTGAAACACACAGAGGACACATCGGGACCAATGAAAAACAGTTTCCCGTCACACAGACACACACACGCAAAGCACACTTTTTATCTAAAATGTCTCATCTGACCTCAATTTCAACCTGAATGTCTAAAACTGATCAGGTAAACAAATGTAAATGAGAATTTGGCAGTGAACTGGATGTGTTTCCTTCCAAATAGCTTCCCCTTGTAAATCTTGGCTGATAATAAGCCTCTGCAGCTGCTCTGAAAGTTTTCACCCCTCATTAACAATTTGCACGTTTTGGTTAAGCTACACAGTTATTGCCTTATTATCAGATTTTATTTGTCTGGGATCCGTAGAATAAAGAGAGAAAAGGTCTTTTTTTTATGTTAAAGCATCACATTTTTTCACACACTGAGCTCAGTTTCGCACTCTATAACACCACTTCCCCCTCTGAGCAGTATTTCTATTCAACATTTATTTCTGTTCTTATTCCAGCTGGAAGTGGCAAAACCTTGTTAGTGCTTCAGTTCCATTTTACCACTTCGTGCCTTGGTGGCACATAAGGCCTCCACAGAGCATCTCCACTTCACCCGGGCGGCAGCAGTTGTTCTTGCTTCGGCCCATGATTTCCACTCTGTCTCTCCTCTTTCGTTTTCCACTGTGCGTCTCCAGGTGGTCTTTGGTCTTCCTCTTCTTCTTTTCCCTTCAGGTGCCCAGGTCATTGCAATGTTGCAGTCGTTATTTTGGTCCTGCCTTAGTATGTGACCAATCATCTTCCATCTTCTCCACTTCACTTCCTCGCTCAGTGGCCTCATGTCAGCTCTTTCTAGTAGTTCCTCTATTCTAATGTGGTCTTGCCATTGGATTTTGAAGATTCTTCTTAAAACACTTGTTGTGAAACACATCGATCGCCTTGTTGTCTCCTTTGTTCATTTTCCATGTTTCACATCCATATACCAACACCGGCACCACCAGTATTTTGTACAGCCTCAGTTTTGTTCTTCTTGTGATGCTCTTGGAGTTCCAGATCTTTTTCAGTTTGATGAATGCACCTCTTGCTTTTGAAAGTCTGTTTTTCAGGTCCTTCATTCCTCCTCCATCCTTACTTTCTGTGGCTCCTAGGTAAGTGAACGGATCTACATCTTCAATGTGCGCTCCATTGTGCTCAGTTCCATTTTAATGGTTCTTAAACAGCAAGGGTTCGGTACAAAGTGGATTCACATATGTTTCCAGTCGATAAACCCCCCCACCCACTCACTTTCCCGTCACCTCTCTCAGTGCCAAAAAACAAAGATGTAATGTGTTTGTGTATTGTATACACACCTCAGCTACAAAACATCTGCATCCTTTAGATTTTCACACACAGGAAGTTTATTATTTATATGTCTTTTCTAACCTATATAATTATAGGAGGGACTTGGTGTTGTCTTTTTTGAGTAGGCCGACAGTCAAATCCCAGTGGATCAGGTATTCAGAGCCACAGCATCAACATACTCAAAACTCAAAGTTCTTGAGAACCTATTTGAAGGAGTTTTAACAAGTATGATAATTATATATAAATGTTAGAAAGAAAAAAAAACACTTACCTAAAAACAGATTGAAATTGTCTTATCACAATGACAGATGTTTTATCCGTGTAAAACTCAGTAACAGACACAAATAACCTGATTGAAGTTGAAAATCTCTTCAGTGTCACCATGATGCAGCATGTTAGTCTCACTGTTCCTAGAAGGAGCATCTAATGCTTAATGCCAAAGCAATTTTTTTCTCCTGAAGTTACAGGAGACGCTAAGACAGAGTGTTGGAGTTTCCCTTTCCTCTCCGTTTGCCAGCGCGTTGTGTCAGCTCTGTCGTGGCGATAAGTTAAATGAGAAAGGACATGAACTTCTCACAGGCTGCACTATATCATCTGGTCATATTTTTTTTCTGATGCCTTTGTCATTTCATGTACTTCAATAGACCTCTGTCTGCCATGGTCATGATTTATATAACAAATTATTTTCTCTTGTGTTCAAAGGTAATAAAACATTTTTTTCCCTTTCAGTAAAGTCTATTAATTAACCAACTGTATTATTACAGTTATTATCATTATTGTCATACACACAGTTGCCCATAAAGTTGGAATAAAATGCTTCTTCTTCTTCTTTTTTTATTTTATTTTATTTTTTCCCTCTTCTCATGAAATGATTGTGACAATCTGGTTTATTCTTGATAGATAAAGTGTATATCTTTTCAAAACTTTATTGATCAATCTCGTCCAAACATATCACTGTAAAAAGTAAACCATTATGATAGGAATAAAAAGAGGAATGTGTATGTATATTTGATTTGTTATGATGCATTGACTCTTAATGAAGCTCAAAAACAGTTCCCACAGCTTCATCTTCATCCACTGCCCGTGAGTTTAAACAGGACAGCTGATGTTTTTCTAAACGGGGAAATAAGGAAATTGTAATAATGTAGATGTACTTTGCATCTGATAAACTCATATAGGTCCTTTAACTGTGGATGTGAGTGGACCTCAGCGCTGAAACAGAGGCCTGAAAAGGTTTGCAAAATGTATTAGAAGAATGCTTTGGATGGACGACTTCCGTGATCCTTACTTACTCATCTCCGCTCTGTGATCCTGATACCGATACTAGCGTTTAAAGCATCCACTTCCCTGGAACAGGGCATCATTTTTCTGTCTCTCAATAAGGTTTTGTGGTTTTATCCTCTGTGTCTAAGGCACATAAAGGCTTTATAAGGGTGCTTACAGACAGACTCGAGTAGAATCAGGCTTTTTGAATCTGTTTAAATGATTTTAAAGGCGGGGCTGAAGGCTATGATTCTCTGATTTATTGCTTCCCCCTCTTAGTTCAGATTGATGTTTTGCTTTTTCATGCCTTCCTGCTTTTATGGCATCATCTTGTGTCCAGAGATGTGGCTCCTCCAATAAAGAGCCTTTTAACTTTGCTCACATTTCTATAAAAAAAAAAGAAAAAAGAAAAACAATTGGATGAGAAATTGTTTTGAAAACTTATGGAAATTTATCACATTTTAATAGTGTCCCTACACATATGCACTAAACATGTGCAATGTGAATGAGAAAAGGTGCCATTCTTCTGTTGTTAGTGACAAAATTCAATATAAAATGAGACTACATTGATGCTTTATTACTGGCAGTATATTTATAATTCTCCTTGAGGCTTTCAGCAAGGGACAGCCAATCACGTGTTATTTTATGCTGCCGTATTAAGACTCATGCAACAAGAAAATCCTCTGAACCACAGCGTCCTCATGTCATAAGTGTCACATTGGGCTGTTGTCTAAACAAAGACATGGCCTGGAAACAAGAAGGAGTTAGGGGGACAGGTTAGGCACAACGAGAGACATCCATTTTAATTAAATGTTACACAGTCCCACTCCCAGGCCTTAATACAAGTAGGCTTACTGCAAAGATCTCATTTAAGACAAACAAGATGACTGCATCTTTCTCTAACTATCACCCACAGCCGCGGAGCGCCCAGTGATACAGGGCTGTAAAATGACTGATGTTTGTAAAAAGCGACATTTCTGCCTAGTAAGCACTTCTACAGGGACGCTCCTGAGTTTTTATGTGCGGTTCATAAACTCCCAGACTAATGCACCCTGACACTCTGTTTTGATATCATTACAGCATTATACTCATCCTTTTTTGAGTGAAAAAATGCAAGTACTTAGAAAGTCGAAATTCATAAATAAATTTATGTCAAACTGCACTTAATATTGATTTTGTTAGTGTACAGATTCAATAATAAGGTACCGAGTGCATGAATATTTAAATATAATCTTCATTTCTGCATCTCCTAATGGCCTTTTCTCCTCTACACTCAATTTAAACACAATTTGGAAACTATAATGTATTGAAAATGACTGGAATTCAGCAATAAATCATTGCCGGGTTACTATGGGCCTTTTATAAGATAGTCCAATATTAGTCTCCTGGGGGATCTGCACAATTAGATTTCTGTTTTTTAAACTTAGCAATTATCATTCCAACTATCATTTCACCAGAAAGTGTTGTCTCCCCTTGTCCAATTTCCATGCAGGAATGGCGGAAGGCCTAAATGGACTGCAGCCTAACCAGAGACGTCAAAGGTCAAATTACGGGCAGTGAAGTACACTCTCAGCACACCACAGAGCATGCAAATGATCCCCCTCTATGTTACTTTGTTTTCTCCGTTTGCTGGAAACTCAGCAACCTGCATAAAGTCAGTTATTGTTAACAGCTAATGGATAAAAGTAAAAGAAGAAGAGTGATGCGTCGTTCAAGGCAGCAGTCCAAGCTAGCGTAAATGAATGAACAAAACCCTCTAATAGGCATGTGGAGCCACAGCGTGCGATCCATATGATGGCTATCAATAATTCATCCCTGGCTTTGGCCTTTTGGGAGACATTAAGGTAATATGAAAAGCAGTCAGGCCAAATGGTTTGCAAATCCTTTTTAAGCAGGATACATGGTATCATTTACCTGATTTCTGGACAAGTAGCAACTTTATAGACAATTTGACTGTTTTAGATAAATATAAACAAAGGCAGAAGTATTTGATTTTATCTGAAAGAAAACAATTCAATATTGCTTACTTCCTTTTTATTGGTGTAATGTGGTAAAACATAAAGGGATTAAAATAAGAGAAAATAGATGAAAGATATTTACAGCAGCACACAGAGAATTAAAACGACTACATGGAGATCTTTTTTTTTTTATAACAGTCATTTATAAAACAATTACACTGGGATACAGTGGAGCTCATATGGGCTTCACACCCTGTCATATAGACAGCTGCTAGCAGTTTGTTGTTGGAACTTCCTCTGTGAGCATCATCCCATGTGGTTCTGGTTCCCTAATCACACTTTGTTGTCTTTGCTCACCCTCAGAAAAAAAAGCACCACTTCAGCATTAATAATTGGCTTTTCAGAGACATTTTGATTTGGGAGGCCATATGGAGGTGATTTGTATTGGGGGAAACAGGCTTCCATTCACACACAAACACCACAAATGCACACAAACAGTCATCTGGTCTCATATGATAGAAGTTTGCTGAGGATGAGTACTCTTAAATCAGGGAATCTGTTTTTTTTTTGTTTTTTTTGTTTTTTTTGGAGTGGTAATAGGACAAAGTGCCTTTGTGTGTGTCTGTTATCATTTCCGGATTGCCTTGTTTTCCCTGCGTAGATACCATGTAGATGTAAAGCAGTTTGCCTTCTCAGCTCAGTGATTAGTCCACACACACCACCATATTATGTAAAGGTGGCCCGGCAGTGGCTAATGGCCTCCCTGTCTCTATAAGTTATGGATGTAGCCTTTTGTGCTGCAGGGTCGCACATAAAGGCCCCTCTTTTTAATTCACACTCACCCATGGTCAGGCTAAATGGCTGACAGTGGAATTGGAGGCCCACGTTTTTTTTTTTTTCTTCAGTGTACGCACACACACACATACACATAGACACACTTTGTTTCAGAAATGGCTATTGACATTGACTAAAGAGCTCAAGTTGCTTTTTGTCAGTGTTTCTACAAGGTTAAGTATCTGACAGATCACAGTATTTTTTTTGCATGTGTGTGAAAAATGCCGTAGCCTACTGTAAGAGAACTCCAAGGAACATTTACCAAAAATGTCTTTCATATTATGTGACTGCAAACTGATGATGTATGCTCAACTCAAACTGGCAGTCTTAGCACTACCAGTATTTAGGCTTGTATTTCTGTTTATGTTTTCATTTGCATTTACCCGTTGAAATTAAACACCGTGCATTAAACTTTATGATTGCTTGTGTAAACTAAAGGGACATTTAAAAGATATCTACAGTATACACTAATAATGTTTGCAGAAAAAGAAAACATGCAAATAAAGAAGCAGAATCTGGGCACTTTAACATAAATGTGCCATGCAGTGTGGTACAACATGTACACCTGGCACCCTTGCTTAGTAATATCACTAATTCAAGCTTTGTAACATAAAAGCTTGGCCTGGCAGCCTTTCATGTTAATTGTGTCTGTGCCTTAAAACAAAGCCGAACACTGATTACAAAATGTTGCAGAATCCTGATCTGTGCATTTCTGAGCAGCACTTCATTTTTTTCCTTGAGTAGATTATTAAAAATTGATCATTCTTTGTAATAGCCTCATTTCTGTCGGTTTTCATATTTTAATCCTGTTTTAAAGAAAACACAATACATTAATCAAGTATGACAGAACATACTCTTAATGTAATCATGCGGGGGAATATGAATTGCAAATGCCTCACCATCACCCCACTCCTCCACCCCAAATGTACTTCCATTAATGTTACTAAATAAAATAATCATGACCATTTTAAATAGAGATCAACTACATGGAATGCGACAGAATATTTTTGAATTGGGTGTGTGTGAAAAGGCGAAAATGTGGAGGCTTTACATCAAAACCCAGCAGCGTAATGCTGTGAACAAGCATTGGTGTCTTGGGACAGCGACTGGAGACAAATGCGAGATGACGCACGCCTCGCCAGGCCCCATTTCCTTACTGATCAAGATGGAACACAAGTTTTCTGTGTCAAGAACAAAGATTCTTCTTTTGCTGAGATGATTCCTAACTAATGGTACATCATCTCATCCTCCACTGTCTTTGTTGACTGGATTGACAGGTTCAGCCCATGAGCCCTGCTTGTACAAGAGTGCAGTGCAGAGATTACACATCTCTCCACTCTCCTTCAACAACTGCAAAAACAACTGGTGCCTTGGATTTCCTGAGAAGTGGAAATTAGTGCACTGATGACATCCTGCAATTAATGTAATACATTATGAACGACTAGGCGCCACTATAGATCTGTACGGGATTGCATTTGTGGACTAAAATATCTCATCAGCATTTAGAAGTTTTCCTTAAAGAGACTGGGACGGAGCATTCCAGAGACATTCGCTTAAAATGGAGAGGCACCTTTCAAAACAAGTCAATATTCAGCACCGAAGAAAGAGGCCCTAATTAGATTCATTTGCCTCTCGGATCAATGTTTTCCTAGGGATGTGAGTTATAAAGTTAGAGTGGAGCATAAATAATCAAAAACAAATAAAGATGTGTGTTTGGAGAAATATGGCTGATAGTGCTCATAAAATCCCAGCCCAGCATGCAAAAGCAAAATGAATATTTAAAGATAGGAAGTAAAGAAAATAGCCCAGGTAGGGGAAAAAAAGGCAGTTTCTAAAAAGGTCTGACCTTGGCCAGCAGAGTGGAGGAATCCTTCAGAGGGTACCTTGGCCATACTTAGTGAAAAGTAGATAATTTGTTAATGTCACGCACTTGTTGGAAATGGCAGATAAATGGATTTCAGCCATTATTTTCCAGGCTAAGTGAAGTGAAGGAGGAAACGTTGCGGAGAGGACAAACCCAGTTATGACTGATAAGTGTCTAAAAGCTAATGAAGGCTGGCTAGGCCAAGGTCAATGGCTGCTAGTGAGATGCTATGTGCTGCTCCGTTGTCCTGCCGCTTAAATATAGAGGAAATATACATTGAGCTTTTAACACCTTGAAACATAGGAGAGACTGGTATATGAAATATGGGCATGTAATGGCTTTTTAATGACGGCCTCCCAGCCCACTATTCTGGCCTGAGATTGGAAATCGGAGGTGAACCTTGATATCACTGCGCTAAGTGCTTGTAATGCACCGTAACTTCTGGCCATCCTGTTGAGTGAGACAGTTCAGGCCAGGAGATAAATGCCCCTGTACTGGACAGGGCCTCTGCTGGCAGGAGGACACTGCACTCCCTGTGATCCCAGCCAGAGTTAGTCTGGTGTCTGTAGTCCGTAGTCTGTAGTAGTCTGTAGTACAGTGACAGCCTTGTAAGCAGTGATTTGTTTAGCTGCAGGTCAAGAACTGTCCTAGCTCATAGATACAACAGGGCAAATTCTTGTTTTTGGATGTGCAGTGACTGGTGAGGTCCTGCTCAACACTGAAATACATATTAAGTGCTGATGACACAATGTCCGTATATAACCTTGATACATAAGGTTACATGTTTTGACCTGTCAATTACTAATCCATTCTCAATGGGGAAACCAAAGTGGGTCAAGGTGGAGAAATTACATTTGATATTGCTTGGAGCTGATTTAAAGATCCACTCTGGACACACTGTAAGACATGTAAAAATCTGCTTTAATAAAACATTTTGTCGTTTTTGTCTAGAAAATGTTGAGTTCATCCTTTAAGCCTCATTTAGTCTTTTTCCTTTGCTAGACCACAAAGAAAACAACTCAAGAACAGTTATCCTTAGGTGTGACTATGAGCGTGAGTAATTCTTATAGACCGGTGACCTTTGCCCGATGTATGGCTAATGAATGAATGAATGAATGAATGAATCAGTTGATAAGTTGGATCATGTTTGGTGTCTACATATAGATGTGATGATGCATGTCTCAAACCTTCGCAGGGCAGACTGGAAGCAGTCGTCAAGTGACAAACAAATACATCAGCCTGCCGTGTGAAAATGACTGTGGGATAAGATGATAAGGGAAAAACAGATTTCAAGAGAAACCATTTTGAGGAGTTCACCGCTTCTTAGTGGAGAAACATTCCTTCTCTGAGCGGCCCATTTGTGGATTTCACAGACAGAGCGTGGACACTCCTTTAAAAGCAGCTGTTACAGTTTGGGTATAAACTGACCCTTGGCTGGA
The DNA here is from genome assembly GCF_045865225.1 of Trachurus japonicus. Lineage (NCBI taxonomy): Eukaryota > Metazoa > Chordata > Actinopteri > Carangiformes > Carangidae > Trachurus > Trachurus japonicus. The sequence continues at coordinate 17,766,250 of NC_140913.1, read as the reverse complement.
CTCTGAGTTTTGACTCCCATAATCCAATCAGCTGAGTGAATAATTACTAAATAATAACACCGGTGCGACATCATCTTGGCTACATCCAGTAGAGTGGCTTCCCTTCTGCCACTTGTGTGCTTAATGTCCTCTAAAGACCCATATTACACCCCAATTAGATGGCACTCTTGTTTCCTTACATCAAGGGCTTGACTCTACTGGCTTGTCACCCTCCCTTGGCCTAATCAATTTCATTACTCCAGTTACAGCCCCAGCCCCAGGAAAGCTGTGCCCTTAAACTTCAGCTCCTGCTTCAATCGATCAATAGCTCGCGTCCCTGCCAAGGTTCCATTTAAAGTTCATTTATTTCAAGCCATCATATAAAACAAGACAGAGCATCGATGCAGCCCCACTTTGTTTTATTTGACTGAGGATTTCCACCATGACACTCAAATCCACTCCGGTTTACTCCCAAAGCTGTTCTGGGAACAGGCACCAGGTAGGATCGCAGTACTACTGAGCTTGTTTCCTTCCTGTTTTCCTGCCTTGCGCTCTGAGTCACGCTCGTACTTCTGCTCTATGTGCTGTAGTACAGACAGACAATCATTTATTTCCCTGAAATGACAGCCTGAGCTGCAGCCTGAACAGAAATGAACAGTTTTTCTAAATGCGAAAACACACATCATGCATGTTCACAACTTGTATTGTTCTCTCATTGGAACAAAAGACAATTTGAAACTACCTATTGCCTCCGGATACAAAACTCTGAGACACATTAACAAACTCTTAAAGTCTGAGCGAGATGTGGAATAATTGCGCTGCATTTCACGGAAATCTGTTCACCTTCCACACATTTCCTTTCTCACAGTTCCCTGTGGATCTTGCAAGTGTAACATCCTATATTATCACCAGTTAATTAATTTCAATGATTAATGAAATATTGCTAGGTCTGTCTCCTCCATTACATACTTTATTTGTGAAGTCTATAGAGATGCCAAGCTTTGGTGCGCAATTATATACAGAATTAAGATCCTTAAATATTCATAAGGGTTATATAGAAGATGATCATGATTGTGAAAGCCTGCATCTTCAGCCTTTCATTAACCAGGCAACTTCATTATCATTCACAGCTTGACAAAACAGTGGCGTGGTTTTAAAAATCTAATGAAGATAATTTGCTTTGGATATTGTGAATGAGGCCCCAATTTACATGAAAGTGGCCCCCAACATTGAATGAAGTGCTGTGTTTTGCTTATTTTTGCTGTGTGGAACATATTTCAGTTCACTTCTGCATTTCACAGTTTACAGGAGGAAAGAGGGTATTTGTTTGTCCCAGGGATTAACTTGGAGTTTGAGATGAACAATTTCAAGCAAACAAATTAGGATCTCAAGTTGCATGACAGGTGTCAGCACAAAAACTCAAGTGACTCTTCAGAGTTTGTTGATTTGCGATGCTGGTGAGTCAAAGCTGACGGGTCAACCAGAGCCAGAGTCCTCAGACGTCCAGTCACTGCAGCTGAGAGTGACGATACAACCTGTCAGAGGACATTTTCACCCAGCTTTTTGTTTTGTCTTTAACATGCTGCAGTCTCAGCTTTAATGAACAGCTTATTTTCAAGATATTTATGAATTTAGTGAACATAACAAACCATAAGTGCAGAATTGTTTATGTGAACATTACATTTGCAGTATTTTTTTTTTATTTAGAATATGCTGACTGAGCTGAAATAGATTTAAAAAGGAACTAAACATATGAATACATTTACCAGGCAAACCCACAGACAGTCAACAAGAGTTTTGTACTGGTACAATTTTATTAAAAAAATTCAACCAATGGTCAAACATCCCTTTATAATGACATTAATTTCTATATCCAGCTCTTAATATAACCTTTGGCCCCGTTACATCTCTGAATTGATTGCCTCAAATTTCCCATAATGTGACACATTAGAGAAGGCTGCCCTGAAAAACATCAAATTATATCTCTAAAACATTTAATCAAAACTGTAAAGGCTTTCATTTGTCATTTGTTTAAAGATCAAATAATATGTTTTTTCTAAAAAAGTACTTCTTTTATTCCCATTTTGTCTCCATCTCAATATGAAAAGTTATTAAATAAGTACAAAATTAAAGGGTTCTGTGTGAGAAATTACAGTGATGACCTCAGACTCCATGGGGTTTTAATAACAACTCTCTCAGTATTATGAGCAATGTTTCATGTTGACCTGAGCGGCACTCACTGAGTTACACTGTGGTCTTTCACTTTGATGGTGGGGGCTTGATTCAGTAGCACATTTGGGTCTAAACCAAAAGAAAGCCTCTTTTTTAGTACAATGAGCATGTCAGCTTTACCACACATGGCAAACCCTGCTGCAGTAGGGCTTGGCAGGGAGAGGCCCATCTCTGGGAGTGATTTCTTCCAAAGCTGGCCCAAATGAAAGCATCTTGTTTTAATCAGGGATTCTGGCTGCGATAGCTGCAGTGGGAGCTGTGAGGACTTGGCAGTCGTTTCCAATGCAGACTGTGGCACTCGTACAAAATACACAAATATTTCCACAGTAATTATGTGTCAAGTTAAACAAGCAATTGAGGGCTTGGGCTGTCTGTGTTTGGAGGGAGCGCTGAGCGAAAGAGCACGGTGTGTTACTTGGATGCAGGGGATTGAGTGAGACCCCCAACAAGACAAATTAGGCCATCAGACTTTGATGGGCTTTAGGATATTCTTTTGGCTCCGGCAAATGCAACAGACCACACTGTAATTGTGAATAGTCAGTGGATTGAGCAATATCATGTGGTATTGCCACATCTCGTTCCAGTGGAGGAAGGCGCGCTCAGTTCACAAGATACAGTTCAAAGACTGGGTGGATGGCCAAAGGGACTAAGTAATTGTGAGATTGGTGACTTGTGCTTTTTTGTGGTTTCTGGTTTATATAGGCACATTTGTAAATCTACATTGGCATCAGTACTTTAACATGAAATATGATCGCTGTCTAACTCCACGGTTTAACCAAAGCTGATGGAAAGGCTGAAAATCGGTGATGAGACGCCACTTTGAAGTTGATGTGTGTGTGTGTGTGTGTGTGTGTGTGTGTGCGTGTGTGTGCGTGTGTGTGTGTGTGTGTGTGTTTTCTGAATTCTTGTATCAGATCAGCTTGCACTAAAGGTTGCCTTATCTCTCTCATCGCAGCAATTTGTTGCAGAATAAAATATCATTAGACTTTTTTTTAATATGAAGTTGGGTACATTGTACTTCAACATACACATGATATGACATATGTAATGCTCTTTTTTTGTAAAGGAACTATTTGGAAAAATCTCAAATCTACCCCATTACTCATGTAAATCAAAATTTCAACATGGCATTCAAGGCCAATATACATCTACACTGACCAAAACAGAATAAAATAGAATAAATATGTTTTTTGTTTTTTTTAAAGAGAGATTTATAAGAAAGTTATTCTTCATCAAAAACGTCTCCTCTACAAGGAATTCTCCTCTGAACTTAACATCTATTCACACAGTGATGAAGCGACTTGCAAACCAACATACAAGACCATTGTGTGATAGTAAATACAGTCTATCAGAGCTGGTAACTCGCCATCTTTGTCCTCGTACAGATTTGAGAACATGGAAAGGAAACCAAACCCCCACGAGTCAGCTGAAGCATCATCCCAGCTGCCTGAGAAAGCCTCTGGCTGCCACTGCACTAACTTCCCTATGACCTTCTACCACAAAGAGAAAAAAAAACTCTACACACTGAGTATCACTGCACCTGATTTAAAGCTGGCTGATCTGAACAGGAAACCAAACACTTGCCATTCAGCAAAAAGAGAATCCTCCTCCCAGTGGCATTCACTGAGTCTTATAAGTTATCAGGAAGCTGATTCAACTGTCTTATTGTGAGACCACTGGTTTATATTAAGGCTGCAAAATAGAGTCATTATTGTTTTGTGCTCATTTGCTCAGAAAAAAAAAATCACTTATCATTCAGACAAAGAGAGGATGGAACATGCAAATATTTGGAAATTGTATGTTGTGTATGATTGACCAATTGGCAGTTACTGTAATTGTAAAAAGACAAATTAATATGATTCCGCCAGCTCAAATTCACATTATTTAAGCAGGAATATATAGCCTGGTTGAAGAAAATCACAACAACCATTCAGATAAATTTAAAAAAAAGGGGCCACAAAAGTCAAAAGGGAACATAGTTGGGACTGTGCATGGTCCTCCAGAATGTTAAATGCTGGGCATTGAATGATTGACTCCTTAATTGTTATTTTATTATCAATTTGCTTACATAGAGACACACACAAATGTCATAGGACAGTTTGTGAAAAGTTCACACCAACAGCACTGTATACAGTACAAATTAAAAAGTGATAAGACAAAGACAGATAAATGTAGGGTAAAAAGAAAATCCCACTCTGAGGGGAACTACAAAATCTCCCACACTGGAAATGCCCTCTGCTCAGGAGGCCAGTACGCAGCTCTTTTTGTTGAACGCAGCTTGAACAGAGACACCCTTCCAACAACAAAATCCTCAGCATCTCAGGCCTCACTGTGCTGTGTGTCTGAGCTCCTCCACTGAGCCTCACACAGCAGTGTGGCTATGACACTCTCATTACACCCAATCCAATATAAGCCCCCTCATTTCTCTCCTTACTGTATGGAACCAGCACGCAGAAGTGACACCACCTCTCTTAAAGAATGTGCTCATTAGCAAAAGCAGCTAACAGTAGATCTCCCCACGTCTATTAGTGTTACATTTACCTCTGGTGTGACAGAGATTCATCACTAGTATTAGCTTTGACTGGAATCCTGTCTCTGTACACTTCTATTGCCACTGTGACAACCATTAAATCACCTGCCACAGTGCAGCCACTCTACGCTGACGCCTGGACGACCCAGTCTGGACCAGACCGTACAGACTTCTGCTTCATGTCACATGTAGTTCAGGACCAGATAAACCCTCTTTGTGAAATCAAACTCTTTACCATTTCACTGCCTTTCATTCCACCAGAGAAGGGAAGTGAAAATTACATGTGAATGCAGAGATGCATAGGGAGACAAAGCACACTAGAGATTTTTTGATAATTATCACACATCATATAGCGTCAGCCTCCGCCTCATTGTGTCGCTACTCTCTGGTTTGAAACTTGTCGTTTCCTTGGGTATCCTTTTTTTTAATTTTGTTTTCTTCACACCTAAAAAAAATGTCGTTTCAGTTTTCTACTTCTTTTTTGTGTTGCTTTCATGAACTGGTGTGGGAATTGAGAAATAAAGTAAACAGTCAGACTCAGATTCCATTTCTTATTTAAATGCTCACATTGTCTGCGCCAAAACCATGATTTCCCTCCTCACTCTGCCACACACAAAGCCCACCTTCCCAGGTGCCGGCTACAGATGGTGATAAAAGGTATTTGCTTTTTGAAGGCGTTGTCTTGGGTTTTTGTGTAAATCCATTATTTAGGATATCCTTGGTTGGATGTTTATTGTTATGAATTTTGAGAAAACTTCTTGCTTCCTGGTGGTATGAAGCATGAAGGGAAGGCCCCTGGATATTTCAGCTGTGCAACTGTGCAAATTCAAAAGTTTTAATGAAAAGTGAGACAAGAATGAGAACAACCTATTTGCAGAATAGATTTCATCCCTGCATCTGTGTGAAGCCCTGCAGGGTTGCATCCTTATGAAACTTACTTGGCTGACTGGCACACTTAAAACCAGAATGAGTGGAGATATCTGGTCCAATCATCCAGGGTTTTGGTTGGAAAACAAACAGATTTGTGGCTGTTGCTTGTTGCTGAGATGCAGATGTGACAGGATCAAATTGTCCTTGTCAGAGTAGGACCCTTGACAGATCACATACCCCAACCCATATTTTCTGTCACTCTAGGTTGTAAAGTTGGCAGTAAAACAAAGTATAGTGTTAAAGCATTTAAAAACAATTTTTGGTATAAGAGCCTCTGCCACACAGACAGAGTGACCAGGTGGGGCCTGTAAGGGAAGACCCCTCATCAAAGCCTGACTTCACCCATCACAAAATGTCAGAAAAGACACTGAAACATTGTCATTAAAATAATTGTACGCAGTTCCCACAGTTTTTGTCAGGGGAAAAGATACTCCCATTTTCACATGAAACAGAATTAAAAGATGTTGCATTAAATATTTAGCAAATGTGTCATTTACCATCATAACATCAGCAGGTAAATTCTAGTTTATCAGCTTCACAATGATTTGAGCCTCACGGAGCTCATTTTAGAGGGATGTTGTCATTTTGTGTGTGAAATGATCAGATTTGGTCTCATCTCTTTGTCTGCATCTTATGCATCCCACTGTATTGTTAGCACGGGAAACACACTATTTTCAATCATTGCCATAATCAATATAGCCTGTACATTTAAAATAAGACCCGTGAGAAGAGAAGAAGTGGTTCAGGTGTGCTGAGAGGAAGACAGGCGGAAGGTCTGGTACTGAGATGCGCCAGTGGGAGGCGCTTTAGCCGTGCTGTATTACATCTGAGCGTCAGTGTGCAGGATGGAGAGACTTCCTCTCCAAGTGAGAAAAAGTTTTCTTGACAAGCGCTTATTTTTTGAACATCTTGACAAAACTGCGACATTTTCACAGTTGTGATCACAGTGTGGCTTCACAGAGGCAGGACGAGACATATCTGAGGTCTATGTATTGTAGTTTTTGCGGCGCCGAAGGGACGTGATCGCTTGTTTTCCATAACTGTAACTAACAACTCGGTGGCGAGGTGCACATACAAAACAGCCGTCTGCTAGTTTGCGCACAGACATAGGCCACATCTTCTCTGATGAGCACAGACTATAAATGAAGCTGTTTTTAACACAGTGATTGTCTCTTGATGATTCCAAGTTTTTATCCTTCAGGATTTTTTCCATCAGTTTATATACTGATAGAAAAAGCTGCTTCAGTCAATAGTGTGATCAGAAACACATGGTCCTGTAACGACTGATGATTTAGAAGCTAAAACGCCCTAAAAATGAATACAGTCCGTGCAGCCAGCGAGGGATGGGCTGAGGGTCGAGCTGCCGTTTCTCACATTTCAGCTCATTCGCACAAAGACAGTCAGACGCCTCGACCCACTGCGAGTCAATATCGTTCAGAACAAAGCGCAGGATCCTGAAAGTGACAACGCCTCGAAGTTGCATGTGTCCAAAATAAACTCGCTGAAGCGCACAGAGCAGAAACACAGAAAGTGTCGCCGGTACTGTAAAAAAAAAAAAGAAAGAAAGAAAAAGAAAAAGGAGGGAGAGTATTAAAGGCACTATAAGGAGACTCTCTCCCAGGACTCTTGTCATTTAGCTGTTTAGCTTTATCACAGGGGACCTGCTGCAAATAGCAGGGAGGAGAGAAAATAGCTGAATGCAAACGATCTGCTCTCTTCTTGTTGGGTATTAAACACTTTATACAAAATTAAACCTTTCAGAGGTAGCAGTAAAAGACCTGGGTGCATCTGTCTTTTCTCGGCTATAATAGGGCATTGGTACCCAAACAATGCTGGCATAATGCATTTAAATACAAGTCCTATTATTTTTTATTGTTATTTTGCATTTTCTCATTCCCTGCATCGCATCTTTGGCTACCAGATGTGTCTCCACATTGAAGAATTATTTCTCCTCCCCAGAGTCAAATAAATGCAATCAATATGAGTATTGCTCTCAGGCCTTGAAATATTACATTAATGTTCCATGTGGTGACATTTTAGCTGGAATTTTCAAATACATCATGAAGGCTCAAATTAATATTTATCAGCAAGAGGCTTTTATGCTTTGCAAAACAGTATTAGCGTGAACTCCAATAATCTTGTCCTCTAAGCAGGGAAATGGTGTCTGTATATAGGCTTGAACACACAGGTTTGGGATTTGATAATCCTACCAGAGGTCTAATTTTTGTCTCATTTCAGTTAAACTAATAAAAATGAAAGCAATAAAAAAAGCAGATTCATGCATGTTTAATAACAGCTCACATTTTGATGGTCATTAATAAATATTTACATTTGACCTATGTATTTTTCCTTTTCTTTTTTAATCGCTGGAGCTGGTGAAAGTCAGGCTGATCTGACTTAAGTAAAGGAAGGGGGTGGTGGTGTTGGTGGTGGCGGCTCAGCATTGATGTTATTATTTATTCAGGTATGTTAAACAATTTGTCCTTCCCGTCTTTGCTGATCAGAGCAGAAAAGCCTAAGAAATTCAAAAAAGATTGATCTCTCAATATGTACTTGAACTCACCAGATACAGACACAGAGCCACCAAACAGGGCAAGGTGTGTTTATGCACACACATGCCTGATAGTATATTATAAATAAATATATATAAATATTTTTTAACCAACGTGTGTGAATCCGTGGTCAAGCTTTAGGACGTTGCGCTGTCAGTCTGGTTATGCCTCTGTGACCACAGGGAATAGCACTCTATCGTTTATAGATCTGTTTTAAATTATTCTTGTCATTGAGCCCCAAATTTATGCTACCATTGATCCGGCAAGGAAAATATGAAACGAATTGGGGTTGCTATTTGATGACCCACAGGTCAAGGAGATTTTAACATTGATATTATTGAGCGCGGCATCTGTCGTTTTTCACCTGTGCTACTGCTCTCTACACTTTCCCTGCTCTCCACTGCCAAAATGAAAACAAACACCTTTTCCTTCAGCGTGAAACCTCCAGATCACCTGCAAGGCGCCACTTGTCGTTGCAACTCTGTGAAATGCACTGAAGAAAGAATCTAAGTTCATTTTCAAATTTCTATGATAGGTGTAAGTGTTCATGCCTTATTGGGCTGTTGTCATGATAAATCGTATTCGATGGTGTCCACATGATATGGTGATATGAAGCATTCATGCATTAGTTCCTACATGTTTTCAGTCATTAAATCAGATATTGAGCAGAGTATTGAGTGTATAGTCTATAAGACATAACTGAATGAAAAATGCGGTAGAATTGACATTAAGTTAAAATCTTTAATGTAATAAACCACAGATCTGAACAATGAGTAATTTACTATGTTACGATTCCAAATTAAAAATGTAAAAACCTGTGTAATTTGAAATACAAACATACAAGAAAATTCATATGACTCCTAATGTGTGTATGTGTTCATACTTGTGCAGTATATTCACTGCACACATACCTGTACAGAGGATTGTTTCCATAGAAGTGTCTACATGACACAGTCCATGTGAACACTGGATCCCATACTCTGTTGGAGCAGTGTGAGTCTATTTTCAGCCGGATAGCCAGACTGTGGCAGAGCATCACCACTCTGCCTCTGAGCTCCGAGCAGAATGAGCCAGGTGTTGTGGTAACAGACTTCCCCTGTGGCCCACTGATGAAGAACATCTGGAGTGCTTCTGTTCCGCCACTTCTTTCCTGTCCCCAATATGACCAGGCGATGTAGCTAACAGTGCGATGCATGTCGACACATGGCTCCAAGGTCCCTAGATAGGGTATGAGGCGCTCCAATATTCATACCTGACAGGGCTGCCCCATTGACACGATGTGCACTCTTTCCATATGTGTAGCTGGTGGTAGGTGCAAGGGGGCTGAGCCCAGTCAGAGAGTTTACAACTTTACAGGCAACTGCCCCTGTAACAGTTTCAGGCTTCAAGTGTGAAAGACAGTAACACTTAGTACAAGAATAGAAGTGAAGTCTGACAAGGTGAACTGTGACAATTTGTCAGTTCACAATGAATGAAAATTACGGGGAAACTCCTTCATGTGAAACTTGAACTGTCTCCAAATAGTCTGTGTTGTGTTCACTTCCATATAATGAAGCATTTTTTTTTTTCAGATGACAGGTGGCCTACTCTTCAGTTTAGTTCTTTCCCACTGGTCAGACTAAAAACATCCTGATATGTTCAGGTAACAAAAAAATCTTTGTGTAAATGAGACATCTGTGGTACAGTCATATTCTTCAGCTGTAATGAAATTGCAGACCAGAGTAGCGTCACTAGGTGTACTACTCAAAGTTTTAACTACCCGTTGTGTCAGCCTACATTTACAACATGATTAATGTTGGGAATAAAAATCTAAAGCGAACAAAGCAACGCAGTGGTACAACTTTTCTTTTTACAATGCTGCATTACAGTTTGAGTACATTGATCTTAAATCATCAGGAGTGGTTTACTGAACCTCCTTGCCAGGTGAGTTTGTGCATTTAACATCCTGATGCAAATTAATCTCAGCACCTGCAGTGTGTAAAGGGGAACATTTTGTAACGTCTGAATGACTATGAGAAAATCTGTGCTTAAGAGAAATTATTATGTTGAAATACAGATAAAGAACAATCCACAATCCATCCAAAATGTAATCATTTTCACAAACAACCTGTGAAGGTATTTACGCTTGTGACAAATTGTCACCCCTGACTTTTACATATGCATATGTGAACAGCCTGTACATTTATTTACATGAACGATGGATCTGAGATTGTGTTTGTTCATCACCTCTCTTGAGAGCTGCAGCAATAAAAGAGTTAAATCTGCTGGAACCCTGCCCTGCTGGCCAATTGAATGGCAAGCACAGTGATCCAAAACACCCTCTGCAGAAATAAAACAATATATAGAAATGTGCAATACTGGGATTTAATTTTCCTACCACCATCCATTTATATAATACATGAAATGAACCTCAAATTAATTTGCACCGAGGCTCTAAAGTAACAATGTAATCTCAGTGTTATAGCACTGTTGCAAATGGATTTCTGTCTCTTGTAATTTTATAAGAAGCACTCTAGGGGTCACCTTAAAAGATGTCGCTATTTTTTAAAAGCCAAAACTATCCTGTGGCCTGTCAGCAAAGGGAATCTCTGCAATGCAATCTGTTTTGTGCCATCGATTTGTCTGGTATTGCGCCTTGTCACATGGTTTGCCTGTTAGGTTTGCTGGTATTGGCAGCGATGACTAATATTATACCCAGATGTCTATAATAAAGTGTGGAGTATCTGCTTACTTGAGCGCAATCTGGTCCTTACAACTTCCTGACCAGTGCAGAATGACTTGAACCCTGCTAAATGTTAAAGGAACAACATTACATTACATGGCACAGCAAGAGTGACAGAGAGAGGGGCTCAGCAGAATATGATGATCCTTCTATTAGTGCCCGCCTGCTGAGGAACCTCTGCAAATTTTCTGCGAATTAATAGTGGATTGTGACGCCTCTGAAAAACCATGAATATTTAATTTGTTGCAATAAACATTTTAGTAAAGACAGAAGAAAACGGTCTGATACTCTTAGATACTAAACCTAGGGTCAAATTCTGGTCAAAAACAAATATTTACATTGATTAATAAACAGTGATATGTTGTATCTGGACAGTCTTTTCTAATAAAATTCCAAAATGAACCATTGAAGCACTGAAAAGTCATAAAATATGTAGCTTTACCTTTTAAAAAGGGCACAGATCTGACGCTTGTCAAGCAGCACCTGTCATGCAATCAGTCACTCCAGAGCTCTCCCCCACAGCCATAATTATTGCCTCTTATACTTCAAATCCACTCAGCATTTCCTGAAATTTTCAAACGTCAAACGTCACATGAGGCCAGCCAGATATCTCCTGGGCCATAACTCAGTACCTAAATTTAGGCAATATATAAAGACGCCCCCTCCCCCCTCCCCACCCTCCTGTACCGATCGTGACTTTTGCCTTTTTTTGGGAGCAAAGCATAGTGTTTAACGGAGGCTGTCCTTGCGGGGGTGTTTAGTTTCCAAATTACCACAAAGACTCAGTGAAGGTCGCTCAGGATACACAATGTGACTTAAAGTGACTGTGATTTAAAGTGTTTTCACCACAGTAGTGGTTGGGAGCTCGTGCTGCCAGAAAACAGTTGTACCCGCAAAGTGGTACAGCTTCAAAATAGAGAACATTTACACCTTAATAATACTAATGACACTCACACATCAGATCTGCTTCTATGCGGCGATGACTCTGTTTCATTGTCCAAAGCTCTCGCCCTTCGACGCCCTGCGAGGTCCCCCTGATCAGATGGCTTGTTAATTTCCTCATTTCAGAATTATATGGATTTTCCAGTTGCTGCCGTGTTCATAAACAAGCATTTCAGCTGACCCCCTTTGCTCTTTGTGCGTCAGCGTTTTCTCTGAAGGAGGAATTTAAAGCTCAGAAAGTTTATAAATAAGCCTTCTATCAAGTTCCACAACAGGTGTGACCCCTGTGTCCTAAAACTGAAGACTTTCAGCAGCCGCTATTTGGTAAGTGAGTAGGGGTGGCTGACTTATCATATAGAAACCTCTATTCAGAAAGTAAGATGTTTTTTTTAACATGTTTTCCCTCTTTTTCTCCTTTTTTCCCTTACCAACTCCTCTAAATTATGAGTTGTGTTCAGTAAGACCAGTTGACTACACAATAGTGTCTGTAGTGAGGACAGACATGTCAACTTCTGTCCCTGCCAGGGGAGTCTGGTCTTCAGTGAAGCTTTCAAGGATAAACGCCATATCAGGTGATATACTGTGCCCAATAGCACTCAGCATGACACACTGAAAAGAACGCAAGTTGTCCCTATGGTGTTTCAACAAATGGAGTAGGAGGTGGGGGGTTGTGGAGCTTGCCAGGGAAGTTGTGCAGGACCAACTTTTTTTTAAACACCTTGCCTCAGAGTTAAGCAACACCTATTCGATGTTGCCACAACTCCCACTGTAACTCAGTCGGGGAAAAAGTAGAAGAGAGTTTAAAATATGATTTAAACATAGACTATATAAGGATTCATGTGGAAAACTCCGAAGCAAGTAATAACAATTTGAGTATCATAATCTGGTCAATGCAGGGCAATGGTGCAAACAAATGCTGAAGGATGGACAATACTTTCTGCAGCTGAGACATTTGTGACTCAGGAGTAAATAGATTTGCACAGTGGCAAGGTGTTAGCAGAGGACAGGTGTGGCTGTATGCCTTTGTTAATGACACATGAAGTAGCAGACTTTCTGTCCTAAACCTTATTGTTTTTATAGAGTGTTGCCAGACCAAGTTTCGTTGCACAGCAACGATAAAGTTTACTCTGATCCTGATTCTCAATGAAATGTTAGAAATATTGACATCTATCAACCATTAAGAATGTATTTTAAAAGCCACACCACATCTTTTTTAATTGTAATATGAGCTTGAAAGTTGAATTTAACAGAAAGTTCAGAGCCAGAGAAGAGTTGGTTAATCATAAAACTCTATCACAGTGTGAGACAGACATAGTGACAGAGTCAGAAATGATTGCTAAATAAGGATGCTTGGTCATGCATGACTGGTGTGCGTTACTTGTCAAACGCCTAAAGGTGATCAGTTATACACTTTCCTGTCGCCTCATTACTTTACTTTATTCTCATCTAGTCTTAATAAATCTGAAGTGTCAAGATAAAGCATTTACACTTCAGCTTAGTGTACAGTAAAAAGTCAAGGGATCTGCTGCATGCACAGAGCAGTAGTTTTGTAGAGAAACATACTTAAAACCAGTTGAACGACATTTTACCTCTGAGACGGAATTCCTCTAACCATAGGTGAGCATACTGGAAATTATTTTGGCGTGAATTTATTACGCACCCCATATAAAAACAACAACAGAGCACTACCGTATTCCAACTATGCTACAGGCTGCCGGTAACTTCTTTAGTTGTTAATAATGGTGATTGGTGTCATGATTATTGCAGACATGCGGTTTAACACACCATTTTATTTACCACAACATTGCAGGTAAGAACAGTGGAGAAATTAGACACGATGGGTAATGGTGGGTAAAATGTTCTCCTCCATGTCACTCCCATGTCCTTAAATGTCCCTCCCTGTCCCCTGTCAACTGAGAGCAGTCTTAGAATTAGGAGCAGGTGAGCCAAGAATGAAAGCTGGCTGGATTACTTTACATTATTTCAATCAATTATTCAAATGTCCCCATTGCCTTCATGATGACTTGACGAGGCATGCCAAATAATGATCCCTTCCCACACGCACATGCTCGCAAATAAGGACGAATGCTCGCCTAAATGCTCACGCTCACTTATAATACTCAGCTGAGCATGAAAAATGCACATGCACAAGCTCACAACAACAGCAAAACATTAATCTCAGTCCTGTTGATTGGGCCAAACTGTGGAAAGATGTCTGTGTCAGACCGACCTGTGTGAGGTCAGCACCAGTGGGTGCTAGAGCCAGTTGCATTTAATGTCTCTGTCGCTGTAGTCACAGATAAGCAGCTGAAGCAGCACAGTGAGGAGGGGAGAGGAATAAGTATAGCCAAACAAGTGCAAGAGGAACAGGGTACCCTTTGTCCCAGACTGTGACTTTAAAGAGTGTCAAAAGCTAATAAATATTTTAGAATTAGGTGTGTGTCAGGGGCAGGCCCACTCTATCAGGCATCTGCTCTGTTTACTCTCCCAGGGAAACAGGTGCAGCCACATGAAGGAGAATTTCATTTCAAAAATAGCATTTAGCATTTTACTCCTCCTGGAGGCCTTCTCTGAGAGAAATTCTCATGTAATCATACACCATGGTTACTGAAAACTTCTGAAGTTGATCCACGGAGACATATGGTGTCTCAGAGAGGGGAGGAGCCGCAGGGGCTTTAGGGACGCAAATAGGATTTAAATGTTTGGTTTGTGATTATTTGCAAAGGGCAAATTTCTATAACAACTGCATGAAATCACTTGTTCTGTTGCTTCAGAGCTTAAGAGGCACTGCGTTGCAGTAAAAAAAAGCTATTATACACTTGTTCTTAGAAAAATGATTATTTTCTACTAGCCCTATGGTGGATCAGTATAAAGCATCTGCCCTTACTGAGAATTATTGAGCAAAGCAAAATAAGAAATCTTCAGTTACAGTATTGTTACATCTTCGATGATTTCCTGGGATGACTCTGTGAAGAGGGCCTGTTTATTTTCATCATTATGCTGTCTCCTGAAACATCCAGGTCGAGCTCACACTCCCTCTGAGCCTTTGCATCTTATTTTTGAGCTTTTTCATTTGCGTCATCAAATGCTGCCTGCAACATAATGAGAGATGTGGCAATTAATTTTCTTTTAATCAAGGTCGAAATGAAGTAAATTGGTGCAGCTTGGCGAGCCCTCATTTTCTATTTTTGCAGTGATGCAAAACAAATACGATAAAATTATGGCCCTCCTCACCTTCTGTAATTAGAAAGCATGAATGATCAGAGGGAGATGATATGTACTATACAGTACCTCCAACCATGCCTCTCCCCCCAGAGATCAGATTTCAGCTCTTTTGAAACAGATGACCATGTTTTCCTCCTCTCGCCTCCTTCATTTGTCTGTTCTTTTCTCCCTCTGCTGGAGTTACAGACAGAGGGAGCAGCTCAACATGACATTGACTGCAATGTTGTTGTAATGCCTCTCAAATCTTATTAAAGACCACAGCTGTGAAAGACCTTGCTGACTCTACACATTTCCATTAACTATGTTGTTTCAGTATCCCTCCAAGCTGATTAGGAATTTATTAAAATTAGATTTTACCTGGGCATCTTATCATCACCATATGGTGCAGTGACCAGCCCTGTTGAAGGGAGCATTTGTTTTCTGTTTAGATGCACAAATGCAGCTTCTGTAATGGTCTTGTGTGTGACAACCATTTTCTAGTTATCACATCATTATTGAATTTTAAAAAAAATCTTTGAATACACAGTTTGTCATGAGAAAAGTTCATTTGGTTCAATACTGGAGGACCCACACCTTAATTTCCTGTTGGAAGTGATTGAGGAAGTAGCCACCTACCTCTTATTGTCTGCTGCCTAAACACGTAAATAGCGTAGATGGAGAAAACATATTGCTGGATAAAAAGACAAAGATAAACCATTCTTATTCTTACATTTCTTCATCTTCTTCTTCTTCTTCACAATGCCATGCTTGCCTGAGTGCCATTTTCTTTGAGGTCACGAGACATTCATGCTTATCCCTGAAGTTTGACAGAAAAAGTAATTCCCTGGCTAAGGCATTTCAGCTCTTGCCCTCTGCTGCTCATGTGCTGCGTACATCTGTCACACCACATGTGTCTCTGTGCGGCCTCAAACACTAGGTGTACACAGTGTTGAAATGCACTGGAAAAATATATACAAAGGCTTGATCGAGCATTAGCTCTAAGTCAGCACAGTGAGGTGGGTATGGCGACAGCTGTCCAATCATCCCCTCACCCCCTCCCTCCCTCACCAGCCACCATCACTTTTCAAAAATGCTCCCTGTTTACCATACATAGGCAGCTGCCACCACTGTTAACTTCCATAAGACAGCCACCTGCTAGAGGACATTTGTACATGTCTTTATTTAATTAAGGTGAATGCCAGTTCGTTGGCCCCCTCATGCAATGTGACTGAAAATAAGTTGCCCTTGATCAGGCTGCTGCCAGTGGACAGTTTGGACAGCTGTGGAGGACATGTGCCTTCTTCATTGATCAAAATGTCACTTTTGCCACATAATGGTAAAAGTAAAATGAACTTATTTTACCACTGTTTCTCAAACTTTAAATGTCTTGGGACACTGAATAAAGAAGAAAAAACACACAGTGCTATTTCACTGCCACAAAATGAAACACAGATTTTTTTTTTTTTTTGCACCAATAATGATTGCTCTACTTGTACTAAATTACTTTATTTGTGTGTGTATTTTCAAAGCACTCAGACTCAACAGTGAAGACTATCTGTTTAAAACTCACTTCACTAGGTTTTTGTCATAGCTTTTAAAGGAACAGCCTAAAAAATGCATAATGTGCAATCAGATGATAAGAATGATAATGATTTCATCTCCAGCACTGAGATATGTCACGCCAGGATGTGGTTAAAACAGCAGCAGAGGGTGACAGCTTCTCCATATTGAAAAAACATGAGTGTTATATGTTAGATTTCTCTTTTTTTAAGTGCAAATGTAGAAATATGTAATTGAACCATTGTGGATTTAGGGCCATTTAGAAGTATTTCTATTTCTTGGCAAAGTAGCCTACCCGTGACTTATATGCACATCATATAACACAGCGCCAAAGTTGTTGCAAGACTAATGTTTTCGTTTTCTTTTTTTTAATATATAGAGCTGTGCCACTAGTTCCTTTACTTATTTGTGTTGTCTGTATTGAAAGGGATGCTGATTTTCTAATCTGACTGTTGTCATTTTACCAAAAAACACTATTATGTCTTGCTATTTATACCACATACCTGTTATTATAGGCTCTTCTATGAATCTGACTTCATGATAGATAGTCTCTCATGTCAAAATGAACCCTTTACTTTAACCAAACTGTATGTCTTTTCTAACCTTGGACTGGCATGTGATTAGCTTTTAATGTTTTATAATTAGTAGTACCAATGGCAAAGGAGTCAGCAGGGCAGAGGTGGGGTGGGTACGCCCTTGAGAGCAGGCCTTATGAATCAACGGCTGGCGATAAATGGACTGGATCATTACTGAATCAAGTGATCTGCAGAATAATCTATTGATTTTCTGGTCTTTCTTACTTCTTTATTATTCTGTATCACAGTATTGCAACATCAGGAGGAACCCTCTGATGGATGGGTTGCTTGGACCTTTGCAGTGACCGTGGGGGTTTGCTTAGGAGTGTAGTCCATATAACACATTCCAGGGTGCTGGACATAAGATTTAGTCAATGACATGTGAATTTATGCAATTTATTATAAGGTGTATTTTTATTTATTTATTTATTTTTTAGAATTAATCACTTTCATTCTGAACTATTGCAGAACCTTGATTTTTTTTGGTAATATTATGAGTAGGCTATTATGTTTATGTTTCAGGTGCGAGGTGAACTGACATGGGTTATGTGAGGTCTCATCAGCAACATACAGCCACATATAATATGAGATGGGTCTGAACCATAGACAAATGTCACCAAGATTTTACTACCTGGATTTAGTCAAATCAAATAGTGTCAGGTGTTCAAGGTGATTCATTTGTAGTGAAGAGTCAAAATAATACTGGAAATCTTTAATCCCCTGAAAAAAAAACGAGGTAAAGTTCCTCTGCAAAATTAACCAGCCTATGCTTGGATTTCTGTGAATTGGCAATTTTGGGTTCAAACACAAATGCTTTTATAGGATGGGTCTCTGAAATGAGGATGAGATGGTGATGTGATTACACTACGGCAAATCAATTAACAATATCCAAAATCTCTCTCAGCTACACCAGCAGTAGGTCATAATCCTTGAATCCTTCAACCATTCAAGGAAGGTAGAGATTAAAGCACTATCTACCTTGGTAGTTGACTTTGCTATTGATTCCCTCAATTCTTTATTATGTACAACAGGACACATCACAAAACTGCTAATTGGCAATAATCTGTTTGTCAATAGTTCACAAGACTGCAGAATTTAGATAAGGAAAGTTCAAGTTTAAAATACATTATCACAGCCCCACTAGTCCTATGGGATTTGCTCTTGGAATACCTTAAAGGGGTGTCATGCTTAGAATACTTTACAGTAAAAATATTGATGTATGTGAGGTGGTAGGAAAGGTGAGGCAGAGGGAAAACAAAGAGGGGGTGACATTAAGAAGGTAAACTTTAAATGGACACTGAGAAACGCTATAACTATTACAAAATCAATGCTTGCTCAATCACAACTATGAATAGACCTGTCCTTAATTCATATTAACAATAAATCCAATAAGATGTCTGCAGTTGTGCATAATTCAAAGAGAACAGTCAACGTGGGTCAATGCAGCAACACTCTGTTTTGTGCATTTTAGTGCCTTTAAGCACATTGCTTTGGCATTATGACACCCGGCTTCACTTTTTTGTTTTAGTGTCACCTCTCTTAATATTAACATTTCCAGCAGCAGCTAGTCTCTTTTGTGTGTGGCTAAAAAGTTCTCTTATAAACCATGGCAGTAGGCTATCACCTGCCCAATAGCTAACATAGTTACCAACTACTAGCTGATGTAGACAGTGGAGCACTGCTAAAGAGTCAGATATTTACAACAGGGCACGGTGGAGACCAAAACAGAGTTAAAAGGACACTGAAACATCAGGCGTTCAAAAACATGACTCTATATAAAGGTGTTTGCTAACAGGAACACATGAAATGAAAAATGTGCTTTAATCCTCTATCCACATGTTAGGCAAATTTTTTTCCTATTTTTCTGTTGATATTTGCCAAATTAATGGAAGAAATTATTAATTATCAATTAATTCATTAGCCTAATTTTTTTTTTTTTAATATAATTTTACATTCCTGCAAAATGATTTCAGACGTTTGATGACTCATCCCGTAGCCTACTTTAGGGCTTCCGTACAAATATAACTTTTTTTTTCGTAGGCACTAGTCACCGCATAATCCTGCCAGTCACAACCTCCGGCCTGTAACGTGCTACCGTCGCTTCCCCGCCAGCACGACTGCAACCTCCGGCTCTAGGCTCCAACAGTCTGCACGGTCCGAGTCCAAAACTGTTTTCACCGTTCATGTCAGCCCAACTCACCAACCCACCGAGGCCCGCAGGTGTGTGTGAAGCTGAGGGGGAGAAATCCTCCACAGCTGCAGTCAGTCCCACAGGTGGTGGTGCTCCTGTGCATTCAAAGCAATTAGCTACCAATCAATATCCGTGACATGGCCCTGTCTAGCTTCGTATTTTTATTTATTTATTTTTTAGGAATCATGTGAAGCTATATGGCAGTTTCAGGACGTTTTTAAGATAATTTAGCCCTATCAGTGGTGCTACACATTCAGGCCCACGTGCTCTGTTAGCCTTAGCCTAAATTTTGCTGATGGAGGCGGCTGTTTGCTAAGCTAACATGTTTGCTACATCAGTTACTGAGACATATTTCTGTGTGTCCAGCCCCTACAGTTCATGCAGCTTTGTGTCATTTATATTATGTTTATTCCTGTCCCTGGCATAGAAATACCATATATATAGTGGAGTTTAAATAAATGTAATCCTGGAAGCTGTCCACCCTAACTAGCCATCGTCTATTTAGCTTAATGCTAAATAGCCCCACGACCTATTAAAAATCTGACTTTGCTTAACTTTATTTATTGCAAACACCTGGAAAAGTAATTGTGCAGACAGCTGAAAGAGTAGTAAGACGTGTTGACGGGCTGTCAGCAGCACAGACCACCTCTGAACTCCAGTCCAGGTTTTCCAGCCACCACCTGCCAACCGAGAAATTCAATTAAGGACTCCTCTTCCCACTTGAAGCCGGTCTCCAGGGCAGATCTTCCGGGCGACTCGCCCAGTAAGAAATTAGAAAATGCTACAATAAAAAACCCTGAAAAACATGAAAAAAATGTGGCAACTTTAATAATGAAAGGTCTAACGCTCTCCACCGTAAACACACACGTCCCTTTAGTTGGAAGTCACCGAGAGACAGCGAAGTAGCACCACAGGTAAGAGTTTTCCTTTCCCTCTCAACTACTGTACACGCTCATTTCATCTCCAAACATATCACTCACTGCAGAAAGCGACACCAAAGTGTCTCTCGCTGCAGCGGTGGCAACGAAAAACGAGCATTTAGCAGCAGTTGTAAACATCTAGGGAAAACGGTCACTTTGAAAACAACAACAACAAACGATAGAGACTTGATGTGAGGACTTGTCGGTAAACACGGCGCGACTCCCAGTGTCGATGCAGCGGCAGCAGCAGCAGCGCCGACAGCAGCAGCAGCAGCAGCAGGTCTGGAGCGACTCAACACAGTCTTGCTAGTGATCCTACAGTAGAGAGGACCAGGCTTTTCTTTAAACTTTCGTAATTTACACAGCCGCTACTATTTAACACTTACGGAATAGCTGCTACAGGCGATTAAACACACCAGCCAGACTGCTGCAAAGTTGACACGGATAGGTGCAACTTTTCCCCCTCACTTCGTAGTGGGCTATGTACTGTACAGTGCACTTTTCCCCTCAGCTCAAATCCTCCCATTCCCAAATATATGAAGCCTGGACGAGACAACGTGACGAGGAAACTGACAGGAGATATTTATTTATTATTTATCCAGAAGCTCAGACCTGTGGTGCTTAAGCTGTTACTGGCCGCTGACACTTCTCCAAAACTGCAAAAAAAAAAAAACAAAAAAAAAAAACGACACTTATCATGCAGCGACTGTTGGGTGCGACTTCTGTGCCTGAAGTCTCGGGTATTTGTCGAGAAAAACTTAGTGAAACTCCGCCGCTTGCCACTAAACAGGCTGTAACCCCAGTAGAGTATCATTTACAGTAAATTGAGGAACTACTATAAATGCAATCAATATTCAAAGACTGAAATGCGGAAGTTTTGCTGCTGAAGAGTGTCTGTAAATTACTTTTGAAAATATTTTCTTTTTGTCTTGCATATCAACCAGATGAAGTGGGGGGTAAGAACAGTAGCCAAAATAGTAACCTGCTAAATGTCATCAGAATTTATCTGGTGATCATTTGGAGATCCAGCATGTGATTGTGCATAAATATTATAAATACCATCTGAAATATCATACGGTTATTAAGCTGCGAGGAAAAACCTGACCATTTGCTCAAAAATACTGGGCAGGTTACACATGCATCATCATCGTCATCGTCATCTCTCTGTCTCTCTCTCTCTTACACACACACGCTCACTTGCTCACACACACTATATTTGCTATGGTAAATAGGATTTTTTTCCCTGCAGTTCCTTCTCTCAGTTGGCTGTAAGGCAGGTTTTCTGACTTCCACCTACTGTAGAACAAACAATCTGTCAGAAAACGACATATCTCTGTGCGTTTGGTTAGTTGTGATCGCTACAAAACACCACTAAGATGTGAGATTTCATTTAACATGCTTTCATGCTTTTGTTAAGGGTCACTGTTTGTAGTCTTATGCGTTTATAAATGTGTGTGCTCTGTGCTTGCCACTGTATTATTATATGCAGGGATGAAGATGAGGACAGGAATAGATCACTGGCACTTTAAACCCGGAGTTCTCATATTCTCGCCGGATCTTTCTCCTTTGCTAATTATTGTGTTGTTTTCAGAGCAAATATGTCATATCCATGGCGACCAGGCAGGTTTATTGTCTCTCCAGTGCAATAGCTCACATAAGTAATTAATTATCCTTTTTTTTTCTCTCCCTTCTGTCTTTGGTTAAACAGATCATTCATGGAAAGCCATCTTCTATATTAAAAATGCCACCGCTAGTACAACACAAGGTAAACATGAAAGTTTTTTTTTTCAATTTTACAGTTTTGATGTCCCTTTTTATGCTTTGTATATTTGTCTTACAAATCATTTCATATTTATACATAATTTTATAATGTTAAAATATGCATTTTGTGCACTGTGTGTGTTTGTGTGTGCGCTCTTTTGAGGTATTTTCCATAATACTCTCATAATGCAGCAGCTGTGCAGCCTAACTGTTGCAGATGTATTCATGCATGCAAAGCAAGCACACACTTGACACTTAAATAGGCGAGCCTAAAAAACACATGTTTCGACATGAAATCAGCATGCATTTTGTGTGATCTGAATAGCAAGCATTAGCCAGACTAAAGGTAAGTTTACTTTAGTGGGGTCTCCAAAAATAATAAGCAACAGCAGGTGACACAACAGGGCACAATAGTTCACCTCCGTGCATTGCAGTGGTATTGTGCATGCACCTTTTTATACATTCTGTCCAAACAGAGCTTTAAAGTGATCTGTTGAGGCAGTTTCATCCCGTGTGCTCGTTCTGTGTACCTCTGGTTTGTATGGCACTGCTGTCCAGAGGTCCATCTCTAGCTGCACACCAGCCAGCCCCTCTCTCTGTCACACTGGTGGCACAGGTTCTCATCTCTCTTCAGCATTGATGAGACACTGCAATATCCATCAGTCAAACATACTGCCCCTCTTTCTCTACCTCTCTTTCGCTTGCTGGCTCTGCCTTCCTTCTTTTATAATTCTTCCCAGTCACTCTATAGGTGGAAGTCGAGCTGTGAAAGCCGAGATGCTAATTGTCCATTTGTTTTTTTTTCTTTTCTTTAATTGCGATTTGGTTTGTGTGTTTAGTTCAGTGTTTATGGATGTGGTCCTCTAGGCCCTTTGATTGGGTTTCTCTCTCTAAAACGGTACTTGAAATGCTGCCTGTGGTACTGTGCTCTTGGTTCTCTCGACTAGTTCAGAATCTGATTGGTTAATCAGTGTGCGATGCCTCCAACGTTCTTATATCCTGCAGTCCTATCAGTCAGTCTGAAATGCCTCATGTCTCATAAGTACCCATCTGCATCTGTCAAGGGCTGTGTAGAATTAAACCCATGTGTATTCCTTTTCTGTTTGACCTTGGCTGTGGACCTCAGGTCTTTGATGTCAAATAAGCGTCAGTAATCCCAGGCGGCGTTTGACAGGCTACAGGAGCCATTACTTTTGTTTCCCAGCACATAAGCTTTATCAATTGTCCTCAGTGTAATGATTTTGTATACAAATTCATACTACCACAACCGTAGTGTTTTGCCTTGTAAAAATATACTGCCTTCAACACGCACGGTTATACCAGCACAAATAGCACACATGTTTTTTTAATCATCATTATTGTTTTTATTTTAGTGCTGAGGAAATGTCCTTTTTGCATGCTTGATCAGCCAGTAGAGAAATCCAATATAATGGAGGTTCAAGGTGAATTGCATCCCGTGCATTTCCCCCCTTCGACTGAAGGAATATTCCAGAGCAAAATAAACAAATCACACAGACAACAGTAATATAGGGTTGATTTTGAAGGCATGAAATAAGTATCGATTAAATCCTGCAGTTCATAGATGAAAATGGCCTTTTTGGTAATTTGTCCTGGGCCCTTTCAATACGATGGAGAAAGAGAGAGAGAGAGAGAGAGAGAGAGAGAGAGAGAGAGAGAGGCATGAGCTGGGGGAGAAAAGAGAGAGAGAGAGAGAGGGAGAGAGAGAGAGACTGCAGAAGGGGTGGATGAGGAAGAATAGAGAAATGAATAAGACAAGTGAACAGAGAGAAAGACAGCGGGAAAAGCTTTCACAGAGTTGAGAAAGGGACATGCTGCCCCTTTCCGAGCTCATTATCATTCTTAATAAGTCTTAAGGAAAGAAGGAGCACTGAGTGTAAATGCACGGTAATCCTTATACTGGCCAAGGTTAGTAGGGACGTCAGCACATGCGCACCGTTCCCAGCTGGCCACTTTGGGACAGGGAGGGGACCAGAGGAGCACAGTTAAGGATAGATGTTCAAGGAGAAAATGAGGACGTTTAGACACTGTTCAAAGGTTAGGCCCTTTCCCCCAGCCTGTAGCTTTTCAGTGCCTGCGCCACCTGGCATTTAGTGAGTAAACAGTTCCGCATCAGACTAAAAACAGACGTATTTGGCCATAAGCCCTGATGGAGGCTGTATTAAAGAAGAACCGCTGAGGAGTACAAAGCGTGATTAAAAATCTAAATAGGACAGTTTTGACTTTGGCACCATTTGCCACAAGGGATTCAGTCTTCTACTCAAAGTAACTGTTGGCTGCAGCGCATGCCTAACTCACTGTTCTTTGGGTGTGGTCCAGAAACAAGCATTAAGATGAATTGGATGAACTGGTGACCAATTAACTCATTTAACAAATTGCCAGCCACTTGTAGTGGTTGTTCAACCATGTTGCTTTAATGGAAATCCAATGCACTATTTATTTATATACTGTACTAAGCTCACAGTCCAGTATTGTGTCACTGTATGCATTCTGCTGTCAGTACTATTACAGTATTCATGTTCATTAATCAAATCAGATGTGAGACACGTCTGGCACATTAATCTTAGTCCACAGTGAAGCCACACCAGAAGGTGATTTTTATACTTACAGTAATTAATACAGTCAGTGTGTTTTTATTTTTTTGCTGTTTAATTGTCAGTCTTTTAGCCTTGTTTTAAAATGTACACATTGCAGTCTGAGCACCTGTGATACTTGAGTGCGAAATTATATAAATGTTTTATGAAAAGTGTGTACTGTAAAGGCAAGTATATAAAACTGTGTGTAAAACCGAGAAGCTCTTTTATTAGTACAAGTAATTAGCGGTGGGATTGAAAATTCGATTCGATTCAAAATTGATTTGTGATTCAATTAATAGACAAGCAGGCCCAATTTTCCAGCTCTCACTCCAGTGTAAGTACTCATGCTATTAGTGCAGTAACTGCAATATGAAACTGCTTGCATTTAAACTAAATGCTCTTGATTAAAGTCCACTAAGACTAAGCTAAAAAACAGAGAAAAGTGTATGAGATTATGTAACATTTTTGTTGAAAAAGAAAAAAAAGTTCACTGCTGGAACTTGGAAACATGTTGCAATGTCCTGTGTGCATGAGAATAATGAAATGAAAGTATAATTTACTGAGCACCATTACTGACTAAAATCTGCTTTTGAAGAAAAAAAAAGAGAAAGAAGCGCACTCAGCTCTGCTGTGACTAACGTCGTTTCTCCAGCGGTGGGAAATTCTCTGCTGCAACGCACCAGGGAACTAATTCAGAATTGTAGAAGATGAGACTTATGATTCTTATGGGAATTGATTTTTCCCCCACCCCTGTAATGTATCCCAGAGTTTCCTAACAACAAATATGTACCAATGGTTACTCTGTCCTAATGGCAACATTATGGATCTCAGTTCAACCAGACTTACAGTTAAGACTTTTAGTGATCAAAATGTTGTTTCAGTAGATTCCCTCCTGCAGAAATCAATAGAAAACTATAGGCCAATAGCGATTGTCAAAATTATCACAGTTTAAGCTTTTTTCGTACTTAATCTTCAGCCTAAACCAGATCACTTAAACATTTCCACTTTATGGAATATTTATCTTTTAATGAAAATCTTTTATTTTCTTACTGATATATTGATTGTATAGTTATATACAGAATCTTTCTAATCCACTGCCTACATTCACTGTTGGAAGAGAATTTGTGTCCCGGCTTCATCTCCAGCTTCATACTGCTGCTGTCTCTTCTTGACAGTGACTTTGTAGATCCTCTTGGGAACGTCCTGTCTTTATTGGCCAAGAATGGGACAACAGTCAAATAAGCAAATGAAATTGGAGCTGAGTGTGGTGCCCTTTTGTCTTGCACAGTGTAATGCCATCTCTGCCATCTCTGCCTTTCTGTCATGTAAGGATGATTTACCCACAGACAGATGTTCTCAGACCTTTGCTCATGAACCTGCACCATTTTGTTCTATTTTCTGCCCTTTTAAAGGTTAATGTGTAAAAGTTGCACAGTTGCTTTGTACGACTCTACGTTGGGTCTGGGGGGGCTGCACCAGCAGTGGAGGGAACTGGGCTGAAAATTCACACGTAGAAGATGCTTTTAGGAAAAATCTCTCCTTATCTAATCTCTCCTCCTTATTTCACTGTGTTTTGGTCGAGGCATGGTGTACAACCTACTCTCCACTACACAGCCCCCCTCCCTTCTTCCCACCTCCAACCCCCCTCCAGGGAGCCTTGGGAGGCAGAGACCCATCACCATGGTGATCTGAACACAGATCCCCCACACACCGGTCCATTGTGACTGGCGTGCGTTGAGGTGAGAGGGAACAAAATGTCACAGCAACAGGTTTTTTTTGCTTTTGTTTTTGCCTCAATCCTCAGTGGGATTGTGCTCAGATCCATGTGCTCAGTTACACTGGAGGGACCAGTGGAGAGACAGTGGGAGTGAGGGAAACAAGCTGATTGGAAAAATGAATAGACTGACAGGGAAATAGACTGTAAATACTAACAAGTCTGTGTTTTTGTTTTCCATTTTTCTGTGCTTAGTGCTGAGCATCGGTGCAAAAAAAACAACAACAAACAAACAAAAGGAGTGCCACAAAGGAGTGTCATTGTTATTATCTGATTAAACGTGTTTTCATATTCTTCAAATAGGCACAGCACAGAGTTAAACAAATTTTTATCATTATGTCTTTTAGCACTTTTTCACAATCATGCATTTAATCAGCATCAGATTATTGAAAATGGGGAGATATTTTACAATAAGAAGGTGGTTTCATGTGGCTGAAAGTCTAGCAAGATATTTGATCAGTTATGGTTTGAAAAAAAGTGTCTCTCCAACCCCCCCCCCCCCCCCCCCCCACCACCACCACCACTTGCTCCACGCTCCACTGTACTTCTGTCCTAGTGTTTTGCAATGAGAATGCCCTTCAAGCTCTTGGTTTATTCTGACCTTTGACCCCGTCTTGACCCAGGCAACATGCTATTGGCTACAGGCCTTGAGAGGAAAGGGAGCTTATAGATAACGTGGCACTGAAGAGGTGGAGCAGATTTTGCCCCCAACCCCTGAAGAAGTTGTGGGCTATGTCCTATGACAGATCCAGGGTTGCCTTCAGTCCCAGAGGTTGGTAGGGAGGGTCAGCCTGTGCCGTAGGGCATAAGGGTTGCTTCAAACACACAACCCTAACGTCTGGCACAATGTCTGGGCCTCTCGGCCTCTGCTCTGCGTAGGAAACCCCTCTATAGCTCCTGTGATATTAAGTATTAAAGTAATTGTCTTGTCTCATCTCAGTATTTCTGTACATACATTTTTATACATACACTATACATACACTTTTTGTGTTGGAGACAGTTATGCGGTGTCTCTACTGCATACATATGCATTAACTCCCCCAATAACCTATTTTATTATGCGAGAACCAGAAGTCTCATTAATATTTGTTGATATGTAGCTATAGCAGTCAGGTCTTTTCGTGCCAAGTCTGTAAGAGTCTGCCATCTCCGCTCCCTGAGCAGATGCAAAGGTGCACGTCCTGAGAGATCCTTTTATGTTTAGAGACCTCTCCTTGCTCCTCTGACTGCGACCCCAACCACAACACAGCTCTGTCTCAATCAGCTCTCTGCTGTAATCCCACTTCAGAATTCCTCTTGGCTAAGGGAGTAAATAAATTTTTCAGCGTTTATTAGAATACAGCTTGCCAGAAGGGACTCCTCTCTCCTCTCCTATAGCTGCTCCAGTAATTAGCAAATTGATTAGGAGAACTTCAACACACCTCCTTGGCTCTTATCTCCTCATTCTAGGACAATATTGCTGTGCCATGGGACAGCGTAAATATTTTAAGGGAAACCCTCAGTGAATCTCATTAAATGGCTATGGGGCAGAGCAGCTGTCTCCTGCTGAAGGTCCCAGCCAATTTTCTAAACTATGATTAAAGAAAAGTTTTGGATTATTTAAACATGCCAGGTCCTGTGGGTTTTTTTTCAGTGCCACTGAAGACCTCTGTGATTCCCCCTCCCCTCCGTGCCAGGACTGCTCCTCTCCCTTTGGATCTATTAGTTTGAAATCGTTTGGGTGATGACTCTTTGAAAGTGGTGGTCATTCTGGGATACCGTGTTCAAAATGCAACAAAGACCTCTCTTTTATGCACAAATGCTAATTAAAATTTTTACCCCCCATCCCCAAGCTGCAGAGGGAAAGACTTGGTAGCAATTTGGCAGATAATCAAATTGCATTTTAAATGGAGCCGTTTAAAGATTACTGGGGTCTGCTCACATGAAGACACAGTGGCACAAATTAAGGTTGAATAAGCTGCTATGTGCACAGAGGAACAATACAACAAAATTCACATCACAATAGGAGGATGCATTTATGTAAATGATTAGTTAAAAGGAACTCAGGTACACAGTCAGATTTGTTTCCTCCGTATGCAAGCATGCTAGAATAGTGTTTTTCTTTTAATTATGATTTCCCTCTTGCTAAGTGGCATTTTTTTTCATAATGTGTCCCTACAATCGGACCAACAGCGGCAACATACTAATAAGACATGATTTGTTAACGGCTGTGGTACCTTGGAAACATTATGTTCTTAATTTTAGATTTTCAGCCTGACAGAAATGGCAAACTGGGTGGAAAATGTTGTCAACAGCTATGTTTGTCTACAAAAATCTCTGCTTGGAAGCTGTCCCCCCACATTTGGTATACATCATTAAGTTCTTCGTGGCCAATCAAATTGTCTATTCACACAGCATTCCAGTACATATTAGTGACATCTCGTTAGCAGAAAACAGAAAACTGACACAAAAAATTTGGGAAACAGGCCTGAATTGTTTATCTCTCAGAATAAGTAGAAAGTGTGATTCTCATGAAGTGATAGAATTGGATCATGTACATGCAGCCCCCAAAGCCTCTTTTATCTTCCCTCTTTCTGTCCCTGAAAAACTGAAAGCAGCAAATGATGTGTTTAGTTGCAACACCAGTCTTACGCAGGCCACGTTTCCTGTTGAGTTTAACATTCATCACAAGACCAATACAGCCATCACAACTGCTTCATGTCCATAAAACCCTATTATGGACAGCACAACAAGTGATGCTTGACTTGTAAGTTTGAAGGGTTGTTAATTGGCTGTGATTTGCTGGCTGTACTACAGTGACTGTGGAAGTGGCAGAGTGATCCGCTGTGGATGATGCATGACTTTTCCCGCTACTTAACGCACCTTAATACTGCGAGTATGTGCAGTCCTCTGTTTAAGCTGTGCGTTCAGCAGCATCAGACTCTGACTGTCATAACAACTGTTTTGACCTGCGCAGCACAGGTTGCACATGAATAGATGAAATGTTGACCTCCTCCACCCTCTACAGATACTCGCATCCCGTGAAAGCCCCCTGAGGTCTTTCACAGCGATTCCCCAGGGCAGTTTCCCTGTTTTCACTTTAGATTTGTGGTCGAAAAGCAGCTGAATACATTCAGTTAACTCTGCCTCACAGTATGTGATGCTTATTATTGAAGCTCATTTATACACACAGGCCTGAGAAATAAAACACTAGTACCTAAGTTACTTCTTGATTTTTCTGGTAAGACATGTTTCACAATACAAAACACAAAACAACCATTTCTTTTTATAAGATCTCCTTGAAAGAAACATATTTCACTGACCATAGTTTTTTTTTTTTTTTTTTAATTTGAATAATGGAGCTTTATAATGAATTATAATTGAAACTGCCTTTTTAACACTGAATAATTACGGTTGATGAATATGAATAATTTTTATTGAACGGCCGCTGAATTGCGATAGTGAGACAAAAGTCAGTCTATTTTAATTGTCTGAGCATTGCGATGTTTTAACATTTTTAATGTTTTTCAGCTGCAGTGGATTTGTGTAAAAAATGTCTTCATATTAAAAAAAAGAATGTTGTAATCTCCAAGTCAGCATACTCGGTAACAGCATATTTCTTTAAATAATACGCACAACACAAGTTGATTGACAAATATTGTTGCAAAGTTAATGACACAAGAGAGGGATTTGATTGATCAAGTGGATGACTGATCATAAAAGTGCAGTCAATATTTGGCTGTAGCTTAATTTCCAGTGTGCCAGGATGTCTGAGATGTATGGCTAGACACTCAGGAAAGTCAAAACACATATTTACACTTAAGTCTCTTGAGCATGATGATACTGTCTCTATTTGAATATACAGTAAATCATATCCCATGATGCTAAAATGAACAGTCTTAGAGTATTTATTCAGAAGGAGCAAAGGGTATTGGTTAAAGCTGACCAATTTTAGAGTAGTTGGGATGAAAATCTCCCTCTAATTACTGTACTGTGTGGATCCTTTGGTCCCAGTCCCTCTGCTGCAAATGATGGTATTAAAAAGTCTCTTTTATTTATAGAAATAAAATTTTAGCTTCAGAGACAATAGGCTAGTTCTGTTTTACGGTACAGCAGACTTTATCTTTTTAATAAAAATTCCTGACTTGGTGAAAGTTTAATTAATAAGGGACTTAAAGCTACGGGAATGAGCAAGGGAGTTGGGTCTTTAAGGGGGTACTTATTTTTCCATCTGGGCTATCCTCCAAAAAAACTGTCAATTAGTGTGTTAAGCTGAAGAGACAAAAAACGTCATTAGTTCTTGCAAAAAGAATAATGGGTTTTAAAGGTTTTGCTTTAGAGGAAGGCCAAAAGCACAAGAGTGAGTCTTATGTATTTTCATTTATTTCCTGCAATTATAAAAGTTTGAAGGAAGGCTGTATTGTTCTGAGGTGCATGATTGAGGAAGCAGACTGTGTACGTTAATTGTGTGAGATACAGGAACTGTCCAGCGAAACTAGTGACATTTGCTGCAATGCATACAATGTATTATTGTTCATTGTATAGTTTGAAGCAGTGATGCTGTTGTTGATGATGTATTGCATCCTCTTTTTTGGACAACAAACAGATGCTCCTGTACACTCAGTACAGTGTGTGATTGTGTACACTATATACTGGATTTGCTTATGCTTTTTCCCAACTGCTTTGGCAAAGTCCCTCACCTGCTGTGTACAGTGCACTCACAGAAATTAAATACCAACAGAAAACTCTTGATTTGGAGTAAGTACTTGGTTCACAATATGCCATGGTGTTACATGTGGCTCTTCATTTTTCTTTCCTAGTTAATAATTTCTACTCTGGATAGTAATTAGTGTCATCACTGAAGAAGAAAGCTTTACGCTGGACTGGTTTTCACTGGATGCCATAGTTGACGTGTGACAGATGGATTGTTTGATTATCCAGTGGAGAAGATAGAGATTTGCCAACCTCTGTGTAGCGTTGAGCACAGAATACAACAGGCGATTTATTTTTTAATCTAGGACAAATAACTAAACGAAACTATGCAAAACAAGATTTAGTACAGGATCCAACAGTTGGTCTTGAATGCAGGTGAATCCCCCATTCATGATCCAATTTTTAATTCTATCGTTCAATAGTTGAATAAATGGATTAAATATTTCACAAACCTACTGTACACATTAAAAAAAAAAGTTTAGTGTAAATTAAAAACATAATTCTAGACAAACATGCAAATGAACTCGCCTTAACCTTTGGATTCTGCGCTTTTGAAGTCTGTATTTGTGCCAAGTTACAGTGTTAACACATAAATCCTAATTCATCTCAGCAGTATGGCTCCTTCACATTAAAGTGCAAGTCAATGTGTCGTCAGTGTGTTAGACCATCTACAGCATTAACCTCTTAGGGCTTAGCGGCCACATACGTGGACAGCACTTTTTAGCTCTTATGTCCATATTTGTGTTCACTGCTGAATTGGGGGTGTTGTGGACACATACTTGGGCACTTACACTGCCATCTGGTGGTGTCAGAAGAGTCAAGCATATTACGGTAAAAATTCAATATGGCGGCAAACACAAGGGAAGATTCAAGTGGCCGCTCCATACACAAACATCGACCAGGTAAGAATTCCTGTCTTATTTTATGGCTTATTCTTATTTAGATATTTATAGGAGTGTTGGACATTTGTTATGACAAGCAAATTTGGGGGAAAAAAAGTAAAAATAAGAACTTAGCATGTCGCTAAACGTGAAGTACACATATGTGTACTTATGGACTGAAGCTCCTCGAAACAGCTAAAATGCTTGTAAACATGCACACATGTAAAATGAGAAAAAAAAGTTTCTCTGGTGCAGCTAAAAAGCTGTACATTGTCTAAATGTAATAAATAACAATTCAATCACTAAATACATATATATACATACATAGATCAGTTGGGTTAAAACCTGTTAAAATCCAGAGTCCCCCATTTGGGGGACTTGAAGACATGCATAAGCCCCCAGTGCACTAATTATGAAAGAATATGGTCATATTATATGTCAAATTAAACAGCAGAAGCTGGGCTACAACGTGTAAAAACCATGTTTATATGACCCAAACACAGCCCAAACACTACTCAAACAAACAACTAGACATCAAACTTCATAAAGCACCTCTGTGTGGACCCAGTCGCCACATTTCTGGCTCGTATACTACTGTACATTATGCAAAACACATCAGCGACCTCTCATCTGAACGTGAACATCAGGGCGTCCCCCAACAACAGCAGCTAGCAGCAGCAGCTAGCAGCAGCATGGCAGAGGGAGAAGACAACAACCAGCAAAGTCGAGCAAAAACAGACGCTGCGTGGCCCAAACATGGTCGTACATTTGCTCTTACCTTTGCTGTTTTGCCGTGAAAAGGTTGTGTTATGGGTAAATCCACAATATTTCCAGTTGAACTCTGCCTAGTGTTTACATCTGAATCAGCCGGGCCGAAACCCGACGGCTCTAGGACCCTACACGGAAGCCTGCACGGAGCCTGACGGAGCGCACACAACCCCACGTTGGCCTGCACGTGGATCTGCTGATCTGATTGGTTCATGGCTGTCACATGGCTGCCAGTGCGGCCAATCACATCGACCTGGGTCTAGCGTCATTCCTCTCTCTCTATTGGTTAAAATGAGCCGCCCCTCACTCGAATCGACCACTGCGCTGCAGAGATAGAGGCTGAAAGCCAAACCCACCCAGAAGCTGCTCTGAGAATGCAGCAGTACGCAGAGAGACTGAATCCACTTATGTTAGTTATTTCCAATCGGTTCCAGTAGATTTATTTTCAGTTAGTTTATCCAAATTGTGTGAAAATAAAGATTAAACAATAGTTTATAGTAGCAGGTGGTTCCAAGCTGTGCCAAAAATGGACATTTTGGAAAGTTCGCCTGGATATTTTGTAGTAAAATCTCAATAATTTTGTCCTGCTTCAATTAATCAGAATCAACCACTGCAGAGACAATGTTCACATGTTGTACAATGATTTTATAGAGAGTTTGAGCTTCATCAGCATTATTCTAAAGGGCACTCATCAAAAATATGATTTTTTTTAAGGCGAATATTAATTTTATTAATTTTTTTCTGTGTGTCATCTTCATTTACTCTTCACCAGTAACAGATATACTGAAATTTACACATCTCAGCAATTCCTCATTTTTTTCCCTTTACTATGACACCAAAAGTATTCAAATAGACCTTGTGGTTGCAGAGATATACTCATTTTATTATGGATATGCAATTTTCGAGAAAAGGCCTAAAAAATATTAAAAATGTCAGTAAAATGTAATATGCTAGTAAACTAAACTAGCTTGAAGCTAACTCTGGTGCAGCTAAAAAGCTGTACATTGTCTAAATGTAATAAATAACAATTCAATCACTAAATACATATACATACAATGGTACAATGTACTGTACAGCTTTTAGCTTTTAGCTTTTTACTTGCTGATATTCAAAACATGTTCAAAAATGTGTGTGTATGTGTTATTAATACATGCAAAAGCAGTCAGGAAAAAAACTGCTGTGTTCAAGGTGGAAATAAAGAATTTTTCATTCTATAACACAAAGGTGACTTAATTGTGTTTTATGGAAGTTCGGAACAAGAGTCCACATATGTGGACATCATTTTTCTCAAAAAGTACATCATATCAAAAGATGATGCTTAGTTTTTATTCTAATTAGGTTCCAATAAGCCCAAATAGCAAAGAGAAATAAAAAATGCATGTAAAAAAACTCCTTGGGCCTTAGGAGGTTAAGTGTAAAATGTATTTCACCTTGAAGAAATACTTAGTAACTGTGATAAGGTAACCTGTGAATGAGTAGGATTCCTTTGTAATGAACTTCCTGCCCTGCAGATGACCATCTGAAGGGTTTTTTATGGCAGAAAGTGTGACAGTGGTGCTTAGATGAGGCTTACATAACTGGTCTTATTGCAAGGGGTTCAGGCGCTGAGCCCAAAATATGTCATTGACTTGTGCCACACACAACAGGAGATGGCTTTTGCATCACAGTGTGAGTGCTAGTAAATGATTGGTTACAGGAGATCCTCCAATAAATTAATTGTTTCCACTTCATGGTTAAGTATGTGCTACTCTTCCAAATCGAGTGCTGGTACTTGGTTATTACACTTTAATAGCTTGCTTGCCAAACTAACGATATATTACTCCATGTGCTGGCTCAGATCAGAGAAGATGAATTGGCTATTAATTAGAGTTGCACTGAGAGGGCACAGGGGAGAGACTACTCATAGCCTTGCAATCAGTGTCAACGGGGGCCCTTTTCTGACTGGGACAGCCAGGGCAGGCCCAGGTCACTGAGTCTTATCACGAAAACCGTTGAATCTGGTAGAAGAAGCAACATCAAACATGGCCACCATCTTGTTGAGTCAAACAAAGGACAAGAGAGTTTAACATTGAGCAGCTGCAATCTCATCGTTGTAGTCAGGGTTGCGGGGCAGAGTGGCAGAGATGCGTGGGAGCTTGTTTGGCTCCGCGAGGTTCCTTAACAAAAGCCTCACGTCCGAAGGACTTTGAATTAGAAAGTTATGGAGGAAATATTTGACGGGCTGAGATGATTTGTGGGGAATATTATTGTTTGGCTCACTTTTCTTGTGCAGCCTCTGAATTAGCCCTTTTATCACAATTAATTAAGCTTGCCTATAGGAGATGTTCCATCTTGAGCTCATCCACACAGGATAAATAAGTCAAAGCAGCAGGATATATGTCCTTTTATTGGCTGACTTGATCTCGGAAGCATCTGTAGTGAGGGGGGGGGGCTGTCTCTGTGGTGCGACTTTGTGGAAGAGTCTTCGCCATCACTCACTTTGAATGCGTCTTTTATGACTCGTTTTGTTAAAAACCTCTTTTTTTAATGCAAGGTATCAGGAGTTATGGCCTGTCTATGCAAATTAGGAAATTTTGACAGTTTGTTATTCATGTCATCGCCTTTTTAAACACTTAAAGGCAATAAATTTCACCATGACAGGCTGCTCCGAAATTGCCACTAAATATTATTAAATATTTTAACAAGTTCCTTGTAAATATGCCTTAAATGTTTGAACGATGGGCAGGAAGAAAAATGGCTTTGCATCAACTTATTAGAGGCTATAAAAGTGGCAGTGATTTATCATTGAAGTGAAGCAACTCAGGCCACCTTTTTTTTTGTTTTGCTTATTCTTCTCTCCGCTTGCTTTGTCCTGATGAGCACATTAAAGAGAGAAGCGTCATGTTAAAAGCCTGCAGTTTCACAAGTCATGAAAACGTTAGCAGCAGATACTGTTTTACCTGCGGTCCTTGAAAGAAAGAGCGATTAACGGCAACAGCATTTTAAAGTTTTAAAGCTTCTCGTACCCATTTACAGTTTTACATTTTGTCAGATCACCGGCCGTAACGGAGTGTGTTTATCAAGAAATCCACTTGATGTAATGATGCATAGATTTGGTTTGATGGAGGTTGCAGGTAAAGATAGCGTTTATTTTACTAACATAACTTTGTTCTGACATTAAAATGACCCTATTTTGTAGGTTCAAGTTCAAATCTGAATATTCTTGGGACTCTGACACACTTTGTGCAAATGTTACCTGTCACTGCCTGCCACATGACCCGACACACAGTAATGCCTCTGTCCTGCAACACTGATCAGCAGATAGCTTGTCATTCCTCAGTACAGTATCTCCAAGCCTCTGTGCCGCTGTATTACCACAGTGATGGTGTTGGTTTGACAGGAACTGTAACAAAATTCTGTGCATTGTGCTGATGTGAAATAATCAATCATCTTTTTCTGTTAATGTTTCAGATTGGATGTGAAGCTTTTGATCTCTTTAATTACAAAGTCAAGCTACAAAGAGAAGCTCAACTGTCTAAAAATAGTTTGAGATGTGACACAGTCTTGCGGTCTGTGGTGCACCTTTCCATTTGGTTAGGGCTGCAAATTTAGCATCAAGTCGGGGTCATTCAGAGTACCATGTTGTGTTGCTGAGGATTTATGTTTTACGCTGGCAATACTTGAGATTCCTTCATCAGCCACATTTGGGCTTTAAAATTCAGAAGTCAACCTTTTTCCTGGCTAGCCTATCATTTTGTGACTTAAAGTGGCTTCTTAATTTATTGCACTTCAATTACCATTAAATCCAACTTCTTTATTAACTCTTCAGAGGGCAAATGGTGTTGGCCAGCAAATGCAAGAGAAATAAAAAAAAAGTATACAGAAAATTACGAGACAAAAGACATTCAATGAAAACATTGTTATAATCAAAACTGCTGACTGCGCAGTTATGTCAACCGGTTGTATTATGCAGTCACATGATGAAAGAGCTTTAAAATAAGCATTTAGACTCTTGTTTGTCTAATTCACACATTCTCTGCAGACCTGACTGATACCTGTTATTTTACATGTGTTAGAAGCTCCTTTTTGTCCTCAGTGATGCACAGCAAGTGCAGGGGCAACAAGCTGGGTCTTGTTGATCAAAGGATGTAACATGTAATATATATACATACATCTTGGATATTGTTTTTTATTTTCTATGGTTCACAAACAATAAATATCACCTACTTAATATTACTTGTTATACATCAAACATGCTGGGACACTTTAGCTCTGGGATCTGATGAATAAGATTCTTTAGATCACCCTAGAGGTAATATACTGTAGCCTCACTCTGATCTGTTTGATGCTCATCATTACGTTGTGTCTGCTGTCTTTGCTCCTTCATGCTCCTTTGCAGATATTTTGTTATGAAGAAGGCAACCACGGGTCATGTAATCCACAGACCCCCTCACGGTTTTGGTTAGAAGCCACTACTGTATTCTACAAATCTCAGTGCTGTCTGTGCACATCACTCTTACCGGTTAGTGTGACGTGACGGCTGCCATGTCAGCAACACGGCACATCTCTGCTCCCTCTCTCTGGAGCCCTCTGTGAGTTTTCCCTGGGGTTGGCAGAATACGAGTGCCCCCTTGTCTGACTGACTATAACCTTGCCACCAGCTTGTGTGTGTGTGTGTGTGAGCGTGTGCGTTTTGTTTTTTCCAACTATAAAGACTTGAACAATGATGACTCAAGCCACACAGAGCACACCTCAGGGAAAAGACAGTGGAAATAAAAATAACAAGTGGATTTTTGACTGCAGTCAGATGTGAGAGGAGGTATGCTGGCACTAGGCTAAAAGCCTGAGCAGATTCTGCCCCCCCCAGTTCATTAGATTAGGCTGTCTCGTGTTCAGGAAGCGCTGAAAGGCACTGCAGATTGTATCTGCACGAAATACTGTCCTTATGTCCATAGACAGTTACCAGTCCCTGTCTTTGAAATTCCAAAGTAGTTCTCAATCCAGTTAAGGCCTGATAGTGTGGTTGTCTCTTTGCAGCCCCCTGCTGAGGGCTCTTATTAGAAGGGTTAAGTACGAGGACGCCTTTGTTGGTATTTATGTGGTTGCTCATCGGCACACCGCACATGAATTTCTCTAAATTATTTATTTTCCTGACACCACCATATGGCGCTGTAACTTGTTTGTCTTGGAGCATACTGGAGAAATGCAAGAGCTAGACTGGATTACTTGTGTGTATACATGGGAGACCCTCTTCAAACAATGCCTGTTTTTTGTTATTTCTTTTGCTGGGTGGGCTCAGTTGATGCAATTGTGCGCAACTCTCTACAAGAGTTGTCTTCTTGTCTACTTGAGAGCAAAGAGATAATAAACATAATTGGGCCAAAATGATGTTTCAAAGAGATGCGCAGAGCAGAGCCTGCCTCCAATGGTCGGCAGCGGATGGGGCAACTGAGCAAGAGGCTTGAAGGGGCCTGGAAAAATGGGGTCCTGATCTTCTTTGAAATGCCACAATTAATTGCTGTGCGTTGTCCCCAATGCAAGGATGATTAAATGTGCTCCTAAACTGCCCTGATTTGTGGGGGCACCTTGCCGATTTTATTTGCCACTGTTAACATTTTCATTCCTGCATTATGCATGGTGCTGTGGGGCAAGGAAGTGCTGCAAACAAATGGCCTGAGGGATCGGCGTAAACACAGCGTACCATGAGGGGGGAAGACTAACAGTCGAGCACCTCCTTCCTCAGCCAGTTCACTGACAAACTAGACATCCCCTCTGCAGCCTGCTGCAGCTGAGCAGAGCACTACAGCGTGGTTATCAATGCCACTTACCTTAGGTATTCAAAAATGTAAATGACCAGATATGTGTGGAATCTAAGGACAGGGTTGGCGTTTGATAAAATGGAATACACTTATCTGTATCTTTATTAATCAGCAATGAATGCACGTCTGATCGAATACCTCTGTCTAACTAATTGAATATGATTCCTCCTCCTTGAGCATGTATAGGCTGAGGTCACTTTCACTAGTTAATTCTGACAGCCAAAGCAATGTGGTGCTGGTTGCTTTGTGTTTAGGGATTTTAATTCCTCATTGCAATAATCAGTGACTGATGGAAGCCCTAGTGTTTTATGAAGGCATGCCAAATGACATGTGCTCCCTTTTGAACATGAAACACTCTGAGTAGAAATATGAATTTTCATATTAGAGCTATATTAACTCTCTGATTAGGATTTACTTGATCTGGGATCTTGGCTGTTAGAAGTGCAACGCTGCACACATGGCCTGCCCAAGTTGTCAGCTGTCATGGCATTGGCCCAGAGCCTTACACTTGGCAGGTCTCCACCCTCTCACCTCCAGCTGACAATGCAAATACAGGCAAAGGATGTGTAGCCACTGGACAGCTCTGTGTATGCTCATGTCGTTCCATATGGATACAAAAACTTGTATGTCTGGTGTAAGTTGATCATCAGCGAAGGCCCATATCACCATGATGGTTTGCTGTTTTGATAGTGCAAAGCAATTTTCCGTTCTCTTCATACTTCATACTCTCTGGTGTTTGCCATATATGCATATGCCGTTTTTTTTTTGTTTTGAACCCAGTGCCTTACCATCCAAACACTCTGCATGGCATTAACAGTAACTAATGCACCAGGCGATGGAAAGAGGGCAGATATTGTTTTTTATGGCCTGACCTTTGAGGCATTATTATTTTTTTGATGAATAACTGTTTACTCTGAATGCGGGCATTAAACAAGTTTCCTTAAGGTTTGGAGTCATTGCCCTTGACAGAAACGGCAAAAACAAAAACATCTCATCCTGTACACAGGCAAAGTGAAGCGTGCTGTCAGCGGATATGGAAAGTCTGTTTTAGTGAACTGGAGAGTGGTGTTAAATAGGTGGCAACCAGTTCATTAGGATGCCTCTCAGAGCATGAAAAATGACCTTTTCCCTTGTAATTGTAGTCTGAGTTCATAGATAGTTGACTGGAACCAGAGCATACTGTATGTTAGCAAGGATCACTGGAAACAATTAGCATTGCGTCAGTTCTCAGTTGCAATGCCTTTACACCTTCTCGCTTCAATGCCAGTCCGATTTGATTTCATGTCACAGATTAGTTACACAAATTTAAAAAAAGTATTTACTTCATCAAATGCATCAAATTTCATCTAATTCATATTAAGTCTGAAAAGAGTGGTTAAACAGTTCAAAACAAATATAAAAAGTGTTATCATATGATAGAGCTCTTGATATTCTGTACTTTTAGTTCATTTATGGAGAATTAACTGTGTGTATTTTTTCTAATTAAAATGTCATTTGGAATGCTACATAGATAATAATTGATTATGAACACAACAATCACAATCTTCACATTACATTTTACATTTATTTTGAGTTCATATATCCATTTTTTTTTTACAATGGACATATAACTCCTGAGAGTGCTAATGAATCTGCGTCTCTTCGAACTGATGTTATAAACCTTGAGTCTCTGGGGAGTGCAGTGTGACACTTGTGAAAAGCGTCAAAAATGTGTTAGTCAATATTTATGTACATCTTTAATTTTGCAGAGTATGTGCGTTCCCTTATTCAGCTTAGGTAATAACTAGGATACAACACTGAGATATGTAACGGCTCTGGATCACTTTCCGTCTTTTGAGTCTTCATTGCTGTCATCAGAAATTTCTCCCTACTCTGTGGTGTTTTGATAAAGCAAATGTGGTTGAACAGAGCAAATATTTAAGGTATCTGCAAATGTGATGCACATCTGTCAAACAGCCCAAGGGTGAAAACCAGCACATAACAAGGCAACAAATGCTGATCCGGGACTTCTCTGCGGCAAAATAAAATATGGCTCAAGTTTTCATTAAGGTGCTATTGATTAGCTTTTCCTGGCAATGAATTATGGACGACATTAAATAAAAGGGAAAATATTTTTATGACTTTGCTTAGGCCATGCCAGATTCCCCCTTTGCCTCTTGTATGCTCGCCCTGCTAGGCATTTTGTTTTCTCTCAAATTCTTGTGGCTTTTGTGCAACTCAGACCAAGTTAGAAAAAGTTAATTCACTCTGATTGACTTCTCCATTTTAGAGACATGTAAAACAAATAGCAATACAGACAGCAGAAAGGCCTTTATAATATCCAGAATTAAAACTTCAATTTACTGCCTAACTTATCAGATCAATCTTTATCCCATTTGCTGCTCTTTTTGTCTATATCACTCAGTATATTGCATACTTCATAAAATGCCTGTGTGGGGTCTAAGCATGTGCTTACTTGTTTTCTGAATGCTCAAGGTTTTGGCCTGTATATGGGGATCATAAGTACCAGTATGTAGAGTTTGTCTATTGTGACCTTAAACGAGTGCTTTCTGAGTTTTGGTGTTAGTTACTTTGAGTGAGAAAGTCAGACTACAGCCCTTTCTACACACAAGTACTGCTGTGAGATGAGTGTTCTTATATATCTTACTGTACATCTTAGTAAATCTCACTGCACTGCCATGTTATCAGTGATTTTATTAATAGCTTTTGCCTTTTACATTTGGACAAGCCTTCCTCGTGACCTTTATTGTCATGCGTAAACAGTTGCTGAAGCACCGCCTCTGGTGGCCCGGAAGAATGAAATAAAACAACAAAATGAAACAAAAGAAAGAGTTGTATTCATATAGTTTTGTTTCATGTCAGCTTCATTGTAGTGTACTGTATGTGTCTTCTCCGCAGACATGTGTTGGGTGGTGGTAGGTTGGGTTCTTTTCTTGATACAGGGAATCACGGGGTCACAAAGTCGCTAAAGTTGAGTCGAGGTCAAAAACTGAAATATTTTTCATAGCTCACCACATGTATTGTTTTCCTGGGAGAAACCCATGCAGGAGGAACATATTTCATCCTTCTTTCAGTTATACACACCCACGTCAGAAGAGCAACAGTCATTTTTACTCTGCGTATCTTGGCATCAGTTCTGTCTTCACTCTGTACAACTGCAATATACTGACTGTTTGGGTTGAACACTTTTATTAGAATAATTGCGTCTCCGTACAGTAAATAATAGTTCAACCTGTCTGTCCGTGTTGCGTTGTCTTCCTCACGCATAATTTGTCTGTTTTCTGGAAAGTTGCAGGGCCAGTTTTCTCAGCTAGAACATATTGTTCCTGCTACCACCTTTTATCCGGATCTGTGACTCATAAACATGTGTTTGGTAAAAACGCATTTGCAAAATATCCAGATTCTGTCATTTTCGAGTCATTCTGAAAACCGATTGAAATGCCCTTAGTCATATGAGATCTGAGATCAATTTACTATTATTAGTGTATTAGATACTATTTCATGAGCAATTTTCCGTAAGCAAAAGCGTTTAAGCCCTCATGAATTTGTCTACCAGGTTAACCCAGGCCAGATTTTAAAAGAAAAGCCTTATCTTCTACATGGAGCCATTTTTAGAGGCATGTCTGAGCATTCCACACATACTGTATGCTTGGTTTCAGAAGACGCACAAGACATACAAAAGTATGTTCTTGGCATTTATGTCATAAAAGAAAAAAAAAAGAGTCTTAGACTGTGTTTTTAGAGAATTGCAGCCACACCTACAGTACAGGTTATTACAGTACATGCTGATGCGTTCTTATGAAAGTATGTACTTTTTTCTGTAATATCGCCCCGGTCACAGGGTTATATGGATTATAAACATACTGCACTTCAAAAGCTTAACATTCTGTTCCCATTTGAAGTAGTCAAACTAGTCATTGTGAACTGAGCATAGGTGGAAAAAGTGCTTTTTCATTGATCAAATTGAAAATATGTATGTTTTTTTCTTTTAATCATTCATTTCTTCCCTGATAACATAGACAATGCTGTATTGAGGTTTTGCCGTTTTTGGCATTGAGGATGCTTTAGTGTACAGTAACGCCTGCAGTGAAACTTCACCCCACCTTCTCATATGTCTCTTTTCTACTGGAATATTTTTGGAACAAGAATTTGAATTTACACGCTATGGCACAAAATACATGGGTGTCTGATTTTTTTCAGCAGTAGTTATTTGGGTGGAGGCAGGGGGCTGGAGGTTAAAGGAGCCCAGCCCTGGAATACACACCTGCAGGGATTAGTACTGGTATGTCTCATGGCCAATCTGACTGTGAAGCGCTTAGTTGTACCTGAGTGTTGCATGTGGATAGTTGGCAGTTCAATTAAAAAGCCCTCTGCAGAGCTGTGTGATTGCGTAATCATCATGTAGTTGTAATCTCATAGTTTTACAACAGTGAGCTACATGCATTTTGTATTTATGTATATACAGTAATAAGTACACTGGTACACTGGTAAGAAGAAAAAAAGAGCAACACTCATGACCTTAGAT
The DNA here is from genome assembly GCF_045865225.1 of Trachurus japonicus. Classification (NCBI taxonomy): domain Eukaryota; kingdom Metazoa; phylum Chordata; class Actinopteri; order Carangiformes; family Carangidae; genus Trachurus; species Trachurus japonicus. The sequence goes on along the minus strand of NC_140913.1, from coordinate 17,723,120 downwards.
TTTGGTCTAATACTTTTTTTTAAAGCTGTATTTAACACAGTCCTCAATTCAGTCACAAAGCACAATTTACCGCATTACTGATGTCACTGCTGAAGAGTACAAACTCACTGAATTAAATGTTTTTAAACAGATGGCAATTTTATTGTTTCAGCCAATTTACAAGGTAAAAGGCTTTGAAATCTGACTTTCGCAGAACATTAAGTTGCCAAATAATGACAATCAAGGAATGACAAGTCTGGTATAAAGCTGCAGAGGATAGTTAATAGAAATTGTTTTTGATGTGACAGTGCTTTATAAAGGAACATGATGACTGCTCGCTTCTCTTCAGTGTTCAGACTGCAGGCACTTAGTGCGCCAGGTGTTTTGCCCAAGATTTTTCCACAAGACAAATGGAAAAGTGCCATATCCTTTAAACATCCCATTAATATGTCTTATAAGACTCAACGCAACTGAGCTCCAAAAGCTCAATTTTATTACAGTTTCTTGTCTTTGTCAGGCATAGCTTCCAGTTTACGTTTTCAGGTAATTATAGCGTTGTGCACACTAGAGTGGCACAAATTAGCACTTTGGGGGAAGTATCAGTTGGCTGGATGCCCATCATTGCCTGTATGGCCTGGACATGATAAACACACACGCACAAATACCTGTAACAGGCCCCCAAAGTGTGTGTCAACATTTTAATGGAGGATGTGTCATGGCTCTGTTTGACTTCGGTTCAAGACTGAATAAAAACAGACTGTTAAAGGACAGTGTTTTCATGAAAACTAAGAGTGTCATGATTTTATATAACAATCTGGTGCTTTCACGATAGCAAGAAAAACTAGATGTGAGACACAGCTGCACTCATCCACATTATCGTGGACAAGCTCTAAACAGAGATAATGTCAAAGGATGTTCTGACCTAAACCCTTTGGGTCAAGTATCTTTTCAAGTAGCAGGGCTCCAGACTAACTTTTTTTTCTAGGTGCACAGTAGCCCCTAACTTCGAATTTTAGGAGCACAAGCAGACAATTTAGGGGTGCACACTGTAAATTGACTTGCAAAACAAATATTCACATTTCCTTGTCATGAAGACTTACACACATTGGTCTGACACCGGTAATGATTCCAGATATTTCGAGTCGCCCCTTCTACATTTTACCAGTGTTAAAAAAAGACACATTTACTGGTTGAACATGTGCAAGTAGACCAAAACATTACTTGCTCTGTCTCACATTTTAGGGGCAAAATGCCCCCATCTAGGGACAGTCTGGAGCCCTGAGTAGCGTACAGTACCTGTTTTTTTTTAAAAGCGATAATGCCTGGTTTGTAATGGATGAACTGAACAAAAAACACATTATTCCAGTAAATGATAGAGTGAGAGTACACCTCATGAAAGGCAGAGTCGGGGCTGAGTCTTTTGCCTGTGCATGTGCCTAATGTGTGAAGAATCATGAGAGAGGTTTGATGTGGTCCGAAGAGTTTTTCTACCACACATGCCATGAAAGAGAACTTATGGCTGCACTGTGTCCTCTGACAGCTGACGCTCGTGGTAGGAAGTACAGAATAGAGAGCAGCAATTCCTGCTTATTACATGTGGAATTTCCTCCCAGCTGATTGAAGTATCAGCATATTGATGCCACATTCCCTCCCACAAGAGCGTTTTAATAATTTGCAGAATGAAGGGGGCAGATGAGAGGCTATCAAAGTCACTGACATTTGTTTAATCTCTGACGCACTGCCGTTCACTAAGTTTGCTAGAATAAGAAAACAGTTTATAAATTTTCCACTAAAAACAGTGTGGAAATCAAACAAACTGAAGCCGCATAAGACAGTCGGCATTAATGTACACTGTGTACTGGTATGTATTCACTGTACAGTAATCAATACGTGCCAAGGAATACTATATGTACGTTTACAGTATGTTCATGTAGAGGACAAATAACAATAAGTAATCTCATGTCATTTAGCTGTTCTATGCAAAGTTAATGTAATCCTCTAATGTTTAGTGTAACGCATCAATCATGCAAAAATCTATTGTTGCATTAGCCTTGAAAGAACAATAATAATAAAAATGCTATAATGGTTTTAGCTTCCTTTCCATAAATCATGCTTGGAGGCTGGGGAGGGGGCATCTTAACTTGCCATTTCAGCTCATCTGAGCAGTTGAAAGGATGCTGAATACTGATATGATATTGAACAATAACTAGAGCTGCAGTTGGTCACTTTCAACCTGAAGTGGTTTGAAATACTGCACGACACAGTCGCCGCTTCTACCCGAAGTTGACCCAACACCTTCTACCAAGACATAAAGCAGTTTTCTGTTCAATAGCCACTCAACAAGAGGCGTAAATCAACAGTAAATGCATAAAAACAGTGCATAGTGGAAGATTTAGTGTAACACTGCAAATCCTTTTAAACAAATATTAAAATAAGACCCAAATCAGCCACAACGCTATTTAACAGGTCACGCTCACTTCAGTTTTGAGCTTGCTGGCAGTAGCTGACAAACTGTCTGAATTTACATCGATATTAACATTTGATTAATAACACAACTTTCACTCTCAAGACTGCTTATGTTCTAAGTGTATAAGTCTGTGATGTATGAACAAAGTGCAAATAGAATCAAGACATGATTGGAGCACATTGTTCTTTCCAGTGGTTAAACAGCCCATTAGGATACATATATGAATGTAAACGCGCTATAGTTAAGCAGATCTCTTGTTCACTAGTGGATCATTATGGAAGCAGTTATGTAGTCCAACACATATACTGTATGTATAGACTGAGCTGCTGAAGAGCATGGCTTTCAGAATTGATAAGTGGAAGTGCATTCCATGTGGTTTCAACCTGGGACCTTTACAAGTGCTTGTCAGAATAGTGCTCAGAGTACTGCCTGAAGAGGCTTTTCGATTTCACAGAGAATACACTCTCACCAGAAAGTGGGTGGAGAAGATAATTCTACAAAAGAGAGAGAGAGAGAAAAAAGAAAACTACAGCATTAATAAACCTTTTTAGTCGGCATAATCATTCATTTTGAACTTAAACTGAACAGAGCAACAAAACAAATCATTTTTGGGGAAAGAATACATGTATTTTAATGCCCTCAAGCAAAACTAATTAAAGACGACACCTCATTTGCATAAATAAGCATTATAATTTGCATGCATGCACAAGGGAATAGAGTCAGAAAAGAAAGCAATATTTTGCAGTCTGCTAATTTCATTTTATTCAGGATTTAAGCTTAATAAAGATTCATTTTGGAGGGGAATGGAAAATAATCAAAGGGGAAATTTGAACTATCTCCAAAGATGCAGCAGCCTTCTATTCAAAGGGCTCTTTCCGAGTCACCAGATGACTCCTAATCTGGAGTGGCACTTCCTGGCCCAGCTCCAACACCAACTCCTTGAAAGGTAAAAAAATTTTAGAGCCCAATTTATTAGTATGCAGTTCTGGCATCGGGTAGAGAATTAATGGCGGTGACTGATAATGACTGTAATCGTGGCACAAATGGGGTGTTGAAATAGCAAACAACGGGCACAAGGCATGTAATGGGGATTTTATTAATTACCCGAGGTCCCTAGCATGAGCAGTCTCCAGGATTTACTGTGGCCATGCCAGCCGGTCGAGGAGGGGTTGGCCAGCCTAATCTGACAATGAAAGGGTCACTACAGAGACTGCAGTGTGGGCAAAAGGGAGGAACACGGCATGCTGCTGCACTTGCTTCAAATCTGCTTCACAGTATCATGAGAGTTGCCAGTATTGAAAAGATGAGAGAGGTTGTATTAATGTGGCTTATTTATTGAGGGGATAGGAGTGTATTGAACATTGGAATCATTAGTGCTTTTCACTGAATTGAAGAGCTGGACTCTAGCAAAACATGGCAAATTGGCTCATCCAGCACTTGTTTCGTCAAATAAGAATTAAAAATAAGACAATTTGGATCAATGACACACTATATAACTTTATCAAAAAAAAAGTTATATACAACTAAATAATCCTCCTCTATCTCTTTGTTGGCTATAAGAAATCAACATATGGTAGCACTGCCAGGTAGGATAGCCCATTCACACATCAACTCATCAACAAGAGAGGATTGATTAAAAGTCCTTTTTATTACTCACTGCATCCTTAATGGACGCTAGACTTTCAAAATGGAAGAAACAATTAGAGTTTTACTGCTTTGTGGGCACTACTGATTTATATAAATCACTGCACGGGTGTAAATTTTCCAATAAAAGACTCAGCCACTCCTAGCATACATAATCAACATGTCCACACTTAGTACACACTCTAGACTCGCACAATCTCTTTAAATTGGTAGGACTCAACAGTCACACCAATTCAACCCCACTCAATCAACAGATTGGGTGCGCGTGGTGGAATTTTCTATAGTTTCTATGTGATTACCAGTACTAATCATACCCAGTGCTTTAGACCCAAAAAGATATGTCCCCAAGGAAACAAGCATGGTTTTGACACTTAATGTTTCAATGCTGTATGAGGACGAAATGGGAGTTTTCTTTAGTTTTTTTTTCTGAGGGCAGTTACTACCTGGAGTGGTTTCCAGAATTAGTTTGGTGCAGTCAGGCTTGTGAGAGCACTGGCAATGCATCAGATGAGGAGAAATATTGAGATCTGTTCCTTAAGTTATGGTAGTTTTTCTGGGTGATGTGGTCACTGTAATACCCTCAGCAGATAGAGCCATGCTGAGGAAATCTATCCTTGGAATATCAGATAACCACTCTCTGTATAGGCTTGAAAGGTCGCTGTAAAAGGTTTGAAGTTTTTATCCTCACTTAGAAAGCCGCTGTCATCAGGTTGCATTCATGTCAGCTACATTAGATTCTAATGGGGAAAAGTTTTTTTATTGGGGAAAAAAAGGTATTTAAACCATCTCAACCAAGTCAAAAATCCGGGTTCAGCATGGTCTACACATACTGTATGCTGTCTATGCTGCTCAGTGATGTTGAGAACCACTGATTCATTTAAAAATGACTAAATTGGATATGTTGTTCCCGTTTGAAGAAAGAAACTTAAAAAAAAAAACTTGATGTTAAAAGAGTCGGTGCTAATAATGGACCTGTCATTTATCCATCCATCTTTGTCTCTGATATTTTAACACAGCGACATGAACAGACAAAAGTCATATTTAGCACGTGTCCAAATTCTTGTTTTCCCTGTTTCATCTGTCACAGTTACACACGCCCTGAAACTAGACTGCTGGATTTTATGGCGCAAAATTTAACCAACGGTTGCTTGAAGACACTGAAATTATGAATGAAGCCAATTCATAAGTTCTAGCAGTAATTACATGAGCAGGGTGGTACAGACACAGGTTAAGGGTTAAGCTTTGTCTGTGTCCACATTGTAGCCTGACAACCCTGAAAACATAAGTTTATAAATGAGATCGATACATGATTTTCAACGAAAGTGAAAGAAATCAGAAAAAGCCAGCTGCACACCTGCCCTGCCTTTTCGCTGAAGTCACATTGCGTGACAAAGGTGTGTGCATATGGTACAGTATATTTCTCTCATCCTCATGCCCAAGGGCAACTGTTGGTAACTTAACCTTAGAAAATCTCACCATTCAGGTTCAGATTTTCAATTTTTTGTCATGCAGTTGCTTTATGAACTTGCTTTGTGATGCTTTATGTTTGACACAGAGCTCAAAGCAAAGATGTCTTTTTTGTTTGACAATCTAAAAATCAATATCCGTAAATTATTTTAACCATAACTTGAGTCATCTGTCTGGGTAGTGGTTGACCTTCTCTGAAATCTGAAATTCCAATCAGCAAACCACCATAAAAGCCACAGATTGTCAAGGCTATTTATAGGGGGGAAACAAAAAACCACAAGTTAACAGGGATAGAAAAGTGTCAACACTTCATGAACACATTGTATTTATTTTGTTAAGTTTTCCTGCGAAAGAAACTCATTTCTTTAATTTTCATCATAGCCTTAATATCCCCTTGTCAGAGGTCTTCATGTACTGTAGGCTCAGCAGCTACAGTCACTGAACGGTTAACACATTTGAGCTCCTGTGATTACTGTTTTATCACCAAAATCAAAATATGCACTTTTTCAGAACCTTCTTTCATTCACATGTTCCGACAAGGCTTCCACAAGTGGCTTGGCCCTGGGTGATGTTTATAGTATTACTGTGTACCTTAGTGTATCTTGTTTTCACTTAAATATTGTTTTTCAAGGGGACTGCAGAAAAAACTCACTGCATGAAAACACAAGTGAGAGACGCACAAGAAAACTGAATGGAATGCGAAACTGATAAGCAAACACTTGTTTTATGCAACATCCCTCCACCTCCTTTCTTACTCTACATTATTAGGTCTTGCATATATTAATGTTGTGCACACATTTAATCTCAGACCGAGGTCCATATATGTATAAAGCAAGACTTATCTCTGTCAGAAACATGGGTCTTTCCTATCCTTAACCCCCAAATCCAGACATACACTGTATTCTAATAAATTAGTTTTACCTATTTATTTTGTCTTGACTGTTCCAGATGCAGTCATCACTGTAATGGAAAATACCAGTCAAAAACCACAAAGCACATACCCCATTTACTTGTGAAATACTCATCTTCCTGAAGCTTTGTGTTTTACCTCAAGTACCTGTTCAATGGGTGTGTACATTTTTGTCAAGTTGTGAGGTCATGTGTGAAAAATGTATTGAAAAACAGTCATGCCGTAACGTATCAAAACCTGTTTTTTACGTAATGATCGAGATATTTTAAAAATCAGTGCCATCTCAACAAACGCACAATGAACGTTCCTCTCGGCTCTTGTTTGTTTTTGTTCCTCCTCTCAAACTGTCTCTGAGGTGAAAGGGAGAGACTTTGAAACTAAAGTTGGCAACATTCCTTGGCAGTGACACACACACAAACAGAAGTATCACCTTATTGCTCACTTTGCGAACACATTAAAAAGCACAGAGCTGAACCAGATGTTCAAGTTCTGATCTGTAAGCAGATAGCACATATAGAGTGTAACCATATATCACCTGAAGAGACTCTTTTTCCTAAAGTTATTTTTCTGTTTGTTTTAGTTCCTGCTGGTCTGTGCGCTTCTTCTCACATATATTGTATGTTTTTCACTCCAACAATGGATATAGAATGTTGAGTGTGTTGAGTTAATGTGGCTATAACTGCAAATAGTAAACGCCAAACTTTGTTGATGATGTAAAATCTCTGATACAGATTTTTTTTTTCCCTTAAATAAGCTTCCCAACATTGTGTATACATTTTACAAATGTAATTTCAAAAGATATAGTTATCAGCAATAGACCTAAAAACACTCATGTCCTATTTCTTACTGTGAACAAGTTCCACACTCGTCGGAAGCAGCAGTCCCGTGGGTGTGGAGATTCCTCCGTGTTCCAGAGGTGTCTCAGACAACGTGTTGCCTCACCTGGTCCTGTGTTTACCTCAGATGGTAGGATTAGGGAGCAGCCATGTGGAAGATATGACTCTAATCCACTGTGCCTTTACTTGGCATTCAGACACAGTCCTCTGCAACACTTCCGCTCGTCTAAAGGTAGAGCGACACCCTAAAGGAATGCGAGAAATATCAAGCACAGTTTGGTGAGGGAGGGTCGCAGGTGGACTGTTTGTGGATGACTGTGAAGGAGTGCGATGATACGGTCTCACAGTGATTCTCAAACAGTCATCAACCAGTTGATAGATTGAACTGCGCAAGCCACATCATCATATATGATCCATAGAAGGGATTACTGTATGTGAGCTCCAGATCTGTGCTTGGTCTCTGCCAAACATACTCCCATGTTCCTTTTTTCATTTTACAATTCAATGAATATAGATGTATGTTTTCATTTCATTTTCTTTAGCAGTTGTGCAAGTTGTGTGCAGAATGACTTATCTTGCAGGGACTATGTTACTGTGAGTATGCTGTGTTTGTAGGATCTAATGTTGTTTTTGTATTATGTCAAATACATCAGATTTTTTTTTTCTTTGGTAATTTTTTGTTAAATGTACCTTTTTCTTTGTTGTGAAAGTTATTGAAGACTCGAAACTTGCAACAAAAAAAAGAAGTTAGATATAGGTGCAGGATTCTTGGCGCTTACCTCAACATTTTATATAAGTAAATGAGAAAATGAACTTGGAGGTTTATAGTATTTTATAGTATTTTCTGTCTGGTCGCCTGCCAACGTGTCTCTTTGATCTTTGAAAGTTAAAAGTTCTCAGATTTCAAATAAAGTTTTTTTTAATTTTCTTAATGTTGAGAGAAGGCAGTGAGTAAAATCTTGCTAATAAAATAGTGAGATATTTCATAACTCAATTAGTGTATAATAAAGACAAATCTCAAGAGGCCAAACTACTGACCTGTGATAGTTTAGTTTGATAAGAGATAAAGTTCCACACAAGGCAAGGGCATGGTCAAATCTATAAATTATTATGCATATCATTTACATTGTCCTTATTTGCTGTGCTGGGAGTTTACAGCTTCATTTAGTGTGTTTTTGGTCAGAGGACTTGGCCTTGATGTGGTAACCACATCACCACCTCCATCACAAAAGGGGGGGAAGCAAAACTCTTATTTATCCATTGTGCTGATAATTAAGCCGCTCTCATTAGTGACATAATTGGAAATGTAATTAGCAATAGTAATAATTATTGCGTTTAATACCTTTTCTCCTTAGTTATCAGGCTCATTCAAACTGGTAATTAGCAGTCAGAAGAATTCATACTTTTGTCCTAATTCATTTTGGTCAACAATTATTTCTCTGGTATTTTGCATCAATAAACCATTACCACATTCATTCAGATTTTTCAGTAAACATATAAACACTGTGCTCGCCCACTTTTTAAAACAGGAAAACTTGTACTGCTCTATCTTCTTTCTTTTTCTTTTTTTCTTTTTTTTACTCTATCTAGGGGTCTAGGAAGACTCTAAAGGAAATGTTTTCTTGATTTTGAGAAAAACTAAATCTTGATGATAGCAACTTTATATAACAATTCCCGACTTCTTTTCCCTCTGCTTTTGCCAGCGGCAGCCAGAATGTGAGATTCTCCTTTGGTCAACCTGGATGAAAGACAGTGTCAGGATGCTTTGCCCCTGTCTCAACTTGACCCTCTACATCAATCTGCTTGCACAGAGAAGCTGCATTTTCTCTGAAAATGATGTTCTCACATCAAGAGTTTCGTTGTAAAAGTGACATTACCAACATTCATATGCACACAGTACATTTAAACTTAATAACTGTAACTCTGCATGAAAGTACAGAGGTTTTTTGTGAGTCGGAGATTTGTGTGACTTTGTGTGACTTACTTTGAAGATTCATACACTTACATCCATCCGAACTGTTATTGGTCAAATCGGCAATGGCATCTATGGTGCAATCTGGCCAAATCCTTGGTGCTTTAAATCTCTTATTTCAAAGAAACTGCATGTGATGGTAAACAGCTGTTTTATGTTTATCTACAGAAATCAGATGGCAGTAGAGTGAGCATCGGCCAGAGGCGATAACTCCTCAGCGGATTCAGCTTCAGCACAGATCGTTCAACAGGAAAAGTGAGTCTTCTAAAACTTATATTTGAGAAGCACCTTATTGTACATGCTAAACAAATATTTGCTATATTAATTTAAAAACAATTGCGTTCAATAACTAAGGCGGTAATGACATATATAGTGAAGCTGGATTCGTTTTCCATCATTGAGAGATCAAAGTTAAGTGATTTGTAAGACAGTTGTGTGAAACAGGATTTCACAGTTATTATATTTTTCTTTTTCTGTCATTGGAAAACAAATTATTGGATCGCTGACTTTACTTTAAGAAAACACAAATTGTGGCCTGTAAATGTTCAGTATTGATGTCTGTGCTCCATGTTGAAGTTGCACCTCTGTTTCATGGAACAACTTAATTGTCTCAAACATGCACGCAAGCAGCACGCACGAGTCATGATACCCCAAGGCCTAGATTAATTAAGCTATGAAAACCCATGAGCAGAGAGCATTCAGCAGGTGCCTGTTTGCCATGGTATGGGACTTGTTTTTGGCAGTGGTGCAGTGGCTCATTATAAATCTATAATTAAGTTACAATTTTATTTGCTTTTTTTTAACATACTGTCATAGGGGATCAACATGGCTTAAACTCTGATTCTGTTAAGTGCACTCTTGGCTATATTGCTATTGTATCGTCTATTCTTCCCCAGGAATTATACTTTGACAAATATTTGAAAGGGAGGCTGAGAGTGATACTGTGCGTGTCACTCACTGGTTGTTATCCTGTTGCCTCCTACAGGTGTTCTTGTTTTCAACTTCCTGTTGAGGCAGAGCTCGGGATTCTTAAAATCTCTTGATTTGTTCTTAATCCAAAACAAGCTGATTTGCACCCTCCCCACTTCTCCCACCCTCCGTATTGCAGCACAAAAACAAACATTGCGCCCTCCTGCTGGCTGAAGGGATGGTCCTCAGAACCCCCACGGTTCAGCTCATCCCGTGTCGGGGCTTGTTGGCAACGCTAAGTGAATGCAATGAAGCGGCTCTCTCAGGGCAACGTCTGTTATTTTGAGTCACCTGCCAGCAAAGAGGGAGGGTGAGAGGCGCAGCAGGGGCCTGAAGGAGGGATGAGCCGGGCTGTGGGAGAGAATCCCTCCGCATACAGGGTGGTCGGGCTGAATGAGAGTCACCATCGCAGTGGTTACGTCTGCCAAGATCTCACAATGTGGCCTGGTGAGGAGCAGACTGGGCAGGAAATTGAGGTTAACAACATTGTTACATGTTAAAACAGGGCTCGGCTGTAAGCGTAGGATGTGGATTGTTGAAACCGTATGTAGTCAGGCATGATATTTAGTAATAAAATCTGTCAAAAAATTAAATTAAATCATCTTATCTTTTGTTCTTTGTAGATACAGTATTTTAAGTACCCCACAGATCAAAAAGACATTACAGTTATAATCAAGTTGCGCTGTGAAAAACTGTTCAGGTTATGTTGATTTTATGCTTTTAAGATCTTAGGCTTACTTAATTCTGACTAATTACCGTTTTTATGAAACAATCTGCATTTCTTAAAACTCATCAAACTGCTCTAAAGAAATGCTTCAAGTGCTGTTATCTGGGTAGAGCACTAAAGGATTGTTTCTTTTTTGTTTTTACAGTAGAGTTAAATCAGAATTTAACAAAACATCCCCAAACTGTCTTCAAGTGGAGCAACTAGTCAGCAGTTGTCAATATTATGATTGTTTTCACAGGTGCTAATTGCACATTACAGTGCAGGTCTTAGCACCGGTTTTCACAGCTCAGACCTTACGAGTGAATCTCGCCGCTTTCCTTTACTCTTTCCCCCACTGTGCTTTGCCCAGGGGAGAGACGCCTTCTACGTGTTGTAATAAGGGTAGCTGATATAATGAAGGTCATTGTAATCAGAGCTAATGTGCCAAGGAGTCAAGACACTGTAGCTTTATTTGCCAGTAAGGCCCGGCATTTGGTACCCATGGGGATCAGGCTGATAGTGTTATCTTTGCTAACCTGACTCTAATACAGGCCTTGCTCTGCTGTTTATGTCAGTGTCGGAGCTGAACTTTTCCCAGTGATCTCCTCCATGTGTGGATGGGCATGGATGGGGCTCCACTCCGCTCCATCCTGGTTAAATCCCATCCCTAGGTGTTTGGCTTCTCTCAGTTCACATACCGTATTTAGAGAGCAGCGCTGCCTCTCTCTGACTGTCTGACTCAGAAAACAGACTGGGCTTGCATAGGCTTCAATTGAATGTACTTGACATAGAAACATTACATTGGTGTCTGCTGAGGACTGGCTCGTAAGAGATGACCTCTAAATCTAATCCTGTCCCTCAGGATATGCAAATGTCCTCCGCTCAAATTTGATTTGTTTTTGTCAGTTCAGGACACAGCAGTTTGTTTACAACTGTTATCCAACACAGTGTAAAAAATGGGCGGTTCACATACACAGTTCTACTTTAATAAGACTTTTTTACAACCTTGCTCACCTGACTTTTTTTGATATTAGACTTGTACACATTTCTCTTAAGCTTTGGCATTTAAATCATTTTTTTCTCAGCTCATTATTATGTGTGGCAGGAGGATATATAAAGTCGGGCTCATTTGTCAAACTCAATAATTTACTGTAATTACTCTATTGAGATTATTTGCTAAATTGGTTAATAGAATCATGAAAAACATGTCAGGACGTCCATTCTGCATCTGCAGTTTCACAGATGTCATGGTCATAATTTTTCAGTCATGAGAATTTTACATCAAACGTCTGATAACCCATGTGTGACTGGATATTTATCAGGATCCATAAAATCAGAAACAAAACCATCTCTAGTGGGGATCCATGGCAGAACTTGAAGGTTGATTATCATTTCTCTTATTTTTTTTTTTTACACTTGCCTTTTTAACATGCCGCTCTCTGTAAGAAACATCAAAGGCCTTTTTTTTCCTATTCATCTCAGCACATCCAGGAAAAAAAGGCTACCCATATCTAACCCCATGCAAGTCCCCTGGTCCCATCATTCAAACTTCTTTGTGGCTTCCTAGAGGACCACGGTGAAATGATCTCTTTTGTTTCGCATCATTAGTTCCATCTGTTGTGCGAGCAGGCCTGTCTGTTCCGGAGCATGGCAACGTGATGGTCGCCAGGGGCGATTGGAGACGCTACCGTCCCGGTGGCTTGTGGCTCGACCTCCGCCACCACCATTGCCTCGTCCATGATCCCCCTGACACTCTCGCACTCGCTTGACTGTTTTTACTTATTTATTCATACATCTGGGGAAAATAGATGCACACGTGCACTTCATATGCATGAAAGATGGTTAATTCAGTTGCTTTTTGAAGATGAGGATTTACAGGATGGTGTTATTTCTGTCTGTGTACACATCACTGTTACTCTGCAGCTTATAAAGTTGATGGCGAGAAAAACACAAGCAATTTTTAATCTTTTTCAATCAAATCACCCAATTTGTCGGTTTCCGGTTGTACGTCCACTTTGCTGAAAACAGGCTTTAATAGGTCAGATTTGTGTACTTATTTCCTATCAGTTGGGAGTAAATGATGCGCCAAACAGATGTAGCATTTTCTCTCAACAAGGAAATATTTTATTCATGATTTACATGAATGATAAATCTTCAGAAAGTCTTAGCGCTGATGGGCATACACAATTTAACATCTGTCTTCCTCAGAATAATTAATCACATACCAGAACACTTGGGACTCAGTGTTGGATTTTTCCTCTTACTTTGCTTGATCTAATTACTTCTTTAAAAGCAAAGCATTCTCCAAAGAAGACTCGGATGATAAACATAGCAGCCGCACGCTCCGTTAAAGAACAATCTTGAAGGAAAATCTTGTTGTTGTAAAGATTTCCTTTTAGCCTTATCACTGTGAAACCATGCAAACCCCACCATACCTAAGAGAGGGAATGTGGCCTTACGTTCTAATTATAATTCGTAATTCCCAAATGAATATTTCCATAATGTCTCCTGAGTGAATTGCTCTGGCCTTATCACCGTAGTGTGAATGTACAGCACAAGGGCATCTGTGTGCATGTCAATGCGGAGATCACCAGATCATTTTCATTGGAGATGGAGCCATCAAAGGTCATAGCCATCCAAATGACCTAACCTTGCAATGTAACACCTGGGTGTAAAAGTGGACTCATCCTATCTACTGGGATGGGTGTAATGTACCTCTAATGTATAAAGTGCGGAAATAAAATAAGAGTTATAGGTTGGTGGAAGAGGTTCAGTGTGGGCTGGAGAATACTGTAACTCTATAGGGTGAAATAGCTGTGTTGGTATCACCCGAGGTGACAGACTATTGCCAAAGTGCTGTATTTGTTGGAGCCATTATGAAATAGAGTCTGTAAAAAAGGGCAATATTCAGTTTGAATTGATTCCCGGAAAACACCAGAAGTGAATATGCTTTCATTTTGATAGTATTACGCTGGGCAAAATGTGTTGTGTCAGTTTCACCTCACCATTACTTTGCTCCATTAAGGCAAAACTGACTAATTTTATTTTTGCCCAGTCTATTTTCTGTGATAAAATGAAAATCTGAGAGCTTTATTAAGTCTGAGTGACACCTAAAGCTGAGAGCCAACAGGAAAATAAGTCATGTGGGATCTAGTTTCAGTTCATTTTTGCTCAATTCCCATCTCCTGATCAAATACTGCACTTTCCAGGAGGGCCCTAATGGGAGTGTCAAGTTCACAAAGGCCCTCTCTCTTCCTCTCACTCCATTACCTGATAACTGCACCGCTTTTGGCACTTATTTGCACAGTGCAGTTAAGCTACAGTAGGCTTGTGCTGCACATATTTGTAGCAGGTTGTAATTGAAGCTACATTGAAGCCATTTTATTAATTTCTGCAAATCTTCCCTGCATATGTTTCCAAGTTGCTGTGGGCACTAGCCCATCTCATTTTCTTTCTTATTTCAACTACTGTTTTTAGTGAAGCTTTTGAATGCTGCTTCTCTTTAAGCCAAGCAAACAAGACCACTGATTTCTTGGGTTTAGGGCCTTTCAAACAACCTTTCAATAAAACAAGCTCAACTGTGAGACATACAGGATCTCTCATGCTGGGCAGCCCCGCTGGAAATACCCTCCCTCCTGTTTCAAAGCCATCAGCTTTTGGTTCCCCCAGGAGACCCAGCATTATCCTGCAGGGTTTATTTAAACTTGTTGGGAAGGTCTTGCCTTTTTTCGTACAGTAGGTTATTTGACATTTGGGAGACCCTCACCCCATATGAAAGTGATTTTATCTGGCTTATTGATACAAATATAGCGACTATAGGTGCCAGTTTGGTGTGACAGGTAACTGGTGACAGCTGGCGAGCTGCTGGGCAGGCCACACCAGCAGCTCGACAGTCAGTGGCGTAAGTGTACGATGATGGATGCTGAGATGTCTGGAAGGCCTGCTGTGTTTGCTAGACTTTTAGCACTCTGTGATTGTCAGTGACCTCAAAGGTGAGAGAAGCGGTGAGAGGGGGAAGGAGGAAGAAAAACAAATGAGTCAAGATGGCAAATGCATCATTTACAGCTTGATACTGGAGTCGCTGATTTGTTTTTATTGGCATTTTCTCTTTTATCTCCCATATCTATCCACGGTAAAAGATTTGCCACTTAAATAAATGCCATTTGACCGTTTCTAGCCTCAGTGTCACATATTTACATGTGGTACTTTCATTACTTTGTGTGGATAGTATATCTGTATTGCTGCTAAATTGTTTCACTCTATAGAGAGATGCATTACTGGATGCCAGAACTTGCAGTGCATCCTTTTTGTAATCACTCCTCCTTAACTGCCTCTTAAACCATCCAACTGGTCAGTCTGAGTGTGTTACTTTTTTGTACCATCTTGGGAGGACATCTATGCTTTGGCTGAGACATTATTGGACCATTAAACTGCAGCCCCTCCCACTCTCAAGCACTTTCACGTCTGTATAAATGCATCGGAATCACTTCCAGAGGGGGGGTGGTGCAAAAAGACCACTGGAAAGGCTACTTATTCTCTTAATGATGTCTCGTCCTTTTAAAAGTCGTCATCTTCATTCACAAATGGATGAGAACGGCACTGGAGCACCTCAGGGACTGAGGTCATCCCAACCTTCTTATTCCAGCACAGGAAGTTACTTCAATTGAATTGAGGCAGGATGGTTTGTGTTAAAAGTTGCTTTTGTTGATGGGACAGTGGGAGTGCAGTGTCACACAGCACATAGTAATAATGGGTGGTGGTAGTGGGTGGGGGGTTAAGGCCCATAGTAACTGTAGGCTACTCTCTGTAAACATGATTTACGTTTTTGTTAAGTTTTATATTTAAAATGTTGATGCTGTTCGAGTGTTTGAATTTCAACACGCAATGTGAAAGAAGAGAAAGTCATGAGATTAGACTAGGGCTGGGCGGTGTGACCTAAAATTCATATCACAGTATAAATCGAATCCCTTCACGGTAACGGTATATATCGCGGTATAAATTTAAGTGTAAAAATTATAATGGACGTGTTTCTGAATTGGTTTTGTAGTCCCTTAGCAAAGCTAAATTGATTAAATAAAAAAAAGAAGCAATAATGTAATTTTTAGAGCATTTACTGTGCAGAAAGCAGATCTCAAACCTCAAAATTAAAACCAGCACTTTATGGTGCAAATAGTGCAAACAAACACAAATAACAATGCCATAAATGGTAAAATAAATTGCTAGTGTTACCTTTGTTTGCTGTCACTGTCACTCCGCACATCTTGCTAATTATCTTTTTCTACTCAACATCCGACACAAACAGACACATTGTGAGTGAGATGTGAGATCGTTTTGGAGTCTCCAGTTGCTGTGGATATGGTACGTCTTCTCTCTACGAGGTACATAAAGTTGCGGACTTTACTTTCACTTTCGTCAACTTACCAACTGTAGCTTTACAGCCGAACGAGTCCAAATCACGGAGTAGCACTGTTTTTTTTAACAAGCTCTCCTGCTCCTCTGTCTCTGAGGCAGGTGCGATGACGTCATCGACGATAGGATGGTAGAGCCAAATCTCTACCGTCCGTGGGCCAAATTTTCTACCGTCTACCGCAAATACAGCGTATACAGCGTATACCGTGCATACCGCGCAGCCCTAGATTAGACAAATAGATCATCTGTCCATTAGCAAGCTACGGCATTAAACTATCAACACCCATTAATTGTGGTTAGTGTCATGGCTGCGCCAGTGAATTGGTGAAACTGAAAAATTATAACAAACAGTTTTGATTATTAGAACAAACAGAATTTATTAAATTGAGATTTGGACTGCTGACAGCTTTTTTTTTCCCTTAAAAAGCTCATTATTATGTAAGACACATTTTTGTTCCCGGCAACTGTAGAAGCACTTCATATGTAGAATACTATACTATGCCTCTATTATTAATTAATTCATTAATTTATATGTAAGCTAAGAACAGTTAGGCAATAACAGTCTTGTTAATGACCATATGTTTCCCCCAACCAAGACGTAAGGAATACCAAATGACTATTCCGTCACCTTTTGTAAACGACACATTTCCTGTCGTCTAACTCAGACTTACAGTACACAAAAACTTTGTCCTATTGATCAAATCAGCATCAACGATCTGAAAAGGTGAAAGTCTGAAAGCATTGCAAGATTTTTAATGTTATCAATCAGGAGAGAGTCACTTAACACTGACGTGACATAGAAAAAAGAAAAAATGAGTGGACTTTTCCCTATCAGCGTGATGCAGGTGAAAGGATCCTGTGATTTTTGGAAGTAAATGAGGAGTAGTACTGACACTGTGGTACAAAATATCGCTATACGTTTTACAATTTAACTCAATTATTTCTGTCTTTCAATCCCAGCACCTTTGGGCTGCCTACAAGCACACATCAAGCGAGTGAGGTGTAGTCAGTGATATACATGACACGTGTCTCTAAGGACCCTTTGATTTGTATAATATCCTTCAGACAAGGTCATAGCAGTGTCTTCGTCTTTGAAGATAGAGGAAAGAGAACATGTTCCCCCTTCATTGTGCCTGTGGAATAGAACAAACGTGAGATCACGGTGTCGAGGGGCTTCCACTCTTCAAAGTTGATATGAATCAGACATGAAACGATTTAGATAAAGTGATAGTTATCTTGATTCCTGGCGCCGTCCGTTGAATAGACAGAATAACGCGCGGGGAAGCTGAATAGCTGCGTTTTAGTGTGAAATCCTAGGGAAACGTATCCATCTGGTGTATGAATAATTTAGGCTGCTCAAGTTGGTTCCTGTTGCTGTTGTGTTTGCGCTCAGCTTTCTCTCCCGACTCAGCACCCCCACCGCCCGCCCTGCCTCCTTGACATCACTCCTGAGGCTTGTTTGTGATGCTTAAAGGGAAGTTGGGCCACATGAGGAATCGTGGGGAGGAGAGACTCACTTTCCCTCTCTGCTGTGCTTTCTTTCTGTCTTTTCTAGACCTACAGTACACAAAACTCAGATAAACAGTTTAACACCAACTGAGACACATATTCTATCACTCACTCACACACACACACACACACACACACACACACACACACACACACACACACACACACACACACACACACTTTCTGGCACACTGCACATGGAGACACTGTATGTGCTCTGCTCTAAACATACAGTACACCTTGCAACCTTTGAAGTTTGAAAGCTTGGATTTCAATAATTAAAATCTGATCATTAGTGTGCACTGAACATTGTGTTAATAAGACTGGGTGTGACCGGTAATAGATTTTTACGCAGCACTCATAAATGCATTATGCAGCACTTAACAGAGATGCATCAGAGTTGGCGAAAGTTCTTCTTATATTGAACATAAGTGTAGAGAATTTAAAATGGATTGAAATACAAAATTACTCGAAATCCCCCCCCCCCCCCCCTCATGCAAACACACACATGCAGACCTACACATACACACAAACATAGAATGATCTACAATATATCTCTCATTATTCCAGCTACATGCATTCACTGTAAACACACAGTTACAAACAAAATTTGCACATGTGGCTGCGAGAAAACATGTTCATGACAAAAGAATGTAAAAGTGTTTGTGGACACAAACAAGACACACAAACATGTAAATCCACTAGTGTACCAGGCCAGCTATACTTGCACTGCATTGATTAATTTATTGTAAAAATTCATACATGCTCAGGTTGTGAGTTGTGTCCTCTGGTGTAATCCAGTCCCTGTCTTTAAAGGAACCCATGCAGGAAAGGAGGAGGGAAAGATGGAGACAGAGAGAGAGAGAGAGAGAGAGGAGGGAGACGGAGGGAAGGAGGGAGGGAGGGAGGGAGGGAGGGGGATGTGACAGGCCCTTGGAATCTCAACCTCTCTCTCCTGGCGCCCGCACTAATCAACCCCTGTAATTTATGCAGAAAATATGATTTATATTTAATTTCACTACACTTGCATTGTTAATTTGAGATGTAATTAACGCGTCGCCACGGCAACTAATTTCTCAATGCCGTAAATTATCACCGCCTTTTCATCAAAATTCAGTTACTTTGGCTCCTGTGTGCACTGTTGTGATGCAATTAGGTTACCAGGGCAACCCCAAAGTGTTAATTTTCTTTTGTTATATTGCAGCGAGGCAGAAGTTTTTATACCACAAGTCATATTCACTTTTTTTTGTTAACAAAGAACTTGGATTGACTTTTTTTCTTTTTCTTATTTGAGTTAAAAAAAAAGAAAAAAAAGGGGAGCAGTGGTGTTAAACGGTGCCTGTGGAACATGTTGCTCATGAACACAAGTATACAACGCTACATGCTGCTCTCCCCAACACTTGTTATACTGTTGTGAAGTGAACTGATTTATTGCTGAGAATTCTCCGCTATTGCAAGTAAAGGTGTTTCAAAGTTGTCCTTTGGGAAAGGGCATATTTGTCA
Organism: Trachurus japonicus; assembly: GCF_045865225.1. Taxonomy (NCBI): domain Eukaryota; kingdom Metazoa; phylum Chordata; class Actinopteri; order Carangiformes; family Carangidae; genus Trachurus; species Trachurus japonicus. The sequence continues at coordinate 17,703,749 of NC_140913.1, read as the reverse complement.
AAGGGAATCTATATAAATGAGAAATGTGTTCATTGTTCAAATTTAAGAGAGCTGCGTCTCTCTCCCTCCAGCAGCCCCCCCCCCCCCCTTCCCCTTCGTCTCCCTCATTCTGTCTCATACATACAAACACACTTGCACACACGCACACACACACACACACCACAGCACATTTTCAGTACTCTCACTCTTTTTATTCCCCCAACAGTGGCTGTGAAATGACTCGATATTTTAATCAACTGTATCTAATTTGCACTCCAGCAGAAGATAGGGCCACATGTGTGCTGTTGTTGCCCTGCCTGGCACTGAGTATGCCCACCGGATGGCTCTGAGCCGCCCTGGATTGCCACGCTTGCCAGTCTCTGTGGCCCACTCGGCCCGTCCGTCTCCATTCCATCCCCCCTTAGCTGGTCTTCAGTGGAAATATCAGGTCATTGGCTGCTAAGCTCTGGTTAACTGCAAAGGTAATTAAATTTGTAAGCAGGCTTTTTGAATCTTTTTAGCCTCTTCGGTAATACCGGCAGGGATTACAGCGTTTTTGAAGCACAGCTCTATTTTGACGCCCAAGCAGAAAGGGGCCAAGTCCCAGTGACCAGAGACGGTTCTCAACAGGCAGACAGATCCAGAGCTGTGACGTCTTCTTCACTGTGGCGATACATGGTTAGTTATGCAGGGAAATTGTTGGACAAAGATCATCATCACCAGATATTAATAGATACCCGGTGACTACAGTATATCAAAACTGGTCATCGAACATGTGGCCACTACCTTTAGATTTTTATCAGTGATGTCATGGCACTGATTTACTTCATTTGTGGTGTGGGAGAGACAGTGGCGTGAAGAATGCTTTTTTCATATCACAATATTGTCCCTGCAGATTTTAAACAACAGTTTGACATTATTTGCAAAGACAGCACAATATACTGTAAGAGCATTCAGTGTACTCCCTCTGTAGAGGAGGACTGTTGGGAGAACCTCAGCAGAGGCACATATTCTTCTAACGACTCACTTTGGGCTATTTTAAAGCATTAGCAATATTAGTTCCTGTGTAGGTTACAAGAGCGTTTTTTGATTGTAATTGGAATCTCCAGAGCTTTGATCCCACCCTGTCTGATCTTTTAACCATATATTAAATCCACCTGAGTCTGAAACAAGTATGCGCCTGTCCTAGTCATCAGACCCATGGTAAACACCAGGACTTATGAGGAAACTCCTGAAATCTAAAATGTATTTCATCATCTCTATAACAATAATGTGCAGCATTTTCTGCCTATAATTGTGGGACTGTATTTGATGAAACTCACAGCAGCACTGTGTAATTTTGAGGCAAAGTTAGCAGCTTTAATGTCTTTCTTAGACAGAAAGAAACTACAAAGTAATTTGTCCACTGATGTCAAACTTTATTTGGATAACAATTAGAAGTCACGGTGAGACTGAGCTGTCTAATCAAAAGCAGTGTAATGGGACATCTTACCTGCCTGGTATGTCTGGCAAGTTGTGCTTGATTAAAACAACAGAGTTGAAATACTCTCGCTATTGTCCTGGTGGATGAAATGGACGAGTGTAAGTAAAGGTCATCAAGGAAGTTTTTATGTAACTCGCTCTGTAAAAACACTAAGTTGATTAGACTTGTTTATTTATTCAGGTCCAAAAGAGTATTTGCTTTTGTCGCATTTATTCCCATTTTACCAGCACAAGGGGCCTTGGAAGACGAGTTACCAAGGAACACAAAATTTTAATTAGTGTATTTTAATCATTCAGGCTTTTCAAGCTAATCCACAGACCCCTGAGAATTCCCAAGATGCAGCTCTGTGCTGCTTTACCATTTATTGTTGAGTCTATTATAATTACTGTTAGCAGGTGGGGGCAGGGAGACGTTTATTATGTTTTTCCATCTTTATTATAATTACTAGAAAAAAATGAAAGGATGCTGTTTCATTAAGTTTAGAGATGATGCCATTTTCCCCCTGTTTTTCCCCTCAATCTCCTTCCTGCCTTTGTTCCATGATGCTATTGTGCTGGCTTTCATTCCAGGGCTTTCATACGTTGCACAGCTTTATGAGAAAAAAAACAACAAAAAGAAACAGATCTCTTATTAAGAACAGAAGAGGGGAAAGATGGTCTTAAAGAACTTAATTTCTGAGACAGTTTTCCTCTTTCTTTTTTTTTTCTTTTTTTCAAATCCAAGCAGTGCTCTGAGAATGAAGTTGATGCATCCTCTGAAACACAATTGTTTAATAGAGTTGGACTGGGATCAGAACAGAAATGCAAAAAGTAGAATATGTTTGCCTCTCTTCCACACTCATCAGTAATGAAAGATAAGAGGACTGCAGTAAATCTTTAAGCCCCATGCTTTTGGTGCTCTGCAGGGATTTTAGCATCTTCTAGGAATATTTTATGTTTGTCTTTTTGTCTAAATACTTTTTTGCCACTCCCTCTTCCTCTTGAGTCCCAAATGTGAGGCACTTGTGTATCTAAAGGAATCAGGCAGCTGACGTTTTGAACTAAATAAACTGCTGTTTTCACCATTAGACAACTTTTTGTGTCTCTATTTGTGATATGTCTTAAAACCAGCCAGCCAAAGCGAGCCAACTTTGAGTGAAACTGTCTATTAAAGACAAGAGAGGCTGCATTTTAAACTGAATCTGTCTTTGTGCATGACAGAGAGAAAACATGTCAGCTGTTTCTTTGGCTGCCATATGGGTTGACTAGTTGATTGGAACTTGTTGTATGGTTATGTTGGAGTCAACTACATCCCATAAAACTTAACGCTTGCCATCATTTCAATGTCTATCAAGGGCACCATTTTGCCAATGGATCTCATCAATTTCCCTAAGTGAGCAGATCTGAGGCTGTCACTCGGCTAGAAAGCAGTACAGTAAAGGACTTTATTCCAGAATGATGTCATTAGACTGCCAGTCATGTGAATTTAATATTAAGCCCAGGCTTTTGTGCATAAACACCTGAAGGATAAAATTCATTTGAAAAGAGATTTAGCATTTTTCTGTCACAGATAAAACAGCGTGTGGAAGCTGCAGGTTTTAACGGGTCTTGAGATAACTCAACACATACCTTTGCAAACCCTTATAAAAGCAGAGTTGAAACACTATTTCAGTTATTTATTTATCACCCTGCAGCAATTATGTATAATTTCTGTACTATTGCCACAAGTCAAGACAAGACTACCTTTAATGTCAAGAGGGAAAGATTCACTTCTATGATTGAATTTATAGAGAAATTATAAAATTACTCTCTAAAAGAAGGCAGGACACTGTGTTTGCATGTTACATTTTGGGTCCTGTCTTACACCTGGGGCAAAATGGAGCGAAACATAAAACACAACAAGTGTCCCTGCTAGTTTCAGACATGTGACCATTGTTTAAATACAAAATAAAGTAGCACTTCTTCAGTCATCCATTTATCTATCCATTGGCATTTATCTGTGTAGTGTAGATTGGGGATGGAGCAAATTCCAGTTGACACAGGTCAAGGGAGGGGTTCACTGGACAGGTCAGGTCTAAAGTAAGTGGTGCAATATTTCATTTCAATTTGTCAATTGTGAGATTTATTCACACTTCTCATCAAATATTTTTAACGTGATTTGTGTTGTTACTTCACTGTAGAGCTGAGCAGCACGTTGATCCAGTCTGCCCATCTTTAACGCTCAGAGTCCAAAGAGCCACTGTGTGTGTCATGACTGGACTCACTGGTCAGTCACAATCTGTAGGCTAATCAATGGACTGCAAATAGCATCTAACTTGGTGTGAAACACAGCACCATTGTAAAAAGCTTGTTTCTCAATAGACATGCTTCTGACCATGGCCTGTCTTAAAAATAGCACCAGATCTGAGGACTTGAACAGAAAGTTTCACACCTGTTGCACCAGCTTCAGTTTAACAAAACAACATATTATGTTGGGTTTTCCTTCAATTTATAATACCTGGGAGTGACATTGCATTAAGTAGCCTAATGTAATTGTAAAATCTTGTCACCATGAACATCCATTCTCTCTCTCTCTCCAAGGCCTATAGTAGTAGATAAGCTGTCTTTCATATTTGCCTCCTCAAAGCATGAGTTTATGTTACCCAAAGGGGCATATGCATACTGTTTGTACTGCAAATCCCCATAGCATGAGCACGATAGTAAGCTCTACTTGTTGCTTTCATCAGCAACAGCTGTTGCTTTTATTACTGTATGTGGTATCTGGGTATTTCTGCTGGTTGTTAGCCATTATCCAGTTGCATAGCTGAGATGCTAGCTTTCTGAGAGTTGTTAGTCAATAGGCAGCAGCTAGACAATGCCTTTTTTGACAACATGTAGGAAAATGTGAAGTAATCTATAATATCCTATCAGCATATGTACCTCGTTTGGGTTTCTGATGCTGGGAACTCACTTCCTGCGTCACATATGCATGGCGGCTGTGTCGCTGAACCTTAGTCCACAGCTTGTGTGTGAGTTTGTGTTTAAACTGACTGTGTGTCTGTTATGTTGCAGCTCTGTCTCTACATACTGTAGAGTTTGTGGGCTGTTTGAATGTTGGATTTCTTTTCATTTAATAATAAATAAATTTCTGCTTATTTATGACAGAATGAAATGAAAAGCAAGACGCTGTCTCTTGTTTTCTGTATACAACATATATTGTACGTCTGCCCATCCTGGGTGCGGGATCCCTCCTCTGTTGCTCACCCTGAGGATTCTCCAAAATTTTCCCTGTTAAAAAGGTTTTCTTGGGAGTTTTTCCTCAGTCAGTGTGAGGGTCTTAGGGCAGAGGATGTTGTTATGATGCTATGTAAAGCCCTTTGAGACAAACTGTAAAAATGGGCTATACAAATAAAATTGCCTTGCCTCTTAAAATCATGCAATACAGCCACATGGCTTTAGGCCTGCCTCTCCGCTCTAACCCGATGGCAGCCTCCATGCACTCTCTATGCATCCAGTGTGTTCATAGCCTGAAACATGGCTCTGCTCTGTAGTGATCCATCTAACAATGCACTGACCAGACTACACTAGGCCACCACAGCAGGCCAGAATGATATAGGCAACTTTTGCAGCTATTGTAGGTTAATGTAGACCTGGCCCTCAGTCGAGCAGTCTATCATCCACTTACCACTTACCACATTTACCTTTAGGATTATTGTCAGTGAAAGTCACCCAATTACGCTGCCAAGCAAATCAGGTTTCATTCCTACTCATGAGAGTTCATACTGCAGTTGACTTTTAGCCCCCTTAACATTAGCCTGTTGGACTTGAAACCGTCATCTCTCTTTCCATTTCTGAAATTCTTCAAGCTTCACTGTGTACTTAGCACCACATCATTGCTCTATTCTGGGATGTTTTTGAGGGCAGAAAAGAGAGGAGAGTGCACAGTGATCTCAAGTGGATATTTTTCGTGTTTTCATGAAAAATTCCACATCCTCTCATGAGGTGGCTTTCAGGAAAAAAAGAGATATATTTCAGGACAGGTCCTTGGGAAAAATAATTAATAGACCTTTGAGGTGTGAAAGGCCATCCTAATGCAATTATAGAGTCTTTGTGAAGTGTCAGGATTTTGGAATTATAAAATCGCTCTGGATTGGCAGCAGTAATTATGGTGGGTGAAAGCGAAATTCTTTCATACCTTTGCTGATAGTCCATCAACTGCCTGGTCTCACCACTCTATTTAAGTCTTTTTTAGTTTCCTATGCCGGCACTGTGGGATTGGTAGTTTTGGAATGTCTGTCTTTAAACAAAAAATTATCAATTGATGTAGCGTTATAAAGAGGTACTTAACTCCCCATCTGGTAAACAGCTTGTTCATGTTACATTTGATATGCTCCAGAACTCACTTTTATGTTGTTATGGGTTTTGTTCTGTATAAACAGTATCTTTTATATTTATTCTTCTTTTGGGTCTCTGATGTATAGTTTGTAGAAAATCAGTAGATTTACTTGTTGATACATTTGTTGATTACGCAGGCAAAGAATTCACTTTTTGTTAAAGTTCACCGGGGGCATCTTAAGCTCTGTTGGCTAATTGTTTAGTCTTTGGTACAATAATCTTTACTAAATGTTAAACTAAAAACAAAATGGAGCTCCAGAGACAATACAATTCTATGTCTACATATGAGGAAAAAGTTGCATAAAGCCTGTTGTTGCTCTACAGGAAGCTGGATGAGGTCCAGCCCCCATTGATATCACTTGAGTCAATTTAAAAATGGAATAATAGTATTGAGTTGAGTTAGCCTTTGCTCAAGGCCGGAGACCTGGGGCTACATTAGCAACTGTTAGATTGAAGCAACTTCATCTCCAAGCAAACTGAGGTGTGTTAATGTAAGGTGGGATGATGTTGTGGTGTAGGTGTCAGGAATACATACACATGAAATAAACAAAAAGAAGGTATCTTTGGTACTACTGCATCAATTTTCAACACGAGTCAGACATTGGTGTATCAGTCGTTTTAGTTGCATCAATTAATGACCAGATTATGTTACACTACAGTATGTGCATACATAGAGGGGACAGAGAGGGGCTTGTCACAAAGGGACTGGAGGGATAAGACTATGTGGAAGAAAGGATTTGAGAGAAAATCAAAATTCATCCACAGCGAGGTTTGACATGTTCTTGTGTGAAGCTTTTTGATTTTTTGATAATGAGTCAAAATCCAGACCCTAAACCTCACCCCATAAAAAAGGTTTACACTCACACAGCAGGGTGAGACCACTGTATTATAAAAGCAACTGAAATATCATCAGAGAGTGCAAAATACGTATCAACAAACACCCTCTGTTTCTGAACTTCACTGAAGCACAAAAATCCATAATGGTTTCTTCATACAGTGTCTTATAAACCTGAAAATGAATGGAGTTTACACATTTCAAATAACTAAAATGTATAATCATTGAGAAATGTGTGTATGTGTAGAAGGACAGGGAAAAAAGTGGCTCAAAGACATCTTGACTTCCTTACTAACAGGCTGCTGTGAAAAGGTGGAGTCTAAGCGTATCAGAGGTCGTGATTAAGTTGCACAGCTCTATCCAGGTTCAAAAAGACAATAATATGAACATCACAACAGAGAATAAATGCTGTGTGGTACAGTAACAGGACACTTTTTATTGGTCATTTTCATGGCCTTGATAAGCTTGGTGGAATAATAATGAGTGCATCTGTTCTTTACACACAGACAGCCAGGTGATGTTTAGGTTTTTGTATAATAGTAGGGCAAGTGATTCCATTAGCATCCATGATGGGTCTCCTGGGGTTATTGAGGACACAAAGCCTGGTGGTTCTGCCCCCCCCACACTACCTCTTTTTTGTTGTTGAATGAGCTTGATGTCTGTTTCACCATGATGCAATACAGAGACTCTTTTCCCATTCTGAACCAAAGGTCCATGTGCTTAGTTTGAGTGAGGTGGGTTAGCCAGGCCTAATAAAAGTGGCATTAAACAATCAGACTTCTCCCCTCACACAGCACCCACGTCCACATCGTACAAATTACTGCTCAATATGGCTGCAATCATGCTCTTAACATGGAGCTGGTTTGGAGAGGAGCTTTTCTAATTATGGGCAGTCTGTAAAAGATTGTTGTTGTGATTACAGCACAGGCGCATGCCCCAGTGCACAACACGTACAAATGAGCAGGATGGTAGCCCAAAAACAATTCAGGTTACTGCTTGAATATTATAGAATGATTTTTCATAGACTTGAGAAAATGCAAACAGAGCTCAAAAAATATCTGTGAGATTTTCAAATGGTGTATTTTTAGGTTTAGTTTTGACTTGAAATTTCAATTGAAAAACTGAGAACACGAAAACACGCAGAGTCAATCTTCTTACTGTACTGTGCAAAACGTGGTAGTATAATTCTTTATCTGGGGTGCAGTGATTTAACTGGGATAATGTCTTGCTAGCAGTTATGTCAAGGAGAACATAGAGCCAAGATGAGGAGGTCCATGACAAAATTACACAGGGTTCAGCATCCAATCTGATAGTGACAATTTCAGACACATAAGAAATAAGGCATTGTGAGAAAGTCACTTTTCTGCCTCCATAGCCTTTCTATGGATCACTGTGTGTGTGCGTGCGTGTGTTTTTTCTGTCTGTGTTCCAGTTTTCTGTGCCCCGATCAAGAGGGGTTGAGTGAGTCTCCACTACAGCTTTACAAAAAAAGACTTTGGCTCCATCTCGCCTTAGAAAAACTCCTCATCCACCCAAACCGCCACACGTGCCCTTTTCCTGTCTCCGTTTATTACACAGCCATGATCCTCTTACGAAGGCTTCCTCTCCAGTGGAATACCATATGTTTCTAGTTAAGCCCAATTTCTTTTTCTCATCATTCAAGACAAGCATTTGCCAAGCCAAAAGCATTGAGAAAGCCTCACTTCTGCCATTCTTTTTTCTTATTTCCCCCTGACATGTCTCAGAATATTTCAAATTGCTGAGGTTTCAAATTAATTTACAGCCACAACAAAAGGCCTCATCGTCTTAATGGCATTGTAAGTAATTTTAAGTTAATTCAGTAACCTTTGAAATAGAGTTCAGGCAGCCACTAAATTGTGGTTGCTGTTGATGAACAGAGGTCACACAGAGGGTTCCAGCTTATTCATCAAAGGATTAGTGGGATATCATTTTGGAATCACTATTTTTCATCCAACGGTATTTGAAATGTGTCACAGATACTCTGTGGAGAACTTGAGAAAACTATTACCAATTGGTTTAGATTATTTTTATTGCTTCAAACTTCTTTATTTTTATTGCTTCAAACTTCTTTGTATTCACTTCTGTCATTTCTGAGCAGTATCTTTTGTGATCAGAATGAAGCAAAACTCTTTTCTGAAATTACCAAGGGTGTCTGTTTAAAAGCTTTCAGAGATACATTATTCAGATAATTCCAGTGCAGTGAGTGGTAAATTGAATTGCGAGTCAACCACAGTGTAACTAAAATGTTACAAATTTCCTCCAGCATGTGATACATTATTTTGTTTTGACAGGGAGAGGTCATCAATACAGGCAGGGGTGTTTACATTGTCATTAGTAAGTCACATCTGCATTACTCCAACAATGCTTTTTAACTTAAAACACCAGCCAGTTTACGTCAGTGTATTTTATCCCTTGCACTGCTTCACAACAAACAACAAGAAATCAGTGGTTTCCTTCATAATGTATTTAACAATATGAGAGTATAGCTGTGGTGTCACCTCCTTTTTAGTGTGAATTTCCCCCCCACATTAAATGTAAGCTGTTATAGGGCCCAAAGGAGCTCAGTAGTCTATTTTCCAATGATGTTGTCAGCCATGTGGCTTACACCCCTGAGAGGTGAAGGTAATCAGGCTTTTCATCTCCAGAGGAGGGGCAATGTCGAGGTCCTGGCTGACTCCATATTTTCCTCAGCCATCCCCACTGTGTCAGAGCAAAGCTTCAGTCTCTCTGCACTAAACCTTTTTCACTCGCATGGACCCAAATCTCTTGATGCACTTAAGTACGTGAAGATGTTCTTTTTTGATTTCCCTTTAAGTGCTGTATGTTAGGATGCATACCAGTAAGAGAGAATATGTTGAACCACTACCACCACAAAATTAATAACACGACCAAAGCTGATTTTAAAGGAAGTCCAAGGATGGGTGTTTGAAGTTTGTTTTTTAATAAAGGATCGTTTTCTTTTCTTTTTTGGGGGGATTATGATCTTAAACTACAGTAAATTGAAGGATTCTCTACATTCAGTTTGACTTGATGTGTCTCGGTGAGCAGTTCTCATCTCTCTTTTATAGTCTCATTATATCCTGGGCAAAGTATATAGGGATATATTTAAAAACTGTGAACATCACATAAGGGTAATCAGTTCCAGATGTAACAAACTATTTAGGGATGGAGGCTTTAGCTTTTATTATAAATCTTGTTCATGCGTTTGTTTATATTCCTGTAATTCTTGTGAATGAACAGGAATCAGTACACAGGCATCAAGATCAAAACCCAATTACTTGGAAAAAGATCAAAACCCTAAATTCCCTCATTAAGGAACAAATTTCCGATAAGGCTTTGAAATCACTTTTCTTCTGAGAGCACATGCATGTCTGCATTTCTTTTGTGTAGGTGTTGAAACAATTGCTCTCTTCCGTGCACCTCCCTAAAATAGCAGACGTACAGGGCTTGTAAGAAAATTAGTCAATTTAATTTCCTTGAGTAATGAAAATGTCATGCACCATTTAATAAAACTGCAAGAAAAAAGTCTGCGTTTCACACGTTGGAGATAGCTTGGCCCACATGGATTTGAAAGTTTGACAGTTGCCCCTTTTGATGTTTTCTCTGAGTTTTGTTTCTTTTTTTTCTTGATGTGATTTCAAATTAATCTCAACAGCTTGGATGTAAATATGAAAATGAGACTTGTTTGGTCTCCCCCTGACAACCCAGAGCACTGCTGGCTGAGGTAACCGATATCTCTTTCCCCTTTAAACTGCAAATTATTTTACGTTTATGAGTTTGTCTCATCTTCAAGGTCAAAAATGTAATTTTTGCTCTTTCAAAGGGTTATAACCTTAAAAGAGAACCTCCATCCTTGCTGATTAATGAGAGACTCTTGCATTTGATGTTTCAACGGTGACATTTTAAACTTTAAATATTTTATATGCATACCTATGAAAAAAATGAAGATATGCATTCATGTGGAATAAACGGTATTGCAGAGAAGAAAGGCTGGGCTGGGTATCATTTTAATAGAACAGTTAGAGTGCAATGGTTTTTCTTGGTGATTTTTATTTGAGGTTTTTATGTGTGCGCAAGCTGATTTAAAGGCACACTAAATCATTGGGGATGGGGAGTAGTGGATTATGCATTTAATCAAGGAGTAGGCCTTGGGAGAGTGGTTGGCCGAGTCACCAGGACATCAGTGAAGGGTTAGCTCTAACATGGGGCCTATCCTCTTTGTTCCTTGCCATAATGGTCCATTTTCACATCGTTTGTAAGGGAAAAATGATGGAGTATGTGCTGCTGTGTTCTCGCTGATCGCTGAAAATAGTGTGACGACTGTATACGTTTAATATAAAATACCTCTATCAGTAGGTGGCAGTCCTCAAAGTCAGCTGGGCATAATCAGCGTAAGCAAGCTCAGTAACGTTGTTGCTTTTAGCGCAAAGCTATTATTGTTTTTGATTTATTGTGCGATGTTGCAGCTTGTTCATTCACTTTAATGAAAGTGTGTATTCACGTTTGCTTTGACAATGAGTCACATCACAGACGAACAACATACAGTATACCCCTGAAAATGACATAAATGTTATTCTGCTGTTTGTATAGGCTGATGTGTTTGCACATGCACAGACAATATACAGTACAGTCTGTGCTTGAACTGCGCACAAATAGTCTACATGTAGACCATCATGCATAGGGGCAGATGGTGAAATACATGTCACATTATCTAACGGAAAGAAAAAAATCTGCTTAATTGAAGTATTATCTTTGCCAGTGCAAAGTATAAAAGCTACAGCTTGTTAAATGTATAAATCTGTTAGCATTGCAGTTTTAATGATTGATTATTATTCCTAGCCATTTTTACGTCAGAAAACCTTACGTCTGCTGGCTACACTTTCTTGCATGTGAAGACTTGCTTTTCTTTTTCTGCTACTTGTTTACTGTCATACTTAAAACAGTTTATTTTAATTTAAGTGGCGCTAGCTGTCATGTGTTAGCTCTTTAGGGTGTTAGCCGTTGATCAGTTGATATGCAAACAATGAAAAGTGTGTTTTTGAGTAATTGAGTAATTCATCAGTTTAATTAAATAACCTAAAAAAATATTATTTTTAGTTTCAGCGGTTTTGCAAGTTACTGATAGAACGACTGTAATTTGTTGAGGTAACAGTGAATATGATGATACGACCAAGATGCCACTTTTTCTTTTGTAGAGGTACTCTTTTAATTGCTGAAATCTAATTATGAAATTGGAAACAATCCAAATAGCATCAAATAGTTTACTATCAAAGAGACAAGATTTCAGTGTGTAATTTAAATTTTCTAATATTAAAATTTTCTTTTTGTACTTTTCTCTTGTCAAATTGACTATGGAAAGTGAATTGCATAGTTGAGTTTCCACAGATCTGCAGTGTTTGTCTTGGCTGTGTCCTCAGCCTTATCACAGCTCCCACAGTGTTCCCCATGAAATTGAAATACTCTGTCATTAGTTTTGTGTTTAGACATGGATTGGCTCATGACGTCATGCCAAACATTATATTGCAGAGTTACTGTACATTTTGTGAGAGAGGAGGCATAAGCATGTTTTAACTATGTCTAGAAAAGAGTGTTTTTTGCATACACAGTGTGGTCTTGTATTTAGAATGGGGGCCCTGTCAGCTTCAGGGAAGTTAGCATCACTGTCTCCAAGATGTTCCCATTACCAGCGGTTCTTTGAAAATTAATATGTGTGTTTAATGCTTGATGACTTGCTTTCCTACTGGCCAGCAAAGCTTAATGTTTAATTTAAAAGTCGCAGTGTGCTTTGTATGTCAGAGCTGTGCAACAGTCCCAGGTCTTAATCAGGATGACAGCAGACAAATCAAGCACGGATTTAGGAAGAATATGGAAAGTAATGGAAACAGTAACATTTAAGTTGCCGACCTTCAAGATTATATGAGGTGAAAACCAAACGAGTATGTACATCCTTTATATCTCTGCACGGGGTTGTATAATGTGAGGGAGTTGAGCCTTCTTCAGCATTGTGTCCTATATTTGGTTGTCATTTGAGCCAAGACAGCGGTTGTGTGTGTGTGTGTGTTTTTTATTTAAATATTAATTTGGTCAATTATGCAGCTTAATTTCTTAATAACCTCCACTGTTCTTGGCTGTGCATTTAGATAGGTGAAATATTTACCCAAAGCAGGATTTAAGCAGGGACATGTTTTCTATAAGGGCATGGTTTGTTTTCTCCTCCTATTTGCTCCTGTGGGGGATTAATACTGTCAATCACATTGACTGGCACCTCTCAAATCACACCCTTGCAGCAAAGTGGCTGATTTTGTCAGGGAGAGAATGGCGTTATCGGTAGAACCTTGTTTGGAGACTCACAAAACCGCTAAACCCGCAATTCATGGGAGATCTGTTTACAATCTGCACCGGCCATTGACTGCTAAACAGCCCGCGCAGATCCATCCTGGGCCACTCCGAGGAGGAGAGGAGCAGAGCAATTACATCCTCAAACAGCAATCTGAGGCTAGGTCGGCATGCAAACAGACATCAAGTACACACACAAACACTGACAGATTCAGACACAAGCAATACGTTTGCTCAAGACTTTGCAGAGTCTTGTTAAGCTTTGGGCATGAATATGTTTGGCCTATCTAGTGTTGCATAGTGTACTGTGCAGTACAGTCATTCTGCTGACATGTAGGTCTCAGTATCTAATTTTACTTTCCCTGATTCAGAAGCAGCATAGGAAACATGAATCCTGATCATTAAACCCTACTTATTTGATAACTTTAATTCAACAAAACCTGTCACCAAGTATTTGATACTCGGTGCCCAGATGTTTGTGGTCATTGTGGAGAAAAAATCCCCAAAACAAAACAAACAAGAAAAGAGATTTTGATAAAGAGGCGTCTCCATAAATAAGCTTTGTCATTTGATACTAAAACCATGACAAGCTTCTCTCTTCATTTGACCAGATGTGAGTCAAAGACTCCATGGCCAAATTGAAGCTGCACATGTTTAGATTTTTACTGTAAAGTACCATTAGTCGGTTACATTGATAAGCTGTCACCTTACTGTACATGGGGAAAAAAAGCTCAGCAGTGGCAGCTGCACGGAGATCCCTGTCATCTTCAGCATTCAGGCTTGTATCCTACAGCAGCTCACATCAGTGCGAATTACAGTTACTTCTGAAAAATTGTCACACATAGTGACACACTGTTATCCAGACTGAAATTTTCTTCCTTACTATCGCTGGTTTCCAAAGTGAAAGTGAAGCATATGTCTTAAGATATGTTTTTTTTTAGGGCAATAGTAATGCTATTCTTACAAAAAAAGTGATATAATTCTATTTGTAGAACACAAGACACAGTTTGTAATTGGTGTGTTGTGTGAGTGCAACAAAACACACCAATTACACTACTATGTCTGTTTGGCAAACTTTGAACCAAACACTGAGCTGGTGTATCTCAGAAGAACTGTAAGTTCATTAAAAAAGATATTTGGTCTCCACTGACATTGGTAATATGAATATAAAATTATTGCAGCCCCGCTTTTATCATCAGGATTTGACAGTTTCATGTCTATGGCGAAACAACTTCTCAGATAAAACCTGAATCCAAATAGCGGTCTTTAAACTAACGCTGAACCATGCTGGGAGGTTTGTCTGCCTTACAAAGCAAGGTTGGAAGCTATAAAGATATCACACAAAGATTAAAAGCATTAGAGGCGATGTCAGTGGATCATTTTATTTTGTCGACCCCACAGCTAGTCAGCATCTTTTTTTTTTTTTTTTGGTTGTTGTTAAAGGACATACGGCCTTTTAATCCAAAGAGCCTGATTGTTGTTTTTACAACCCCGGAAGTGTTCTTCAGTTGGGATGCACTAAATCACTGCTCTGCCCAATGCTGTATAACATGGCTAAAGATGGTCCAATAGAAAACATGTTGTGTGTGTCCTTTTCTGCGTAGACAAAGCAGCGACTCGAGTCTGGTGGTGTTTTTCTGACTATTGTTCATATAGGGCTGAACACAAACGTAGCTTACATGTACTATACTGTGTTTGTATTACGCATTACACAGTGTTGGGTCAGTAATCGCTATTTGGAAATCTTGCCCAAGACAAATAAGTCAGTGGAAAACCTTAAGTAGCTTTGTGTTGAAGTGAAGTGTTGTGTTGCTGGTTGATGTGAGATGTCACAATAGGTGTCAGTCACGCTTTACGGTTCCTGAAATGTAAACCCCATTCTGTATAGTGCCTAGGAGCATTAAAGCTTGAGGATGATGCAAACAGCTAAGTATATTGCTTCATCCATTAAAGGATTTTAATAGTTGAGTTACATTATTGATTTTATTTTACAGTGATAAATACATCACTGATTGAAGGTTTCTCACGTCAAAGATGAATTGCATTAGTGGCTTTTTGAGGAATTTGAACAGGGAAGAACTGCTTGAAGCCATAAAGTCTGGAGATGTGACACTTAATGTGCGCATTACAACTGTGCTGGTGCAGCCTTTTTCACCACGTTGTTTTAAAAAGCCGTAATGAGTCATCAGAAGAAGGACCTCTGTAGCCCGAGTCCTTATGTGTTTTAATATCCTATTGTTAAATGAATCAAAAAATCAATCAAATCAAAAATCAGATTGGACGTGTTCAAAAACTTTTGTATACACTGTGATTTGATTTGCTTTGTGATAAATTGTACTGTTTCAAAAGATTTATTTTGTGTCTCTTTTATTTACCCTCCTTTTTAGATGAACTGCAGGATGGCATAGTCGCGCACATCCTGCCAAAACAAGACATAACGCACTGCACAGCGACAAAACAAACTAATAAACACACAAAAATAAATACATCTAACCATGTGCGTGCAAGAATTTTTATCTGAATTTGGTATTTAGAAGATTCAGAGTGAATGATGATATGTGACAATCAGTCACAGCAATTAGTGTTACTGTTAAGAAGCCTTTTTGTTTTCTCTCACCCATACAGAATGTCACAAATAAATCCTCACTTGCATTTGCATATTAATTGGATCTGAGACGTCAAGCATCTTTCATTAAGCAAAATGATCTGCATATTTGGAGACATAAAATAGTTTATTTCAATGTGGGAAAAGAAGTCATTGAAAATTGACCGCATATGGGATGTAAACTTTGGCTGATCCATTAACCCTTTACCCCCTGGCAGCAGATTGAACACACAAGCGACAACAGGGTGATTAACAATGGGATGATGTTTCTTCATCCAAGAAAATAAAGCAGCAGTGACATCAATGGCTTATTATTGTACGGTATTATTTGTGTTTTATGTACATTTGTACATTGTTACAAAATCTGTGAAATTCTGTTCCAGTTTTCTTTCCCGCAGAAAAGTAAAAACTGTAGACAACTTAGAAATACAATGAAAGGCAATCTCAGAGATGCTGTTTTCCATGATCTAACTATGAATTAAGGTTCATTTGTGGAATGAAATGGGTGGAGTGTATGTGCAGCAACAAGGAAATTACATGAATATACCACAAATTCTACATTTTTACTGATCAGCAATTCTACAAAGTCAAAATGTGCCATATTTTCAAGCTTGGAAATACTGTTATTGCATAAATCATACTTGTATTTGAATCAGCAGTTTTGTTTATCTTCTTTTCGGATTAGGCCTTGAGGGAACCCAACCCCATGATTATCGAAATCCCTTGTGTCATCTGCAGTTGTCTTTCAAAGTTATTCTCAATAGCTCTAACTCTGCTCTGCTAATTACTACAACAACCAACTTCCCTTGAAAGCATCATTTGAACATAATGTCCCATTGTCTTAAGATTGTGTACTTCCAGTGATAAAATTCTCTTTCTCTGAGTGCGCTGTGTTCTTCAAAAGTAAACAAAATCCCAGGACAATAAGAAATGCCAAACAAAGTGGACAAGGGGGGAAAGATGTTGTTTGTCTGAAATCTTTGTGTGTCAGACACAACCGTGCTTTGTTTGCCGCGTCTGTTGGCCATTCTAAAGGGAAAAGTGACATTGGTTGGTTCGATACGATTAAGGCTCACAGGCTGGTAATGGAAAGGCTGTGTATCGCGGGGTCTACATAGTTAGGGGCTAGACTTGTGAATAATTTGATTAGGTTGCAGGGGAATATATCTGGAGGATTATGTAAATGGCGGTGCCCCCATGCAGAATTCTTTTGAACTCTTCAGAACTCACATCTGCCGGGGTCGACAGCTAGACAGGACGGCTGCCTTCTTGTAGCCTGATTCCTCTGTGTTGGAGGAAGGTGTTTAAAGGTCACTTTCAGTACAAACAGACTTGTCCTGAAAGACCTCTCTATTCTAAAGAACTTCAATTTATTTTTTGTTGATGCCCATGCAATTATCATTTTCTTTGAGTCAACAATAGCTGAGCTTAGGACAATTATTGTTGTATACTAATTAGCCAGACTGTGTGCGTGTGTGTCACCAGTAACCTCTTGCAAGCACTGGGTATGTACACACTGGAATAGCTTTGACCTGTTTACAATATATTTAAGGTTATATCTGCCTCTCCCTCTGTGCCGTCTGATTATGAGATTTTTTCCCCCAAGCCTTATTTGGTGTATTTCTGGGTGGGGATATGTTTGTGTTGAGCACTATGGCAACCAAAGTCAAGGTGACCAAGAGCATGTTGCACACATTAGATTACCAGAATAGAGGCAGGAGACAATGCAGTCAGCACAAAATACCATTTATCTGCAGCCTGATTGTAGGGATTTCAGAGACCATCCCTGGGCTGGCTGTGGATTTATTGTCTCGGTGAGTCTGACCACTGCAACCGGTGGTTTCACAGTGGCTTCTGTGTATATATATATATGTATATTTATATACTGTGTACCTGGTGACAAACACCCTAACAATGGTAGACAAGTTGATATTTTGGCTCTATAGCGTTCAGCATGTTATAGCGAACAGTTTTAATGCCCTGTGGATGGAGAATGTTTCTGTGAAGTGCATTTATGAACCATATAAGTAGCATTTGAGAAGCCCTGTTGAATTTCCTTATGAAAATGTTATCCATATTTGTTTAGTGGAAAGACCGATAGAGTGTAACAATGTTATCACTTCATTTGTACCATAATTCATATCTTATGTGAACGGTGTTTGAATTCCACTCACACTTAACTCCATTACACTGTGCTGGGGCTGTTCTGAGCTTATTTGATCAATCTCCAAAAGAGCTAAAATGCACTGATATTAGCAGCTGGTTGAAAATCTGGCAGGCTCATAGCAGCACATGTTAAGTAACTCTGGCAACTTATGCTCGCTCGTGCACTGTGGCTACAAGTGTATGTTCGGGCCTTCAGAGATGAAGTGTTTGGGACCGCTCTGCAGAAACTGAGGCAGTAGTGCCAACACAGTAAAAACTTAATCGCTTTGGCAGGCTGTGTAGTTGTGGGATTCAGTCTCACTCAACAAAACATGAAAAAGAAAACAAGCAGATTTTTACAGTGCTTAACCTCTGGGTTTATTGAAACTTCCTTCCACATGTGAACCCCCATACTGTGATGGATATGTGAAATATGGGGAACGTCTGACTTGGTGCTTATGTGCTCTCTCAGGCAGTTTCCTCTCTCAGAAAAGCCGAAGTCCTGAAATATTGACTGAAAATAAGCCCGACAAAACCTCCCACTTCCCTCCTTTGAGAATGTTTTTTTTAATTTTATTTTTTCTATTGTTATTCTCAGCAATACATGCAGTGCAGTACGCGGTTACTTCACCAACAGGAAGGATGATACAAGGACAAACTGTAATTATGTTCAAAGTTGTAGATTCAGCCCAGTTTTTACTTGTAAAACTTGAGCAATCAGTTTTGGAATCTAAAAGAATCCTCTTTTGTGGTTGTCATGTGATATTGAAAGAGTCTGCTCTGCCCTGGCTTGTGACCACTTGTTGAAGGGGTTGGGAGTGATTTAGGGAGGGCAGCTGGATAACAGAGATTTTATTTATCTATTCTGAGAGCCCTTTATTTTTTGCAAACAGTTCTCAGCTTGCAGTTGCTGCTTTCATGACTTTGTGGCAGATTTTATGAATTGTGTGAAATGAGTATGACTAAAGGGAGGAACAGCTGAGAGGGTGAATGTGTGGAAAAAAGTGAAGAAAATGGAGAATGCCAGAGATGTTAACCAGAGGGCAATCTGGATTTCTGGAAGTGCTGCTTGAAGTGCTAAATGCCGATTTCCTGCAGCTCAGGGGGAGGGCAAAACATTTTACAAAGGTCAGGGACAGGGACATGGGAAATGTACAGATATTTTTTTAAATATATTTTTTTTATTTCCTTTTGTCATGTTGGATTCAACATATTATTAGCAACATATATTCTGGATGAAGCTGCCATGTTGGATTGCTTTTAAAAAAAATCATGAGAAGAGAAATAGAAAGTTTTTCTAACCCCTCAGTTATTCGACAGTGTTTCACGCGGCTTTGTGAAACCTCTCCAAGCATCTGAATATGTGATTGTTCTCTGCCGCTACGTGTGTGAGGATAGATATGGAGGCATTATTACCCAGGAGAGGTCAAGGGTCAAGCATTAAGCAAGCTGCCTGCTTGGATCCCTGCATCAGAGATTTCACTCCGTTGGCCCGGAGAATACTCCTGTGTCTTGTCTAAATAATCAAGGAGTCCTTCAGCGTACAAATTTGAAAACTGATAAATAAACACTAGAGACTGATATTAAGAGGAAGTATCACTGCAAGGAGCCCACAGTGCCAAAGTGAAGATTTTCCCACTTAATTATAGATCAACAGAGTGGTGTTTACAGGGCCTTTGCTCGGGAACAGGAATACCCTATTGGTCTCATGCTGTTACCTTTAGTCTCATTTTCTTAGTTTCATAACAATGTTGTTTGACCTTCTACATAGGAACAGTTTGTTTTAACCTCATTCCTCCAAAAATGCAGGAAAACAATGGAACAGGCTGGGGTAGGAAGTCACATCTCACCCTATCAAAAACAGATTAGAAACTGAAGAAAAGGCCAAAATACATGAATGCACCAGAACAAAGGCAGTGGCAATGAGCAAATAGAAGCACTAGATATCATTTTTTGCAGAATGTGTTTGATAATATTGTTTTGCTAATACTTGAACTGTTTGTGCTAATAAAGCATGTATCTAGTTTGTTTTGTTAATAAGTCTTATATCAACTGCACTGCCCTGTATGCCTTGTATTAGCACATAAGCAAAGTGTGGCATTGTTATATACATGCATTTCATACATTGTTGTCATTATTTAAGAAGCAGTAGTAGTTGTAGTAGTAGCTGCATCACAGTCCTGAAGCTCTCACTGTTATCTAATCAAACCGCCTCTCTCTGCTCGCCTCCTGTTAGAATCTCTACAGGGGGACAAAGTTAGAGTGAGCATTATCACACAAACTCAAAATAACTCCAGAATTCAGACAGTGCCTTATTAGGTCATGAATCCACAATGGGAAGGAAGTGTACAAAAAATTTATTGACAAGCCAGTGTTCCTTTGAGTCCAGGCAGAGGACAAGTTAACCTAAGATAGAGCTGCTGGCCAGGCGCTTTACTCTGACAACAGTTAAAAGAAGGTTTTTGCAAACAGACACATATGCTGTGTTTAGTTGAATTAGTTCAGGTAGAATTGTGTGGAAGTGACAATGTAGGCACAGGCACATCTTATGTCATTGCCTCAGGCTTATCGAAGCACATCACCTGTCTGAGTAATTAAATAAGTTCTTATGTAATTGATAGTGAAGCACAGTATTTTCCTCTAAGTCTCACATATATGAGAATATTGTGGTTTGAAATTGCTCCCTGCTCAAATGACAGTCTCGCTATTAAAGAGGAAAATATTAGCGGAATATAAAACAAATTAGTTCAGTAAGTAGATTTAACTGGTGTCTGAAAAAGCAGAGTAGCTGTCTATTTCTGGAGCCACTTGATAAAAAAAAAAGTGGTCGTCTGTTACACAGCATGCCTCACTCGTGTTTTGTTCTATTTTTGACCTGATTCTGTCCTTGAAAAGGACAAGAAAACTGACGGTCTGTGGGTGTGTGCATGCCTGCATATGTGTGTTTGTGTGGTGGTCGGACAGGGTGGGGTATATGGCGTCACAAGTGCTCCGGTTTAGGAAAAGTGACACTTTGCCTTGAAAGACTCTTCGGGGGCAGTTAGATAAGGAATTTAGTGGCTTTATCACAAATGCCACTATTTAATTTAAAAGGGTGAGGCACTTAGGATCTGGCACCGGTCTTTCAGTCTAGTGATAAATTTGCAAGAAAGTGGAAAAGATTGGAGCCTGAGAGCAGATTAGCAGGATACAAATATAGAAGTGACATTATAGTGGGTATTAGTCAGGTGCTCCTCTGAACAAGTGGCTGGTTCCTGATAGGCCTGAGAATGAGGCCTGACTTGAGGCTGTGGGGCCAGGTTTCTGCACACACACCGCCTGATTCTCACAGATTCTTTGTAAAGAGCGGTTTACATTTCTCTTTTTAAAGAAATGCCTTCAAGCTATGTATTCACAGTACACTCAGTATATCAGTCACAAATTAGCATTGATAGTACTGTGTGTGGAAAAAAAAACGAGACCATTGCATTGTAAACTGGTTAATTCTTTGCTTTGCTTTCTGTGTCATTATTCTATTTGTTCCTGGGTACGATTTGGCAGAAATACCCAGGAGCCTCAGCCAAAACAGAAAGACGACTCATGTTGAGTCATTCTGTTCACAAACCAGCGTACAGACAAACCAAATGCAGGAGCTGTTATTACCACATTTACAGATGCACATAAAACTAACAATTATTTTAATTAGAGATTAATTTGCTGATTATTTTCTTAATTATTGGGTTTTGGCCATTTGGCAATTTTGGCCAAAGTTTTTCTATTTAGATCTGTTTTCCTGATTGTCTGTGCAAACATGAGTGAAAACATATCATACATGACAGAGCAAATAAATTGTGTTAGTTAAGAAAAAAGGATCTACTTCCCAGTTTACACACGTGTTTATCCTTCCTCATCAGAAGTGTGATCCAGCCTGAAACATTGTGTTTGCTACTTTTCAGAAGCAAAAAGAAAAAAGATATTCCTAGATGTTAGACCTAGACACAGGAGAACAGCTGAAATCGTGAACATTTTTAACCCCATGTAACTTTTCTCTGTGGAGCACCGCTTTACAAACTTCAGTACATTCCTATAAGCTGTCTGCTCATACTGCTCTATTTAAAGCAGCACGTTCATACCTGTTCTGAGGGAGCTGTCAAATTTTATTTTCAGTGGGAAATTAAGCAGAGGATTAAGCAGAGACATTCACACATACTAGATAGATAGATAGATAGATAGATAGATAGATAGATAGATAGATAGATAGATAGATAGATAGATGGTTAGATAGATAGATAGACTCTATTGATCCCAAACTGGGAAATTACAATATTTAGAGAATACCAAGGACATTGTGTAAAATGTAATTGATGAGTGGCTTTTTTTCTCCATATAAAGCACACTACAACACTGTTTTTCCCATTTCTCTCATTCTCTGTCAGAGAGCCAAAATCCCCCCGAGTCTCTTATCTTTATTTTCCTCTGATCCTCTAACATTCATTTCTATTTTGTTGCTAAACCTTCTCCTTTTCCGTTTGTTTCCCCCTCCCTCTCTTCCTCTCTCCTCTCCTTTTCTTTTTGCAACAGTTGGTGTGTGTTCGTCTTGGCAGCGCTCCACAGTGTGTTTGATGTGGTTTCCAGAAGTCCTGAACTGCAGTCCCTGGCTACTCTTTCTGTCATCGGTAGACCTGCTGTCTCTTTAGCCTCCATTGACTCCTTTTAACCTCCTCCTACCTTCCTCACATTGAAGCAGCTGCTTTCCTTCCCGCCGCACATTTCTGCATGGAAATGATCTGATTCCCATTATTTGGTAGTAAACTGGATTTTGCTGTGGGCCGCATACACAAACACACTCTTGCAAATACAGTTTGTTCTTTAGTCAAGCATGCACTACATTGCTGAACATCTTCCAGGCTCTTTTCCAGGCACTGAAGGAAAATGAAAGGAGGCTACTATTTCCCAGTTGTAAATATAAATTAAGGAGGTTTGAATTTATGATTTGCCTTTTAAGTCATGAGCCTCTCCCAGGACTTTTACTTTTTCCATCCCAATAATATGTAAAAGTAGATCAAAGTTAATCAGCCCTGTTGAACCCATTTCTACTAGCGACCTCCACACAGTGTAATTTGAGTGATAGAAGAAGGGGGGAGGTAGAGCCAGCAAGATAGTAGCTTCAAAGAGGGCTTTGTAGAGGACAGTCAGTGACCCTATATGGGCGCCTTTCCTGCATATACCAGCACGTTTAAAGGGAAACTGATAGGCAGGTGAAATATCTGCCACTTACAGAAAAGAGGCAGAGAGTAGGGAGGGCAGACAGGACAGAATGGATATGGATTGGGTCACAAGGCTGACGAGGCCTTCCTAAGGAAATGAATATTCCTTGCAAAGTACACTTGGTGACACTTAGGTCTAAGGACAAAACACAAGAGCAAAGGAAATCCATTCCTCACTTTTATTTGGCATAAAGCACTGGATCACAGTGTTTTTTTTGTTTTTTGTTTAATCACATAATGCCTTACACGCATTATTGGCCAGTTTATGGGGACATTTCTACAAAGCATGCTGTGTGTTTTTTTTTGTTTGACACCACCTATTGTGTTATGATTTGTAGCACCAAGCAACCAATGCATAAACTTCATCCCTCAATCTGTTTAATCTTCAGTGTACGTTTCAAACGGAAAAGTATAGGGATTAATCAATCGACTTTCTTCATGCTCCTCATGTGTATATGTATCCGCTTTCACCCCACCAGCGGAGATATATATTAACATCGAGTGGACTTCCACTTTGTATCAGATGAAGGCGATGTGGTGGAGGCAGAGCTAAACATGCCCAGGGGGGCTGGAGTGAAACCGGTGTCTCATTTTCAGGGGCAAACAAACACATACAGGGAGCAGACATGGCTGTCACATCTCCCTTAGTTCCCCTGTCACCCCCGAGGGCAGTGGGCAGGGGCAGCCTCTGTGCTGTGGTGGTGCCGCGGCGGAACAATCTACATATACCCATGCAGGGACAGAAATACACGACCAGACATCCACGCACGCAAACGCACATTTACAATTGAGGTAAATGCACAAGCATATGCTGCATCCGCCACGGCTGCGTCACCAAACGTTCTCAAATACAAGAAAAACTCTCCCTGTTGTTAACTTTAACGTCCCTCTGGAGATCGTTTGACCTCCAAGCTGAAAAAGCGGTAGATTTAGTCCACAAACCTGGCTCCATTTTTAACTTTCCCAGATTGATCAGTGATTGTGCTGGCGCCGAGCAGCTGTATAGCTTTACATCAGCGAGGAGGAGGTTTAGTGGTTTTCAATAGTATTTCAGGATATCCTTGCTGCTGCTGCTGCAGTTTTTGGCAGACTAACAGCTGCCACCAGCATTAGTGAACAAGCAGACACTTCTTAATGTTCCCCAGCCCTGGCCTCATGTGTCACATGGACTCCATCCAGCCTAACCCAGTTGCCATTCACATTGGCTGGATTGGTTGAAACAGTGTGAGACCAGCAATATACAATATGCTTGAGGCTGTCCTTTCTCATTTGACTTTAAGGTTGACAACAACAATGTAAGCAGCTGTGATATTTCAGTGGCCTCTGTTTGCCCACAGAAGGCAAACAGAGTGGAGAGACCTTACTAATTATATGCGATTTATTATCACACATGAAAAGTGATTTATTACTTTTTTTTTTTACAGTCTCTGGACCAAGGGAAATTAGTTACATAGCCCTGTTGCTTATAATTTGACAACACTGCCTTGAATTCACTGAGATGTAAAATTAATTCTTGCAGTTGTTTTCAATGGGACTTTCATGTTTGCCTTGCTCACTGTTAAAAATCTGAGAAAAATACAAATGATTGGGCTTGGCTCAGTAACTTCATTGTGCAGGGAAAAGAAAGCCAAACTGGACGAGGTTCAGTGGTTTTAGGCCTTTTGAGGGTTTGTGTGTCAGGATTTATGTATTTAATTACACACTCATTCTACTAATGTAAGTGAAGAAAAAAGGAAAACGGATAAAAAGCCCCATCAAGCCTATAAGCTTGTAGTTTCCCTCTTACTGAAAGTTGGCCACTGCTGCTGTTTAGCTCCCCTTGAACTGGGCTAATACTTGTCTATTCCGATTAGGATTAGAATGTGTAGCATGGGCTCAGGGACCCGGGACTCGTAATCTAATAAATCAAGATAAAAAAGTCCGAGATTGGTGTACAGAGGGCTCGGATTTACTATTGGCCATCTCAGAGAAACAGGGATTAACACAGCATTTGGTGCTGTGGCTGCACACCCCCAAATCTATGTGTAGGGAGAGGGAGAGAGAGAGAAGGCGTGGTGAGGGAAGGAAGAGGACTTAGACGGAGGGGGGTGGAAGGGGAGGGCTGGCGCGGGCTTTATATTGCCTAACAGGCAGCAAGTTAAACTCACAGTGACAAGGTCAGGTTAGCCCTTGTACAAAAGGCTTTGTTCCATAGGCAGATTAAAGGTCTCTTTGACAGTTTTTACACTTTTGGATCATGTTGAACATGTTAGGAGTTAATCCTGTCTGTGAGGGAAGAAGCCCTGTTGCCACATGAATAAGAGGCAGGTGCATGGTACTGAGTCTACTTTGTTCATTCAAAATTGGTGCACACAAAACAACCAAACACTTTTCACATAATTGCATTTTTAGTTTAGACTAGCTAGTTGTTTTTGTTGTTGTTGTTTTTTTTTGTTTTTACAATATTTCTCCTGTCTCAATAATAAATCAATTCATAGAAGGCACCAGGAAATATCACATGACATGCTGTAAGAGTTTCTTACAAAGTGCAAGTGAGTGTTACTGAAGGGAAAATGAGCTTATTCACTGATAGTGAAGCAGCTCCGAGCTGTTTGCAGAGATGATATGATAAGAGTGTTGGTTTTTCTGGTTTCAAGGCAAGTTGTTCGTGTTCACAAACACTGATTTCAGAACCATTTATTTGAGAAAACTAACAAGAGTTTAAGATATGTGATTTATTTACTAGCTGGACGCCTGGTCTGAAAGTATGATTGCCTGGTCTGTCTGTTTGAATAGCTGGTCAATTAGCTCTTCGCAACCTATTTTGGTCAGTTATGGATACTGCTAATGACCAGCAGTTTGCCCCTGCTTATCTCTAATCTCTAATAACAGCATTATTACGGGTGAAGACCAAACCAGTTTAATGCAGGACATGTCATGTAATGAAGTATTACAGAAATATATAACACATACACATGAGGTTTTGGCTTCTTTGGATAGGCACATCATGATGAACAGTGCAAGCTGATGACTTGTTTTCCTCTTTCAGCCCTGTCATATGATATTTTTAGTTTTGGTATCTCTCACACTTGGAGATGGTTGGTTTTGTTTACTAAGGTTGTGTTCAGCGCTGGTATCAGTAATACAAAGATACGTATATCAGCAGTTGATGCTATGTAACATGTTTCTCTTAGAAACAATAACACGTTTATGAAGTCCTGAGTCCGTTATATATATATTTGTTGAAATGAGCTATATTTATCACAGCAAATTAAGTGTTGGTAATAACTGTTAAGTCTGTGTGGTAATGCAGGTATAAGTAGTTGCACACAGTCAGAGGATAGACCCGAGTCTTTGTTCTCTTGCCTGATAAAACATTCAGAGTTGACTTGGATTTGAAGAGTTATGTTATCTGTCACAGTTATCTGCCCGCAGCAGCTCTTTTTCTGCTAAGTATTTTTCTGAGAAACAAGTCTAAAATATCTCTACCTGAAACATGAGCTCTTTCTATTTTCTCTCTGATGCCGGGGTTTCACATAAAGTTTTACATATCAAAAGTGGAATGTTCTTTCATCTGCTTGCATGTCTTGTTAAGCAATATCAAACACAGGAAATTCTTTCTACATCCACATATAAAGGTTGAAAAATCCTAGCAACCCATCTCAGCTTGTGCAAAAGGGGCCTTTTCTTTCTTTCTGAGTGAACTGTTAGCAATATCACTGGGCAATTAGCAAGGAAACGAGAGAGAAATGGAGAAGCCAATTACTTCTGCGAGTTAGCTAAAGGCCATTTTAAACTGTGTGCCCATGACATAATAATGTTTATGGTAAATATTATAGTTGGAGACAGTGAGTGCATGGCGTGAGAGGCAGGGAAAAAAAAGGCATCAATCTCAGATCGAGAATAATTTATTAAGATCTGAGATGCGGCAATTACGTGGAAAGGACCAAAAAGAAAAAAAAAAAAGAAGAAGCCAACTCTCCAGGAACCCCATACATGATTGCAATCTTGATTAAATCCCCCTGGATCTAATGAGTTGATTTTCTGCTGTTAATATTGCATTGGCTGATGATGGATTCGTTAAGATAATGGAACGAAGCTAAAATATAAATGACTCCCTGTCAAGGAGCAGATTTTCGTCATTTTCCGTCTGACACCTCCGCCGTGGGGATTTGGTGAGGCCTTTTTGTGTTTAGAACCATCAGGATCTGGAATACTAATTGCTCATGTGTGGACGCTTCTAATGCTTCTCCTCCTCTCTGCCCCCCCAACCCCCCCAAGCCCTCCCTATCGTCTTGGTAAATATCTCCTCCTCATCTCTAGACAGAAACAAAGACACGGGAGCGGCGTTCTTTTTTTTCTTTTTAATGCCGGAGAAAGTCTCTCTGTTTTACTGCAGTCAAACCGACAGCATACCAACACTTTTGACACAACATTATTTATCTCTATCCTGTTTAACGCTAACTATCAAATCTCAGAAAGAGGCCAGATATTTAACGCCACTGTGTATGACATAAAAACTGCCAACAAAAAGAAAACATGTAAGCAATAGGCTTCTCATATCGACCTGTGCTTTTGAGATAAATTAATAATGTGGTCTCCCTTTGGTGCCGTGCGGAGAGGCTGAGCCAGTCTCTCTCTGTTTTAAATGGTCTGTCACTTAGGTCAACTGGTGGAGTAAAATGTCCGATGCATAGAATATTGATCCCATATCACACATGAACCACAACACTACGTGTATAATTTTTCTCTCAAGTGTGGCAGGAACCTAATGCAAAAGGCATTTGTAATAATCCTGTATTATGCTATAGTGTGAATATGCTGAGATAATGTGCTGTCGTTTGTAGCGGCTGGGCAGAGCGCCGTTAATCAGACAGGAAGTCGGTTTGTTCAGGTTCACACAGTTTTTTTAATGACGATGAAATATCCAGAGGCACAGAGGAGAAGTTTTCAGCCGTGTGAATACAGAGGTTTTATGGTGATGATATGTCTCAATAAAAGCTGCAGTTTAGGGACTGTTGCAAAACACACACTTTATGTAAATTGTAATTAATGTAAATACAGTTATGCTATTTGTAATTTAATGTAAAAAAAACTTTTCTATCATTATTGTAATCACCATTGTTGTCAAGTTTCATGCTTGGCCTGACCCTTCTTTTGTGGTGATTATGATATTGTTCCTTTTCCTGTGAGATATTACCAGGGAACCTTTTTGATTGGGCCATCCCCAAGGGCCCTTTCTTCTGTGTGTCACTTTTTGTGTCCTTTAACATGGTTTTACTAAAAAGTCTTTTTTAATCAATCAAGAAGCAGGCAGAATATAGGCTTTGTCATGGCTGAGCCCGGGGTCGTGTGATGCCTGCTCTGCCCGGTGACAGGTCTTCAAAAGGGATAAAAAGGAATATTTCGCAGGGAAAATGGGGGTTTCCATGGCACCGGCACTTGTTGCACATGGATCACCATTCTTTGGTTCCTCATGAGATTGAGGTTTCAAAGGGCTGGACAACAAAAATTAGGCGAGGAGGGGACAGCGGGACTGTGGAGGTAGCTGCCCTCAAGCCCCCGACTCTGTCCTCTCCTAGGGGAAAAAGAGAATAGGAGCCAGAAGTGACAGCACAAAAAGGGGCCTACTAGGTGCTGTCAAATATGCATGAGTAAATGGTCAGTTTCTGTCTCAGTGTTCAAAACGCCAGAATGAAATACAGACAAGAAGACACAAAGTAGAGACCTATTCAGTGAGAAGTGTATTCTTGCTGCGGCTTCCACTTCATGTAATTAGAGGTTGTTTCATGTTGAATGAGGTCACGTAAACTTGTAAGTTTCTGAGTTTATGTGTGGGAAATGAAACCAGGAAACTTAGACAATAGATTGGCAGTCATTGCAGAAAAGAGGGTTATTATTTTAAACTGCTCTGTTCAGTTGAGCAGAAACACACGTTTTGTTTGTGTGTTTCTGTTATTTAAATTTGTAATAAGAGAGTCTCGTATCAGCTTAACTTGTTTACTAATTTTTAATAGAACTTTACTGTATGTAGGTGTGGATAACACTAACCCTATGGCATTACAATGTGCATGCATACATTCAGCCATGACGTATTTCACACATCAGTGGTGTTTGGGTGTTTTGCTTTATGTAAAAATGTTGTTCATCGTGAATTACCTCTGTGCTCCACCTTAAATTCCTCTAACAATTACGTATTCCTCCGTCTTGAGGAAATGGCATCATGAGGTCAAGGTTTTTGCGTGTCAGGAGTCCTTTAAGCAATTTGCAATAATTTCCATAGCATCATCACTGCCACCTTCAATAACAAACAAGGTTACACACATGTGTTGCTCCTTAAACCGAACGCATTTAGAGCTGAATGTGTTTCAGTGGTGGAGCGCTTTAGTCCGTTCACACTTGGATAAAGAGGCCAAAAGCTCCAGAAGCACTGGCTGGAAGGCTGGTGGGGAATGATCAATATTTAAGAATTTAAGTATTGTGTGAAGCAAAGCGTCGCATATCCCTGTTCTTAAATGACTGGAAGCTGGTAATTGTTGGAATTTCAAAATATAGGCATGGGTGTAGCTGCATGCTATTTTAACTTCTGTCTTTATTTATTTATTTAGTTCTTTGAGGTTCTCAACAATGTGCTGGCAGTCTGTTTAAAAGGTTAAGGCAGTCGGGATATGTTCCTTGATGGGATTTTATCATGCTAGGCATGCTCTGTTTCCTGATGAATATATTAAAATTATTACTGTGCAAACAGAGTTTCTAATTACTGACCTGCTTGCCATTGTACTGTGCGTTCTGTATGCCCCCCTTCTTCTCCATGCCTTGTTTATTTATCTGCACCAGTGAATACAGAATAGTCTATGCAATGTCATTTCCATCCACATGAAAATGATTTTGAAAATGCCAATCTTGCCTATTATACAGTGTAATTACTTGTCTGCTTTTTGATTTTATCATATCTTCAGCCAGTGCGAAGCTACTTGGAGAGGCTAAACATCTTAGCGGAGCTTGTCAGCTGATGAATTGCTGTGAAGAATATCCTGGTTTGCAAAGGAAAGCGCTATGTGCCACATGTACAAAGTCAGCGACTGTAGCTTATTGAAGGGTTAGGTTTACCTACTATACATAAAGCTTGTCTTGGAATTCAGACATTATTGACAGTATACGCTGCCATGTGACACTGGTGTGTATAATTAAGGGGTTACTAAAAGAACACAGACAGCAGGTGTGTACAAGGAAATTTGAAGTATCTTAACATAAAACCCAACATAGATAAGTGACAGTCTAAAGAAATATGTTTTTCAAATTCATGCTCGACAAAAACATCGTGAAGACGGTATGTAAGATATGGGAAGATGGAACAACCTTGATGCATTGTTTTGTTCTGAATGAGTATTTGTCTGCTGCCTTTGTTTCCACTAAGCAGGTTTTTCAACTTACAAGGCCAAAAAAAGTTCTTTTTCAAATTCTTTTTCTTTGTCGCCACCACTTTTGAAATGTCATGCAACTGCTCTTGAATAGGTGCATATACATATACATGGGTGCGTGTGAGCAGTGGGAAGGTGTCACCCATTTTACTGTAGCATCTGCACTACATCATGGAAAAGGGCAACCCTGTTGTTTACTTGTCTGCTTGCAATGTTGCACAGGGGGTTGATCAGGGGAGTTGATAGGAGCTGCAATTTAAAAAGAGGACACTGCAGCTCTGAACAAAAACAATTAAAGGAAAATGAAAGACGGCCCCCAAGGGTTAAAAATAGAAAATTATCAACATGCATGCTGGAATCCACTACCCCCCATCCCCCAGCCCCACACCACCTCCCGCACCAGCACCCCCCACACCTCCCCTCAAACTTACTGGGCCTGCATTGTTATGTATGATCAGATCTGCCAGTTCTTCCTCTAAGCTCCTTGTCACATTTTGACTTAATGAAGTGCAACTTAGAAGGGAATTGGGTTCATCATGCTAGTCGCACGATGCTCCCTTGTTGTAGCAAACAGGAGTGGCATGGGACCGAAGCGCTACAGCGCGAGTCGTTATCATTCCGGTCAGTCTGTTTAACACAAAATTAAACAAAGAACTAATTAGTGCCTCATGAATTAATAACTGCACTGTTGCCGAGAAGAAGTTAGGTTGCTGAGGGGAGATATAAAATAAGTAGGAAGATCAGGTTAGAATTATTATTACTTTTTCTGGGATGCATGGGCTCTCAAGGTTAGAAAACTTTTGAGAGGATTTAAGAGTGACTCAACTGGTTCTGCCAAAGTCAGTTTCTGTCCTGATGTAACACTGTCTGGGTTAATGAATGTCATATAAGACACTGCACTTTTCTACATATAAGAGAAAGAAGGTATATAGCTGTCATTATCAAAAGTATTTTAGCCATGTCTAGCATTTGAAGACAGCATGACTAAGGAAGCAGCATTGTATTCAGACTGTCCCTGCGTGACTCCACAGATATGTACTTTGTCTAACAAAGCTTGATTAAAAAGATCTTTGTATCCCTGCCCTAGTCGGTATTGCTTCTGAGGTTTCATAGGAAAGTGATTTGTTGTAGTTGTTTTATTCTTTATTCTGCGAGACTGTATCGAGCCACCCTCGGTTAGGAAGCCGGAATCTGCTATTAAAAATATCTACCAACTTTTGAGTTTAACATTACTGCCCTCAAGTAAATTATTGCTCGCAAACGGCTGGAAAATGCACAGACGTAGTTATGTGTATTCTACAACAGTTTGTAATGCTTCAGTGGGCTTTACAGACTACAGTCTCCTTCCTCAATCACCAGCCTCTCTCCCCCAGCTGTGATTTGGAGCCTGTATATCTTTGAGCTTTTTCTATACTGTAAAATCAAACAGACGAGACTCAACACAAAAAAAAAGTACACATTTTCCTTTGGTGTCATCCTAAGGCTTGTTACATCATGCCAGCCGCTGTGGATTAGATGAGTTGGGTGAATGCATGGATTTCACAAGAGCATGTACTGTATGTGCAAGCATATGCATCGGAATAATCAGCACCTGGGTTTTTAATGTTTCTCCTTTGCTCTCCCTCTCAGATGAAGTGAGCCCCTGCATGGAGTGACTCCCCAGGAAGAGAAAACGAGGTAGGACAAATCCCCAACATGACTGATTACTGTCCCCACCATCTCCCCTGTTCATATCTACAACAATATCAGGCATCTTCATTAATCCCCATGGATCAATGTGTCTGGGGGTTGTAAAAATTGACAAATGACTTATTAGAATCCCACCGTTTTATTTTCCAACTGATTAACTCACAGCAATGTCGTACACTATACAGGCACACTGATGTATCTGTTTTCCAAAGAGGGCCTCTCTCTCTCTTTCTCTCTCTCTCTCTGTCTGTCTCTCTCTCTCTGTCTTGCTATGAGGGATCTATACTCAGCAAACGCACCCCAACACTGTCTGTTAGAAACTCGACCAGGCTGCAACAATTCAAAACTACAACAACAATACGGTGCTTTTGTCACATAAAACTGCCATTTTATTAGCTTCCTGACATATACAGCTGTTGATGGGTTGACTCCAGATAGAAAAATACATGAGTGAACGCAGACCAACCCATTGGAAAATAATTAATTAACTACAATATGAAAAGCTTTACGCTGCCGGTAGTCCTATAAAAGTATGGATTTTATCACCATCATTTCTCATAATTTTGCCTGCTTGTGTGCCGTATTCTTGTTATCCAGGTTACGTTCTGTTAATTTTAACTTAATCTTCTTTTATGCCTGCTTTATGTCTAGATGTTGTTGTGGCAACATCCCCCATTGTCATCTGACAAAATAATATAATTTTTCCACAATATGGCATTTATTACTGTAGCAGACATTAGACACAGACATCTAAGTACAGATGACATCCACCAAATTAACAAGAGTATAAAACCTTTTGTTGCTGATAAAAAATCTGCCTCTGTACAATTTGACTCTCGAGAGGACACTAATGACTTGTGACTTGAAGAAACTGGGTTGCTTTTTTTTCCCTGCCTGAGATGAAACCTTCTGTGCTAATGATGTTAGCTGGTATGAGCACAATGCTGATGTGGGAGTCTGTCATGAGGATGCATACAGCAGCCCTTGCCCCTGGCCTCCTAGTCAAGAGGGATCTAAACATTCAGAAGTGACACCGTGAGCTGTCTCATGTCAAATCAGAGACCCTCACTATCACTGGGGGGTGGCATGGCCGTGAATTGAGGCGGAGGGCTACATCACACTCCTTTGTTTCTGGTGGTGTCACTCACACACCAGAAAGAAGACACACTCCTTGCATCAATCAGAGCCCCAGATACATGCCCAGTGTACCTCCCTACAACATGATGATGACACTATCCACAGATTTCCACATAGATACAATAAGCAACAGGAGGATGAGACACACGAAACCAGATTTCAAGTTCCCCTCACAGCTGGATGTGCACTTCCACACACACACACACACACACACACACACACGCACACACGCACACACACACACACACACACACACACACACATAGACATCTTTGAACAGGTTGCTCTGGAAGTCCTGTGTAGCAAACTATGAGTCAAACTGCAGAGCAGACTACACAACCTAACTTAAGTCTTCCCTTGTCCAACCACAAAACAACAACATAACTGAGTGCAGTTAGTTTAATTGGCTTTTGATATATGTTAATGCAGCTAATCATAAAGGCCAGCTGGCTCCAACACAGGGCTGGCATGACATCCCCCCTCTCCTCTTTGGCCCCCACAGACTTAGTCAAGGGAACACTAGAGCGGAGTCCCTCTCTTAGACAGTGGGAGGAAAATTAAACTGCCAAATTTGTTTTCATTGGTTCCAGGGACAATCTCAGGGGATTTCAAGGCTTTTAATTGAGCTCACTGAGCAGAAATTTGTAGAGCTGCTTACCAACAAGAATGGTGTCTCTCTCTTATTTCTTTTTGAAGAGGTAAAAGGGTGAAAGATCAGGCAGATTGGGAATGGCTGCTGAGTAAATTGACGATTTACTAAAAATGAGTGTATAATATGTCTTTTGTAATTCGGCCCTGCTGAGGCTCGTTTCTACTTGTAGTTCTTCACGGAAAACAAGGAAATTGGTTTGATAACAACTGATAATTGAAATTTAGACTCACTTTGTTTAGTGTTTTGCTGGCTTTTCAGGGTTTGTGTGTAGAAGGACAATAATTCTCTAATAAACAGGAGTTGGCTCAGTCATGGGTAAAGGTAAATAAAGCCCACAGTTAGCCCTAGGAAAGATAATTTGTCTCACTGAGAAAAAAGAGCAACAACTCATGAAACTCAATTTAGTCTTATTGTATCACTCAGTATTGTACAATAACAAAATGAGAAGCTGCCGTCTCATTTTCCACAATTTTCTCTCCCGTATACTTTTACTCCTTTTAAATTTTTTCAGTGTGTCAAAACAAGCAAAGGCTACATGGAAACGGCAGCCCTGTGTAAATATTTATGATGTAACATCTCCATGTGAATAGACTTTCCTCCCAATCCATCCATCATTACGGGCATATCGTGAAAGCCCACCTCCCGGTGGTGGCTCAGGGCCCTAGGAAGCTCAGACAGGAGCGGCGTGTCCCCCTCTCATTCAAAGTATTTGTTTTTCTTTTGACTGGGGGCAGCCCAGCTGTGAGGGCATTTCATGTGTCAGCCCCACCGTTTTTATTCAGGGCTGACTTCAAAGCCCATTTTGGGCCATTGTTTCTGTGACGTGGCTGCCGGACCCGAAAATGCCCAAACAGAAAAATGTGATGTAGGTCAAATTACAGCAGTTGTGGCCCCGAAAAAAAGTGGAATTCTTATGGCTTGAACATAAAGCCCTGGTTACCGCCTAACCCCAGCTTTTGTGCTTGTTGTCCACATACCTCTTTATTTGTTCATTGCAGAGCTGAATGGACGTAGGAAAATGTAGAATATAAAAAGGCTGTAGTTCAGAGAGCTTGGCAGAAAATCAATGTTTTAAGTCTGATCCTTTCTTTGCTGTTTTTTTTAATTTACTCTCCACTCAAGAACAAAATGTCAAATAGCTTACTTGCTGAAGATGAGTAATAAATTGTATTAGTTTGGAGGTGGAACTGACATCCTGCATTTTGAGGCTTTTTGCTGTTGCAAGTGTGAATGAGACTTAAGGACACATACAGTGCATCTCTTAGGGCTTGTGCCTGCACGGTTCTTTGACTTGTGCAACTGTTTGAAATGTGAACCATGTCTTTGTTTGGTACAAAGTGGGATTAAGGATGTGTATTTTTTTTTCAAGCCGAGCAGTCTTTAAGAATGTGAAGGTGCAGTAGATTTATAAGGTTGTGTGTTTGCAGAAGTAGGTAAGTCTACTGCCTTACCTAAGTGGATTACAAGGTTTTAGGCTTTTCTCCTTGCACAACTTATCAGCAGAAAATAGGCGTTGCAGACGTTAGCGAAATATTGCCACCCAGACTCTCATAACATTATCATTAGCCACGGAGGATTGCTGAAATGTGATTAATACATCACCATTTTGACAGACTGAGCCTGAAAAGGTAATATGGATTATTACAATGGTTGTAGAGCTCAATACTGCCATCCAACTTTATCCATTTATCTGCAATGATGAGACTCCTTTGTGTTGTATAGCATTGTAACATCTATCTAAATAACAAAAGATATCTCTCCCATACACAATCGTCATGCTGTTAATATTCAGACCGTGCAACAATGCACATGGGAATAGAGTGCTGAGACAAAACTTGACTCAGAACAGGGGAAAAGTCCATAGAACATTACGAGCATTAGGAATCGATGTTCAAGCCTCTAGTGCTGGGCACGTTTTCCTTGGCTTAGGTATCTTATTACCTTCAAACAAAAATATTGCTACTGTATTGTTCAATTACAACTGGTTGAGTGCTGAATGATGCAATTCACTATCTAAGAGCTATTTTATCTTTCTTTGTGCCTGCACTTTGTGTAGGTTTCATTTAGTTGGCCTTGGATGATACACGTTGAATAAATGCCATTTTTCTGTCGTTTCAAGTGCCTCTTTTCTCTCTGTGGATCCATTCAAGCTTTCAATACCTTTTCTCCCCCTCTCCTCTCCTGTCTCTTTTTTCCACGAGCAGGAGGGTTTTACTTTACTCCTTTGTCATCCTAATTGATTGCATTAACCTTTTGAGTATTGAATTTCCTGTGCATCACGCCGAGCACAATGTGGAATATTATCATAATCCTTCCAAGTAATGGACACAGGGCAATCAACAATGCTTTAGGAAAAGTACATCTTTGAAAGATGGAGCATCATATTATTTTCAGTCCAAAGACTTGGATAGGGTGAGACTGTTGAGCTTAAAGAAAGTTTGTCAATAAGTGAAGTTTTTTTTATCCATTTAACAAGTCAGAAGTGCTGTATTAATGTCTGCTATGATGGGTAATGATGAGAGTTTCTGTGGTCTGGCCCTGAAAATGTCCATCGTATAAAAGACATACATCTTTCATGCTTTTCTAGATTTTTTGTTATACATACTTATAATTAAATAGCATACTGTATGAATAGTAAATAAATAGTAAAGTCACTTAGATAAGTCTAATCTAATTTAAACTTTAAATAATTATTAACTTTAAACAGTTATTTCTTGGAGCTTTAAATGTTATAACAATTGAATGTAAAAAAAAAAAGAAGTTAAATTTGCAAGTAACGTAAAATCTTGAAAGTTTTCACATGCATTATAATCTACCGTGGCACAGCTCTGGTGGGGAAATGGCCTGAGGTAGCAGCAGTACTATCTTGTTTAGATGGCCCCACCTTCATGCATAGCATGGCCTCTGGAGCCAAAACCTGGGTGCTCGTTGATTTATGTTTTTTCATGGAGCAGTGAGGGGTGGATGAGAGCTCTCGCTGCTCCGTGTGTTGTGATAGTCAGAGATCCTGTCTGTATTGGAGTTTCACCAGAGAATGATGTCATTTCTATGTAACTGCAGGTTTTTGACTGTTGTTTGTCCATGTGATTCAGCAGGATGCCATTATGAGGCTGGAGAACTGCAGCCAAAGTGGTTGTGAAGGTAAAAAAAACAACAAGATATTGGAAATGACCAGGGTGAAGATGAACTTCCACTCATGTTCAAAGAGGCAGGACCTTGCTCAGGGTGTTGTCAGGAGGCGTGCTTAACTCCACTGAGTGTATTGTTAAGAGTTGGAAAGAACATTTAAGAGAAACTCTTGCAGAGTCTTGAGGGAAGCCTTGCCCACTTCTCATTTAGTAGCCACTTAGATTAGCCTTTTCCTAACAGCCTGTGCTGGATCACATTTTTGAAATAATGAAACGGAAAACTTCTCCTTCTGAGAGAAAGCAAATGCCTCGAAATGTGCTCGAAAGGGTGCACCCACCTAGTTCCAAACCTCAGATGCAAGAGGTCCAGTGAAAACATGGAGAAGATCTTGTGCTCCTTGCCCATCAAGTTCACATGTATCAAGGAAACAATATGTGTCCCGAAGTAGAGCCAAAGTTGGATCTTATTTATGTGTTCTTCACCAAGAACACTTTCCCTATGAGCTTTGGAGCTTTGGACACCACTACTTTTGCCGATGATGTTATCCTGTTGCCTTCAGTGAACTGTGACCCCACACTATGCACTACAGTGGTGGGATGTCCCTCTGAAGGGAGCAAGTTGTTGCTCCCATGAAAAGATTTCAAGTATCTGTGACTGTTGTTCACGAGTGGGTAAAATGGAACATGAGCTTGACTGGCATTTGGTAGAGCGCTCCCAAGCTCTCTATATTTACCAGTCAATCCATGTTTCTGTCATTACCAATGCTCATAAGCTCTGGGTAGTGACAGAAAAAAAGATTGCAAATACAAACAGCTGAAATGAGTTTCTTTCCAGCCTAAGAGACAGAATTGGAAGCCTTTGGAAGAAAATAAAAATATATATATGGCAATTCTGTGTTATTCCCATGATAACCACCATAACTTAAAGTGGTTGTTCCACTTACCCCATTTCCATTTTAAAAGATAAATGTATGATTCTTGTTACTCCATATGTGGATGGATAGATAGATAGATAGATAGATAGAGAGAGACAGACAGACAGACAGACAGACAGACAGACAGACAGACAGACAGACAGACAGACAGACAGACAGACAGACAGACAGACAGACAGACAGACAGACAGACAGACAGACAGACAGACAGACCCAACCAATCCAACCTGTCCAATCACTAGACATCATATGTGCAGGCCAGTTTAAATTTCTGTTTAAAAAGTAATGAGCTCTTTCAACATTGTCAAACTTGGGGTTACTGTTACTCTGTTATTCTTTAAAGCTGGAGAAGGTAGTTTAGTGCGTGAGTGTGCTAACCTTAGCACTTGACACAACAAGTACAGTACATCAGAGTTTCAGGATCATTGTATTTTTTGTTGCATCTAACTTTGGTGAGTTCTAACTTAAATTGAGGGGTCAGGATAGACCAGCTTTAGTTGCAAGGTAAGCGCTTGATTTACCATGGCACGTATCTTTTCACCCGCTTTACCATTGCCCAGTGTAATTTGAGGGGGAAGTCTGGTTAGATTTTCCGTGTTTTTATTTTTTCATTGTAAATCCGTTCATATTGGTTTATTACAGTAGTGTATTTTACTGGTCAAAATTATGTGAATGGAGATTTGGTCAATGACAGTGAAACAGATATAAACAAGCATCACTACTGTATTTCTTTGTGAGACTGCACCTCACTTACATCAGTAATATTAAGACCCCAAACCTAAAACACACAGAAGACACTCCAAGGATAACACTACAATAATAGCCTGTTAACAAGGCAAGAGGTAGCCAATGGGCCTATTGAGTTTAATCTGTTGCTGTAGCTGTTTTATTTAAACATGATGGTAAAGGAATAAGAAGTAGTTTATGTTGCAAGACTGGAGTAATACCCATAACTGTCTTATAAAGGCTTAATGTCAGAAGGCTTTAGTAGAGATGTCACTAGAATAACACTGATCAGCCTTGAGCTTGGGAATTAGAGACACTAAATCTTTGAATATAACGTGACAACTCAGATAGTTTGAAGGGAAACAAGTGGGCATCAACTTTTGCTGAAGAATTAATATTCTATCTATAATATTTGAATAGAATCTATATAATGTTATCTTATCGTGTGTGTGTGTGTGTGTGTGTGTGTGTGTGTATATAGCTTATAAAAGTATTAGCTTTCTAGTCCACACATTAAATAATGCCATAGAACAAAATGTAGCCTAATATAATTATGTTGTAGGCCTATGTATCTTTGTATTGTATGAGCTTTGTTAGCCCAGCAGTGTTAAGATTGTGTTTATTTGCAGTGGAATGAAATGTTGATCTTCCACAGCCCTCTCAGAAGCCCATATGTTTCATGTTTGTGCTGTAAACCACATATCTACAGTATAGGTGGCTTTTGCACAAAAAAGGGTGTTTGTCTCTAAACACTAGCAAAACGCATTAAAGTAATTGATTGTTGAAAAACAGACAAAAAACTGTTATCATGTTTCCCTGGCAACGGCAAGTGTTATCTGGGTTTTGTTGATGAATTGAAGCAAAACACCCTGTAATTCATATCAACTCTATTATATTTTTCAGCTCAAAGAGGAAAAATCAATTGAAACAAGCTCTTATGCATGGATAGATGCTAGTTTTGATCAATACTATTTTCACAGGGATAGTGCCTTTGCGTTTGATTGAGGCCTGGTTATACAAAGGTAGCCACTGGAGCCCCGGACTTATACAAAAATAAAGACATCCAGAGGGGTACAGTCACTATTTAGGCACATCTTTTATCACATTCACCTGAGCTATATTGATCAAAAAAGAATGATGTGATTGAGTGAGGGTGTAGGTCAAAAAATAGGTCAAGGTCAGTCAACAGCACAAAGCTTAATCCTGTCCATCTTTTGTATTCCATCAAGCGTCACTGGTATTCCACTGGGAACTTATGTGCCCTCAGCATATGGAAACCAAGGGCCCTTAGTTCAATTATACAAGCCCATTGAGCTTCAGAATATTGACATATCTCGGTATTTTGAAAATGTCATGGATAATGATCAACCAGTTCACCAGAAAATGTACTCATAGAAACCAAGATGTGCAGGCAAGGATGCAATGAATTTGTGGACTGTAGCTAGAAGGTCAGGATTTAGCTACTTAGAGGTGCAAAAGCATAAACTGACTGTTTGTCTACTCTGAGTCAAGGGTTATCACACATGTTTCTCACACAGATAACGTATGTAAAATTGTAAATCAGGTATGCAAAGGTTACATAACAGATCGACTGTTTTCAGTGATCGCTCAGTTATTCCCAATATCACAGGCTTGTTGGCACAGACTTTACCTATGGATGTCACAAATTGTAAAACCTCAGAAATATATTTCAGTTCAGTGCCACAAAAAGCTGCCTAATTATTGACTACTATAAGGAAGAGGAAGTTACTACAGTATGTATTCAGAGTTAATTAAGAGTTTTCAATCTTAAAAATATAACCGACCACAAAACGGCTTCAAGCTGCTCAGCTGCTCCTGCACTAAATGTGTCCCGACTTGAAGAATCTAACAGTTTGACTTACATCTGCTAAGCTTGGTTGTAAAACATGTTGTTGGCTGTGTTGTTAGGGGATTCAAAAGGCACATACACGTAGCTTTACCAGAAGTGTAGGTGGCTCAAGGTCTCAGTCACATCTTTGATGCAGAGAGGATGCAGGCCTAGTGTTTGAAGTTTTATTTTACCTAACTGACATTGGGACTCCCATGTGTTGACATTGCTCTCTCCATGTTATATGTCTGTTGCACCTTCTCAAATATTAAATGATCATTAACATGCTCCAAGGGTCTGAGGCAAAGTGCTAAATATACTGGATGCAATGCAAGGCGGATAAAAACTAGCAATAATTTCCACTTCATATCTAACAAAAAGTGCATTCCTTTTACCTCTGCTGTGTGTGTGTGTGTGTGTGTTTTTGTGGTAGCTGTCTCTCTTTACATTTAGCTGTCTCAATTCCCAGTGTTTCTGTATTCATACACAGCTACATGCAGAATCTTAATTGATCTAATCTGGTTACCGCTTGCTATTTTCAACAGTTCCATTAGAACCCCCCCCCCCCCATCCACACTCTCTCTCCCTTCACCTCCCACACTCTCTACCCCCCATCTGCCCTGACCTACATGGTAGTCACATGGCCCCGGCTCCCTGGCTTGGCATTTTATGGAAAATCTGCAGGAGATAAAGCCACAGGGTTTAAAGTGTTATCCCTCCCTGTCCTTTGAGAAGGGCTAAACACTGAATGAGGTGTTATTGCATCAATGCTGTTGGACACACACAGGCAGCAAAGAGGATATCTTCCTCCTGTCTTCCCTCTCCCTCTCCCTCTCCCTCTCCCTCTCCCTCTCCCTCCTCAGTTTGATTGGATTTAGTAGAGTGTCACCACTGTGACTTTGGGGGATTTCTCTTTCCCTGTCACTGTCTTCTGCATGCTTGCTTGGGTTATTTACTTAACTTGTCCAGAAAATGGACTGTGATCTGCAGCTTACCGCCAAAGCTAGGGAGAGACAAGTGCCTCATGTTAGTTAAGATATGCCAGACAGGCACCTAGACGATTGCTCGCCGCTCTGGCTTGCTTACTCCCTTGCTGGTGCTGAGGGCTTAGTTTTGCACTGTGACCGAGTCCCCTTCACACTGTTGTCTGCCTGTAAATTTTCTGCTGCCCTTGCTATTCAGCCAATTACAGCAAAAGAGCTTTAGCGATTTTTTTCCCCCTTCCTTTTCTTCCTCCTGGTGTATATTTATATATTTATTTAACAAGCGAATGACAAGCACTGCTGAAGGTTAAAAAAATGCTGAATTTCATAGTTCGTATAATGTCAACTTTTCTCTATAGCAGGACTAATCAATACAAGTCAGCTTTATCTCGTGCAGAACAAACACACACACACTGCAGAGTGATGCAGCTTCTTCGCCTGTTGCATTTTTACACTGTTACTGCTATTGTAGAAAAGGATACACCACAGTGAGATAGAATCTGTCAGCAGTCTTTGGTATTCTATTTTTACAATCGACATTTGTGATAAATAAAGAAACAAGATCCATAAAGTATTGTTTCATTGTATTAAGTTTACCCACACATTGGCTCATCATCATGCCAATAGAAAAACAACCATTGTTGTGTAAGAGGGTGTAGGTGGAGGCAAATAAGTTGAGTTTATTTGGAGTTTGCAGGTCATTATAGTTTGTCCCTCTGCACCTATTACAGGTTTTATGCTGTCAGCGTCCTCCCCTGTCCTCTTGACATTAATCTGCTTTGTCCCATACTGTCAACCTTAGTAATCATAGCTATATGTTCAATAATTGGTTTAGGACCACATATCCTTAAACCCATCTACGCAATAACGAGGTCTGTTGTATTTCAGTGTATACACCATATGTTCCTCCGAGAGTTGTTTATTCTTACTGTAGAACGTGTTTTCAAAATGTTTCACCTGATGTCTGTGAAAGGCCACAGAACGACTATCAATGCAATGTCAAATGTAATGCGGAGCCACAAAGCAGTTTAGGAATGCCTCCAAAGTGCTCTGCCATGTTGCATTCTGGTGTTAAAATGACCAGAGCAAATATCTTCCCAAAACACTGGATAAGATAAGGCAGATGGGACAAGCTTTGTGTCACAGTCGCGACTGGTTGTAGTCAGACAGCATTGACAGTGAGCTCACAACAGTCCCACTGCCACCAAAAAAAGAGGTTTTATTGTTCTATCTCTCATAAAAACAAAACCAGAAGTTACACAAGTGATAATTGTGCATAAAAGAAGTGACACCACAAAATGCCGAGTGTTCCAAAACAAGAGAGGAGTAGAATAAAGGGCTCCTTCCACCAGTGTAAAATCAGCCACGCCTAGCAGTGGGAACGGAAAGAAAAACTGCTTAATGTGACAAAATAAAGACAGAAACACTCCAAGGGAAAGTTAGAATTAGGATCCTGAAAGATTTATGCCTTCATTTTATTTATAATTTGTTTTCTTTTCCTTATTGGAATTGAGTTGGAGCTGAATATTTGATGAGCACAGCCTAGAAGTAAGGATGTTATGTCAGCAAGGAAACAAAAAGTAAAGAGAAACAACCAAGAAATGTATTTTGCAAAGTTTGCGCTTTGGAATAAACTACTATGCCTCTGCTTTCACAAGTGGCTTGTTAATTGAATGCGTGTGTGTGTGTTTGTGTGACGGGGGGGTTCACTATCTGCAGGTTGTGTTGAGCCCTAGCGAGGCTAGCGTGCGCCTTTCCGTATGCAGTGCGCTGAGTGCTGGGTACTCTCCATGCACAGAACACCATCTGCATTTTGCTGTTAACGCGCCTTCACATCCAAGGGAGGATTAGGAGAAAATCCCCA
The DNA here is from genome assembly GCF_045865225.1 of Trachurus japonicus. Classification (NCBI taxonomy): domain Eukaryota; kingdom Metazoa; phylum Chordata; class Actinopteri; order Carangiformes; family Carangidae; genus Trachurus; species Trachurus japonicus. The sequence goes on along the minus strand of NC_140913.1, from coordinate 17,660,384 downwards.
GGTTTTTTTCAACCAGTTGACAAATATCAGATTTGTCTCTAAAAAATTAGCTCCATCTATATCTCCCACCATATGACACACAAAAAAGATTATCTTTAATACCCAGCCAGCTTGGGTGTGGAAAAAGCAGATTAAAGTTTCAGTTTGGTCATATTTACCCAGCCACTTCAAGTACGAGACTGCCTGCATTACACAGTAGACAGACCTCTTCACAAAGAGTCCTCCCCCCACCATGCACGCCCACACCCACCCCCAAGCCTTTACCTTGCAGAAACAAGATGTCTGCCTTGAAACAATTAGACATCATACTTAAATAATTCATCATTTCCCAGTCAGTCTTTCTCTTCTACGTGTCCTTTAAACTGACAGAGTGAGCTGCCAAAGGGGCTAAAGTGAATAACAGCAGCAGGTGCCTTTTCAGATGGAGCTTTGTAGTCCACAGAGGGTGCTGAGCTGTTATTTTAGTGGCCCACTGGTGAGGAGCAGGGGGTGGCTGGGAAATGGACCTAGTGGCTGACCTGAGACCCCAGAGCTGTCCTATTAGCAGTGTGCTCTAAACTAAACGTTTCCAGCTGTAATTCCTGCCGTCAGTCGCACCCACAGCTCAGCTGACACACAGACATAACAATACAACATGCACCCACAGTTACCTGGAAGCCTCAAACAGCCAAAAAGCATCACTTTGATGCCCATTTTGACAGTTTTAAAAGCCCACTTCCTAAAAATAAACTCCTTTGACCCTGAAGGAAGGTCATATGTGTCCGCAGTGACAGATTGTAAGACTGGACACGCATGATTATTACCCATCAGCATGCATCAGAGGGATTTAAGCATACGAGTAAGATGCTCCTTAAGCCTCTGCTAAGTCAGTATGTTCTTCCTGACCATTTCATTATCAAATGCATAATCGTCATCTGCTGTGGACAGAACTGAAGGCCTAAGGCCCTACCTGGTGTCCTGGATGTTGACTTCCTTGCTTCCGCTCAAGACCACTGCCCCACCCAGAGGTTGCTTTATGAACACAGGAGCCCCATAAATGAAATTAAGGTGTCAATTAGTCAATTACAGCATAATAACTCTGAGGGCAGACATTTAGAGACAGAGAGAACCTCAGCTAAGTTCATTTCCTCCGGCCCAGGAGCCTAGCGCTTGGCACACGTCACTCCCCACCCAGACTCGCTGAATAAGGGCCCCAGTGCTCTCCCTAATGTTATTTTCCCCTGGATATCTTTTTTGATCAACAATTTCCTTTCATGGGTTTGTTTTTCAGATGCAGGGGATGCACTTTTTCTCTCCCCAATTTGGCTAGGGAGAATTTCATAATTTAGTAATTAAAATCTTTGTTAGGCTTTAGAAATTGCAGCTAATTGAATTTAATGGGAAGATGAATTTCAATTTAATTTGATTAGCAGGACCCCTGGCATAGGTATTTATGGAAAAAACTCTACAAAAATATGCTGTGTGGGCTAAGATGGCATAATAGAATTACAGATAATCGGATTTCACTGTCATGAATTTCACTCTAATTTCACTATAATTTTCCATTAGATAGCTGGTTTACAAATATTTGCTCATCTGCGATGGGAAAGGCTATCTGTCTAAAATGATTACGGAGCGAGCCTTCAGAAATATGTCCCTTTTTTTCCCCTCCCTTTTAAAAACCAGATTGCGAGGGATCAAAATTAGGAAGATTGCATTATGGATGTCTGCATCCGGGAGAGCAATGGGGGAGATATGATGATTACGGCCGGGGGATGAAAGCAGTGTCAAGAAAAATGTATGACTCAAAAACATAGGCCTACTCTATCTACAAAATCTCTGCTCTCAGCACACTGCCGCCAAGCAACATGCTATATCATAATTCAAGTAATATCATAAACAGTGCACAAATAAAAGACATTGCATGTTGACATACTAATATGCCGTACACCTTATACAAACTCCATGTTAATTGCCTATACAGTGAGATTTTGGTGTGTGGTTTTCATAGTGCATGTACAGTATGTAGCTGTACATACGGATATACTATAATTATAAAAAAATCGAATGTGTTAATGAAGAATCATCCTCAAGAGTGATGCAAATGATGATCATCCAGAAGTGGTGTACTGGCATCACCATTGTTCTGGCTATATTTGTGTGTAAGTTTAATATTCAGCTCCCACTCTGCTTAAAAATAAATATATAATGCAATATAAACAGACGTGAGAGGGAATAATATCCCACATCACAGACAACCTCGAATAACACTGGGGTGAACTCTTGTTGAATCCTACTTTAAAAGCCCCTGCTTCAGAATTAAGCGTTTACACGTTCAATTTCCTGCCAATTTAACAACATGACAGTGAATATCAAGAATAAACTTGATCTACTGTCTGCTGGAAAACAAAAACTATTTTAATTTGTTGTGTTTAAAGTTAGCTGCAGCTGAACCGCTCCATGCTGCTCCTCCTGCGTAACCCCCCCACCTGTACACTCCACCAGTTAGGACAGACCTCCACCCCGCGCCAGCTATCACCCACTCCATCTCCTCCCATGCGCTCAGTCACTCTTTGCCCCGAACTGCCAGAGACAGCAAGAGGGGTTCAAAAACACAATCTGACTCTCAGCAAAGGTCAGATTTCTCACTCGGCATGTCTCTGGGCTTTGGGCACAAAAGCCACTGAATTCACATCTTTCAACTGGGCCCGAGCTTTTGTCCTGGGGAATGGAGGACTCGGAGTGGGCCCTGCACCAGACCAGCCCCTCCTGGAGTGCACTGTCAGGGGCAGCCAAACGTCTGGCCCGGCGGCCCTTTGACTGATGTACCCCTGCCATGTCACATGCACAGCAGCGTGCACTCACACTCACACGCATACACACTCCACCTTGCCCTCAACATTCTCCCGCATGCACCATACAATACCCTCGGACCACATCAAACGAAAAGCCCCACAGCTCCTTTTGAAAAGTAATGGTTTCGCCCCCAAAGATGGCAGCTCCAGGGCCAGAGGGCTGTAATGCATGGACGGCAAACCCTCCCTCCTGTGGACATTGTTACATGAATAAAATTCACACTGCAAACTAAACCGTCCCACAGTATCAAGTTTGGAGATACTGTAGTAGTTTTATTGTCTTTTAAATATATAATATGTTGTAGTATGGAACAAAGGGTCACACTGTTGTTTCCATTAATAACTTATACATTTCAAATAATCTGAATTTTTGCATGGTTGGTCTCATGCTGTATCACTACTTTAAAATCATATTCATTCAGTGGTCACCTGTGACCTTGTTGTGTTGTTGTGTCTCTTATATAATATTATAAAACTGTTAAAAATTACTTTAATAACTTTATTGATTTCATAATCTTTGCACAGCATTGTAGTAATAATAGATATTTGGAGTCTTCGCCTAAAGTTTGGTTAGTAATGATCCTCATGGGTGTCTCACATGTGTGCCAGGCCTTACCAGGTCTCATTAATCCTCATAACAAAATATGTTTGCGTGCACAACATGTGATTGATGATGAACAGGGCTGACGTGGAACAACAGATTTTCATCCAGCACATTTGCAACAGAAAGAAAGTCTGGTTGCCAAGTCAGGTCAGGTACAGAAAAAACTATTCAATTTTTATCATGGCTAACAAAAAGTGAAGTAGTACAGTGTTTACAGTACAATGTTAGATTAAGGGTGGAACCTTTTTGATAGAAATTCTTTTAAAGTCATTTTCCTTTTATGTGGGCTAGGAAGGAGGAGAGCTGTTTTTTTTTTTCATTATTAACCAGGATGAGTCATAATGTCAAAATCCACCAAAACCTGTTTTATGTACATACTTTGGACCTTGTTGACAGCCTTCAGGAACTGACGCCAGGACTATGTACTGTATGATTGCATTATGGTTCACAGCCATAAAGTTCATTTCCTCTTTTCGACAACCATTAAACGTTAGTTACTCACGTCATTTATTCAAAATAAAACTGCCGTAGAAAACAGGAATATCCAGTGACCTTTCAAAGTTTAGACCTTTTTGTTATTTTTTGTCACTTTGTAAATTCCACATTCCTGTCAGAGAATCATGTTTACAGTATATGGACAATACGTACAAATGGTCCGGAGGCGCTTTGCATGCCACTGCGGAAGAAACTGCCAGGCAAATAAGGGGTTTGTCTTATAAAGTATTCATTGTCACCTGGTAACGGCTCTCGTTTATCATTTCACCCGAAATTACAATGAAAACTGATAGCTTATCAGAGGGAGGGAAGGAGAAAGAGTGTGCTCTGAGGGAGAGAGAAAAAGAAAGTGTAGTACACGACACTGAAATAGAGAGGATCCCTGTTTTGTGAGAGAAGTGAAAGACGTATTTGCTCCAAGCTAAAGTTGGACCAGCTTAAATATTCCAATAAATATTTTTGATTGAGGACAAGCATTTTATGTAGTTTAGAATATATACGGCATTCAATGATGTCTTAATAGCTGGTTGACTTTTTTTACATGATTGTCAACATATCCCTTCACTTACTGTAATTGGACTTAATAGTAAGAGTAATAAACTGTCAGTATTTAAAAATCAGCTTTCACACTCAATTTGACTCAAATAATTCCTCTAAAAGACTTAAACACATGTGCAATAAAAGTGTAATATATTTTAATAAACATGTAATCTTTTCCTCCCTAAAACCTTTTTTCGAAGTGTTGTGCTACCCTCATTTGAATAGAGGCAGTAGAGGCTCCACCCCAAGAGAGTTGAAAGGCTAGAAGACCACAAAGATGGAAAAGGCCAGCCCACTGAGGGAGGGAGAAAAAAACTGCTCCGGTTCCTCTGCCATAATTTCCTATCAGCCTATTCAGACAACATCACCAACAGCTTGGTCTGAGCATGTGTGTGTGTGTGTGGGAGCGAAGCAGAGAGTGAGAGAGAGAGAGAGGGAGGGAGAGAGGCAGCGCACGACAGGCGGAGAGAGAGCGAGAGAGAGAGAGAGAGCAGGGAAGGGGAAGGCTACATTTTCTTTCACCTACCCCCCGTCAAACCACAGGAAGGAGGGGCCAGACCCTAAGCTGCCAATCAAATCCGCTCGTGGCAGCCGGCATTATCTCAGCAACAAACTATTGACAGATTACATGTCAAGGAGTTTAGTGCATGATTGAAGGAAGCCTTTTTTTTATCTAGTTACTTTTCCGCTTTATTTCCCCCTCCACCAACCAACATTCGAATGACTTTCTAACAGAGTTGAGTAATATTATGAAAGTTACATGTCTGAGAGGATTTAACTTCGACTTCCCTGAATATGGTGAGTACTCTTCTTCTTTTTCTATCTTTGTCAGATATGTTTTATTAGCTGACAGTTTGAGGTGTGCCTTTATCTCTGACTAAATACACAGAGAGGGGAAGTTGTTCATGATTAAACTATGTGCCAGTGCTTATGTATACTCAAGTGTTGCGACACCCTTATTTATAGCTCTTTGACAGTGCCCAAAGGTGACTGCAATATCAAATTATGATTGTCCATTTCTCTAGCACTCGACTCATGACGCTGTGTTACACGCAGTACACATGTGAAGAAAGTTCACAAAGCCAGTTTCATTTTCTCTTGTCACAGTGTATTTCTCTTCTAGGACATGAGACCAGCATAGCTCCCTGTCAGTTTTTTTCCCTCTCTTCATCTGCGTGTTTTTTTTTTTTTTCATCCGTGTTTTCCTGCATGTTCAGTCTCTTCGTATAATTGCATGTTTTTCAAAAAGCAAGCATTTGGTATTGTAGAGATACAGGTACTGGTTTTACCCACAGAGGTAGTGGTAATGTCATTAGGGTACAGTGAATGGCCTAAGGGTTTGTTGCCAAGGGGACAAAGCAAACAAACTGTTGTGTTGCTTATGTTGTCACACATGTAAAGGGAACAGGAGCAGTACTAACATCTTTCCAGGTACTCCTAATTGGTGTACTTGCAGAATGTTACATAAAAATGTAAAAACATTCAGATAAATCAAACACGGTTCATGTTGACTGGGACTCTAACACAGAATTAAACCTGTTTAAAATATTCTAAAATATATTGTGATGGATCACCATTTTTCTTAAAATGCACCTGTGGGGCTCATTGTTTTAAATGCCATTAGACCTGTTACTGTCAGGTTAACAATAGTCATTGTGAACGTACTTTTGGGAGGACAAACTTGTCCTGCTGTAACTGGATTACACCTCACACTTGTGAGAGTCGCCCCCCCTCCTTTCACCACTTTACTTAAAATAAGTCATATTCTTACGGCCACTTTTAGTTCTTCCTGCTCTGTGTGTACTCTTCTCTTCTGTACGTACGCGTGTGTTTTATGTTTTGCATGCACTCGGTGGTGTCTTCATTTTTTCACGTGTGTATGTATTAATAGTCTCTGCATATTTCATCATTTGTACCATGTATAAATACAGCTAAACTTTAACTTGAGAGAGAGACACAGCTCCCCTTTCACTTTGACAAATCTTATTTGCCCCATTTTTGAAATGCTTCAATTTGAACTTTTAATGTGTACAAAATTGAATAAGCATTGTAGGGATATTTTTTAAAAAGGTTGTTATTTATTTAATATTGTTTACAAATATTCAAAATTATAGACACAATTTTCAAAACTGTTTAATTACTGAATTATAACGTATTATTGTCATTTCATAATTTTAGAAAAAATATATAATTCAAACTTCATAGAAGAGCAGAGTTTGTCACAAGCTGTTATTTCTAACACGTTTATTTGGCAGTTGGCAGTCTGTCCATCTTATTTGAATCCCCTTAACAACTATTTGTTTTCTCTAGCTGTCTAATCTGTGTAACGCCGTTGAGCAGCCTGACACTGCATAGGCTTTTCTGCTCTTTAACTTATGGCAGCATACATGAAAAAGAAATCAAATGAAAAGATAATGTCTCCTATTAAATACAACTCTGAGAAACTGTATAACAGACCACTGTGCCTACAGGATCTCATGAACACATGCGAAAGACACACGTGAGGGGTCAGGCATCTCGTCTAGTTATTTAAGGTGTCTTGTATTATGGTTTGAAATAACAACAAACAAGTACAACTGTTATCGTGACACACCCTAATTTGAAACTTTTCGTCAGCCTGGAAAATGTTTTTCTCTCCTCTTATGAGTCATAATGTTGATTACCTTCTCCCTCACTGAGTTGTCTCATTAACCCTTTGTGGCCCTCTCCATCTTTTACGGCCTTCCACAAAACCAGAATGAAATGGGGGAGAAAAACAAGCCCAGGTCTGAAGGCCCTCAATAACCTTTTATCACAATTTAGCAATAACCTGAATCAATTTGATGTCTTAAGCAATAAAATATGCTGTTGCACTCCTATTTCTGCTGCTCCTTGGATGACAGTAAATTTACATTTTTTAATTAAACTAGCCGGAATTTTTATTAGGGGGCTGGGCTATGCTAATGGGAATGTTGTGTACAGCAGATTAACAGAGTTTTGAAATAAATTTAACAGGGAGACATTTGGAGGAAAAAAAAAAAGCGAGTCATTGTCTTTAACCTCTTTCATGCCGATTTCTCCTGGGGGATCCTTGTATTCTAAGGAGCCTTGTCAGGGAAGAGTGCTTCTCAGCAACGAGGTGATTAGTATCGCCTTGTCAACTGAGGGAAAACACTCATATTCTCTTGATTTATTTTCTTTTTTAAATACAGTGTTCAAATGACACCAAATTGTCTGATTTTTGTTATCACTTACATATTCATTTGAATAAATGGACACAGTTACATATCTTTTCTTGACTTAGTTTGAATTAAGTGTGGGGAAAAAAATGACTCTATTCATGTTTTATTTTGCTTTGCTTTAATTGTCCAAAATATAGAAATTTTATTTCATATTTCATATACATATTTTAAAACAGGATTTCAAGAGTGCAATCTTTCTTTTTATTTTTCTTGCCTTAATTAATTCATGTTCCATCTATAAATGCAGTTTTCTTATTTTACACAACACATTAGAGCGAAACAATTTATTTTTAAAAAAAAGTGTCAAATACAGTAGCTAATGGCAGTGTATATGTTTGTGTAGTTTTATGGTCCGCTCTCTGTATTTGATTGATGTTACGCGAGGCTGTGTGTGTTATGCCTGGTTTTAGCAGAGTGGCAGGGGGAGAGAAGGGGGAACATAGACAGCAGACGAGGGGAGGAAGGGAGGGAGGGAGGGAGTGTGTGTGTGTGTGTGTGTGTGTGTGTGTGTGTGTGTGTGTGTGTGTGTGTGTGAGTGTGTGTGTGTGTTCAGGGGGGTAGACAGAAAGCGAGGGACAGCTGAGTCCTGATTGAGCATGTGCCCAGTCATCAGTCATCAGACACAAGCCACCCAACACCATAATTACCTTAACCCCCGTCTTTTAATACCCAAATCACACCAACTGCCCTTTTTTTTTTACTGGCAGAAAGAGGAAACATCAGAGATCAAACAATCAAATAAACTCCAGATGCATGTGGGCTGCCATGCATCTTGCCGCAGTAGTCAAAGTGTTCAGGGCTACTTGATATGGGCCAGGAGCGAGGCAAGTGGCATCACCACCCCCTTTCTTCACTCCTGTGCACTCATGCAGTGGCCAGCACCTAATTAAAACCTCAAAGCTCCCCGTCACCAATCTGGAGTAATGGCCTAATTAATACTCGGTGAAGAAATATTCCAGAATGATAAACAGGTTGCACCTTGGGTCTTCATTGCCTTTATTATCTAAAATATAATAGGGCAAGTTTTATTATCACAAATAATACATGTTTGTTAAACTGGTGTGCTAAAAATGAAAGGAAATGGAATTGGTAAAATATCCCTTGTAATTATAGTATCTTAAAGCGTAAGGCAATGATTTTTAAATGATCAGTAATATTAAAAAAAAAACTTTTATCATTTATTATATTTTCGGGGGAAAAAAAGTAATTTTTTCTATATGTGTTTTTTTTTTTCATACTCGTCCTATAGCATAACCAGACTGTAAAGAAATCCTGCTTTCAGTCTCGCAGCTGAATATGTTGTGTCATGCAGTCTCGTGTACAGAGTCAAAGGAGAAGCTTCCAGCAACTTTTTTTTTCTGGCTCTGTTTCCTAATCTCATATATGAAATTATAATTTCATGCAAAGTAAGGGAGAAGAATAAGCTCTAGTCGCTGATATGCCATATAAGAGAGGAAAAGGGGAAAATGAAGAGGTAATTAGCAGAGTGGAAAACTTTGGCGCGTTTGTCTGAAAGCATGGTCTCCACTGGCCATGAATGAATTTGCATGCTTTGCTTATCGAAGCGCACTTATTAGGCCAGCTGAAAGAGAGATTAAGCCGGCACAAAATGTGGTGACTAATCCTTTTAAATGTGGCAGGGGGTCTTTAAGGTGTGAACCAGCCCGTAGTTAGGATAGTGGATATGGAATGTGACAGACCACGACTTTCATACAACTGCATATGTATAAAGGGAAGCAGCAGATGCAGGGTTAACTATCTAATGCCAAGGACAGTGATTGACATGGGTAATAAATTGATAGTTTATCTCCTGACCCTCTTATCGCTGGAACAAATACAGCAGGTAGGGGTCAGACTGGGTTGAGATAAAGAAGGAAACACTCTGTGTGGGCCACCATCAGTTGTTTTCCTTGTTTTTTTTTTTTATTAATCAATAAATGTTAGTGACTTAAGTTAATCATACATGAAAGGGAAAAAAAAGTAAAACATGAGAAGAGTAGGTGTTGAAACAAATCTGTCTTCTGTCTTTACCACTTTTATAGTGTTGAGCACATCTCTCAGTTTCACTTCTCCGTCACCTTTTCTTTGACAGGAATTCAGTGCTTGCTTTACTGTGTCTGGTTTTATTCTTGATATGAGGAATGAAAACACACATACGCACACACACATGCACAAACAAACAAACAGGGAACCTCTTTTTTTCTGTCACCTTCACTGTGAGCCAGGAAATGTTTGCTCTGCCGAGTTACAGAGCCAATACCCCTGTCCTCGTACCGTAATTGACTGCAAACAGGAACGTAGTGACGTTTAAACACTGCCCTCCTCTCTCTTCTGTGTCACACACACACACACATACACAACACACACACACACACACACCTTCCGCACCGCCTACAACCAGACACCCCTCAACTTCAGATCCCCCTTCTGCCCTTCTGGCGTGTGTTTTTTCTGTGACTTTCTATTCACTTGGGTCAGTAGCAGGCAGCACCAGCAATAATTACTGTCTGTACATGATAAATCTGAAGCCCAGCTGTTCATTTCTGTCACTGCCAACAGAGACAGAAAAAGAGGGAGAAAGATAGAGAAGAGAAGGGAGAGAGGGGGAGAGAGGGCAAGAGCCCAGGAGTTTGCAGTTTGCCGGATTCTTTTTTTTTTTTTTTTAACTTGGTAACTTGATAGGATTACATGGTTCCAGAGCCCACACCTGTTAAGAAGCTGTTAGCAGAACAGTTGGCAGTCCCATAGCCACAGCTTAGCCTTTTTCTTCTCTCTCTTGTGTCCATTCTACTGCTTCTTTTGGGGATTTCACCCTGCGTGTATGACGAGAGTTTGTTTCTCCAGGCTCCTGCCTCAGTCAGGGGTGAGGATGGGAGAGCGCTTCTTACGACACGCGAGCGGTGTGTGTGTGTGTGTGTGCGTTTGATGTTAGGAGCGTGTATCCTTCTTGTGTGTGTGTGTGTGTGTGTGTGTTTGTGTGTGAGGCTGGGTCGGCTGACATCTCTTTCCCTCCCTCTCATGAGACACGTTGTCTGCCATCAGTTGTGCTTCCCTCTCCGACCTCAGTCACTCCGGAGCCACCTCCGGAACAATGTATATACAAGTGGGACGACAGCAAACAAAGAAAAGAATTCAATTGGGTTTGTTTTTTTACAAGGGTGGGGGACAGGTGTTGGCAAAGTCGTAAAATACCCAAATACAGGTTAAACCAGACGATTTAAATGATGAAGGGTTAGGTTGAGAACATTTGTGCATATTTTTAGGAGTGCCAAAGCTCTGCTGTCAATTAGAAATACTTTTGGAAGGAGTGGAGAAATGAGTAATGCATAAAATTTGTTGCCTGTTTTTTCTTGTTCGGTTAGTATTAAAGTGGAAAACAGCCCTGAATACAGACTAAGCGCAGGCGAGACAGTTTGTGGGGGGAATCGGTGACAGTCATCAGACCTAGAAAATCGCATTACAGTAGGTTGTTTTGTGCCTTGGTGCAACGTGTCTCACTGCCTTATTTGGCATTGAGCAGCAACCCAGCTCTTCGGCTTCGTCACTTTCTGTGGGCCCTCAGCACCTGTTCCCCCTATTGTGCCGGTATTTTCTATATTTGGCAGGAAGTTGGACTCTGTGGGTCACCGTTTCTAATAGTGCAAGAGATAAACTCCATATTCTCCAAGGTTATTTCCCTGTTTCTGCTGCTGTTGCTCAGTTGTTCAGAGGACAATATTAGAAAACATGATTCAACTTGGGAGGACTACGAAACATTTCTCACCAGTGCATCTAAATGTCATGTTGTCCCTTGCATGTTATTGACACGTTGCGTTGCCATGAGTGCAAATGATTTTCCTTCCGAAGCACAGGAGAAATAAAAAAAGAGCAAAGTTAATAGATATCTCTGGCTAACTTTTAATTGTTCTGATATGTAATCGCTAAATGACAATAAAAAAGGAGCAGGGCCACTTTAAAACCTTTATCTCTCCTGCTCTGTGCCCAAAGTGTCATGTCCATAACAGCACCACCTGATCTACAGAGTAAAATAACTGCTAAGGCTTATTGTTTGGACAATATTGGAGCCCCCCCCCCCTTCCTCACCCCGCCTTCCCGCTCCCCCCGCTGCTTCTCTCTCCTCTCCCTTGATTCATTTCACCCACTGTCCTCGGCTGCTGGAAAATGGCGTTAATTTTTTTATTACCTGTTTGACTCTCCAGCCTTATTACTGTAGCCCCTTAATGTTCTCTGTAACCGTGGAAACCAGATGAATAAATGTCCGCCAAAGAAAATGAGATGATTAAACAGGTCACCCTTGCAAAACAAATTCGCTTGGTCGAGCGCAATTTGTGTACCAAGCGGCTGTCTTAACAGTTTGCTAACAAGGGGATTGTTTGCCAGACTAACTGACAGAGAAGGGAGGGGGAAAATGAAGATATCTGGGGAAAAGGATATGATTGAAGAGATAATATTTTAGATCACTATGCTATTTGTCTCATCTCTTTATTCTTCATGATAATGTGTTGTGTGTACGAGACTCAAAGTTCCACCATTCTTTATTTTCTATTCCTTAAATAAGATAGAGAGGAAGTTAGTATAGAAACGCTCTTTTCCCATAGTGTATACAGTTTAAAGCAGCCATCCATATTATTGTCAGAGGCATTTGGTCTGTGATCATCAGCAAGTGCAGTAGCAAATAGAATTTCCCTCATTTATGTGGCAACCAATCATTACTGCTAATTGTCCTTGAGGCCATCTGTATAGGATGGCTCGTCCTCTATTGGTGTTGGAACGGTACTGGTCATGGATTTACAAGTCCAATAATAATACTTAACTCCTCCAGAGTCAGCGCAAAACAGTTCATATTCACAACTGCAGTAATAAATATGAAGGAGTTTTTTTTTTTTTTCTTTCTTTTAGCGGTAGCCCGAACAGCATCCTGGTTTCAAAGTGTCACCAAGTTTCATTCCCATGATACCCCCGCCCTTCCCTTCCTTGTCCAAGTGTAATATTCTCATATGACTTGTTTTAGGCAAAGCACAACTGACAACCATATGAAACGTCTGGTGTTTTCATCTGGGAAAATAAGAGAGTAGGTCGGGCAGATTTAGCCATGTAACGACAGGGCAAACATGCAGACTTGCAGATTAGAATCAGGCCTGTGTTGCCATTCTGACCACAAATCATAAATGTCGGAGACACGGCGGTGGTGTTGTTTATGGAAGGATGCCACGCTGCGCCACTCAAGGGTGTTGCCTGTTTGCATTGATGCACCACCACCACTTACCGCCTCTTGCTTTAAAACAACTTCCGCATCCCACTCAGCCCAGCCATTTTGTCCCGTTACCAAAGCAGATCCCAAACGTTCACCACAGCTTTAGCCTCAGCTTTAAAGCAAAAGGGGGCAGCTGCTCAAAGCAGGGCTGCGGCTTCCTTCAGTCGTTTATGGGACAGAAGATGGCGAGCTGGAGTTCTTCCACTGGTAGAGGGGGTATTTCATCCCAATACAGGGACACTATAGCTCAAAACTGAAAAGCACTTATGCATTATTGATGTTTTAATTTGTGCAAATGCCCAAGTCTTTGTTAAGTGATTATAGTGCTAGGGAGATAACAGGGGAGGTACTTCTCTATGAAACAAGAGCTCGCTTGCTGGTCGCACTGGGAAGCCATTGGACTAAATCTAACAAGTCCACGCTTCTACTGTGCTCTGTCGAGAGAGTGAGAGAAAGGTGGGGGTTGGAGGGGTTGAGTGGGAGGGAGTGAAGAGAGTTGACTCAAAAATATCAACGTGTCAAAGATAAGAAAAAATTCAGCCGTTGATCTTTTGTCCTTATTTCAGCTACACCTCTCCCGTTTATGATGTTGGGTTTATAGGTCTTTTACATCCCTTATCAAAAATTATTTGATGTAAATACAATGGAACTGACCTGAAAAGCCCCATGTGTAAATACTCCTCGTGGCACACTAACAACTGACCTTGGGAGAAGAATGCAAAGTTATAATGCTTGCAAAACAAGCCAATAAAATAATACCCCGTTGAACGGATGGAGTTTGGGTAAATATAAATGAGAGGAGAAGAGAAGCAGTTTTCTTTCCCTGCAATGATTAACTCAGAACAAAGGTTATCAAGGATGACATTTTTTGAAACTCTATAATTTATGTAATTGCCTGTTACAGTTACCTAGCGAGATAAACATGACGGTAAGAAAGGTTGAAACACTTCCCTATAAAAAAGTGCGTGTATATGCAGTATGAGCTGAGGTAAAAAAAAAAAAAAAGATTTTGTTTCGTATCCTAGTTGATCCAATCTCCAACTACATCTCAGATCCTGGTCACCAGTGCATAGAAACCTATGTTTCCTCTATTGTGTTGTTTGGTGACTCGGCCTCAAACACCTGCAGCTGTTCACACAGCCTGCCTTCCACCAGCACCTAATGTACGTATAACCTGTAAATTATGCTGTATTCATTTAGCTCAGACTGCTTTAATATGGGCTCTACCAATGTCAACCTGTGAGATAAGTGTCTTAGTTTTGGCTTTGGTTTGCGTATTAGTCATTCTCTTTTGTTCACTGGCTTTATTCTTGCTTTATTCTTTGGGAAAATCTGTTTGAGTGTGGAACCAGGCTTTGCCTTCTGCTTTGAGGTCCCCGGTGGAGGTAAAACACGAGAGCATGCGCGTGCACGTAGGCACAGACGTGCCTGCATGCACACTCACACACTCACACAATCATGCACACACACACACACACACACACACACACATACACAGTAGGCTCTCAGGCTTCCCCGAGCATTTACTGCTTTATTAAGCTGTCTCATGAACCCACTAGCAGAACATGAGAATACAGGAAAAAAAAAGAAAAGCCCATATTACTTAGATGATTTGATGTCATTTGTGGACTACAAAACGATAGGCTTTATTGTGTGTGCTGGGAGAAAGAGTGGGAGCAGGGAAAAAAAGAAGTTGGCTTAGAAATTCAGAATTTCAATTAGCGTACGTAATCTGAACCTGCCGGCTTTGATAGAGGCTTTTTTTTGACTAAGAATACAGCAGCACTTGTAAAACATTAATTAAGCAGACTTGTTTTTTTAAAGGATGGAGTAAAGTGTGCTTTATGCAGCCCTTTTCACTGAACAAAAGGCAGTTACCTCACACAGAGGACTGCTTCACCCAAACCATTTGGAGAAAAAAAGGGCAATTGGAATTGGAAGAAAATACAAAAGACAAAAAAAGACGAGCCATTGAGAGTAATGTTCTAAAGGAGATGATATCATATGAGAGCGAAGGCTTTTGCTGAAGAATAGAAATGTATCCCTGCCTCAGTGAAACCTAAGCTTGGCACAGGAAAACGAGCCCCTATTTTAATGACTTTCTACCTGACAGATGACTTTAGACCGCCTTTTGGATCACATTGCTCTGACTTTGTCTCTTACATCATCAAACCATTGATTATTCATAGTTTATATTAATTGTTAATTGATTGGTAATAGAAGTTACTATGGCAACATCCTCCTAAAATGAAAAGGTGACTGTTCAGACTCTTTTGTAAAACTAAAAGGTCTTACAAGAGACTTGAACTTATCTGTTTTTTGTTTTGTTTTGTTTTTTTGGGTGCTGCTGGTTTGTGGCAAAGCAATGGTATGTCTCATTGTGTTGCATGGGGGCCTGAGCCCTTTTGAAATTTCTACTCTTTTCTGGTTAGTGTGGCTGCATGATCCTGCAAGCTGAAATGCATGCTCTAAACAACACTGGCTACTATTGAAGGGGATTAAAGTTCATTCACATGCTTTGGTTTCATTTTTAATGAATAAAGCAAGATGAAAAAAAACAATGTTTTAGATGTAGATTATTTACCAAGTTCGGGAGCAGCAACCGTAAAAAAGATGTGTTTTTACACTAGCCTAACGTGTTTTTTTGTTCACTTGTATAGAATGTACTGTAAGAGGCTTTATGGCTTCTGCTTCTCAATGACATAATAGAAAAAGAAGAGAAAGAAATAAAGTCTCACATTTACACGGTGTTGTTATGCATTTTCCACAGACTATTGTAAATCCTCTTGCAGTGGGTGATGAGTACACATACAGATGATACATTAAAACTGCCATAACTCGCACACCCAGCAAAGCTAAAAATCAATTGGAATGGATAGTTAAGCTGGCCACTAAAAATCAATGAGCAATTCATGTCCTTGATCACAGAGTGTCATTCCTCTCAATGTTAGAGGCTGATGAGGGCTGAACATACACACATATATACTCACATTCAGCACAAATGTACAGACACATCCACTGAGCTAACACGGTACAGTAAGTTTTGTGTAAAAGTAACAGGTTCAAGGACGCATTGTTGTAATTTACAACATGTTTTGATATCTTTAAAGCAGGTCTCCTTTAAGTTTTTAGTAGTGATTGGATATGCATTAGATTTGTCTCTATACAGTAGGTATTATGACACTTTCAAATGAAGTTGGGTGTATTTTAGTGGAGCCAGCTGGTGAATACAGCATTGTAGTCAATCTATCGAAAATAGCAAGGAGTCAAGTTTCAAAGCTCATGCTGTTGTTTTTAAACCATGCAAAACGTTGCAATCGGACGACATTGTACACCAAGCCTGGCAAATAGAGATGACCTTATAGCTATTACATGGTGGGGGCACACAAAAATACACATACACACAAAAATACACACACACACACACACAAATACACACACACACTCACAGAGGCAGTGGGCTTTCATGTAGGAAGAGGAGGAAGGCGATAAGGTTAGCCAAATGAAGAGGACAAAAATTCTGTGTTTCAAAATAGCAATTTTGCCCTTATTAATGCCATTAGTGTAACAGTCATAATGGATCAAATCAACGGATGACCGAAGCAACTCCTCTGTCTCTGTGCTATGACGGGATCATGTCGGGAACAATTTGGGCATTTTGTGTTGATGAGTGAAGTTTCAAGTGCTGCAAATCACCCCTATACTATGCCCATCGTTCCTCTCTTTTTCTATATTTTCTTTTTCTGTCTCCATCTCCCTCCTTCCGCAGCTCAGGGTGCACATTTTATTACATTTTTTTTTTTTTTTACCTTTGAACATTCATTTGCTATTGCCACCCCTCATTTGGGTCAGCTCTCAACAGAAGTGACCCTTTCATTGGGAACTACTGTATTTTTAACCCAGATTTAGATAATGGCACAGTGACAGTCATTTTTGCTCCTGGGCTATGCGCTGCTTTGAGGCCGTTCTTGTCACTCACACTTTGTATCCCCCGTTACCAATTATAGTCACACTGACCAATTCAGAGCAACGCGACAATAGAAATTATATCCATGTAACACCATATTTTAAACTAACAATCTTAATTTCTGTTTTCTGGTCCTCTTTCACTATAATTATGTTAAATGTATTATCCTATTTGACCACAGAGTCTGTGGGATATGAGTAAGCAGTTGCTTGCCCTTAACAGGTGGTCATCTTTTATGGTCTATTACTCTGGTAACATTTGAAAGGGTCATTCAGCTCACTAAATACCTCAGATTTGGGGAGCAGAGAGGGCCTTCGAAACAGTTGTCGCCTGTCAGGAGAAGCAGAGAGTCACAGGGAATGGAGGAACAGTTGCTCGTCCCTTCGTCGAGGTGAGAAATTTTCCGGCAGCTGTCACTCGCCCTCTTTACCTCGTGTTTTTTTTCTTTTTTCTTTTTGTAGGGACGTTTTTTTTTTACTCTCTCATTTCCAATAAAGCTGAAATGAATGTTTGTGGCAACTGGAGGGGGAGGGCAAACTCCAGTGCTGTGCCCTGTCACTCACAATCTCACCCGTGTGTGTCCTCCTCTAGAAGGGTTACATGTCTCATCAGCCGCCAATCATGAGACGCACGTGAGACGAGCCTAACGACACTGTCTCCTTTTTCTTTCTGCTGGTTCAAATGCTTTAAAGGCTCGGGTGGTTTTCTTTCAACGTGTGGTGTCACAAAACTCTTTCCGTCTGCCCATTTATAGTTGCAAAATGGTGTGTTTTTCTGTCTCTGCTCTGCCTCTTCTTGACTACATTACCCTTCTCTCTCTCTCCCTCTCTCTCTCTCTCTCTCTCTCTCTCATATCCTCTTCCTTTCCCTGTCTCCCTCACTCCCCCTTTCTCTCCCCCTCAATCCATCTGCATCATGTCGATCTGTCAGACTGCCAGTGTCTGTTCCAATTAGATTCCACTTAATACACGTAACCTCGATTAACACGCAATCAAGCCCAGATAAATCACGTCCTTTAAGTCCCCCCCTCTGCCTCTCCTGTGTTGCTTTGCATCACTCAGTTTTCCCCAACAAGCTTTCTTCGCCACAGTCGTCGGTCACAATGTATAAAATCACACACCGACTGCACGAGCAGGTAAACTTAGCAAATGTCCTCGGCGATGGCATTTTACTGCAGAGACAGGTGCTCTTCACCTCCAACCAAAGGCTCTGTCTTACTGCATGTCTCACTTCTGCTCCCAGCTATGTGAAATTTCTCCTGTGTTTCCAGCAGACTCTTGTTGGTGCCCTTCTCACCCCTGAAGATGAAGGTGTCTTAATTACATCTTTGGTTAAAAAGCTACAAAAGACACCCTGGGCTTTCTCTACATTGCGGGAGGCTGTGTAGTCTATTGTCTCTGTGACCTTTTTAGCTAGCGGACAATTGGTTTGACTAGATTACAAATTAAGACACAGCACCAGGCACTTAGAAAGCAAGTCTGTTAGAGAGCAGTTCTATTACTACCAGTCTGTGAAAGCCACTGGGCCATACATTTTAAGCATCACATAAATGGCCATAGAGTCAGGCATCACATGCTTATTGTGTGGTATCTATAAAATATAAAGTTACATTTTGCTTTAATGATATCTGCAATGCCATAGTGAGTCTTTGCCAGTGGCAGAAAGGGAAAAACACACAAAGCTACTACAGAGCATAGGATTCAGGGCCGATTATAATTCTTTTAACAAAGTTAATAATTTACACTGTTTATGCTAATAGGAGAAAAGAGGACTGTTGAATTACCAAACAGCAAAAACCACTAAAAATACAAACCAAATGAAAACAACCTGGGGCACTGAAAAAGCACACACAGCACTCTTGGGGTCTTCTTTTATTAATCGCAGCTAAAAGTGCTAACATTGACATGTTGAACAGATTAGCCTCTTTAATAATGGGGCGGGTCAACATGGCTACTGCTGCTGATCCATGAGGATATCCTGTCGGGAGGCGCATAGCCTGTGTGTTTCATATCCTGACCCCTGCCTCTGTGGGGCTAGCCCCTGCACTAAAGATACACTGAGTCTGGCCCTGTGCATTCACTAGATGAGGAATATAGACTCTTTTTTTCCTTCTTCTTTTATCGCTCATTGCAGTTTTTTTTTTTTATTTTTTTTTTTAGCAGACGTGTTGAAAGGTCCAGCAGTTGTGATTTGCCATATCGTACTAACTGACTACATGCTTACCGTTTGTATTTCTTTCCCTCTCTTCTTTTATTTTGCCTTGCTGTGTTTTAAAAGTGGAAGCTGTGGCAGTTAGAGATCTGGCTTTGTTTCACACAGCGACAGCTTGTGTCATACACGCTCAGGCTGCCGCTGTACAGCATTAATGGTTTTAAATATCTCAATGTTAGTTGGAGCTGACAAGGCCTGCCGGTGTGCGGTGTGTAAATAGGGCTTGGATTTAAAATAAATTAAGCTATGAGAAAGGCTCAGGTTGATCCATTTCTTATCTCTTCTGCTGCCTTGTCAAGCCCCAAGCCCTTTCAAATTGTGTGGACAAGTTAAGAAACAAGCAGTTCTCATTCACAGTTTCTAGCCAGTAAGAATACCCTGTTGTTAGTACTCATTAATGAAGAAGGTATATGTATAACTACAGTAGATACTATACTTGTTCAGCTTCCTTGAAACTGTTGATCTCTGTAAAACCAATTAAAGAGTTGTGCGTGTCTTATTTAATTAGTATTGGGTGCAAACAAAATGAGTATTGAATAGACACCCGATATCCCTCTGCCCTGTCTTTTTCCATTTATAAACTCTATCCACAGCCACAACAATGTTGCACTGTCTCTTTAAAGGGGGTGACAGTTTTCACTATAAGTTGAGCTAATTTTTTTTTTCTCTTTCCCAGAGAAAAAAAATGGGAATAACGCTGATGAGTTTTAACAGCTTCAGCCAGGCGATGGGCAAATATAATAAGTGTTTTCGTAGACGTCACCAATGATTATCTCATCTGGGCATTTTGGGTGAATGTAGTGGATTTAGAGGCTCGTCTCCCATTGTGCTGACATCACCCTTTAACAAACCAAATTAAATCATGGCTAAAATCATTTGAAACTCTCCCAGTGTCTGTCTCAAATGGCTAAACAATGAAAGTCTGGGAAAAATTTAAAGGGAACGCTGTGTGTGTTTGGGTGTGCGTGTGTATGTGTGAGTTTGAGTGTGTTTAGCCGTGGGGGGATGGGAGGGGGTGCACTGTGGAAATGGGGGCAAATTTACCCTCACACTGAATAATGGGATCATAATGGGATAAGGGGGGGGCAATATTTTAACACATTCTTAAGAGCATCTGAGGGAAAGTACTGCTGTGGCTTATGGCTGTTTTTGTTTATTTAATTATATATTTGCAAAATATTTAAAATATTTATTTAGAAAACATTTTTTATTCTGTGTATTTAGCATTTCCTGAATTTGAACTTATGTAGAAACTCACTGGCATCAGCATGGAAAGTTTCTGTAACGAAAATCTTAGAGGGAATAAAAAACACTGCCAAAGTCAGTCTTGATATAGCTGTAATTTTATAGATAGAAAGTCCTATTAAAGGGCACGAGTGTCCTGTTTCTACAGTCTGGCAGTGTTTCATGGAAAATGTGTTTTGATACTGATACCACTATGACACACTACAGGCAGGAAGAGACAAAATGACACCTGTATATTTTATAAACACATTTTTGATGACGTGCAATCACAGCTACTGACATGCATGCCATGTCTCTTGTAGTAACCCTAATGATTAACATGACTTCTTGCGAAACAATTTTATTTTTTTTTACAGGATCACATTACAATATGTATTGAAAGCCTGGGAAAAAAAAGTTTCAGTAAAAGTATTTATTTATTCCATATCAGGGTATTTGCTTGTGTTGGGCAGTTGCCATAAGAGAAGCACTACTAGCACGACCGGGACACACAGAGATTCGTCAGCTGTCCCGTTTCACCACTCGCGTGCCGTAGCCGGCCACCCATGACCTTGTGAAATGAACAAAGGGGTGTGTGTGTGTGTGTGTGTGTGTGTGTGTGTGTGTGTGTGTGTGAGAGAGACTGAGAGAAAGTGAATAAGTGAGTGAGTGTGTGACTGAGTGAGAGGAGTCAGTGAAGGAGTGCTGGTGAAGTGTGGAGGTGCGTAGAGGTAGTGGTTGGAGGCAAGGCGGGAGGAGGAGGGTGGAGGGGGGGTGCCGCTTCTGCTAAAGGCCTCAACTCAGCCAACGTGGCCTGATGTGACAGGATTAGCTAAGCCCCAGTGAGCATGGCTGGTACTTTGAGCCTGTGTGTGTGTGTGTGTGTGTGTGTGAGTGAGTGTGTGAGTGTGCGGCAGGCAGTGCGCACAGCAGACTGGGAACCCAGAACTGCTGCTTGCCACCAGCCGAGCCAAGACAAGACATTGGGAGATCAACAGTGTGTCGGCCCATCGCTGCCATCAAGCCTCAGCCCTCATCACCTTCGTATTCCTCCAATGGGAGCGAGCCAGACCATAGAAGATACAGCCAAGGGAGTCAAGATACAGTGGGGGGGTAGACACAGTGGGGGACTAGTGGGCGGGCAGCTGGGGCTAAAGTGAACGTGAGTTGGAAAATGATCCTATTAAATTGAATTAAAGAGGCAGTCTTCATTTACCCCAAGAATGATGGATTTGGATAATTAACAGTGTTAATGGGCACTGGTTAAAGAGGGCAAGGGAAACCGGTGATTGCAGACACAGAGTGAAGGGGCCAGGTCAGACCTGCATTGTATTCAGTCTGGCGGCCCATAAGGGATGGCCTGTTTTTTTTTTTTTCCTGTCTTGCTACAACCTATAGTCACTTGCTGGGGATTCTTTTATAAGTATTTCCAGACCATAGCACACGGTACCACGACGTCCCCATACCTCTTTCCTTTTCAAGGTGTTCCTTTTTTCCCCTCGCAGCTCTATCTTTTTAAAAGTGCAGCGGATGTAAGATGATCTGAACGCAGCAGATCAAAGGCTGTTGTGTTGTGTGGTTTTGCGCTAGGCCTGCTGAGTCGCATGCATGTGAGTAGGAAATTAAAAGCAATAGGAGAGTGTCACTGATGATTATGTAGGTTTAGTGTCGATATATTTTGTGGTAGTGTGCTGCAGCAGTGAGTGCATTATACCAGTTTAATGCCCTCATCTCGGGA
Organism: Trachurus japonicus; assembly: GCF_045865225.1. NCBI lineage: Eukaryota > Metazoa > Chordata > Actinopteri > Carangiformes > Carangidae > Trachurus > Trachurus japonicus. The sequence continues at coordinate 17,638,296 of NC_140913.1, read as the reverse complement.
CCTAATTATGGCACTAGTGTGTGTGCAAAGTATGTACACGCGCGCCTGTGTGTGTGTGTGTGTGTATGTGCATGCACATGTGGTGGTGTGCTTGTGTGCCTGGGTTTTCACTTTGGTCAGTGCACAAACCCTATCTGCATGTCCTTAATTCTTGATGATGTGCAGGCCTGAGGCAGTGTGTGTGATGGAGAGGATGCCTGTGTGCCAAGTTGAAGTGATCGGGCGGCAGGGCATGGGCCCTCACCCCTCTGAAAAATCCCGTTGCCTTGCTCACAGCAGCCGACCGCCGATATTTCGCCGCCAGTCTCCACAGTCTAGTCAGGAGTAGTGACACCCTGCCACAAAGGAGTCAGATTTATAGGGCACTATGTGTTACTCGGGTAATCTGCAGCTCCTCCATTGTTTTTGAAATAATAGCTACTTCAGAAGAAGAACTAGTTAGCTCTCAGCACTGTTTACTCTATTTCATATTTGCAGTATACATTTTGTGCTGCATTGTTTAAGGTCGAACTGTTTTCTTTTGACACAGGGCTGTGGATCTAATCAATTTCGACAGTCGTAGATGCACACTCAACTTTCCATTACCTTGGATGATGTGTACCACAGCTCACCTGAACCCTGATTAGGCAGAGAATGTCTTAAGTAAGGGGATCAAATAATTTTATGCTACTTTTCTCCTTTCAAAAAAATTAACACCACAGCCGCATGCGTGTGTGTAAGGGAGAGAGTGATGAGTGTGTGGAAAAAAACAATCTCATCAAGCAGGAGGCCGTTTGCTTAGCAAGAGCTGACAGTCTTTGTGTATGTAAATGAAGAATTTAGACTAATGGAGTTGAACCATTTCTAATTTTGTGATGGCAAGAGGATTTTGATTGAAAGTAATTAAGCAAGCTAGCTGTAAAATTAATTAAAGCAAAAGGAGGGGGGGACTTTTATTGGATTGGATAGCGATATAGCTGCTGTCAGGCAGGGGGACAAATGGGGGTGACCTGGATTCTCTGCCCTCCCTCCTCCCACTCGGGACTTTTATGTCACTTTAATCTCCTTAGAGCGGCTGGTGTGCATTTGTTCGAAATAATCAAGGAAATATGGTCAGAAATTGTCAGCTTTCAGATCTAATTTACCTGACAGCCTTGCAAGTGTGTGTGCACGCGCAAGTATGCATGTGACAGTGGCAGGTCCTTTTTTTCTTTGCCCTCTCCTCAGCTTTGTGGAAAATGCTTTTGACAGTCTTGAAGCATCTTGGTTGTCGGAGGGCGGGGGAGATGAGGAACTTGGGTGGCTTTAAGATGGACATTTCAATGAGGCGTGTTTGGCCCGGCTTAGCACCTCTGACACTGTTGTGTGCATGCACACACACCAACATGCTTAATTGCCTCTGTAACATATTCAGACTCAGTTTGGCCCCTGTAGCAGCACTTCTCTGCTTCTGTTGTCTGCAGGTAGCCCGAACGAGCAGAAGCAGATTACAGCCTTGACAAAGCCTGTTACAGCTACTTAACCACTGACAAATAAGATTGCCCAATCCTGCACAAATAGAAATGGAGCTTATTGTCCTTTTTGTTTTGAGAAATAATAACATCTGAATCATATTTAAGGCAAGCGCTGACTCCAAAAACATTTCCTCTTTAATATGTCATCTTCTACTTAGAACTGGATGGATGTGATGTTGTTTAAAATATCAACAACTTGTGCAATTTGCACTAAACCAATAACCAGTCATAAAATAGTCCCGCTAATATCCTGCGACATCTATATGGCTTTGCTCTGCATGGGGTCCATATTAAAGGTCCACAGGGTTTCCCACGATTCCACAGTGGGTGAGATGCCACTTCCTCTTAATGCGTCTCAGTGCTTGCTGGTGGTGACATAGGGTCTCAGTGTGGCCCTCAGTACCCCCTGAAGAGACAGTTAATTAAGGCCTGGACCCAGACAACGCTGCCGGGACTCTCACCCACCACACCATAATCTGCCCCTGCTGCCACCACTCCCCTCCTCAATTCTACAGCCACTGAGGCCTCTGGGAAAGCAGAGCGCTGGGGCTGCACCACCATCGGGGCCCCTAACGGGATTAGGAGTCCTCTGAAAATAGGACCTCGGCTCCAGAAGCCTCTCACCCACCTTCCTCTGCCCAAAGGATCCCCCTCAATTCAGCCCCAACCCTATCTCCTCCTCCTCTCCCCTATAAGACGGCTCCACCCGAGCTCCGTTTTATCAATTAATATAATAAAAGGTGGAACAAAGAGCTTTCTTTCCCCAGCTCTGTAATTAGAGGGGGAGCTCTCCTGAGGACTGGCATTCCTTGGGCCCGAAAAACATGATTCTCACTCCCCCCTCTACTCTGCCGCCACCACTCAAGCGGAACATGGCTCCTCGATGTATAAGGGCGATAATGTAAATGTAGTGTAGTCTGCCAGGCAAATCCAGCACAACCTATTTTGCGGTAGCTTTATCTAAGTGTGAACAAATGAATGTAACATTTGGAAGAGTGATACATTATTAACTCTAATTGTTTCCTTTATAACACACACATACATTTACTGTCACCTTCACTTTGGCTCGCACAAGTACGTGCACTCTGAATCACTCTTGTCGCTGTCCCTACTCTAACACGTTACGTGTCACCACACACTGTTAACAAATGTGATAAAACCACCTGAATCGAGAATATCAGGTATGGCGTCTGCCTATGTGTGTTTTTGTCTGTTAAGGTGAGATACAGTAGACTTAGCTGTGTGTGCGTGCGTGTGTGTGCTTAACTGTGTCTACACGGGTGTGAAAGTAAAGGAGTAAGACAGAGCGCCCGTTTTCACAGCCACTGGAGCTTTCGATAGGAATTAGTTTTACAACATATGCAAATGTTCCCCCTTGAAAAAAAGGGGGTCTTTAAGTGACAGGTTGATATGTGATTAAACGACAATTAGAGTGCTGAAAATAAGTGTCGGCAGTAGGTCAAGCACTGGGCGGCTCAGCTAAAAGGTAGCAGACTATTGAGGAGAAAACATTCCCAGGCAGAGGCCAGGAACAGGACCCAAAACAAATTAGAGAGGTGAAGGGGGAACAAGGTTGGCACTGTGTTCCAATAAACCCACAACAAAAACAAGATCTGTGCTTCGCCTGGATGACAAAAGACAGACTATTCACGATCAGAGTAGGAAGCTGTTTTCATTAAGCCAGCGCTGAACATCGATACACTCCCTGTGTTTTAAGTCTGCTTGGTTGTAGTACCTGCTTTGAATTGTAACATTAGCACTGGTTGTATCCACTCAAAAGTGTCTTTAGCGTCAGACTTGAATGGCGTGGTTAACCTTTAAGGGACTCCACCGTGTGAGAGTGATGTGCCTGTTTGCCCCGATTTTAACCTTTAGTGCCCCCAGGCCAGATTAAAACCCGTTGTCTGCCCCGGTGTAGGTTGCACCCCACACCTCTGCTGCCCTTTTAGTTAAAAGTACATAGACACGAGGGATCCTCTGTCTTTCTCTCTCACTGTCTTCCGGTAACAAACACATCCACACAAAAACACACACACACACACACACACACACACACATGCACACATGCACACAAAGATACAGGCAGAGACATAAAAGGGCTCACGCTTATTCTGGCAACAGATGGCCCTGTCCCTATAATCCCCTTTGATGCTGCGGTGGGCAGTGGCTCCTGAACATCTCTGAAGCCAAAGCCCCAACAAAACTTGAGCTACTTTTCCTTTAACTGACCCCAATTGCCAAAGAGCTGTCAGCTGTCAGACCTGGTTAAGAGTGTCTTTACTGGGAGAGACTGAAGGGCACAGGTTTCTCTCTCTCTCTCTCTCTCTCTCTCTCTCTTTCTCTCTCTCTCTCTTTTTCTCTCTCTCTCTCTCTCTCTCTCTCCTCTTTCAGCTTCCTGTTTGTTTTCCGTCACAGACGGTTCATTCCACCTCTATGACACGACTGTAAAGACAGGTTGACCGTGCTACTCTGACTTGCTGTATACCAGGCACTTATTTCTTCCCTGCTCCTTTCAGAAGGCGAAAGAGTGAACCTCCCTAAGCTCTAATATTGGAGCCACAGATGGCAGGAGGTCGGCTAAGAGGCTTAGATTTCATCGAAGAGCTCACCTTAATTATTATAAATTGTTAGGAAAGAGGGCCTTTTCATGGCTTGTGCAACCTGTATATGATATCATGTACTGTATACGCAAAAGCACCACACGACATCACGTATGTTCAAGAAAACAGAACTTTTTAGACAGATTTAGATTTATTTTAAACTCATCTTTTTTTTGGCTGTTCTCTCTACGTGAGAGGATGTTTCAGTTTAGAGAGTTGATTCTGATGAGATAAGTCATATCTCTAAAAAAGATAAGACCAAATCCATTTGATAGTAATTAGCTCACTAATGGAGTTTTTAAAAATAATTTAACAAGTCCCCTTAACCCCTCTTCCAAAACAGGAAAAGTGAACTGTAGTTTAATTCCCAACTAATATCGTAGCTGGCATGTTACAGATTTTGCAGAGGAACAGGCATTTTTTGACGCACCCTTTTATTCCTACAGTCTGTGATTATGAAAACACAGGGCTGTGTTTAACACCCCTGATTAAATTGAAGATCACTCTCCCACATGTTTGAGTGAACCATCACTACGAAGCACTTTGCTTTCTTATTAATTTTGCACTGTAAATAGAATCAAATGTGAACTCGTGTCTTAACCTTTGTCTTAAATAATTTCCTTCTCCTAATGTAGGGAGCTCCGTTCTCGGGCCTCTAATTGGAGGACAGCAGTTAAATGTCTCCTCGGGTGCAGAGGCGACTGATTGCAGCAGTCTCTTCTGTTTCATTTGGAAAGCACTGGATTCTCACACAAATGGGGAAACCCAAATTTGTGCTCGCTGGCTATGTGATTTCAGAGAAATCCTCTGTACAGTTCGATTATGTATTATCATTTGAGAGCTTTGGGGGGATAATCATCACTGAGATTTGCTCACGTTTCCAGCAGGTCTGCTGAGATGCATGTACGTAGCTAATGGGATTGGGCTTTTTTTTCTATCCCTCTCCTGTGGCGTTATGGAGCTGGCAGCTGAACTTGAACGGATGTGCATGGTGCTGAGTCGTGCACAGGACTATTTCAAGACTGAAATGCGATTGTTTTAATACTTTAATCCACCTGTCCTTGGCATTCAGGATGTTGCAGAAGTCGCCTAATTATTTCAGTGCCCTCTATCCTTCCTCGTTGAAATACAGAGGAGCCAGTAGCATCCGTCTGTTGATAAATAAGCCCACCCAAGGAATTTTGTTAAAACAATTCAACGAAGATATATAAACATATATATTCATTTGTCTCAGCAGTCATCATAGGAAAAAGCTTAACATTTCTGCCAAAACTTACTTAAAAAAAATGTATTGGCTAATTGAAATTTTAAAAATGCATGTATGCAAAGAGGATCTGAAATGGCCCAAATCACTTTAAAGAGCGAGACATTAAACAACCAGAATTCTCTGAATTGTCCCAGGTTCCAACAGCGATAGTATGCAAACACAAATATTTTCTTTTAATTAAAAAGGCCTCATCTCGCTGTATCCTCCCCCAAGCCTGCTGCCAGCTCTCAACGACCCCCCCAGTGCGCACACACATACACACACACACACGCACGCTCGCTCTTGTGATGCTTTACTCAAATCCATTCACGCTCACAGTCACATGCATAGAGCCAAATTTGAAAAAAGTGATTAAACGTGTCCTGGGCCATGGATTCCTCCTTGACTAGCTGCTAATCTGTCAGAGCCTGGTTGTCAATTGAGAACCAGGGACACCAGCAGTGACGGCTGCCCAGTTCACTGATAGCCCCCTGAGGGACAGTTAACCCTCAAACACCCCCCACCTCCAAAAAAAAAAAAAAAAACACACCTCTTTTACAGTCTCCCCTCTTCAACCCTTCCCCCCTCTCTGTCTGGTCCAGCCTACCATAACCCAAGGTGGCACTAAAAGGCGGGGGGTGGGGGGCAAGGACCGGTGGTTTGTGTATGTGTTCTGGTTTGGGACAGTGGCTTGGGTGGTGTGTGTTTGTGTATATACGTGTGGTTTGGTAGGGGATGGCGGCTTGATAGTAATGCATGTTGATGGTTTCAGAGATACTTCATTTCAGAAACAGGGGCCTCATTAACTGTAGTCTTCATCAGGCCAGCGAGCAGCGGGCACATTAGGGGTCCACAGGAAGTTAGAGTACAGCAGGAGAGTGCATTAGGGAGGCCTGGGGAGACACACTCCCTCTCTTCCCCTCAGTTCCACTTCCACCTCCAGTGCTTTTCTATATCTTAATGTGCCTTTCAGAGGAATTCGGATAGAGGTCAATAATTATGCTCTTTAAATTATTCAGTCGAGGTCCTGTGTAATTGTGCTTTTTAGAGCTCGGACACTGACAGCATAGTTTACTGCACCACCTTTGGGGCACGGCCGGACCAGATGAATCAGTTCAGAGAAAAAGAGCATGTGAGTGTGTTTCACCGCTTTCATCATTAACTGATGTGGGACTGATCTTCATTTATGAAATGTCAATACGCGTCAACACCAGATGAACAAATTAACTCATTTGCCAAGCGAATTTGTCAGCACATCATCAAGTTTTTTGATCTCTTTCAAACAGGCGTCGGGATGGAGTTGTCTGCGGTGGGTACGTTGGTGTCAGACGACGGGCCGCTGTGTGGGAATGTTTAGTTTGGGACACAACTGTGTTATTTTTGTTACATCGAGGAGAGGAAAGCACAAACTGCAAGGGTAGCAGAAAAAATCACCCAAACTTTCTCTACAAAGCCAGCGCCGGCAACGTTTGACTGCACATGATAACATCGTCCGTTCACACAACAAGTCCTCTTTCAGCTACAGATTATTAACACATCGCTGAAAGCGGCAGAGAGCATTTCACTGTTGTCACAGGGTCTAATATTTATATTTATCTAGTTGGGAGAGGCATTGACAAACATGTCACACACCTGCAGTTTTGTAGTACGTGCTACTACAGTTTGGTGTCAAAGAAAGAGCCTGTACAGTAGAGTTTTGTTTAGGCGAGAGGAAGACTGTAATTACTGTCTGGCGATTCATCTAGTCACTGCATAAAATAGTGTTTATCCAGTCGCCCATGTTTCTGTCGTGGCTGAGGGAGGGGAGGGTCATGTTTTGCACAACTGAGACAGCTAGGGCAATCAGGAGAAGAATCGTGACTCCAAAACATTCAGCCTTTCTTTCTTTTCTCTCTCTTCCTCTCTTTGTTTCTCTTTTCTCTCTCCCTCCCTCTCTCTCTCTCTCTGTCTCTCTCTCTCTCTCTCCCTCTCGGGTTGAGAACTGGTGCCTTAGAAAATGAGATCTCCCTTTCTGACACACCCACACACACAAATAAACATAAAAAGCTAATTTGTTAGCGCCCTCATTTCAGAGGCCTGAGCAGGAGAATATTGTTGGAGGCAAAAGTAATGCTTTGTCAAATGTTGACATGTGTTGCAAACACAAGGCCTTCAGCAGCAGCAACAGCAGCAGCTTTTCGTAGAGCGGCTCAGGCACATTGTCGGCACATGAAGAGAGGATGCTTTGAAACAAGATTAGCCTCCAAATGGCCCTGCCTGCACCCCTCCCCACCTCTACCCCCCACCCCCGCCCCACCTCCCCGTGTGTGTGTGTGCGCCTGCCCTCAGATGCTAAATGATCAGATCCACTGAAATATTTGTGGGCCTGTTTTCTCACAGAATGAGTCTGGGTGTCATGTGCTGTATATCACCGTACAGCTGAAGGTGTGTGTACACATTAGTCCCACTGCAAGGCCCCATTGTCTGGCACATGGTTTGGCTTGGTTTTGTAGGCCAGAAAGCACACGTTCCTGTCACTGAGGCTGCCTCCCCTTGGCTTTGGGTCAGGGTGACACTGGGCAGGGGGAGGAAAAAAAAAATCCATCACCTCCACACCCTGCCCCCACAAAAATGAATAAAAATTGGAAAACAACATGCAAGGTCCACCTAATACAGGAACACTTGCAATATGCTGATGTTTTCTTTTGCACACTGTGTTTGCTAAATTGCCTTTGACTGCGTGCATCAGTAATGAAACTTTATGTCCTTGTGGAGAGGGCAGCAAGTCCGTTCCAGTTAGGACCGGGACTATCTCTCCTGTCTGGCTTTTGTGAGACTTTTTTTTCTAATACATGTCCTTATGAATAAATGAAGCCCATGAAGTCATTTTTTCCATATTTGTGTAAATTGCTTTAAAAGCATTTTATCATGTCATAAAAAAGCGCAATTGATCTGCTGGGCTTAGCCCATTGGACAGCTGTGTGTTTTGTTAATGGCCACTTTGCTCCGAGCAGCTTATTAAAAAATTTATATAGAAATGCTAAAATTGCATAAATTATTTAGATACAGTAAGCATTTTTTTGTTTTGGTCAGGCAGGGAGGGGCTGTTATCAGTATGGAAATTTACCATAGTATATTATCTGCTGAAATATAGTAATATATCTGCCCAGACACATATGTGTCCTCCTCACTGCACCCCCACACATGCAGAGGCGCAGGGAAAAAAAGTATATATTTTTTGATGACTTCGTTTCAGCAACCACGGAATGTCACCCATATCCTGGTTGATTGTACTTTCGAGTTTTATGATGTTTTTCCATTGATTTGTTTCCCCGGCGCAGCTGCCGACCTCTATTGAGGGACGAACGTAATCAGCGCTGACGCAAATTAGATGGTTATTCGTTTCGAAAATTGACAGAAAAACAATAAAAAAGATGAAATGCTCCCAAATCAATAGATATAATGAAATTCAAATAATCCGAGAGATGAGGTCTCCATGGCAACTGATAATGTGGAAAAGAAAACAATTTAATAAAGGACAGACACGCTTTGAAAACAGATTGGGGAGGGGGGTGGCTGTAAAGCGGGGAGAGGAGAGGAGAGCAGAGCAGAGGAGAGAGGAGGTGGGGAGATGGAGGGATAGAGAGAGAGAGGGTGGTGGAGGGGTGTTTGTGGCTGTAGTGGTTGCTCTATAGCTTGTTTCCCCCGGCGTGTGAAGGATCTGTGTCTGTCCCAAGGACACCGGAATAATTAGAAAAGCTTTCAGGCCAGAAAGTGCAGATTCAGGTTTTAATACACAAAATTATTTCAGGGGCAGTGAATCGGAAAACCATTTGTTGGTGACCTTCCTGAGAGGCCTCCCCCTCCCCGGTACAGGGCAAGATGGAGGCTATGTGGCAGCACTGCCTGAGTTATGGCATATTTGTGTTTTTATAGAGGCAGGGGGAATGGAGTTGGGCAAGTTGGGAGGGGGATGCGGGGGTAAATGTGTGTGTATGGCTGTGTAAGGGTGTGTGCGTGAGTTTGTGGGTGGGGGGTGGGGGGGTCATAGGGAGACCTTCATGTTGTGTGTGTATGTGTGCGGTGGGATGGGGAGGAGAAAGAGGGGGGGTTCTAGCAGTTTGGGCAGAGGGAGGCAGAGCAGAGATGAGAGGGGAGAGAGTGAGGCAGCGAGAGAATGGGGGAAGTTGCAGATCCGGCTTTATTTACAGATCAGTTGTCAAAAGGAGCCATTTAAGGGGAATGCGCCCGTTCCTGCGCTATGACAGGCGAGGTGCCTGTTTAAAAAGCACAAGACAACTATGAACCTGAGAGGGAGATAGTCAAACACAGGCTTTTTCTGTTGAAGACAGACAGAGCAGGGGGTGGCGAGGGAAGCGAGTGGGTGTTAAGTGACTTTATTTGTAGTCTATTTAAGGTATGTTTTACTTGTCCTTGTGCTGCTCCTCCAACATCTAATACAGGGGCTGCGTTCTAGTTAGCACAGCAAGGGAATAATGACTGAGTGCATCGTTCTTATTTCCTGTAAATACAAATGACTTTCCTTCATCTGCCTAAAAACCTGTATTTGATTTCAGTCTTGCTGTCAAGGGAGATTTGCTACTGATGCAAACAGTGATAAGTCAACCAAAAGCACAGCTCTGTTTCCCTCATTAGCTTATCACGACTTTAAGTATGTACTCTTTCTGGTTGCTTTATTCAACATCCGTGTCCTGCTCTTATAATGTCCTATTTTCTTTATTACTCTTTGTCAACATTTTGACGACAGTCTGGTTGGGCGTTGGAGCCTTGTCTGTCAAGCAGTGACTACCATTTTTGTGTCATTATAAGGCTTTGTTTGACTCAAATAAAGGTGATCCACCCTCTGTTCAAATGATACTAACAGCAGGTCCGGAATGCAGATACCCTTATCCTGTTCCAGGAGCAATAAATGGAAAAACAAGTCCTCACACAAAGCTCAGCCTGATAATTACCGTTGTGATATTTTAAAGGCTTACGATCCTGATCGAGATCAGTGCTTTCCTGCAATAGAAACCATCATAAAAGTTGGGCAATATTTGATAAAATTATCGGATCAAGTTCCAGGTAGTGGTGATCTTAGTACTTTCTTATGATTGGAATTAGTTTGTAATCAAGATTATATCTCACGCATCTTTCTTTCTTTCTGTTCTGTTCTTACTTGAACATTTTTCTTCTTTCTACCTTCAGTTGTTAACATGATGTTGCACACTGAAGATAATTACAGACATATTATTTAGACTCTGATAGCTGGATCCTCCTCTCTTTCACCCAGGGGAATCAGCCCTTATTCAAAGGCAAACGGAGATCTGACATTCTTCAACAGGACAGCTAATATTCTCCAGTATTGATATTGCGATGTGAAAAGTGCCCCACAAGTAGGAGAGAAACTAGAAATTCCCCACTGTACACTAGCTAAGAGCCTTCAAATCTAACATGGCAGTGTCAATGAAAACTGTTTTCTTTTTTTTAAATTAAAAAAAGAAAAAAAAAAAAGGAAAAACTCGGATAGAGTAGCAACCTGAAATATGAGATCCGATAGGCATCCACTGTGTGTTTGTGGGTGCATGCACATGCACATGCACACCGACACAAACACACACACACACACACACACATAGGCTACAAAGCACATGTTATCACTGTCAACAGCGGCAGTAGCAAACAGCAGCAGTTGTTCTGTGTGGGTATCTGTGTTGTTGTATATGAGTGAAAGTGTGTGTGCTTGTGCACAGTCTCCTCTCTCTCTCTCTCTCTCTCTCTCTCTCTCTCTCTGGCTGCTGGCTCTGAGAGACCCACTGTAAGTCAATCTGCGTGTTCATATGACTGTGAGTGTGTGTGTGTGAGTGTGTGTTTGTGTTTGTGTGTGTGTGTGTGTGTGTGTGTGTGTGTGTGTGTGTGTGTGTGTGTGTGAGCCACTACTGTACTACACTTCAGGGGCCAGGAGCCAGGACCGAGCAGAGCAGAACAGGGCTGAACAGGGCTGGAAAGGGCCCAGGGCCAGCTCCCTGTGTACACCACCCACTTCACACCTGTCTCCCCACCCCCACCCACCCACCCCCACTCTCTCTCTATCTCTCTCTGTCTCTCTCAGACACACACACGCGCACAAACACACACACACACGGCTCATACTGCCGTGCTGCTCGGCACAGGGCTCTCATTGTAGCAGTGACAGGAGGGCGCCCGTTAAGTGGCTCTCTCTTCCTGGGGCCTGTGCGTGTGTGTGTGTGTGTGTGCGCGCGCGCGCACGTGTGTGTGTTTTGTTCCCCCATGTGGCTGTGGGGTGGATAAGGGCGATGAAGGACCCCTACTGGTAAAGTGGGTAAACTCGCACAGCCTCGACATCTGTGCTCAGAGAGAGAGAGAGACAGAGAGAGAGAGGGAGGGAAGGAAGGAGGGAAGGAGGGGGGGAGAGAGGGAGTGGAGTGGAGAGAGAAAGAAAGAGAGAGGGGGAGGGTAAGGAGGGAGGAGAGATAGACAGCGAGAGAGGAGGACAGAGTGGGAACAAGGAAAGGAGTGAGAGAAGGGAGGGAGGGAGAGCGAGACAGAGGGGGAGAGAGAGAGAGAGAGAGAGAGGGAACAGAGCCTTGACAGAGAGCAGTTGAGGAGAAAATGCCTTGCTTTGTGGAGAGAATTCTTCCAGGGCAGGAGGGAGAGGTGAGACAGAGCGCAGAGGGCGGTCTGCTGCCAGGTAAGACTCACACACACCTTCCTCTCCCCCTCTTCCTCTCTCCCTCTCTCCCTCCCCCCTCCCCACACCCCCCTCCCTCCTTACACACACACTCACACACACACACACACACACACACTGGAGTTGAGTGCTACCTCGAGGTGAGCGGGTCTGCTACTAGTTGCAGTTGGCATGAGTCAGGCACGCATGTGTAGTGATGTGGTGGGTGGTGTCAGAGTGTGTGTAGGTGTGTGTGCATGAGAGGGAGTAAGGAAACAGAGCAGGTGTAATGTTTGTTTTTTTGGAAAATTTTTGTAGCTTTTAATTACCGGTGCACATTTGCACCTATAGTGCACTGAATGTCAGTGATGTGTTTAATTAGTTTCAATGGTGTGTTGCTTCCTCAAAAGTTTCCTTGTTGACTTTTTGTGCCTATAGGACTCACACTCTCACTTCTTATATCTCACACTTAGCTTTGCTACTTTCTTTTTTTTAACATAACTACATTTTAGTTTTTTATTCTACTAAATTTACGTGACTCTTGGTCACTCGTTACTTATTTTGCAAGTAAATGAAATATATGTCAAGCTTATAAAATCCAATGATTTGTTATAGATTTAACTGCTAAGCAGTAAACAAAGTAGTTTTTAAAGAGCTCAACCTCAACCACGGACCACACTAATGGATTGCACGTTAGATGATAACACAGTTCAACATAATGTGAAGGTACTTTTACTTTGGATTTATTCAGTTTATTTTTGTAATAATACTAAAGTAAAGGTACATAATTGTTTCATTCATTTTGAATGCAGTGTTTGAATATTTCTATTCACTTTTTAGTTAAATTAGATAAAAACTTTATCCACCTTTAATTACATATTACTTATTTTTTTCAAGCAATACTTTTTAATTATTATTAAATCCCTGTCAGGCTCAAAATTATTTGACTTGTAATGGAAAAGATACTTAAATACATAGTTCTAAAGGCTAAAAATAAAAATTATTGAAAAGCACCTAAAATCCCTCCGCTCCGATGTCAAGTGCAGATGTTCTCAGATCTGAGGTGACGTAATTTGCGGTGTTGGTCGAGATTGATTTAGCTGTTTAGATACTGATGTTGTGATGGAGAGGTTTGTCATCGGAGGGATTTTCCACTCTGCTGGTGTAAACAGTGTCTGTTTAAGAAAGGCTAAAGAGTCCTTTTCTCCCTTCTTCAGACACAGTTCTGAGAGGAATAATCCTCCTCGTGTACAATTAGATTTTCTCCTTTTGTTTAAATAAATACTGTGTCTGAGAACATAAACACAGATTTACATGCGGCCTAGTGGGTGTCTGTCTCTCTAACAGCTACAGCCTGGGCCTGATATTTCTACTTGAGGCCCACAGGAAAAAAAAGAAAAGAAAAAGAAAAGAAGACAAAGCGGAAGTTGGCCAGCTCTAACTTCACGCTTGCTGTTTATTTGTTTTTATAACAAATGGAACCAGCTTCCCGAGTGAAAGGTGAAGTCAGAATTGAATTTGGCTTGCGTTACCGTGGCGATCTGGCAACTGCTCCAGTGTCCCATAGGACTGCTCTGGTTGCTGTGTGCCGGGCGTGTGTGTTTGTTATTTAACTGGTGTGTGTGTGTGTGTGTGTGTGTGTGTAGGCTACTGCACTTCGTGCATATTGTGTTGGTGTGTGCGTGTGTGTTTGAGTAGTGGGTGGTGGTAGCAGCATTCACGAGAGAGACATTTTACTAAGCAGACATTTCCCCCTCTGTTTTCACTCTGACCTGGTAGGAGATTGATGACTGAATTGTGGAGTACATGTTAACAGTAACTGGTGATTTATGAAGATACTTAGGGTAAGTGAGGCCGCACAGGCTGGAGGGGAAGAAAAAGATATAGCCTTTTAAGTTAATGCAAAAATATAGCCTTTTTAAGTAATAATTGTTATTACTACTGCAGGGGTTTGGAGAGAGGTCTGAGTTAGAGTTGGATGTGCACAAAGTGCAATGTGAAGCTTTTCCTTTTTCTTTTGGCCATGTGCCTTTCTTTGTTTCTGGCTTTTTAACTTTAACTCCCCTCAACATTGGAAGATTTTTGCAAGGGAAAAAAAAATGAAATCCAAAATGAGTGCATTTAGATAGATACAGATTTGATAGGTTCATTTTGATAGCTAACTTCAAATATTTGAATAGAACTTTTTTTTTAAAAGCTCTTCTTTTCCTGGGGAAACCACAATGGAAAACTTTTCTTGGATGAACCCTTGCACTGCAACAAGTGCAGTGTGTGTTTTGGCAGACCCCCTTAGCCAAAGATCCCTCTGAAAATCCGCATGCAATTTTAGAAGAATCAGATTCTTTCCCTTTGCTTGGCTCATGAACTGCCTTGATGTCATGCACACAGAGAATCCTCCTCTCTATTCAAATATGAAATTCAATCCACTTGGATGTGATCTATAGCATTTTTAAGGAATAAAGCAATTTTAGGGAATACGGAGCGGTGCTTCCTCTGGAAGAGGGATGGCTTTCATTTTTTTTCAAGGCACCTCTTAGACTGAGTGAAATGTTTCCCCTGTTCGCTCAAGGACAACTTTATTTCTTACCAGGGATTTAACACTCACTCAGTCCCCTCATAAATACAGCGTCCCTCGGCCCTTCGCTAGCCATAACTCATACACTAAGTCTCTAGCTAACTAAACTCATATAGCAGAGCCAACACTTGTTTGTCTTTTACCTCAGCCTTTCTCTCTCTCTTTTCCTCTCTGTCCCTTTTCCTCCTCTCAGCTGATTTATACATGACAGAATCGTCTCTGACTACCGTCTCACCAGGCTCCTGTGCTGATCTGCTTGGCCCACTCATGGAGTGGGTTTTAGAAGAAATGTGCATTTGAATATGAGCCAGCCTAATCTCCTTGAGGCTATTTAGAGTGAGCCTAATGCTCCAAGAATGAGCGAGAACAACACCGGAGAAAATGCGGACGTCCCTCTCGGCGTGTCACGACACAACTCAGGTCTCCAAACAACTAAGCAAGTCTTTGATTTGCTGATGAAAATCTCTGTGTAAGGCAAAGAACATAAAAACCTTACTTCCAGGGGGCACCTGTTGAAGCTCTCAGTCTCCTTCGAAAAACATCTTAGTGTGTGGTTTCCTTTTTGTCTTTCTGCCTTTATAGCACCTACCTGTGGAATTTTCACTTTTTTGCATGTTATCCCAATGGTGCAATAACCAGGAGACACACAGCAGATGAGAAACTTTCAAGCCATTTCACTTTCAGTGGATGAAAGTGCTCAGGTGGGATATTACAGTATGGTGGAAGCCTTTACTGATCTGGTGCCGACTGGCATTTTGGGAGGAGACGGTCTTCCTGGCGTGGTTCCCGTATTGGTTGTTAACAGCCTTCTGGTACCTTCTGTTCTCTCTGTTCAGTCCCACTGGCCCGACTCTGACAACTCCTCAAGCATCTGAAGACCCTCTGAAGTCAAAATCGCCCATTTTGATGTCTCATGGCAGTACCCAGCATTTTGTTGTATTTGCGTCTGAAAACACGGGCCCTGCTTGGAGGAATTACCCTCAGCACTCGTTGGCGTCGGATGGGGGAGGAGGGCATCATTCCCCTTTTTCCCCCTATCTCCCTGCTCTCCTCGCTGTCCTTCCTCTCTTTTTGATCTCACCATCAAATCTTCCCCGGTTTTTATGAGTGACGTTTACCCGAAAGCATCTTGGGAAATGGCTGGCTGAAGAAGACGTTTGAGAAAATGCGCCTGAGCAAGCTATCACCTTTGATAAAAGCCATAGTTCCAGTGGGAGAGAAAGAAGAAAGCCAAAGAGCAAGAGCGTTGTTAGTAATGAAAAATGCCATGCAAGAGGGAGCATCTCTCTGATCCCGGCCTGTTAAACCAACAATGTATAGTACAACAGATACTGCACTGGTACATCAAGCATTTCTCTGTTGTTGTACCACAATGAGTGTTTGACCCAGAGGACTGATCTGAATCTGGGGTACCACACCGTGCCTTTATTGCACATCAGCTGGGCACCAAATAATCTCATAATACAGCGCTCACACAAACACAGTGAGTCACACTAGTGCTGCCAGCAACGTTGGCATACCTACAGCTGTGTCACCAGTTGGCAAAAGTCTGGCAAGGCATTTGAGAACACCGCAAAAAAACGGAGCGATATAATGGGGAAGTGGAGGGTAGTTGAAGGCACAGAGAGCAAGAAATGTTAGCTTTAGTAATTACTACCTCCATAGAGGAGCAGCGGAGAGGACAGTGAGGCAAGCGAGCGCACGAAGGAGGCCCCGTGTGCAGATAATGAAGGGGTATCATTGTAGCTCTGACAGCGTTAATCTTAGAGTGCTCCACAGTGTGTGTCGGTGTGTCTCTATCTGGTTGTGTGTATGCTCTGCGCGGCATATGTACATACTGCCAGAGTGTATGGGGTCGTGGTACAGTGCCACGGACTCTCAGCCCACCAGTGAGACCACCTGACAGCACGGTTTATCTAACCACGTTGACAGTTGCCGCCTCTCACAGCTTCTTGAAGATAGTCCTGAGTCTCCGCAGCCTCTCGCTCGTCTGCACTAAAGCACCGGGATCACATCAGCACCCAAACCCGTCTTTTTCAGGAGGAGGGAGGAAGAAAAGAGGAAAGTGGGAAAGGGGAAGAGCGGTCCAACTTTCTTTGTGCGCTGCTTTTTCTTTTCTTTTTTCCTCTTCCCATTTGAAGTTGTGAGACACTCATTTAAGCCTCATTGCACACCGACACTCAACACACGAGAAAGTGTTATGAATATGTATCAACACAGCATATGGCAGCAGTAGCGCTGGGACTAGGTGTGTCCAGAAGGTAGAGTGCTGCCGATGCATTATTCTCCATTCAAATTACCACGGTAAGAATGCAGCGGGAAACTGAGAGCTGTTCGCCACCTCTTTAGACGGGGCAGGAGAAGAACCTGGATCATGTGAAACAGCAGGAACGGAAGAGCTGTGATGAGCACAGTAGTAGGCTGCCTCAGTTTCCGTGATTTGGTAGATTTTTTCGGCAGGTTCAAACCCAGCACTCGCTGACACAAGCGTGATTAAAAGTGATATTTCTGACACATTAGGATGCGCACGGGAAGTAACCTCCTCTAAAGCGTTCATTATTAGATGCATGACAGACCTGAATATTTATAAAATAGGTTTTAATAATTAATAGCAGCAATCTGCTCCCGTAATTCATCAGATTTGCACTTCAACAGAGTATCCGTTTTCACTTTAAAATAATAATAAGAGGAATATTAATGTTGCAGAAATGTAAAACGGGCAGCTGGATACAGCGCAAATAGGCAAGCGCTCCCTACACTTCTGAGGCTTTCCGTTAACGTGTCACTTTTAAAATAAAATTACATTTTAAGCCGTCAACACTGCGCCGTTTGAAAACCTTCAGCTGTTTGTGCTTGACAATTTACTGAGTGGCTTCTCACAAATGTGGCAAGTCATGAAGATAAAGCTGCAGGAAACAAAGTGGGTTTGGTGTAGAATGCAAAAGTAGTTGCTGTGGTTTTATCAAAAGCAAATTTATTTGTTTGAGTCAACTTAGCAGCACTTCCTTTTGTATACTGAGACCCAAAATAGACAGCATTCTTTTTTCCTGTAAAGCAGCTTTGCTTGTTTCATCGTTTCACAGTCATTTTTTTCTTCTTTTTTTTTCTCCCTTATTGTGAGTGTTGTTTTATCACACCTTCAAATTCAGTCATGCACATTCCTCCTGCTACTGAACTCCCAGAAACAAGAATGTTCCTGTTTAAGGTGAAAACTGCCACGTTTAGTTCCGCCTCCAGTTCACATTGAACTTTTTGGTAAAGCACACTGTTTTAGTGCAGTCACTGGCACCGGTCCGTGTTTATCCTCACTGTGGATCCGTTTTTCCTGAGTGTGTAGAAATGTCAGTGTGTGTATTTGACAGTGTGTGTGTCTCAAGCAAATGACGTGACCTGCAGCCACTAGACAGAGAGGAGCAGAAGGCGCACAATGCCCTGCTGTCTACAACTGTGCAAGCAGGCGTGCAGCACACCAACACACACACACACACTTGATATTGGCTCCAGCCACTTAACATGTGTTCACTGTGGACTGTGCACGTACCCACACTTCCCTTAGCAACACACTGACACTCATACTCTTTAAAAATATCATATATCATTGCAGCGGTGTTGTCTCTTCCATCCTGCTTATCAGAAAAGTAAAAGATAACAAACTAAAGTTCTGGTATGGGAATCATAGCCATGGGCTCTAAAAAATGCAAATCCCACAAGCAGGAAGACTCATTGTCATCACTTCCTCTCTTAGCCCTACAAACAATGTATTTTGATCAAAATTTAATTGTGCTTCATAAGAAGAGTACACGGCACATTGAAAGTATAAAATGGGATTAAAAGCATGTTTGAAAAAGCCTCCGCTTTGTAGTGAGCCATGGGTCATTCTTGGACAGGTAGACAACCAGCCCAGGATGACATTTTAACGGGCACCTGTGATTCATTCTACCGCATATAAAGTCCAAAAGAGGAAAAGTCTGTCAGGCAGAGCAAATGTTTTAATGGTAGCCAGGGATCGATGTTGTCAGCGCAGGCATCCTGTCTGGAAATACATGCTTTTTTTTGGGGGGGGGTTAATGTCACCTCCTTCTTTCTTTTCAAGGAGAGAGAGAGAAGAAAAAGAGCAAAGGCAGGAGAGGGAGAGTGAGAGGGAGGTCAGTGAGATCT
This sequence comes from Trachurus japonicus, assembly GCF_045865225.1. NCBI lineage: Eukaryota > Metazoa > Chordata > Actinopteri > Carangiformes > Carangidae > Trachurus > Trachurus japonicus. The sequence goes on along the minus strand of NC_140913.1, from coordinate 17,619,554 downwards.
GAGCTGAGAACTCGGCAGAATTTAGGGAAATTGCTTGAAAAACATTGACTCTCACTCTCATTCACAGGGCCCCCGTATCTGAAAAACAAATTTGAAACATAACCTTGGAAATCAATTAAGAAGTCCCTGGGAGCTTGAGAAAAAAAAGAAGGGAAAGGTCCACCCTTCTTTTTTTTTCTTTACCCCCCTCTCTACATGTCTTTTTCTCTCCTCCACTTAACAGGGACTTGGATCTGCCCATCACAACACTGCCTTGTGTGAGGAGGCTTTGTCAGCGGGGGCTTTATTTAATTTTTTTTTTTTTTTAACAGCAGAGTGCCTTATATGCTGTCAAAATGTCTTAAGAGTCTTATTAAAGAAATGCCACAGCTCATTTCCTTGTAATGCAATTCATATGCTGGTGAAAGGGGGCATGTCTAAAGATCTAAACAGCTTTGCTTTTTAGGCTTCACATTAGGGGTTATCTGTGAGGGCTTGTCATTGATTGACATTATCTGGCCTGACAGGGCCTCATATCAAGGTTAACCTCATGGACAAAAGTGCCACCCGCACGGACACACAAACACTCCCTATCACCCACACTCATAGTCAAATAAGACACGGTCTCCTCAACTTCCTGTTGAGAGGGGTGTTACGTATGTGCGCCCGCTTCATCTGTGTGTGTAAGCCAGGTGGAGATTTCCAGACTTAATTGATAACTAATGGAGCGGCGTGTGCTGAGTTTACCCTGGAGGATTGACACTGTGTTTGTGTGTGCGTGCGTGTGTGTGTGTGTGTCCTGTGGAGAGACAGAAGGGTTAGGTGGTGGTAAGAGGATGGGGATGACTTACTCAGCGGTGCAGCTCCGGATTCTGGTAAATTAAATATGGCCCCGCAGATAATGACATGGAGTGACACACACCAGTCCGGGGGGCTTCTGACCTCTCGGACGAGCAGGCCGTTCACTTTGTTACAGAAGAGAGTGTGTAACTAACAATCATGTGAGCACTGTACGCACACAACCTCCCCTTCTCCCTCCCAACAAGCCACAAAGGCGAGGAGAGATCCCCGTGACCAAAATACAACTGAAGCAGTTAATCTGTACAGATATTAGCTCAAGGGCCCTTGAGAGGTGTACCACTGAGCCCCTTCTCCACTGTACTACCCACACTGCCTTGCTGCCGCACCAAGCACAGCGACCACGAGGGAGAGACACAGGGGTCGTCTGCTCATTTGCCATGGCGGTTGGCTTATCAAATTGCACCCTTGGTGTCTTAAAAACTGAACACGGGAGCCGAGCTTAAAAACAAAGCTGCTCAAATAAATATTGCTCGTTTCAGTCGGTGGTAGCACGCCACTGTGTGCAACTGTGCACTTTTTTTTTTTTAAAGCAAAGCTTCTGCCCCCTGCAACACACATACTTATAAATTAAGCCATCATCTGGCGCCAGCTGTGAGTCCAGATTTGATGTACAATTTTAACAAGTTCGCCGTGTGTCCCATGAATTACCCTAAGCAGCAAACTGAATAAAAGTTGGCTGTTTTGGTACGTGGCTGTCAGAATGGTTCTCGTCACTCATGTCAGATTGGATTTTTTTTTTCTCCCTTAGACCATTTTAGGTTGCCTGTCCTCTGCTGTGGAAAATACCATAATTACTCTGTTTGTGATGAAGGCGGAGGGCGTATTTGTCCTTAGATTTCAACTTTCCTGCCTGATTGCCCTCAAGTTCAACGTCTTTCCTCTTCCGTCTGCACTTGAAATATACATTGTTTTCTTCAGCCATTGTCCTGTGCAGTCAGTGTGTGTGTTAGTGGGGCCGTTTGTGTCTGCCTTTGTCCTGCAGCGTCTTGTTTGTGTTTTTGCGGCAGTGTGACGGGAGCGTGGCACTTGGCTGAGGGCTTGTGTTTGATAACAGCCCGTGGACGGAGCTGAAGTGAAATAGACCAAACGGGTCCTTCAAGGTCGGCACCCCCAGAAAGACGGCACACAATGTGCAAGGTCACATTCTAGACTAAAAGCAATAAGTGCTTTATTGATAGAAAAAAACACACAACAAGCAGACAGATGTGCAACCAACTGATTAATAATAAAATAGATTTGTGAGAGAGAGGGACAGGGGGAGGGTAAGGGGCAGGGGAGAGAAGACAGCTACCTCCTGACTCTATGTCCATGTGTCTGTGTACTGTATGTGCGCCTGCATGCATGTACAGTACAGTACGCTTTGCAGCATAACATTGATCCTGTAGTGGAACCTAAAAAAATCTATGAGAAAAAAAAAGAAAAGAACCAAATGAAACATATTGGTGCTGGTGAAGGGTTTACCGGGTGCACAGTCTCTCTGCATGCCTGAATCATTTCCTATCATCACCGCAGTTTGTGTGATCTGCAAAGTACAGTGTGAAAGTGCTGTTAAAAAGAAGATCACAAGCAAACTCACTTCTCCTGTTTTGACAGTAATCTGCGTATCATATCTCATCAGTATCATGTTTTATGACAGAGACAACAGTCACTGTAGGTTCCTTTTTTCCATTCAGTCACTTTATGAACAATGTGCCTTTTGTACTGAACCTACTGTGCTATTATCTTTTTATGAAAATAAGCAGAGGGTATTGGACTGTCGTCATCTTTTATGTGCCTTTATCGTTCTTTCTCTTGTACTCTCTCTCTCTCTCTCACTCACACACACACACACACACTCTCTCTCTCTCTTTCTCTTTCCTTCTCGTCCCCAACCTGGCAAACCTGCCAAGTGAGTAGAGCTCCGAAGTGGATCAGTCAGTGGCAGGTTTAGATTTGAGGTGGGGAAAGCTAAGTCCCAGTCCCAGCCAAACCTGTCTCTTCAGGAAGGCTCTGAAGGACAGGAGGGCTGGGAGATTTCCATATGCTGTGCCTCCCCCCTTCACCTCAGTGCTATGGCAGTCTCCCCCCACTATTCTTCCTCCTTGGTAGTCTATACCCACCTTTACAGCCCTGTTTCTAAATCCCCTCTCTGCATAAACTTCTCCTCAGATGTGCCCACCCCCAAACCCCCATCTATCAACTAGTTGGCAATGGCATTGTTTTTAATCATCAGAACCTCAAAATTATTATTATCGCTTCTGATGCGGCAATTAAAACTTCAGGTCAGAGGCACAACGAGCGGTGATCAGCAGCCGAGCTGAGAAGTTTTAATTAGACGATCAGAACCATTAATGCACAAAAAAAAGGTGTGCGCTGGGAAATTAACGGGAACGTCTTAATCAGGGTTAGCGACTCCGAAGAGGAGTCAAGTGAACAGAGAGCAAAAAACAAATCATTTCCGCACCACTGGGACAAAACTCAATTAAATATGCATGCGGAAAAATGGAAATTTCTCAGCATCGGCTGCACCGACTGTTGGAAAACTATGGCAAAATCTCACGGCAGGGTCGGCGACCCGCTTATTGTTATTCTTGTGTAATAAAAATGAGAGAGGGGCCAGATGCTGGGGTCTGGGTGTCGTGGCGTAGTTGTCCATCAGTGGCTTTCCGCTTGACTTCCTTGCGGCTGCCGCAGCCCTCCACCGTGCAGGGGGGAGCGAAGAGAGAGAGAGAAGAGGAAAACATTCTCTTCCTGCGAGCCCTAAATTTACAAAAATAAAAACATGGTAATTTTCGAGTTTGTCTGTGCATGTTTGCTTGTGTGGCTCAGTGATTTCCCTGAAACACACACGCACGCTCGCTCTCTCATACATACATCTCCCATGAGAGCCCGAGACACAAAAGGTTCAGTGAACTACACACAGGGAGCTGCAGCCTTGTCGATTAATCTGCCAAAGGTTCATAAAGTTATAACTACACTTTTTCTTTTTTTCTTTTTTTTGGAGCAACTCTCGTTTGCGTATTGTAAAATAATCCTGAGCTGAGCAGACATCTCCCAGACCCTGTTTGTATTAATTAACTCCTGATATTGCAGGGGGTTTGTCCCTGTGTCAGTCATGTTGAAACTCAGCAGGAATCTCCAGCAAGCCCTGTACCTGTGTTTGATTAGGTGAAGAGATTAGCTTCGGTTTAAACAAGTAATATCTACCTCTCTTATATACGGACCCTCCTGTGTGCTCACTCCATACAAGCTGACAACTCTGCGGGAGGTGGGTGTGTTCATGGTGCAGCACCGCACTTTGAATGAACAATAAAGTCAGGTTATTTCATTTTCTGTGTGTTGCATATTTCCCATAAGATGATTACACAAGTGTTTTGGACATGAGCCGCCTCATCTTGTACATGTATGTCTTGTAGGAATGAGGTAAAGCCATGGCCCCGCCAGTCACAACTATTGTTAACTCCCACATCCCTTTACCCATAGCTGCCTTGATTATAGTCTGTGCACGTTCACACAAATAATGCACTTCCAACAGCGTTATTAGGATTTGAAACACCACTTGATTGGGCATGATATCATTCTGGCACACAAACAGAGACTCTGCATCAAAAACCAACAAGACCTGTGGGGCTTGGAGCTGTGGAAGAGTAAGTTTGTCAGTGCGGCAGGCTAGACGAGAACACAAGCTGTGTCATCCAGCGCTGACGAGAAACAGGACTCGAAAGAACTTGATGATGCACTTATTTTTGACTGAAGATGAAAAAGAACCTGACGGAGTCCAAATGTATTCAAAATAGTTTCTTGACTTTTTCCTCAGGTTTTGGCCTTATACAGACAGTATATGGCGCTCCTTTGTGGCCCTGCTCTGTTTCCAGTAAAAATAGTGTCACAGTTAACATAAGCAGTTGGAAAAATTAGTTTCAGCTGTTGTGTTCAGATCTGAACCTGCCTATTTTTTTTCCACCTCACAGTGCTTACTGAGGTGTCTCCTCCTTGACAATTAGCACACCAGGCTAAAACAGAAGTGTAAATAATGTCTAATGCATGTGACAGTGTTGTTTTTCTTTCTGATATTCATTAATAAGGCAGAATGCTTACTGGACTCTCAGGGAGGTGGGGGAGTTGGTCCCAGAGGGAAAAGTTGTTCTTTCATGTAGGTCCCCACAGATTTTATCTCATTGTACGCTATCATGCACACAAACGACTTGAGGTAAACAGCTTAGTGTTACCATAGCAATCCCTATTGTAAGCAATGGCAAAAAGCTGCTGTGGACAGAAACCCTCAGCATAAATAATAGTTTAGACAGCTTCCATAAACCATCGAACCATAGCATGTTCCTCCTCAGGGAAAGCTCACAATATTAAATTTGTTTTAAAGCATGCCTCACCTTTTAGAAAGGAAACACTGAATATGTGCTTAAGGTGTCTGTTAATTCTGTTAGGGGCCTCAACCAGTAGCACTCAGTCCTCTACTCACGCTCCTTATTGTTAACCGAAAATCATACATAAATAGGCACTAATGGAAAGAAACAACTGCGTAGGGGTCATTTCCTACAAGGAGCTTGAGATTGCAATGGAAAGGAAATCAGTAGTTAAAGCATGAAATACTGAACACAGTAAACAGAAAAAAAATCACCTCCACTGCAACACCCAAATGACCTCAATCTTCCTTTGGAGAGTATTTCTAAAAAAAAAAAAAATCTCGAAAATTTATGTCTTCTACTTCCTAATAGTTTTTCCAGCTGATTTTTTTTCTTTCAAAATTGCTGTCTTCTAAAAGGTGACCCTTTCACCCCCGCCAGCAATTGTCTAACACTAAATTGTACAGTAATGCGCCGCTGATATATGGCCCCCTCAAAACTACATAATTCCTGAAGTCATTGTTTCAGAGAGGAAGCCCGCAATGTAAATACAGTAACTGAGAAAGCATGTGTGGGGAGCACGGGGTGCATTGTCTGGCGTTGGGGTAATCTGTAAACTCCTTCAAATTGTATATCCTCTAATGATGCCACAGCTTTGCAAAAGAAAATGAAAACAGGCTTTTATGTTGCACCGATGTGATTTACATAATGCCAGCAATGGCTCACACATGATTGTGCTTGGCTTTATGGTCGAGGGGAAATGAAGAGGCTCGTACTCATTGTTGTAGAAAGTGAATTGAGTCTTTAAGACAGAACTTTGTTACCTCTGATATCACACATTTTTCTCTGCTGAAATGGTGTGTCTGTAGCTCAGTGTAGTCCATCATTTGACTCACAGTGCAGCTGAGTTAAGACTCCACACAACTTCACAGAAGAAAGATCTCTGCTGTGTCAAACAGTTTTCACACAAGTTTTACGTACTTCTGAATAAAAAGTTAACATGTGTGTTTCATCCATTGTGAATCTACAACTTTTTTAAAATCTTAAATAGTGTTACTCACACTCCCTTCCTCCTCCTCCTCCTCCTCCTCCTCCTCCTCCTCCTCCTCCTCCTCCTCCTCATTTTTTAAAAGTTATTTACAACTTGATAAAGATCTGGCCTTGATTTTGAATTTGGAAAACGTTAAGAGGTGAACTTTGGTGGCTCTGGAAATCAAGTGAAAGGTAACAGTGTGCAGTTTCTGCCCTAAAAAGGCAGCTCTGGATATGGAATGCCACAAGCAGCTGTTCCTGCCTCATCAGAGGACATGTTATAAAGATAGCCCCACTTGGGTTGAAATAATGCCACCCATTCCTGCCCCAAAGCACACTCTATCATACTCTATTGTTCAGAGAGGCCGCACCGAGGGAAAAAAAATGTAGAGACTGTGTAGTATGTTTAGTTAAGTTAAGATATGTAATGCACAGGAACAACATTTTTTTTTTTTTTTTTGCATGATGTACCAATGTTGCTCTCACGGCTGGACCGACAGTAAAAGTAGAAAGAGCTTCAACACATGGTGCATTATTTTCCTATTAATAATGTCCTGAAATCAGCAGCTTCCGAAGAAACAGTTATGGAGTTTAATCTCACTGAATAGCCAACATGAGAACACGACTCCAAAAAGCCCAAAAGTGCTCAGCATTTTCGCTCCACATACTGACAGCTTTAATGCTGAGCAGCCCCCCCACTCAGTAGCAAGACCACAGCCTCTTGAGGTGAGAGTGAAGATAACATTTCACAGTGTCTCTATAGCGCTGTCATGTGAAGGATTATGTAGCCGTGTATTTGCTGCTTGTAGTACCGTAGGGGGTCTGATACCTATCTGCCTGTGGTTTCAGCTGCCTGTGCTTTTTTTTTTTCTCCTTTTTTTTCCACCACTGCATGAAACTCTGAGCTGGCCGAAGAGGTGTGACTTAGAAAGATATGTACAGTATCTCTGCGTGTCCTTCTAGTCTTGTGCTGTTATTGTTAAGTGCTTTTGGGTGTTATTAATAGCAGCGGTCACTGTTGTTCTATATCAGTTTGTTTTTCCACTGTGATGTTCAAAATCACAAATTTACTGACAAGGAAAACCTGAAAATGTGTTTCTGGTGATACTGGCACAACTTTGTTTGGAGGGACTAAGGCATTTATTTCTTAATGTTTTTAACTGAGACACTAATTGTGATTTCTTTTGACTAATTTTATCCGTGTTTTTTTTGTTTCAACAGCTGAAAGGAGTTTATGCACTGAAACGACCTCAGGAAAATCCAAGATGGCCGCCAAAAGGAAAGGTGGCCTAAAACTCAATGCTATCTGTGCCAAGCTTAGCCGCCAGGTGGTGTTCGACAGCAGCTCCCAGAACGCAGAGGGAGACCAGAGTGTAGCAGAAAACAGCGAGCGTGGCAGTTCCCACTACGATGACAATGAGACCAACTTCCCCGAGAGCCTGAACCTAAGTCAGAGCCTAGAGGAGGACCAGAAAAGACGCGAGGCCATTGAGAAGTGGGTCAACGGCGAATATGGCGATGAACCGCCAGCTCCTGAGGACGAGCAGGAGCATGAACTCAAAGTCAGCAATGACGATGATGGCCCTCCCGAGGGCGTGTACATGGTACAGCCCCAAGGCTGCAGTGATGAGGAAGACAATGCAGAGGACGCCGATCCTGTGGCGGGGTCTCAGGATGGCAGTTTCCATGACGACAAAGAAACTGAAGACAGGCCTTCCAAAAACGAAACCTACATGCCACCAAGCGAGGCCCAGAGTCGCCAAGCACCTTTTTCCTCTCCAGGTATACACTCTGACTGTCTGTCCTCCCGTCCATGTCACACTGCACTTGACTTTTTTTTTTTTTTATACGTCTTATACCAACACTACCTTTGCCCTTCAAAACATTCCACTGCAGAGTATTAAGGGGCAAAGGCTCAGATAAAGGGCGGGGGACACTGCCACATCCACATAAGCTTGTGTGCCCATTATTGGAAAGACACACTCTAGAGTTACATTATGAATAGCCAGTGACATTATTACCCCAAAGGCAGATTCAAGTGGCAGGCCAGGGGGGAAAAGACCTACTTGTCAGTGTGCGGTTAACTGTACGAAGAAATTCATAAATGGAGTAGGCTTACAACGTAAGGCCATTTATGCACTCTCCCAGCAGCTGTGGGCCAACAGCGCATGGCAGGGCCAGGCTAAGCTTCATATTACACCCAGGATTACATATTGAGTCTTTGATTTTTCCCTAAGCTCACTAAACTTAGCCACTGCCTCAAGCTCCTCTATTACATGGAGTCGTAGTTTGCCTAGGAGGAATTTTTTTTTTCCACAGATGTCAAATCCAAGAGATCAATTCTTGAATAAAGTAAGAAACAGGGAAATTATGTTGTAGCGTCCTATCACACTGAAATATTCTATTGTCTCCCCACAAACAACAATGGCCTTGTGTATTTATTATTAGCAGACAGGAACACATTTTAATAAATTCCTTGATACTATGTGCTCTTGTAAATGACTCATAATAACCTCTGTTTAATTGTGACATGATGTTCCCTCGGTATAATTTACTGATTATCAAATAGATAAAGCTGGCAGAGACTTCCAACAGTCACGCTGAAGTAGCAAGAGAATGTGTTAACAGCACAAACAATCTTTTTAAAAAAGTGCCCTTTACAGTTATACACTTTGTGACCCTTGAAACTAGACACATGCGTGCTATAGGAGAGATTGGCCTTTGTATAGCAGAAGTAAAAACACAGAGCTGTAAAAAAGGAGAAAAAACGCAGCTCGGTTATATGAATAGATAAAGCCTGAGAGACAACCAGAGAGAGGAAAAAAAAACAGCAATTTGCAGGCGCGACCGGTTGTTGTGGTGCAAAAACAAGTTTTGTTTTGTGCTTGCTCACATCAGTTTAACAGTTTTTCAGTCTTTCATCTAGGTTTAGGTATCTACCTCAGAGTCATGTGCATGTGCTCTTTTTGTCTTCATTTCTTTTTGTTTTCACAATGTGCACAGCAGTAGCTTTGGCCATGCAGAATTGGGGGCAGGGGCTTCTCAGAAAATAAAGCAGGTTTCATTTCAGAGGCAAATGAAAAAGGCTTTGTGGTTTTAATTAGTCATTTTGTGTGTATTTCATTGCCTTTAAAAAAAGCCTGTCTGTAAATATGTATTACTGGTGTGTAGCAGGCCTACACCTTTCCCTCCACTCGCTCTTTTACAACTTTACATCTTACAACAAAGCCAGAGTGTTTGAAGACTGCAGGGAGAGCATACTGCATCAGTTGCAAATCTTGTCTTTAGTGTGTGTGTGTTTTTTCAGAGTTGCTCTTTGTTGATTGTAACTAGGGCATCTATATTGCCCTGTTTCTGCTCAGCTCACAATTAAAACATTTTTTTCCCTCTCTCTCTCTCTCTCTCTCCCTCTCGCCGCTGTCTTTCAAAGGCTGATGCGGAGTGCACATAATTATGCATATAAACATAGTGGCTTAATTATCTCTCACAACATCAGTGACAATGTAATTAACAAACATTGCAAGATCAATGAGAGAAACTGCGACCTTCAAAACATTTAACTCCTCACATTGAGGCATCGTGCGGATTTCCTATCAGTGCAAAACCCCAGAATACTTTTCCTAGATAATTTAGATGTCGCATTAGAGCCCTCATAAGCCAGTCAATGGAAAAACCAATGAATAAAAACTATGAAAGCAATGACAGAGATGCTCATAGCGATGGATCAAACAGGCTTGACCATGACTTCCATTTGCAATTCTGGGTTCACTGTAAAAGGTTATTGTTCATTTCAAGCTATTTCAAAGCCCTCTCTATTTACTGCCTGTTAATTAACTAACCAAACAGCGAGGAAGTTTGAAGCTCCGTACAGTTTTGTGTGTGTCAAATTAGTCCAAACAGATGCACATAATGTCATTTATTCAAACCAACTCTTTATTAGGATACCACTGTCCATTTAAACAAAACACACTTAAACTAATTCACGAACATGAAGACAAATTGCTTTTTAAAACTCTATTTAAATTATTGTACCATATAAAAGAACCTCACTATTCGAAACTTTCCCAGACTGAGCTCCACTGAAAACAGCACATTTCTAAGACATTTTCTTCACCAAACTGTCTACATTGATTGTGCATGTGTTGCCTCAAAAGTGACACCCTTTAGAGGGTATTCAAACTCAAGATTAGTCCATATATAGCCACATGCATGCACCTTTATCAGCAGTGACACCTCAGCCTCTCAGTCCTGTGAGTAGAGAAGCTATGCCACACCGATGTCCATGTTTGGTAGCCAAAAGGAGATATAATGCCCATCTCTTATCATATCTGGGAGGGAAAATGTGGCCTAATTGCAACAAATATAGACAAGGCAGGTCTGTGTCGTGTGTCGTGTGTTGCATTTTGCTTGCCTGAAGTGTCAAGATTAGGAACCACTTCTTTGTAGATTTTCCGGTGGCACCAGAGAGAGTGCAGAGGGAAATGTCAGATGTGTTAACAAACTGGGGGAAAAATTATGACAGTAAAGGAAAAAGAGAAATTGAATCAGTTCATTTATTTATTTGTTGAATTAAGCGGATGGTTGGTAGTAATTAGGATTGGGCAGATCTCACCTTAACCCACACACCACACATAGTTTCCCACTTGGTGTCACATCATCTTTAAGAGGCAGCCAGATAGGGCGCGAGTAGAAACCTCATTTACATGGTGTTTTAGAAAGGTTATCTCCTGTCGGTCCCAGTCATAATCCCTTCAAGTCCAATCATTTGCCTTTCGTTGATATCACGGCACGTGAAGGAATAAAGAGACTCCGCTAATTTTTCAGAGAAGGTGATGGTAATACCCTAAGCAAATAGAATATGAAAAAGGGGATGTCTGTGTTCCCCTGACAGAACCCACAAGTCTCTCTGCAATAATTATCAAAGACTCAGCAGCTAAAATTATTCATGTTTCCTTTAATTTCATTCCTGCTCCAAAGCAACAGTCAACAGGCCTGAAACCGCTCAATACAAAATCCACTGTGACATTTTTTATATTGGTGATGACAGCAGTGTTTTATTATTTTTATTTTTCATTTGAAATATGATTCCCCTCCAGTGATACTTATCTCACTTGCTCTTTTTAAAAAAACCAGCCCTCTGTCAGTAAAGTGTAGTTTCACTCTCTGTGTCGTACTGGTGTGGGTGGGTTGGCCCTAACTTTAGAGCTATATGATATACTGTGACCTGAGATGCCCTTATAAATACAGTTGCAGTTAAATCCGACCAAGCACTAAGCTCATCTAAACCTAAATCAAACAAGAAGACTATTCAGCCTAATTGTAGTTTAATGTTTTCATATTTTAAAATACTGTAGCCCTCTGTGTACTCTTATCAGTTCAGTAGCTAAAGAAAAACTTAAACTTCACTAGTGAATTCAATTGTAGTGGAGCATGCAGTAAATACTTACTATTTGTATATACAGCATGTCACTCTGTGGTTTTACTACATGTGAAAACACGTGGATCTGATAAAAATGATCTGTGGCAGACATGCAGGTATTTCCTCTCAAATACCTGATCCATTTCTCTTAAATTTTTCATGCCCTTTCGATCCACCAGATACTCTTTCATACTGATCCACTGTGCAGAGGAGCTACCCCATTGCAGTGAATGGAAATTTGGGGATTATTTTACATGCTACGCAGGAGATGTGAAAAGCAGGGCACAGCGACTGATTTAGCAATAACTGAGAAATCTGAGACAAGTGCAGAAATATTTATGTATTAATTACCCGGGTGGTAGCTGATATTACCTCACACCAGTTCATGTGTGGTTCAGTCACAAAAAAAGCAATAAAACATGTTTAAAAAAAAAAAAGGATGACGACTGTGGTCTTGTGACTGTGCCAATGATGAGTTAAGATTGCCAAAGGTTTTAAATGACCCGTGCTAAATTATCATTAGGTGAATTACTAGCATATCTACAGTATATCCTGGTATCCTGCCTGCAACATGCAACCTGACATAATAAGAGATATTTGAAATTGAGATAAATAAAACAAAACAGTTTGCAGAAAAGCTGCCTCCTGGGTCATGCCTGTCTCTTAATACTTAGTTTCTGTCTCACACAGCCTTTCTCTGTGCCTTTTACCAAATGCTCTTCGTCTTTATGCAGAGCTTTGTCCCTCCACTGCTTTCAGGCCAAATCATTTTTCCCTTTTCCCCACTCTCTGACCCCGTGCACTAACCTGGATGAAAGTTAATGGGCCAGAATTAATCTCCACATAATGCAATTAAGCTATACATTGACTATATTTTGCAATGTCCTTGGGGAAGTTGTCCAATTTAATGGACTCTTAAAATGAAAGTGGTGTTTCAGTTCACAAATGTGTAAAAAGAGGAAAGGATTCATTCTGTTCACTTTTGAAGGTGACACAGTAATGTTATTTTTAAAATACCTTGCACCAAGCTTCTTAGGGGATTTTATGAAATGCACTTAACATGCCATAATTTCTCTGCAGAAAGTAGTGATCTGTCATTTTAATAATGTTCAGCATCAGTCATCAGTAAATTTACACTTAAATGTGCTGATAGTGTTTTCTTTTATATATTTATTATATACATGGTACCTTAAAGTGGTTACTGTCATGTATGTAGAACATGTAGAATATTTGTTTGAACTATAAATTACCTTCAAATGTAACCCACTCATTAAATTTCACAGCAGAAAATGATGAGCATAGACAATCAGAAAAAAGGTTTGTTTTTCAGTGTGTCCTTTGGTACAGTCACCTGCAAAATGTGCAGAACTGACTTATAGTGCAACCAAAACAGGAAGAGCATCACCTCAGACTGCTTGTTTTGCTTGTTTTGTAGACACATAAATACACAGCATACTATACAGATGTTGTTGTAGCTTGCAGTGGAGAGTCACTTTCCTGTGATTAAATTTGCTACAGTTCTGACGTAACAAGGATAATGGCTTGGCTTCAATCATAAGCAATCATTGTTAAAAAAAAAAATGAATATGCTATAATGTAGATATAGTTTTTCCATTATCTAAATGTTACAGTGTGTTTCCCGAAGTGGTGATGAGATATCATAGTTTCATTAATCGGGCTAACAATATACATTCTACACTTCACCAATGTGTCATACAGACTATACACTTTGACTTAAGAGCACATCAACAGTTGTCAAACAGTCAATATGAGCCGAGATTTAATCATCCAAAGTCTGATTTAGTAACCTGAATGTGGCAGCTTATGTCTTGAGCAGTCGGTTAAGTTTGGTGCGGTTTCAGTACTCAAATGAAAAAAACAAACAATCATTTTGATTTTGGATGTACTGTTTTAGTAAGCAAGAACTTTGTTACAGTCTTTTCAGTTTCAGTTTTTGTGTTTACCGGCAGCAGCTTCAAAAGGACAAATATGAATTCAGTGGACAATTTACAAAGTAGACTTCTTTTTTTTTTTCCTGCAGGAGAAGCATCTGCCCTGAGAGACTATGCAGCCAACACCATGAATGAGTTTTTGGGAATGTTTGGTTATGATGACCAGCAGGTAAGGGATGAGCTGACCAAGAAGATCAGCTTTGAGAAGCTCAAAGCCGCTACCTCAGACCCCTCATCCCTCAGCAGTGAGGAGGCCTCACGGCGTGCCCGCTTCTCCAAGTATGAAGAGTACATTCGCAAGCTAAAAGCTGGCGAGACCCTACCTTGGCCCATGCATGCTTCCCCACCAAAACCAGATGACCTCAACTCAAAACTGGCCCAAGAAAAGAGCGCTACCATCATCCAGTCCTCCGGGTGCCTCCCAGGGGCAGAGGCACAGATCTACCCTTCCAGCCTGGACCACAAACAGCCAGGAGGACCTCAGCTGGGCGCATCCCAGCCACCCAATCCCTCTCACATGCAGAACATGGCATCCAGAGCCTCCAAATATGACTTCTTCATTCAGAAGCTGAAGATGGGTGAGAGTCTACAGCAGCAGAACGGTAATGCTTACAAGCGCCCCTCAAAGTACGACCTGGAGAACGTCAAGTTTCTGCACCTCTTCAAGCCAGGTGAGGGCAACCCTGACATGGGCGGAGCGATCGCTTTTAAGACTGGCAAAGTGGGCCGTCCTTCGAAGTATGACATCAGAACAATTCAGAAACTGATGCCAGGAAATCCCGAGGCCTCACTGATGCCCAATGTCATCGCTTCAGCACCGGGAAACCCTGGAGCACCGGGTGTCCCAACTGTTGGTGCAGCTGGGGCCAGCATCACTCCAGGACTCACAATGGACCAGACAGGACACATAAGCTTCAACGCCGCTGACTACCTTAAGTCCAGCTTTTCCAAGACTGACTCTATCACCACGGGCACTGTGTCCTCTGTTAAGTAAGTCTGCTCAAACATTGTTAATTTTTTTTTTATTATTATTTGCATCAAAACACAAATTTTGCTGATTTGAGAATACGTAAACCCACACCAAAAATATTGTGCTCTATCATAAAATGTTACAACTTCAACATCTGCTTTATTTGTTAAATCTGGTGCAAATTATATTAAATTTGTAGATGAACCAACCAAATAAGTGCTTTGAAGAAATAATTCAAAATAATGTAAGTTCTCAGTAGTGTGATTTGTATTCATCAAGATTGACTGAAATAATATTACTCTGAAAATTGACCATCTATACCAAAGACAACAGTTACAGAAGTTACTCCCAGGCCCGTGACAGAATTTCACAATACATGTAACTGAAATCTGAAAACTGAAGTAACAAGTATATGGGCAAACTATTAAGACAACAATAAAGTGATAACATACATGCAACAGGTTCCGTTAGACCATGGCAGCCATCCTTTGTGCTTTTTGACAGAAATATTTAGACGCACTGGTGGATTGAAGAGATCTCAGGCTTAGAGGCCTATCTTCTTCACACTGATAGTCTCTCAGTGGAACACCTTGGAGCTAATGTGAAGCTCACATACACTTAACTGCTACTGTGAGTCAGTTAGCCTAATGCAAAGGTAATTGCTACCTCCACAGCAGCCAACAGGAATGTAGTGTGAAATAGCGCATAGCGCCCAATAGATCCACGACATGATGAGTTGCGAAGGCACATGAAGTGTTTACTCGCTGTAGCACTCCGTGGAGACTGATTTAGCACAGTCATCGCAAAGTGACTGACTTCTTTCGTTTGGCTAGGGTGTAACAACTCTCCCTTTAATTACTTTGGAGCCATGACTAACCTCCCGGCGAGTCACAGGGGCCGACTAAACACTGCCTGACGAGTGCACTTTAAAGGAAGCAAACGAGGGGTTTGGGGAGCTAGCCTACAGTCGTCTGCACTACCAGTAGGAAACAGCTCCCAGAGTCTGTTTGATTGGTTTTGACCTTGTCTCTAGTTAGTCAAGACCTATCAAAGACACTGTTCAAGAGCCCTCAGGCACCTCTCCCTCAGGCTTTGGCCTTTGTCAGGTTAGGGCTCAGTGGAGCTCCAAGCTTGGCTAACTGACCCAGTGTGGTGCTTGTATACAGGGAGGATAGGGGGTGCTAGGGAAAATGCCTGGCAGCACATCCTCCCCTCTGGGCCAGATTAACCTCAGGTCATCCCCCGTGTGGAGCTGCTCACATGGAGCTAAATGCCATTCCTGAGAGGGAGCAAGCTGAACCAATAACTGTATTATGACATCTACAGATAATACTGCCACCAGCTTCATGAAGGGAGTCACATCACAGGTGTAATGCGAGTAAATTTCTTCTCGATTTCTTGTTGCAAGCTGAATGTGATGGAGTTGAAACTGGTACTAAGTCAACTAGCTCGGACCATATGCATTTGAAGATGTAGTGTTGTCTTACATCTTAGTTTGATCTAAGTCCAGACTAAATGGAGACGATTTCACATCAGCATTAGAGCCAAGGCCCTCTGAGATTATCAGAAAAGGCCTTTTCAGATCCCCCCCCCCCACACACACACACACATCCCCATTATCCAGTTTTGCATACAAGCATTCACCAAAATACCCCTATAAAAGATTAATGTCCCTTTGCTCCTGCATTTTGCCTCTCGTTGGTTGCGAGACCATGCATCAAAGTGCACACCTTACATCTCTGATTCATACACCACATGAAAACGCTCTTATGCCACAAGAAAATGCATATTGATAGTCCAAACTTTGGGAGCGGCTTGTAAGTAAATATTGTGTCAGTTTGTTTTTATTAACAACAGGCAACCCAACCTCACCATTAATCCTGTCTCCTTTGTGTTTGCTGTCGCATTAGGAATGGCCTGCCACCAGATAAACCCGCCGGTGACGAAACCAACCTCTACCAGAAATATATTGCCAGGTATGCAAATCCCTCAATGTGCCACACCAACGAAAAAATATACCCAAAACAGAGATGGAGCTTTTTTAATGTACTGATGGTGTGGTTTATTCAGTGATGTAAGCAGACTGCAGACAACACAGTGATATGAGAATGTTCTGTACGCAGTGAATTAATTAAGAAAAGAATTTATGTGCTGAGAGGAAGTAGAAGGATGGGGGTTTAATGAAAGAGAAAAGGTTTGATGGTAGCTTACTGTAACTGGTTGAATAAATGCTCACAGTGTGTATAGCACTAAAACAGCTAGGAGAACATAATTCAGTGTAACACTCTACTGGTAGCTGTGACTGACACAGAGAGGATATGAGCTCAGGCCGGGTTCTTCTTTAGTTTTGCCGTTTATTGTTGAACACACAAGGAACTGACTGATCTAAAAAGTCAGTCATTCACACCAGCACAGACAAAAACATCAGGGGAGGGGAGGTATCTTTCGTTTCAATGGACACAGAACAATGTCCCCCATTCTGGATTAATTTTGAGCCGACACTAGAAAGGTGATTATCACTTGTTTGTTTATTCCGTTTAAAAAGAAAGAAAAACAGCATTTGAAAAGCCAAAGTGGCTTTGGCATTAATGATTACTTCTCTAAGCCATAACATGAAGGGCACAAATCAAAGCCTTGGCACTGACAGACACACATCCTCTTCTCTACACACATACACACACACAAAACCCCTTCCTTGGACTGATTACATTTTGCAAGAAGATTTAATTAAGGAATTTTTAATGAGGCTTCTGCTGGCACTGCCAAGAACTGTTTTGATATTTGCGCTGCATAATGCATAAAATTTGTCTAAACATCTCGGCAGTTGATGCACGGGGAGGCTGCAGATAAGCCCAGATACAGTTTCAATTTCCGTGTTGAGGTTGGGAAAAAAAGAGAAAGGAAAGAAGAGGAGGGAGGAAAAAAAAATGGAAAAGGAGGGCTCATAAAAAGGGCAAATGTAGCGCAGAGAGGGGAGGTAGAGGCGGGGGATGGTCCTCCTCGCAGCCAGGGCTAATGAGTGCACACTAATACTAAAAACCAGCTTTGTAAACGTGTTCGCGCCCAATCCTTGTGAAAAGAGAAAGAAAAAGTTCTTCATCTCCTCACCACACTGCAGTTTGATGTTTTAAAGAGCTTCCCTGGTAGTGTTTAGTTGCAGTTTTCACTCTTTAAATGCTTTCATGCACCCACTATTGCCTCGGCACTTTGATCTGTGTATCTCTATTGTAACTGGAGATGCGCTGCAATCTCTGTATCGTGGCGATATTAATATTTAATCTGCTGCTGAATAGCAGCGGCCCATTAGGCCCCCTGACGCGGCAAGTGGGAATTGTCCAGAGGCAAAGTGATACAGCTGGGCAATGAGCAGAGGGGTGGGCCACGTTCTCAGGGGGATAAAGGGGTGGGGAGGGGGCTTTGTGTGTTCATAAGTGTAAATGTATGTATGTGTGTGTGTGTGTGTGTGTGTTGTGTGTGTGTGTGTGTGTTCATATGTATATGTATGTGAAAGAAGAGTATAGAAAACACTAATGTGTGGGCCATATGTTGGCTTTATTACATACACGTAGTTCCACTTGTTTTGACTGGTTTGGTCTTTTCTAAAAGAACCATCAAACCTTTCCAATGCCCCCCCCCCTCCTGCCCCCACTTCCATCACCATTTAGAGACTCACGCATACACTCAGACAGCCAACTTAAAAAGTGTAGTGGATATACCGTTCAATTAGCTTAATGAACTCAGCAAAGTGATCCGTAAATGCAGCTCTGGGATAATCCTAACAAGGAAAAACAGAAAGAGAGATGGAAAAAATATTACTTAGCCCCCTTTTCCCCCTCTCCTCTGCACTTGCAGATGGAGCTCTTGGCAGCAGCAGTGCAAATGTTTATTTGTGTGTTTTCACTGGTAATTGGAGGATTTTAACAGTCATCATCGTCAGGCTTATAATCACCACCGTAAAAGTGGTTGTACTGTAGCAAGCAGTGGACTTTTTTTTAAATATCTAGTGCCAGGCTAAAATCTGGTTGTCAGATGATGGAATGGCAGGGTTTTTGAAGAAAAGTAGACAGAGATGTTCCTGCATCTCAGGATACCTGACCCCTTTCCTCACAGCGTAAAACTGTGGTTAACCCGAAAGAACAGCGCATTGATTTGACAAGGGTTTTCACAGCGTCGAGAAATAAAGTAGTTATGGGGCGTGTGAATGTGTGTCAAGGGAAAGGGTTTCAGTGTAATAAGTGTCTCTTACGGCTGCTTTAGAAATAAATGGAGCTAATTTGGCTGAAATTGGTGTGACAGACGGGTAAATTGTTGCAGCAGTGTGGAAAGCAGAATTCAGTTTGAAGGTGTAAGCTGTGTTACTTTGAAGGTGAAAGACATGCACTGCCTTTGAAAACTCCTTCACCTGTTTTTATTTTTTGCTGTTCCTGGAATTTTAATTTCTTCCCTAACCATTCTTTATTTGCTGTTAATCATTTTTGACATCTTCCCGAGCTGGTTTATCATTCAGCTTTTTCATCCCTGCAACTGTTCTCTGTGTGATAAGCTCTTGTGTGTCCCCAGGTTTTGAACCAGTCTTGATGTCGTCCTCTCTGTTGCTTACTGTGGCTGTTTAAAATGTGTAACTGTTGAAATGTGTCCTGTAACTTTTTCAGGTTCTCTGGAAGTCAACACTGTGGGCACGTGCACTGTGCCTACCAGTACAGAGAGCATTACCACTGCATGGACCCTGAGTGTAACTACCAGGTGAGCGTGAGTATTTTATCACTTTTTTGAGCATCATCCAAATACACATTTAGCATTTGTTCCTATAGGAGAAATGTGCCTCAAATTCTCACACAATGAGAAAAATGTGGTGTCACCCTCTCTGGTTAAATCCAGCCACTTATTCATAATAGTTAAACTCATGTGTCTTAAAGCAATGTCTCTTTTTTTTTTAGAACATGGGGACACTGTAATAGGCAAACAGTATTATGTGTCATCCCTTCATTAGTGGTCACACCCAGCCAAAGTTTACAAAGAAAGTGTATTGGCCTTTAGTTTTCCTTAACAGGCAGTAGCTGTTTACACTTGTGCAGTGTGCAAGCACAGTTGGTCTCTGCCAGTTGCCCTTTTATCACAAGGGTTAATTGTAAATATCCTTGAAGTATGGCTCTTTTTATATTATTAGTCTTTTTTGTTAAGACATCTGCCAATGACTGCGGGCCTGCCTTTAATCCCCCTCCACGTTATTAATCTTGTCCTGGTCCCAGGAGTTGTCATGTATGGCACAGGAAGGGGAAAAACACAAAGCAGATCATGTTACAGACCCTGTGTTTGCTGCAGCATATGGCCTGAGAGAGTTAGACAAACACGGGTAGATTTGTCAGAGATGTCAAAAATCCATGCACAGATAGCGCTGTGTGTGTTTTCCTTCCTTTCTTTACAATTTTCCGAATTAAGCCATCTTCATCTGTAATCTCCTTTGTCTGCTCCTGATCAAGAGAGATTACCGCTCGATAAATATTGTTTATGTGGTGAAAAGCATTACATATCCAAGCTTTCATTTTCTGCATGAATTCCACTTCACAGTCTGATGAGACACATTCTTGGAGGAATACAAAGGAAAATCATTTCATGTCATTATTTAGAGTGTTAGTTCAGGTTATCATGGCAATTTCCACGGTCAGGTCCACATTTCTCTGTTGCTCTTGCGTTGGGTGGAAACACAGATATGCTTTGGAAGCCGGCTCTCGGGATGTCAATACCCTGAAAAAAACAGGCAGGCAGTGATGAGCAGTCCCTTTCGAAGCGATAACTCATGAAATGTTACATGACACACACTCCTGGAATATTATCCCACTGCCAGCGTCCGGGCGATTGGCTGAGTCTTAACATTCTCCTTTCATGGGCTTGTACATGAGCGAGAGTGTGCATCTTGCCACACTAGTGGGAATCCTAAAATAAATGTAGCAAGTGGCTCCCAACCTTCATCACCACTCAACTGAAAATGAGATCTTTTTCCCAGTCAGCTCTCTCCATGGCCTATTTTGGACAGCTTGATGGATCGAATGTACCATGACCGCAGTTCAACTTCAATCTTTCGTCATCATCAACTATTAGATATTATAAAGCCCAAAGGCCAGAACTATGATTGGGATTTTTTAAGGAAAAGTGAAGAATCTAAAGCATTCATCAATTAGATTAAAAATCTTAATGAAGTGTTTACTCCTACAGGAGTCAAACATCTCAGAAATATGCAGTGGGAAACGCGCCAAGAGCGGGGAAACAGCTGTGTGAGATCTTAGCTTTTTACTTGTGTGCGAGTGGAACACATGACACAAAGCAATTACCCTACTTTGTACAGCAATTAGTTGCTTTTTAGAATAGTTATTTCTGATCTTTTTCCCTCAACTGGAGATAAATATGGACTGGAGAACTGTCTCATTGATTTGTGCTTCTCCCGTTACAGTTTCTGTAACATCATCTTAAGTCCAATTACAGCAGATTTGGTTGCTGCAGGTCCCTGTGGAGTAACTTTTCAGTTTTCCTTCTTGACTCGTGGGTGTGGGAGGGGTTATTTATTTATTTATTTATGTTGTAATTTTCGAAGGCAGGCCTCTTAGCATATTCACTCATCATTACAGGCGAAGCCTGCACCAAAAGCAAGTGTTAATGCTTTAATTAAAAATGGAATCATATCTCAGCGAATTGAAAGGGAAAATGTTTTTTGGTTGGCTTGTTTGTTTGTTTGTTCCTGTTGTCTTGTGTTTTCCCCTGTGCACGTCTGAGAAACCATCTGCATGGAACATAATTTTTCCAGAGTCAGAAACATCAGAACTGTGATCTTGCATGCCAATTGATTCATCTTAATTAAAAAAGAATAGATTTTGGTGGAAGAAAAAAATAATGTAAAGACAGGGGGTGTATGGGGAGCACACTGCATGTTTCAAGCTTCTCATTTTACTGAGAAAGTCCCAGAGCCGTTGGTGCAGCATTTGGATAGGGCACAACTTGGAGATATGCAAAGTAAATCAATAACCACAGAACACGTCATATTTAAGGACATCCTGGCCCTCTCCATTGCAGTGTGTGCAGCCCTCCCCATCTGCCAATTGGCTCCTAAATGTTGCAGCTGCTGCTTCCACAGAGATAAAGTGACTTGTTGCTGATTCTGTGACTGGTTTAAATAAACACCAACCTGTTGCTGTACATTTTTCCCCCTCCCCTTTTGCAGAGGTTTACCAGTAAGCAGGATGTAATCAGGCACTACAACATGCACAAGAAGAGGGACAACTCCCTGCAGCATGGATTCATGCGTTTCAGCCCTCTGGACGACTGCAGTGTCTACTACCATGGCTGCCACCTCAATGGAAAAAGCACCCATTACCATTGCATGCAGGTACACTACACATACTCACACCTCCTCCTCCACCCACGCACATACCCACAATAAACCCACAAACACGTACAGTAGGTATGCATGTACGCACACACGGAAACAGACAAATACGCATCTGCAAATATGGCCACATGTGCTAAAGCATTCCATACACAACCAACAACCTACAGTATGCTGATTTAAAATTTAAATGTATTTTGTCTGCACATTGTTTACTAATCATTTAATTCACATGCCAGGATATAAACATTTTAATCCAACCAGTTCACACGCAGTCCATCAAAAAAAAGTTAAAACAACCTCAACTTTAAAAGTAAGAAATTAGTTGCAGAGCATAATGACAGATATGATGCCTTTAAGTGGCCGCGTAAGACACACACAACCTCAGGATGTTTGAGAGTCGCACTCTTTAAGTGCATCTGTGAAATGGAATCACTGTTCCACGCTTTTTCCATTCACACCAAAGTGTCTTTAAAGAACAGTTTGGCCAAACGTGTCCTAAAGTAAATAAAAGAAAATTGAAAAAGGAAGAATACACGTGAGGCTACTTGTGCTTTCCCCACCTCTTCACTCTCTCGCTCCTTAATTGGCATGGATGAAATTCAGTTAGGTGTTTATATAAACTACACATTTTTCATCTTTTAGTACCAAGCAGCCTGTTGAAGGTTGTTCCCCCCTCTGGATTTGTTTAATTTTTTACATCTGCTTATTTTCAAAGTGTCATTGTGCCGAGAGCTTTCTCACCGGCAGGGCAGCAGTGCAGCGGAGGATGGCTTGAGATATATTCTTTTTTAAACCCCTCTAACGGCGTAATTGTTATTAGGACGTTTCAGCCCTTGTTTTAACAGTCCCTGAGAACCTGCAGATGTTGGCATGGGCTCTCTTGATTTAAGGGGGAAAAAAACAGAGTGGCATTTTTTTCATTGTTTGACTCAATATGGAGAAGTTGCCCGCTTTGTGCGGATGAAAAGTGCCAGGGATGATATACAATTGCTGCTTTTAATTCAAACATTACCTATTTTTTCCCCCCTCTGTTGGCTCTCAGGGCTCCCGAGTACCAGATCATTTTAAACTACAGACCAAGACTGTCATCTTCCTTGCGTTTGCTTTCCTCTGCCCCTCCACCTCTGAAATTTGTTCTCTGAGTTACAGAAAGTGTGTGGTAACTGCACTATCACACTCTAAATATGAATTTCACTCTCAAAAAGGCAGCTTTGCCAGGAAGGTACTGTAGTTTCAGCTGCCTTCTGTGGCCACTGCTTCTTTCAGTCACTTTTTTCTTTTTTTCCAATTGTCACAATGACAAGAGTGTTTCCAATTCGAAGGGGTTTCAGTTGAAACTTGCACTGCTCTGATGTGCATACCTACAAGACATTAAATGGTGAACGTGAGAAACAGCAGTCTTCCATCCATTTCTAGGCCACTAGCATTTTCTTAACCACACCGGGCTCCTTTCTCTATGACTTGTACATTATATCAGATCCTCTTTAAGCACACTGTTTTAGAAGTTGGCTTTTTTCAAACCATTCTTGCAAACTGAAACTCTCATGTCTGCTGTGGGCCTGCACCTTGTGTTTCAATAACCGTGCTTTGCCTTTTGCTTGCAGGTGGGCTGCAGCAAGGTGTACACCAGCACCTCCGATGTTATGACCCATGAAAACTTCCATAAAAAGAACGCCCAGCTCATCAATGACGGCTTCCAGAGATTTCGTGCCACTGAGGACTGTGGCACAGTCGGCTGTCAGTTCTATGGGCAGAAGACGACACACTTCCACTGCAGGTGAACAAACCTACAGTAGTAGTAGAGTTGTTGTTTTTTCTTTTCTTTTTTTTTCTTCCTTTTTTCATTCATATAACCTTCACTGAGCATATATTAAGCTTTAGTATATTTTATATTATATACACTTATATATTTTCACTTTCTGATATTTGCAATTATTAATATTATCATATTAATGTTTAGTGACTTACATGGGAACTATCAGCTGTAGAGGCCATAATAGCAATGTGCATAAAACAAAATGGCAAAAAAGAGAAGTAAAGGTAGGTTTCTTGTGTAAAAGTAAAAGACAGTCAGCAAACAGTCGAACATCACAAATGAAATCATGACTTACAGTCATTTACTTTCAGTTATTTGTTCTGAATACACAGAATCACAGTGAGAAGGAAAGGGGAGAAAAAATCTGTGCATAAACCTGCATAGAGTTTCACAAGTTTGCATCATGCTCTTATTTTGAAGAGAAAGCAGCTGTCATTGATAGCTGCAGATAATCACTTGGTTGATTTATCAAACTCTCTCCTTGGAACGTATCCCTCTGGCAAAGGTTTCAGGTGGCGACGTGTCAATGAGCCGCTACTGTGTCACTGAACCACCTCGGTTATCATTCCTCTATTGTAAAGTATTTAAATCATGTGGACCTTCTCCATTACTCCCAACTCTACCCTTGTGCGGAGGAGGCTTTGTGACAGAGCATCATGTCTAATCATGTTTTACCTTCATTTCCATTCTTTTCCCAGGCGCCCAGGCTGCACATTCACTTTCAAGAACAAGTGTGACATTGAGAAGCACAAGAGCTACCACATCAAGGATGATGCCTATGCCAAAGATGGCTTTAAGAAGTTCTACAAATATGAGGAGTGCAAGTACGAAGGCTGCGTGTACAGCAAAGCTACCAACCACTTCCACTGCATCCGTTCAGGCTGCGGCTTCACCTTTACCTCCACCAGCCAGATGACCTCCCATAAGCGCAAACACGAGCGCCGGCACATCCGCTCCTCTGGTGTCATGGGCCTCTCCTCTACCTTCCTGCCGCCAAAGGACGAGCCAGAAGAATCGAGCAATGATGACCTGATGGATTTCTCCACCATCAGCAGCAAGAACTCAAGCCTGAGTGCCTCGCCCACGACCCAGCAGTCCACCACTGTATCGCACCTGTTGGCCACACCCACAACAGCTGTCTCTTCCTCCACAACAGGCCACACCCTCAAGCCTGCACCTTCACTGTCCAGCGCGGGCCAGCGTATGTCCAGCCTGCTGTCACAGGCGCTGCCCAGCAACATGCCGGTAGCTCTCGCTCTGTCCAACAGTGCCCTGGCTGCCAACCCGTTCCTCCCATTTATGCCCAGGCTGCCTCTCCAACCACCTCCACCGGCTGCTAGCCTGATATCAGTGGCATCCTCTGGGGCCCACTCCATGCCCACCGACTCAATGTCCCAAGGCTGCTCCACGGCAGGGGCAGACGGAGCCATGGCCTCCACCCCAACCTCTTTTGCCACCTCCTCCATCATGGAGAAGATCTCAGCAAGCAAAGGCCTGATATCACCCATGATGGCCAGACTGGCAGCTGCTGCCCTGAAGCCCTCCAACAACCCAGATGCAGGTCGGTCGCCACACATACTTCACTACATCACTACATAATTACACAATGAAAAATAGTCACCTCTCCCAGATAATGTGTCAATTGCCAAAAAATATCAGACAGATAAATTCAACCAGTTTAACACACTTGTGAAGTCTAAAGACACAAATTAACCAGTTTGTGTAAGGCTCAGTCACTCTCATACCTATATGACCCTATATCTATATATATCACTCTATATATATTTAAGAGAGTATACTGCATGTAAAATAAAAGCCACATCCTCTTTTCTGTGTGCGGACCTCAGAGCAGAGAGAGTGCACTTAGAGGTCATTTCTATCACTATCCCACATTGGAGAGAAGGACAGAAAAACTGCTGCTTTCAGGCTTAAAGGGACATACCAGAGGCATGGTCCTCTGCTCTGGGCTTGTTATTGTGTTGATCGTTTGTTAGATACCCACAATCCATTTGGAGATAAATGCGCTGACAGGGGAGAGTAGAGCCTGTAAAAGTCTCTTATGATGTTCAGAGTGGGGGCTCCCGGGGCTTGTGTTGAACATGTTTCCTCATCATTGGTCTCTTATCTATGTCTGCGCCTGTTCCAAGCAAATGGAGGTGGAATGAAATTAAGTTCAGAAATTGCGAGAACAAAAAAAAATGTTTTTTTTTCTCTGTATCCTCTATGCAAACTGATAAAAAAAAAAAAAAAACTGAAATCGCTCAGGCAGAAATGACTCAATGCACCAGAGCTGAGAAGGAAGCTTTTTTTTTCATTGATACAAGAAGTCAGACACACTTGCATGCATCAGCAAAGACACACTTTTTGAATTTCCAGAAACCTTCTGTTCCCAGAAAACATGTCAATATCTATTTAGCATAAACACAATTCACATAATTTTTGGAGGTAATTGGCTTGTCTCTGTTTATCATATTGCTCTAAACAAAGCTTCCGAAAATGAAGTTAAAGTATTAAATTGATAATGCACTGCAGAGCACTGTCGTGCATTCAAGTAGCAGTGGGGCCTCCTGCGTTGAGCCTGAGCAGGTGGGGTGCGGATTGGAAATGGGGCTGCAAAGGGGGAGCATCTCCGGATGTTGGGGCTGGGAAGGATTACAATTCCTGGTGGTGTTCCTGGAGCAGGACAGGCCCTAGGAGAGAGCTGGGGCAGCTGCTCCAGGGAGCCGAGCTCAGCCCAGGCTGTCAGCGTGAGCTCCACCTCTGGGCTTCCAGCAGGTAGTCTGAACACTGTGGAAGGCCCCCACTGAGGGCGGGGGCTCCACAGATGGTGCATTCACCACCTCCTCTCGCTGGCTCAGTGAACGGGTGCAGCTCTTGCTTCTGGATAGCAGGGCTGCTTTAAAATAAACTACCTTACCTCACTCATGTTTTATCGTAAAAGTTGAATGCAGATACAGGATGGAGGGGTAGATGTGGTTTTGTTTCTCATATTTGCTTCATAAAACGTGTGAACAGGACATTTGGGGCTAAAATAGGGAGGAAGTGGTTGTGCTTCTCTGCCAAAAGGTGTGAGAAAAGTCACACTTTTTGTGGCTATTTTTCACTGTTTATTTTCTCTAATGTGATTCTGAAACTTCGTCTTGATTCCCTGTATCTGCTTTCAGTGTTTTCTCTGTATTTTTTTATATTAATGTTCCACTCTAATTTACCCCTAAGTGTTTTTCCCAGAGATTCAAGCATCTGAAGGGTTTACTAATTAGACACACAGTACAAATGATCTTTCACAAGCTCTGTATCTTATCCGGAGTAATTACATGGTGGTACATTATTCCTGGATAATTTCCAGAAAGAAGCTGCTTTGAGTCAAACTCATTTGTTCTCCCTCTTTGGGAAGTGGATGGGAAAAAAATAACTTCACGATGTGCAGCAGTGTGAAGCGACTTTTGCTCTATAATCCACCTTAAACAGTCTCTGGTGGTGTGGGAGAGCTTTTCCCCTCCTGGTGATCATGCATGGATCATATAGTGAGTGGCTGTTCTTGATATAATGTGCTCTCATTTGGTCTGAGAGTTGATGTAATTGTCAATGACAAGGCAGGATCTGTCTGGCTCGTTAATTTTGGGTGGACTGATATCAAGTTGGGGGGGGGGGGGGGTGTTGTATGGAGACTCGGTAAGCATTCAGTGACCTCAAACCAGATGCAAAATTGTTTGACTGCTGTTTTCCTTTAGCCCCACCCCAGCCCCACCCCCAGCCCCTCCAACCTCAGCCATTGTCAGACTGAGCTGACACTGACACTTCCCCATCTCCTCGCTTTCAGCTGACAGGGCCCAAGACTGGCTTTTCCACTCGGATTCTGCCTGATATGTCTCTGGGTCATCTTGTATCGGGGGGGAACTCTGACCGGTTTCTCCCTTACGTAGGCTGGTCTTGTTTTCTCCCCAGCAAGAAAAAGGAGAGGGGCTTTACCAGGCTGAGGGCCAAGGGCGTACACTTGGTTGCCCATGACCTTGCCTGTCACAATCCCTCAGCACCAGCCCCGATTCCTAAACAACAGATTCCTCACCAAACCAATCACAGCCGCCAGTGCTTTCCGGTTTTACAGTATCTAAGAGACCACACCAGGGGCCTCACCCCTCCTGTCTTTTTTTTTTTTTTTTAATAAAACACCACTTATTGTCTACCAAAAGCCCAGCTTTCTCTTCATAGCCCCAGGACAAATTAATATTTCAATCCCTTGGGGATCAGGGGGTGGGGCAGAGTCAACTTCCTGTCAGCAGTTTTACGCAATGTCGTTCCCTTGGTCTTTATTTATTTCATTTCAGCGCTCCTCTCCTCGCTCACAGCATCCACTGAATACCTATTTGGAGGAGAATGTGATCGAGAGGTCACGCTATTTGAACCAATCTGATTGGCTGTCAGCTCCAATCTGACCGACATAGCACCCCTGTTCCTTGTGGGTATGCTTAGTGGCATTGGCTGCCGTCCGTTGTCAGGCCAACGAGGAGCCTGGGAAGGTGGGAAGGGAGGGGGTGGCCAATCTGAGACTGCCACTTTCCCTCAGCATTAGCATCTCACTTAATGACCAGTTAAGAGGCAGCCTGGCAAATGAGTTGTGACAAGTGCTGCAGAAAAAGGAGTATTTTTCCCTCATATCTCCCGCCTCTCAATCACCATTTAAAAGGCTTGACGGCCTGACATAATTTCGCAATAATTATCACTCGGAGTATTCTTTTCGGGCCAGGACAGAAGTCAGATTGGATCTCATCACAGCGTAATAATGCTGACCAACAATAACTTTGTTGTCTCTTCTCTCCTCTGTGTCTCTCGCTTGCTCCTCAGGGAACGGGCAGCTGGCTTCAGCGAGCCAGTTCAATCTGGTTCAAGTAAAGCAGGAGCCAGTGGACGGCAACTGTGGGGTCTCCCATGACTCCACACAGGAGCACAGCCTGGACCTGAGCAAGAAAGACCACAGGTACGCAGCTGCATGGCATGTAGGGGGTTAATGCTGTATGCAGAATGTTAATTCTTGTTGTAAATTCCACTAATATATTCACAAAATAAATCAACAAACGAAACGAGGTTTCTCTGATTGATAGGTGATTTCTACACTCTTGGCAGCCAGAGCCCCGGTTACATTCACAATTATTTATCAAAAATATCTCATTTATATATATGTGCATACAATTACAAAATCCGGGCCATATTTCTCAATTTTGGTGTGAGAAGGATGTTTACATAAACCTTCAACTCCAATCTTCCCTCCAACTCACATTAGATCTTATTTCTTAAGAAGACAGCATTTTTCTTCTTCATTATACAGCACACCTTGTGTGATAAATAGTAATATTTACTGTTCTCATGCAAATCTTGACTAAACATTGTTCATTTTCCTTGTTCCAGTAATGAATCAAACGGACACCCTGTACCAGGGAATACATCTCTTTTATCCTCGCTTATGAATAAGGTAAGATCCATCCATCAAACGCCTTTCATCCCAAGACAAATTAGCGGGACACGGAGGGGCCTGTTTGTTTTTTAATGTTTCACCGCTAATAAGATGAGTTTGTATCATTTAAATTTTCCAGCCATTTTTCATACGGTGTAATTTTCACTGCACCTCTCACAAATTAATATAATGAAGCAGTAGCTGGGTGCCATGCCAGATATATAGAGATGTTTGTTTTTTGATGAGCTGTTTTGAACTCGCCGTCCATTTTTTCTCCTCCTTTATACTGTTTTCTTCCCCCGCCTCGCTCCACATTTATTTATAGAGTTTGTAAATTATTTGATTAAAAAGTCATGGCAGGAAAAAAAAAAGAAAGGTGCTGCCCTCATTTTTTATGAAGTCTAAATGTTAGCGTATGGAAATTTCAGTGTGAGTTTTTTTTGTTGTTGTGAAGATTAAAATGGACATCGTCTTAATCATATATCTTATCTGACTGATACAAATGTGAGAGGTGGTTTCCATTATATTGATGATGTAATGACAAACCAGACTAACATTATTTTACTCTTGCCAACTGGTCAAGTCTGACCCCCCCTCCTCCTTGAGGCTTCCCCTCCACACACGTCGTCTCTTTTTGTCTCTCTGTGGGAGGGGTGAACTTCAGAGCTGTTTTCCTCACATTGCTCATTCAACCCAGTCCATAGAGGAGCTTGTGGATGCGTTGTCCAACAGCTCCTGTCATGTCAGCTTTTAGGGGTTTTGATTCAAGCCACCACATCACATAAAAGGGTTAACAGTTGCTCCCAGAGGACACTTGGCAAACGGGCTTGGCACTGCACTCAAGCAAAAGCCTGGATGTTTGTAAATCTGGCTGCGCTTTTTTGCTTTGCCAAATCATTTGTGTGTGTGTGTGTGTGTGTGTGTGTGTGTGTGTGTGTGTGTGTGTGTGTTAACAGTCACACTCTTACTAACATATGCAAGAACCCAGTTTACGTATGTTTAGCTAACGTGGTGCTGTATGTTGCTCTGTGTTTTGTAGATGTCGCAAGTGAACCCTGCCCTTTTCAACGCCATGAACCTGAAGACAGAGCTGGAGTCCGGGCACGGCAGCGACAGCTCCGAGGCAGCGCAGTATCTGAACCGAGTGCTGAAGAGACCCCTGCCAGACAAACCCAATGAGATATGGAGGACATACCTCCGCAGGTAGGGAACGTGTAGCTGGATTCAGTTACCTATTCATTGTGATAGTGAGAAAACAGTCAGAGTGTTTAAAAATACTTCCTCGAAGGCCGTTTTCTGTAAGTGCCATTCCTCACATACAGTAAAGATGGAAAACCCCTAAACTTAAAAAATCCGGTTTTGCAGGAATTTGAGATGACTTAGAGTGAAGAGGATGAACAAGCATTAACTGTCAGATGAGGAGTTTAACTGCTCTTGATTTACAGTCTTTATTGTCTGTCTCTGTCAAGGTTTGACACAGATGACTTCTGTGAGGCTCAGTGTGACTTCCTTCAGAAAGTGCACTTTCACTGTCTGGTCGAAGACTGCGGTGCACTCTTCAGCACCGTGGATGGGGCTATAAAACATGCTAAGTGAGTGTCACACCGGTTCATGATCGGAAAATATACCCTTACTTTCCACATTTTAGTTTTCAGCTTTATTGATCAACATAAAAACGAGCTTCCATCTCCTTGTTTAGCTTCCACCTCCGAGCCACCTTGAAAGTGAAGTCAGAGCCTCAGTTCGGTGAAGGCAAGGAGTCTGGTGAGGGCGCCCCCATGCAGCCCGCTGCCCCGGTCTCTATGGCCAACAGTCCCTCCATGGACATGGCGCACCTCACCTCCTCTGGTGGCTACAGCTCCCCTCCATCCTCCCTGCTCGCCTGGAAGCAGCTGACGGGCAGCATCCCTCAGATGACGGCCTCGATGCCCAACCTGCCGGCCAACTCCCCTCTGGCCACCACCTCTTTGGAGAATGCAAAGCCACAAGTCAAACCAGGTTTCCTGCAATTCCAGGAAAAGTATGAAAAAAACCTTGTTCCTCAGTGCATGACGTGATATATTAAAACATGTTTCTTTGTTTTCTTTTTTTTGCCAAGTTGTGATTAAACCGCATTTTTCCGTTCTCATTCACCCAGTGATCCATGTTTGGCTACCGACTGTAAGTACTCAAACAAGTTCCACTTCCACTGCTTGTTTGGGAATTGCAAGTATGTGTGCAAGACCTCTGGCAAGGCCGAGTCCCACTGCTTGGACCACATCAACCCCAGCAACAACCTGGTTAACATCCGCGACCAGTTCTCCTACTACTCTCTCCAGTGTCTCTGTCCCAACCAGGTGAGTGGTACTTCATAACTCTGCCAGGAGCTGAATCACCTACTGTCATCTCCCAGAGATTTCTAAGCATGAAGTATGCTATCTATTAGACCAGTATTTGAGGTTATTTGACTCAAGGCTTTCACAACCGCTGCTCCGCGTATTCCATCTCCGCTGAAAAAGACAGTCGACTCACCCCAGTAATGCCTGTTTATATGTCAATGATGTCATTTTGACTGCCGCATTCTCCTCTCAGAAAAGGCCAATTTAGCTGATATTACCCAATAAATCATTGTCACTTGCACAGTAAACAAGGCTGTCTGGAATAGGGCAAAAATCAGGGGAATGCTTCGCAAATGAAACCTAAATGGCAGCCCCTGCCTGCTCTCATGAGCCCGTATTTGGAAAACGGTTTAAATGAATTCATTAATGTGTCGAAAATCACCCCTCTCACGAAAAACCCTCCCCCTCCTGTCCTACCCCCCTCGCTGCTCCCTTCCTCCTCCCCTTAGTCTCCATCTCCTGAACTGAGCAGATCTTATTTGGCCCAGTCCTTTGGGATCTGGGTCTCACAAACAGATGGCGGTGTACAGACATGTTAGAAAGGAGGGGTGTTTGTGGGAAGTCTGGATGAAAAATGTAATCATACCTCAAAATGTGGGATGTTCCAAATGACCAAAAAGGAAGAAAAAAAAAGACTGTGAGGTGTTGATTATGTTTTTTTAAAGATCAAATCATATTAATCCGCTATTGCCACTTTCAAACATTCACCACATTTGACTCATGAAATTGGAAATTGTGTGTCTCCACTGCAGCACTGCGAGTTCAGAATGAGGGGCCACTATCACTGTCTGCGGCCTGGCTGCTACTTTGTCACTAACATCACCACCAAGCTGCCATGGCACATCAAGAAGCATGAGAAGGCTGAGCGCCGTGCCGCCAACGGGTTCAAGTATTTCACCAAGAGGGAGGAGTGTGGGAGGCTGGGTAAGAAAAAAAAATCTGAACTGAAGTTTGAAGTTTTGGCCTGCTGTCTCTCTTCTTTACCTTTTTTTTTTTTTGCTCTCGCCCTCCTAAATCACCTCCTATGTCGGCACAAACGCACCAACTCTTAATAATATTTTGCCAAGGAGAGATGTGTGGATTAAAGATGTTAAATTGAGAAAGATGTAGATTGATTTTTGGCAGCTGTTGCAGAAAGGATATTCTCTGTGTATACAAAGGGAGAGAGACCAGTGTTGGCAAACAGCGCCGTGCTATTTGAGTGGTTTAAGAGGCGTGAAACAAGTCTGCCTCATAGGTTTTGTTGCTGTGTTTTGCATTTGTGTATTCACAATGGCACCTCAAGTCCCAAAGGTAGTCTTGCCTGTACTATATGAGCAATAACGTCAAAGGGGGCAATCACATCCAGGTTGTTTTCTTCTTCCTTTTGCCCCTGTCAGAAATGAGCAATTAGGTTTGTGTTTGTTAATTATCCGGCTTGTCTGGTTTAGCCTGTTTGTGTTCTGAAGCTGCGCCTCACAGCCACCGCTGCCATCGCACAGAAATGAATTAAAAGTGATCTGTTTTTTTCAGGCGGTTACACAAGCTTTTCAGATCGCAGAAACAAAGCAAACAAAAACAGGCCCTAAACAGCTGTTTTTTGTCCCCAGCCTGATCTGCCAACTGTATTGTTTGGGCTGGGGGAAAAAACAGAAAGGATTACCATCGCTAGCACTCCAGTCATAAAGAATTGATGGGTTGCCAGTATCCATGGCAGCAACATTAAACTGAACACAGCTGATGATGTTACCTGGTTTCTGTCTCACAAAAGGCTCCTCGTGTCAGGGGGGTTACTGTTATTTGCTCAACTTTGCGTGTTTAAAACGTTGTGTGTGCGAAAGCTATTTGATGACACAGACATGTTGTGCTCTTAAACCGGGTGCCATGGTTACTGACATGCTAGCACCTGCCCAGCATGTTACTCTTTCAATTATTTCTGCCTGCTTTTATATAATGGTATTTGATTAACAGGCACAAAACAGAACATTCATTTAATTTGAAATCATAAAGCAATTAGACCCAGACCGGTTAAAACATGAGAAAAGAACAGAAGAGTATGAAGCAGACGGCAGTACAATTGAGAACAAAAGAAAAAATGACAATGGAGATACTTTGAAAAATGAATTTAATATGGTAATAATTGTATATTTACTTTGGTTTGCAGGGGTGTGTGCATTATTGGCCCACAGAAAATGAGAATTTATTTATGTAAATTCCTAATTGAATAAAGCATGTCAGTGTAATAAAAGAGCTCCACAGGTTTAGTGCACAGAAGCCTTGACTTGCTCAGTGTGACACCAGAGTGATCTAATATTCCTCCTACATGTGCACTTCCAAACACTTTGAAACCCGATCCCTCTTTTGTCAGAGCCATATCATGAAATTAAAAAAACCTAAAAATATTTCTCTTCGTGTTTGATCTAATCATAACACCGTCACACTGATAATATTGCATTTACTACCGTGGCTGCTCTCAGACGCCTCACAATGAGCCCGAGACAAATTAATCAAGCGAGCGGAGAGTTTACAACTGTTGCTGTTTTCTTTTCGCAGGTTGTAAGTATAACCAGGTCAACAGCCATTTCCACTGCATCCGCGAGGGTTGCCAGTTCTCCTTCCTGCTCAAGCACCAGATGACCTCACACGCACGCAAACACATGAGGCGGATGCTGGGGAAGAACTTCGACAGAGTCCCATCCCAGGTACACAACAAACAGAACAAACGGTCGCATGTGACACACACTAATCTGAAAAGGGTAATTACTGGTATCTTAAAATACGGGCTGAACGCCTCGTGAGTGAAAACAGCCGATGAATAGTTTATTGACACGTATTGCAACAAAGCCAAGCTCCTCACACACCCATTAACTGACAGATTAAATAAAGTATGGAGTCTCTGCCTTTTAATCTGCTGTTCACATTTATGGTACATAATAAAGCTCAACTGGGTTGTTTTTTGTAAGTTAACAAAAACAAACATATTTTTTTTTGTTTTTTTTTACATTTTACACAAATCTAAAAGAAAATGCAGATGTTGTCGTTTCTCCAGCAAAAATACTTTTTCAAGGACCAGTTTTTTAGAAATTACATTGTCACTTTTTTTTTTTTTAATTTTTTATTGAAGCTCATGAAGACAGATTTTAGTTTTTTGTGTACATCCTGTTCTATGAAAGGTTCTGCTCATATCCTGTCATACCAGTAACTTACACTCACTGGTGACCTTTTATTGATGAAAATTTTGAAGGAGTGCACACTCAATTCACTAAGATAACCCCTGCGGTATGCCTTGTACCATCAAATATGTGGATTTTCTAGTTCTCGTCTCTAGTTTGTTTTTTCGTTTTGAAGTCCTTATATATTGACTCAAGTGCGAGGCTCATTCTTTTAAAAACACTTCTGATGTTCTGAGAAACGCTTGGGTGTAAGCCAAGAGCCAACACCTGCATTAATAACACGTTCTGTCCAAACATCATCGTGTAAAATTTTCATTTACAATGAAAACGATATGTTTCTCAGGCGATGTCACACCAGAGAGGAGATGACATGCAGCATGGCATGGTTTCCATGTCGTCCCATGGCATGACCTCCAGCTTCTCCTCCAATGCCATGGATGAGACTGATGATTACATGGACTACATGGGAGGAGGAGGCAGCCCCCTGGGCCTCTCCTCCGAGTCCTCCAACCAGGACCGGAGCTGCACCAGCACACCAGTAGGCAACGATGGCTCTCCAGCAGGTGAGACTTTGGGAGAAAAAAAAAACAACCTGACAGGCGTGGCAGCATGTAGAACTGTATAGTTCAGTCGTAAAGGAAATCAGTGCATTACAAGTTTTCTTCTCTTATATTCAGCATTGTACATGACGCTTTGCTCAGTCCACACTCATGCATCTTACCCAGAAATCCAGCATCTTGTCATTTCATGCATTCTTGAGTCAGGATTTAGTAGTTTGACTTTAATCAATAACATTAGTCATATTTTATGAGGTTGATGACATTGCTGTATTGTTGTTGATTCGTGGACAAACTCTTTTGCAGTTTGCGTGCTCATCCTCATAAAACATCCATTTTGTACATCAGTGGTTTGAGTTATTGCACTGTATGTAGCTTATTACATTTTCCTTTGGCCAGAGATCATCCCTGTGGCTTTATGTCTACTTTAGCACTTTTAGTGGGTTGAATTGTGGGAGAAAGGAAAGGAAAGGAGAAAGAGGCTCTTTTTTCCTCAAACCTACTGCACCAGTGGTTTCTCCTCTGCTTTTTTCTAAGTCTGAGCCTGCCTGTGATTTTCACTTTTCTCCATATGTTGCCAGTATTATCCACTACACTCATCATTGTTGTTTTGCCTGGTGTTTGGGTTACTTGTCTTGAATGGGCCTCATTTTGTATCATTCTCTTATCTTTTATCTTTCCCTTTTTACCTCCCATCCCTGTGTGCATGTGCGTGTGTGCGGGTGTGCGGGTGTGATTTGGCCCTTGTCTTTGTGCGTGTACCCGTCCGTGTGTTGTTTTCCCCCCTCTTGTCTGTCCTTCACTCTCTCTGGTCAACCTGTCTCTCCAGGACAAGGCTTCCCCGCCACCACTTCTGCTCCTACCACCCCTGCTGACACTAGCGCTACCCAAAATGCACCTCCTTCTTCCCCTCCTCCTCCACCACCACCACTTCCTCTTCCCTCCGTTCTTCAGCCTGGTCTCCAGTCCCAGGCCCCATCCCTCTCTCCTGCTCTTCTCCGACCTCCTCTCCCCTCACTCCCATACCTCCTCTCTCCATCCTGTCTGTCATACTCTCTGCTCAGCGCCTCTCTGGGAGCCACTCGGAGTGTTGTCATGCCAACCAACACACCAGCTTTCAGCCCCATCATTGCCACTCCGTCTCCGGTTAAAAATGACGTCCCTATAGTTCAGGATGCTGCAGGTACTTATCCCCGGCGCAAACCAACACTGCAGCTGTCACTCTGAATTGAGACCTGTACAGCATTTAAC
The DNA here is from genome assembly GCF_045865225.1 of Trachurus japonicus. Taxonomy (NCBI): domain Eukaryota; kingdom Metazoa; phylum Chordata; class Actinopteri; order Carangiformes; family Carangidae; genus Trachurus; species Trachurus japonicus. The sequence continues at coordinate 17,583,017 of NC_140913.1, read as the reverse complement.
TGTGTGATCCAGCTCCTCTCTGCACAACTGTTTATAAAGACTAGAAAGTTTAGGGGCTTTTCAAGCATGCAAAGAGTGATTATGTGGAAATGATGACACCTGCATGCTTACCGAGTAGGTACAGTAACAGGACAAATGTGTATAATTACTTCGCTTACACCTATGTGCGTGTTTTCACATTTAGTATTACAAGGATTTAGAGACAGAGTAGTAAATTTGGAACCTGTAGTATGAAGCCCGGGCCTTGCTTAGCCTACATTAACAAGGCTGCATCAGCAGCATTTTAATCACGCTTTAAGTTTTATCGAGGCCCACTGCTTCCTGTCTTGCAGAACAGGGATCACATCATTAGCAGTGACCCAAGGGTGTTGCAAAAGGTGGGTGCCCCTCGTAAAACAACGTGGAGATAAGAGGGTCGGTTAAGACCCACAGCTCCGCCTCTGTTTGGAGGCTGGAGACACCCTGTAAAAGTGTCATGTTCCAAAGTCAATCTATCATTTCCCCTCTCCTTTAATCATTCTGGGAGTTAGGAATAAAAAATTTGTTGCTCTCTGTGCTTACTCAGCTGTGAACCACTTCGGGCTGAGTAAGGTCGCATATTAGAGTTTCAACCAGGAGGGTCTCGCAGGCTAATTTGCTTGTAGTTTGTGGGTTTTGCCTTGTGAACCAACTGATTATGCTTTAATGTGCTTCCCTCCTTTCTCTCAGGCAACACCATCTCAATTCCTACGGCCACCGGTGCAAAAAAGCGCTTCTGGATCATCGAGGACATGTCACCGTTCGGCAAGCGCCGCAAGACCGCGTCGTCACGCAAGATGCTGGATGAGGGGATGATGCTGGAGGGCTTCCGGCGCTACGACCTCTACGAGAACTGCAAGGACACAAGTTGCCAGTTCTCCCTGAAGGTGACCCATTACCACTGCACACGCGAGAACTGCGGCTACAAGTTCTGCGGACGCACCCACATGTACAAACACGCCCAGCACCACGACCGCGTGGACAACCTGGTCCTGGACGACTTCAAGCGCTTCAAGTCGTCGCTCAGCTGCAACTTCCCCGACTGCCAGTTCTCAGGCAACAGCACCCACTTCCACTGCCTGCGCTGCGGCTTCCGCTGCACCGACAGCACCAAGGTGACGGCTCACCGCAAGCACCACGGCAAGCAAGATGTGATCAGCGCGGCCGGATTCTGCCAGTTCAGCTCCAGCGTCGACTGCGAGGTTCCCGACTGCAAATATAAGCTCAAGTGCTCACACTTTCACTGCACCTTCCCTGAGTGTAAGCACACGGTGGTGGGCATGTCCCAGATGGACTCCCACAAGAGAAAGCACGAGAAGCAGGAGCGAGGCGAGCTGCCGTCTGTGTCGCCCAAACAGGAACAGGTGCACCACCTCGGAGGAAGCGTGTCGGCGGTCCCTCCGGTCTCCATGGGTCTTTCTACTTCCTCACCCGCCGGCCTCCACGTGCTGTCCCGCAACATAAACAGCAGCGCTCCCTCCATGCTCTACGCAACAGGTGATATGGGGTCCGACTATAACCACCCGTACCCCCCGTCCTCCATCAGTCTGGACAGCTCCCTCAACCTGGGCACAGACACCAGCAGCTCCCTGTTCTTCCTGAAGAACGCGGTCGGTCTGGGTCTCAGCGACTCGCTCGACCTCAGCAAGAAGATTCAACACGACGCGGTGCGAACCGGCCACAACCCCACACCCCCGCTGGGTCTGCCGCCGGCTCAGGACGACACCACGGGAACATCTGGTGAAGCTGAAGACGACCTGTCACCAGAAGAGGAGGTGCACGCGGAGGAGGAGGAGGAAGAAGAGGAGGACGAAGAGGAGGAAGCAGAGGAGGACAACACTGATTCAAATGATGATTCGATGGCGGAGCCAGACGGCGAGAAGGACAACAATAAGAGTTTTGATGCTTCCGTTAACCACACTGATACTTCCCAACTGGAAAAGCGAGATGCTGACCCATGAAAAAAAAAAAAAAAAAAAAAAACTAACAGTGACCATAGGAACTGAAGAAAAACCCTGTGTACTATGAACAAAACAAAAATGAAAGTGGCCTCATTTGTCATGTTTAGAGACTCGAGATGACAAGAAAAAACAACAACAGCGTGGAGAAAATGATGGCCCAAAATGATTTATTATGATGTTTACAAGATGACCAACATTATTAATTCAATTATGCATTAAAAAATATGAACGGAGACACAGAATTAGGCCCTGTTTTACACACGGGGCAGCAATGTAAAGCATTTTACTACACATCAGTCTTTTTGTGTGCGTGCATGTTTGAGTTTAATTTATTTTTAATTTTTTTTTTTCACTTTTTTGTGTGTGGAAAAAAAAACGTTAGAAAAACAAAAACAAATCTCTCTATATAACTATATATGTAAGTGTGTGTGTGAACGATGATATACAAAAGGAAATTGCTGGCACAGACGACATGAACTGCAGGGCCGCAGATCCGTAGAAAAAGGGACGTGAATCACTAAGGGGAAACAGGATGAGTTCAAACATTTGATCTTCTTTCTGTATTAATATTCTATTATTACTTATAATTATTATTATTAGACACCGAGAGAAATGGGGTGACATTGTGCTTGTTCCCAGCTCTCTCAGGTGTTTTTTCTTTGTTCTCAATGACATGTGGAATTGACCAGTAACTGTCCGGTCGGTCTCAGCTGCAGTTGGGCGTCCAGCAGGTCGCCATGTCTCAACAGTTCTCTGACATTCTGCTAGAAATGTTCTACTAGCACCAAAACCAAGCTCAGCCCTTGTAATTGTACATGCCCTGTGGAGGAATCAAGTTTGTGTGTGGATAGTGCACTTTTATATTAGCTGACCACAATGATACCGATGATGATGATGATGATGATGATGATGATGATGATGATAGATAACTCATAAGCATATTTAAAGATATTTTTGTTACCATTTGCATCTTTGCATTACAATGTCGTTTTGTTGTGTTGTTAGTCAGAAGCATATCGATCTGTAAGCGGGCGAGGCCGTGATTAACGGCTGTGGAGTGGAGGGGGAGATGAGGGGAGGGGCGGGGGTGTGTGGGGGCGGGGGTGGGGGATCGGACTGACCAGAGGAAACAGTGAGTCACTCACTCAGATGCAGCGACACCGGGGGCGACAGAGGAAGCGTCAGGCAGTGTGTTTTATGTTGAAAATGTACAGACCGAAAAATGTCTCAACAGCATTTTGTTTTCCATTCACTATGGCTGTGGTTGAGCTCCTGTTGTAACGGTTTTTATTTAATATTTATGTGACCTTCCAATGAGAAATTTCTAGGGTGTTATTGCACTTTTTAGGTTCATTTTTACCGTCTGAAAAAAAAATGATATATATCTTTTAACAGGGATTTTGCTTTAAAGATGTTGTTTTAGTTCACTTTTGCTTTAATGCACAAATAGATGTTAGTGTGACAAAGAACTGTTGTTCTGTGATTTATTTAAGACTGGGTTTTATTTTGCTTCTGTGATTGGACAGTTTGAAAAAAAAAAAAAGGAAACGGGCGCACCAGAAAACCAGCACCCTGACAAGAAACACTAATACGGACTGTGATTTAAATTAATTCTTAAGAAGTTGCTCACTTACTGTAGTACTAAATTATGAATCTGTCAAAGCCACCCTGGTTCATATTGAGTGAATATGTACGACCGAGGAGTGGACACACTGATCATGAATTATCTCCTGAGCTTGGCATTGGAAATAAATGATCATTATATAGGGAATAATAATGTGTGTAAATGATATTCCTCCAGATATTGTTTTGAGAAGAAAAAAAGGTTGTACAGTATTTTCCTCTGTAAAAAAATAACTATATATGAACAAAATGCTCTTTGATGAACAGCTTCCTTTAAAAAGAAAACCGTAAAAAAGGAGAAATGAATAATAAAAAGTTAGAAATTCAAATAGCCTCATTATAGTTTGCTTGTGTGCGTGACCTTTTTTAATTACCCCAGACTTTTGGAAAAAGTTGTTGATACTTTAACATTGGCAGATTCCGTTATGATATTTGCAGTATATTTTTCTCTTTTTCCAAACTATGTCAGAAGCTCAAACTAAAATACACTGATTTGAATTCATTCATCGATGTTTCTGTTTTATTTATCGACTCGTTTTATTCATTGTCATTTTTCTGTGTGTGTGTCTGTGTGTGTGTGTGTGTGTCTGTGTGTATAATTTTTTTTCCTCATTAATTGAAATTCCTGGTTTATATTTACTTTGCTGTGGGCATGCCTCGTTCACAGACTGAACTGTCTCCAGGGACTCTGTTACAGAGGAGAGGCATTACTACATTTGTTTGTTTTCTCATCATTTGCTGAGATAACTGTAGTGGCTTGGAGACGCTGTACACTTGAATTTAGTTTGTGTGTGTGTATGTGTGTGTGTGTGAGACTGTGTAAAATAGGAGGATTTGTAAAAAGTTGAAAATAAATAAACTAAATATTATAATAACACACATTTAGTGCTTGATAGTGCTTCAGTCTGAGGAGATTCTGGGTGACGTGTTGAGGGGAAAGGTGAGGAGGTCGCTGCAGCCATCTCTGTCTGTTCTTTCTGTAGGTGACACTAAGTGTGTGTGTCTGTGCGAGTGTGTGTGTCTCCCCCCGAGAGAGACAGATAGGCTGCAACTGTAAGAACACAGACCTGTGGCTCCGTCCCAGCTGCTCAGAGCTTCGATTCATATTTCATGACCTTGTTCGTCTTTTCCCTGCTTTGTTCTTCTAGAAATTCAACTGGGACACTTTTTGCCACAGAATTTGGAGAAAATGAAAAAACAAAACAAAAAAAAACAAACATCTGCATCCATGCAGGTAGAGGAATCAACAATATTTGTTGTTGGGGTCGCACGTTGTTCATGCTTGACTTTCTCGTGCAAGAACAAGATCAGAGCTGAGGACCATTAGGGAGATTTAGAGGCCTGCTACTGTTCACAAGATGGCTCTCTGTGTCTTGTTTGATGTTAACAGGGCACATTTAAACATTTATTTATCTTTTTTTTTTTTTCACTTTTTTTTTCTTTTGCCTTGAGCCATGTGTTGGGTTTTCCTCCCACTCCCTCATGTCACCCAGTGGTCAGTGTGCTGTTTCTGTCTGTCCCCTTGTCTACAGCTGCTCCTGTCCTTCCTCCTTCTCTTCCTTGTGATGTGTTTTTTTTTTTATTAAAAAAAAAGGAGAAAAAAAAAAACACACGGGTAAAGGCATCACCATCTGTCAGCCAGCTGGCATCCTGTATATAATCTACCAGAAAAAAAGAGAATAAACATGAAAATTATATTACACAAAAACCAGACGGAAACGACCTCCAAATCCTGCATAGGCTGCTGCTGAAACAACAGATCATTTTACTGTTTTAATTAACAGAGTAAAAAGGATGGTATAAAAAAGTGGTGGGGAAATAAACTGAGATGTATTTCCACTGCTGGAAAAAATGTAATATGAAAGCCGCCTGCTTACTGCAGCGTAGTGGCATAAACAGAATAACATTTTAGACTTTGTAAAATATATTGCACTTTTGGACTAAAAGCCATCTCCCTTTAGCGTTCAATTTGGCTAGATTCATGAGACATTTTATATGAGAAGTAGACAATGAAGCAATTTTTTAAAAAGTCTCTACTTGAATTTGTTGCCCTCAGCACTATACTATTCATTCTAGACCTATTGCTTATACTCCACTTGGATACAGTGCTGTTCATCTTCATTGTGCTATATTTATGTTTTTCTTCTGTTTCTGCATGTCTTATGCAAAGATTGAGCTTTTCACTCAGTGAAATAAAAACGTACTGAACGACTTTAGGCCTGTTTTCAGTGTCAATGTGTTTTTCAATGTTGAACTACAGTACAACGCATCTCCCAACAGATGCACTCTTTCTACCTTTCCACCAAACACCTCCAAGTCATGTACGTTGTAAATGGGTGCCAACAGTGTGTGTGTGTGTGTGTGTGTGTGTGTGGTGAGGGTGCGTGTGTGCCGGCCATGGCTGACATGCAGTCAGTTGATGTGCCAAGAACAGGTTGAGTGAGAGTGTGAGCAGTGTGGAGAGGCAACAGTCGGGGCTGGGAGCACATATGACAGGTGTGCACTGCATATGTGGTCACATGATGCCTATAAGGCAGATTAGGGCCCAAACAGATGAAGCGCTGCTTAATGGCAGCTTTTATTAAGTTCACAAAGCGTGGAGGGAGGGGGTGAACAGAGGAAAAGCAGGTGGCTGGGCCTGTGCACTCCTAGATGAAGACAGATATTGTACAGTGGAGTCTGAAGAGGGTAGCCACTGTGGAAGGATTTATGGAGATTTGCCCGCCCTGGACTCCACCGCCTGACTGTTCCCGAATCCTGCACTAATAGCCAGAGAGAGAGAGAGAGAGAGAGAGCTGGAAAAACTCAGGGAGAAAAATGTGCCAGTCGCGAAGCCGCAGAGTTATCATATAAGATGAGATGAAACTATAATGATACCTGTGAGAAGAGTCCGTTACTGCCACCAGAGAAAAATTAAAAGACAAAAAGACAAAGATTACGGCTTTAATATTATGAGCGAAGCGTCAGTGCCAAGATAACTATCATAAACATCTGACATGCATTTTAAAATAAATGATCAGTGTACCTGTAATTAAAGATAAATGAAAGAAAGATCAGATGTGTGTGAGAATAAAATGTCCTTATATGACATACAGATTATTAATGTATTCACACTTGTTTGAAAAGAAGTTGAGAATGAAGATGTGTATTCTAATGATAAATTATCTGCCTACTGTAAATTATATACTATTCATATGTCAAGATAACTAAAAACCTGCAGGTTTGTGTACACATGATTACATTTCCATTTAGAGAGCTGTAAGTGGAAGTACAGCATGAAGGCAGCAGGGAAAGCTGACATTATGTGTACACAGGTCTGCTCTCATTATTGCCACATTGTGAACATTTGAGGACACAGGTGTCAATAAGTGCACTGGGGCACAAAGGTGCTGATTGGCTGAGTCTGTCTGGACTGTACGTACTGTACGGCATCATGGCCTGAGACAGACACTGTACCTCGGCCAGATGTGATGTCTACAGTACAGCTGATATTAGTTCACATCTCTCTGCACCCACTGCCTCCAGGCACACACCACTCAACACACTGTTCACTGCATTGTTCATTTGTCTGCCCCCCATTTAGCATTTTTCTCAAGTTGAATTGTTCCTAAAGAAGAAATTACTCTGTTAATTTGTCTCTTGAGAGGTGAAGCTGCAATTTTCCAACCTGACTGAAATGTGTTAATTACATAAAAAGAAATTAGTGAGTAAAAAAAATGAAAGCTAGATCCATATTTTTTTATAATAAGAGTAGGTTAGGTTGCACAATTATTCATGTGAAAGGTGTTGCTTGTAATGTTGAACCCACAGGATTTTAGCACAATTTCCCACTTTCACTGCCTTGGTTGCCCCACATCAATGTTACTGTTTGGTTACACTATGCCGTTCTGATAAACGACAGACTGACAATGCCAACATTTAACTGCTTGACCATCGAACAGCAGGACATATGTGCTTTCTGCAGAAATTGGTAGGGACCAAAAGAGAGTGAATGTTGGTCAAAGATCTATCAGGCTCATCACAAACAACTCAAATTAGACTAATGTTGCAGTTTCTGCTAAACGTGCAAAGAGATGCCGAGCAACTGGGTTAAACACATCAAGGTAACTTAGTTACATTTTTATATCACTCACTCATTGAAATTTTTATCAAGGATTACAGTTTTGAGGGTGTGGCCGAGTTAAAGGAACAATGCAAGATTTTTACTGTTATCAACTTTATAATTAAATTAAAATTAAATTAAATTAAACTTTTAAATTATTTATTTATTAAACAGCTTCAGAGTAATTGTGATGGTTAGATGACTTGTCACGAGGAGAATGGAGGCTCTCTGCCTTCCACGTAGCATCTCCTGGTCGAAAAACCAACTTTGCAAGATCAGCACCTCCACCCGGTGTCCCAGCTCTTGTCTCAGCGTCACCATGACACGTAACCTGTAATCTCTTGTTTATGACAGATAAGACTACACAAATATACGCATTTGTAACACTTCCTCTTTGTAACAACGGCCCACTTCAAGCTTCAAAACCGCTATTCAGATACAGTAGTTCTGGGTGACATCATGGTGGCTATGTCTATCTATGCTCAAAGGTGATGATATGTTAGCTTTTCTACCAAGCAGGCGAATAAGGAAATACAGATTTATGATTGTCCTAAGAAGAATCAGCAGTAAATGAGGAAAGGATTTGTCAAATTTGGCTAATTAGCACAACTTGCTATAGCTAGCAAACAGATCACGTCAACATTTTTCATTCAAGTTGTTATAGCAACTGGCAGCTTTGATTTCCTCAAAGCTCTGATACTTCTTCTTCACAACTAAACAAATGTAGATTCCTCGTTTCTGCAGAAATACCATTGATTAAAACCACATCCATTGGATAAATTGCTATTGTGTCAATTAACTGTATATCTCCATCATCATTTCCTCAATCTTCACCCAGTCAGTAAAAGTAGGAAGAAAGTACAAAGTGATAGAAATGTGTTTGTGACAACTGGAACAAATAGTCCCATATGAATAGGAGGATATAAAGGCATAAAAAATATACAGTATGAATAGGCTACTCAAAGGACATGACAACTCTGCTTGTAGTTCATGAGAAATGCGGATTTAGACATGAAAAAGTTTTGACTTGAGCAGCTGATGTTAAACTCATCCAGTGAGTCTCATTGTGTTAGAAAAGTTTTTTTTATAGCAAAGTCCCAGAGTTATACCTACCTTAGCAATGCAAACATGAGGCACAGGCCACAAACAGAAAAAAAAAGCATTTTGCATAAAATGAATCACCTGCCATCGTATCATATCTTTGTCATCAGACTTGTTTTGCTGTTCACTGGCAGTCGTGCAGGTATACTGTATATCATGTGTCATATACGACAATTTTACTGCTTCATTGACCCATTTTTAGTTCACGTGTTTTGGGATGAGATGTTTCCCCCCTCACCTCCCTCAGCGCTCTGCCCTGGTTAGACCTCTCTTTAAATCCAGTGCCCTTTGCAATAGATGTTCATTTATCTATTTTTGCATGTGTATGGGCTTATTTTGGAAAGACCTTGGTCACCCAGCAGAAAAGGGGGCTGTGTGAAAAAAGCTGCTTTGCCATTGGTAGCAGCTGTTGCTGCTGAGACACCTCTGAGGAAATGGAGAATTGGACACACACTCATCCAATTTACCATTAACAAGACCTTATTGGATGCAGGGCCATAGTAACATGCGGCTTTGCCTTATGTGGCTCTGTTTAGATCTGCCGCTGTTCTTCCTGAATGTGTGCGACTGGGATCAAAGTGTGACGTGTGCGGTAATCTCCAGTCTCTTAACAGGCATTCGGGCAAGGAGCCCTGTATTGTTGCATATGGCTACTGTACAGAGAACAAAGGAGTGACAGCACCTATGATCTGCAGCTACATGGAAAATGTGGCATTTGAGAGTAAAACCTGAAGGAACAGTAAAGTGCACAACAGTCACCAAAATAACATGAATTTCCATGTCTACGGAAGAATTACTATTAAAACCATCCATTGGAAAGTCTGAGTTGTAACATGAGATAGTTTCAGACATCAAACACTTAAGCTGGTCTACAAAGATCTGCAAAAACGAGAGATTTCCATCCGTTTTATATTTTCCACTTTTAAACCCAACCACACCAAGAGAACTAGGTTGTTGTTAAGCTTTTCAACATAGCAACCACTGGTCAAATGAGTTCTGGCTTCATCTTCCTCCATGATTTCATGCATTAACAAATATATAATTATCTTTTAAAGATCCTTTTCTGCGTGAGCCACAGATCTACTTCTCTATATGCTCAGCAGGTTTGAATCAGATATTATTCTCTTGTGCAACACCTGTGTTTTGTCTCTGGTTGGGTAAGATTTTTTTCTTTCTTTCTTTCTTTCTTTTTTCCATAAACACATCTCACATTCTTTAGTGGGTGGTGTATCTAGAAATCTTTGTCTTTCAACACATTTTTCTTCTGTTAGGACATAATGATAACAAAGCATTCTTCTCACAGTTTTGCTGGAACATTCGGTTGGTGAAAACAAACAACTGTGGTGTGGTTATTAACTTCAAAAACCTGAAAAACCTGATTAAACTTTGGCCAGTTCACACAGAAAAGAAGTTGAGTAAACCGTCTGCAAACTGCTGATCCACTCATCATGGTAATCAACCAGATCTATTTTTTCCCTTCTTTGATAAAGCTTTATTCCTTCTTGTCTTCTCATCTCTGCAGAGAAGTCGGGGTGTGTTTGAGGGCAGGGGTTTGCTCTCACTCAATAGCACTTTTATAAATACATTTTATTTTATTTTTATTTTATAAATTAAAACCCACTGTTTCAACACACTTGACACAGGCGTTCTGGATGAGATGATAAACACCTGATGCATCTCGAACGTTGATGGACGTTTGATTCTAAATAAAAAGTCAAAGTGTTTGTGTCTCTCACCACAAGTTCAGATGTTGCTGTCATGCTCAAAATTAAACGCGGTTACTGTGCTGAGTTGGGAACAAACACAGTTCCTGTATTTCTGTGAGCTTTGTTTGAAGTGAACACAGTTTCAAAAAGGAGGGAGGCGGGGGTGTAATGTTACATGAGAGATGTTATTTAGTAAACATGCAGTTGTCGTCTCACAAACACAAACAGAATCCAGTGGAAAGATAACAGCTCGTGAAAAATGAGCCTCCTGTCAACCCTGTTACATAAATGTTTACTAAGAAATACCAAACGTTGTGTTCTATTTGTTTTACGTTGCCTCAAGTTTTCCCATTGCTGTAGATTAGTCATCCCCAGAGTTAAACACGACTTTGCCAGCAGAGCAAACAACTAGTAGCAGATGATAAACCAGAAGCAAGTGCACAAAACGGTTGATCCGAGCTGGCTCGTAGCCACACGGCCATTACCCTTCAAGTAGTTTGCTTCAGAACTGGACCAGAGGTCTCCAGAGCTGAGTGTTTCATCACTTTATAAGCCGTATCCAAAAGCAGAGAGCTTGGAGCAAAAAAAAAAAAAATCTAATGGGCCAACGCTCTCTCAGAAGCCAGAGTAATTCTCATTCCACTTCAATTGCCACAGCGCAGCGCTGCTAACTGGCAAGTGAAGCCTGCTGCTGCTGCTTTCTTGGCAAACAGAGAAGTTCTTAAGTGCTAAGCTGTAAATTTGCTTAATTTGACGTGAGTCCGAGGGGAATGGGATCGTTTTCTTTCAGGGAAAAGCCTGGCATATTGGCTGACAATAAGCTGGAATGGTCCAACATGGTGTTTCTGCTCCGCGATGACGACTTGAACACACAACGGACAGTGTTTGACAGAGCTGTAAAAGCGTTTGACTCTGGCACCGGCGATGTGTGACTCATTCTTATGTTAATGCTGTGAAAGCCTTTCAACTGTAATTTCTGTGGAAAGAAAAAAAATATGATTTCTTTTTTTTTCTGAGGTAGTTAAAGTGGTGTGTGCGTGTGTGTGTGTGTGTGTGTTTGTACATAAAATAAAGTAACATTTACTGAATATGCCTCTGGTTAAGTCACACACTGATGTATTTATCCGCCTAAATAAATTCCTATTATTCTGAGTAGTTCTGAGCCGCCATGCGTGTGTGCAGCAAGTAAGTTAGCTACGTGACGCAACAGCCGCCACTCGTGGCCACAGGATGCAGGAAGTGTCACTCATTTCTGACTTTGGTCCAGGTGCATTTACAGGTCAATAAAAAAAGATGCAGATTTGGTCACAGACGTGGAAGTAAAACCTTTTTTTTTTTAATTGATAGGAACAAGTTAGTGTTGTAATACAGAGCAGTTACTATATAATAAAGAGGAAACCGTTTGATAACAAGAGGAAATACAGTGTGGGACTTTGTACAAATTACAATATATAGCCTACGTTGAAATGTATAATTATAATATATGTGTGTGTGAATATACAGTAGATATATACTCTGGGTGACACAATTAATGACACTGCTCCTCTGTGGATGACACTGGCTGGGTGGGAGTGAGTTTATACTTGAAGTAGCACTGGGTTGAACAGAAATGTGACAACCGTGGCATTTGCTAGACCGCAATGGGTGGAGTTTTCATAAAAACACTCAGTGGGCTGCAGTCGAACAACATTTGGGAGTTAACTGTTGTTTGGATCTGTTATTTCACAACAGTTACAATACAATTAAAATGAAAGCATTACAATGGGTTTTATTTTTGTTGAATGACTCTTGAATATCACCAGCACCCCATGAACATCACGAGTCTTTAAAAAGACTGGTTTCAGTATCACAGCTGTGACCTTCATAAAACAGCGCTGGGCAACAGGTGGGCATCATGTGTGTGCTAATCTTCCACATTATGGTTGTTGATAACAGACACTGCACAGCCCCGCTCAGTTAAAACTCAGTAATTTAATATGGAAGACATCAGCAATGTGATATTTGCAGCATGGAAGAAGCAAAGGTTGGGAAGATTCTGCTGATGCTAATAATAGAAAACGTCCATCATTCACTATGGGTTTCTGTTACCAGAAGAATTCTGTGAGTACCGCAGACCCTCCAAAACAAGACATTGGGTGTCCACTGAGGGATTTTGGGATTATTTTTTTTCACTTACTCTCCTCCTCGCTACAGGCATGAAAATGCGGATTGTATTTCACTGTGACAATCCATGCCAATTTTGGAGGACAAGGTCGGTGAATGTGCAGCCTTCCCACTTTTCACAAACCTTCCCACTTATCTCACACATAGCTCTGGGAAGGGTGAAAGGTTTGGAGATCCTGGCTGCCAGAGCCAAAGTAAAAGAAAGCTAAAGCAAAGTTTTGCATGTTGGGGTTCTGCATTTAGAAAGGTAAATCTAGTTCCCTCATCCAGACTTTTGAAATAGATAGAAAATAGATTTGTTCTGGGCACAAACTGAAAATGAAATTTGATGGTCATTACTAAATTACTTACTAATCTTATCTTCATGTTTTCATTCACCTGGCAAAGACTCTGGCCTGTTCCTAGTGTTTGCTTCTGTCCATCACACTGGTGGCGCAGGCAACTGGAATTTCTCCTTAAAGGGATAGTTCAACATTTTGGCAAATTGGCCCATTGCCATAATTGCTATAGTCATAGCAGTAGGTTCATTACCTTTAATTGTAGGTGTAAGCTATTTTTAGTACAGCGGAGCACAGCAGCAGGCTGCTCAGAGCTACGCTATGGAGGCTAAGGGAATTTCTTGGTTTCCCTCATTAAACTCATCAAATACAAAATCCCAAAACTCCACAGCGCTTTTGTAGACAAGTTGTGAGCTGCACAACCACGACGCTATGAGATAATAACGGAACGATACGAAACGGAGCCGTTTTCGAGGTAAATTCATACAAAACCGCTGATGCGCGTTGCGTTCAGGGACAGTTTTTCAGCAAGCAGTCTCCGTATTTACCCTGTATTTACCTCGAAAACGGCTCCGTTTCGTATCGTTCCGTCATTATCTCATAGCGTGGTGGTTGTGCAGGTCACAACTTGTCTACAAAAGCGCTGTGGAGTTTTGGGATGTTGAATTTGATGAGTTTAATGAGGGAAACCAAGAAATTCCCTTAGCCTCCATAGCATAGCTCTGAGCAGCCAGCTGCTGCGCTCCGCCGTACTGAAAATAGCTTACACCTACAATTAAAGGTAATGAACCTACTGCTATGACTATAGCGATTATGGCAATGGGCCAATTTGCCAAAATGTTGAACTATCCCTTTAAGTGTTTGCAATAATAGTTCATCATTGTCAAGTTTTGAGAAGCATCTAAACTTATTATTGCCCAAACATTGTGATATGTTTGATTTAGTACAGCATCTGGACCAGGATGAAAAAAAATCACCTGGTATTTGTTTCAAGAAATAAACCTTCAGAGAAACTGACCGAGTTGAAGGCTACTATACTGATTGGAGTCTGGAATCGAAAACATTGTTATATCTATATTTTCAATATTTTATTTCCACGCATTTACTCTCATTTCAGTAGTATAGGCCTACAGTATGTTAAACTGGAACTTGGCCATTTTCTCTGAACTCATCAAAACAAGTTCCTATCAACTTGTTTTTATGACGGTACATTTTGCTGAGTTCATGATATGTAATCTAGATAATGTGAGTTTCAATTTTAACAGTTCTTCCTCATCTATGTGTTCGGTTTTAGTAATTATCTTTACTTGAACTTGTTTAACTGGAAATGAAGTGAATGAATAGAAAGGTTTTTATGTTATGAGAAATTCACCATGTTGTCAACATCTGTCCTGCCAGTGTGTGTTTTTAATTTTAGGCATGTTTTTGACGTGGTTCTAGAAATGACATACACATTCATGGTTCAGAGTTGATGAACTTGAGACCTTGTTTACACTCTGACTTTCCCTTGAGTGCCGTCAGAGTTCATATTTGCAAGGAACTGGAATATCTTTGGTGTTCCCCGACTCTGACTCTTGCACCACCATCTGGTCAAAATTTTGATTCATACAATACTTTGGTTTATGATCACTTACCAGAGAAGCTAAAGACATTTACATAAGTTTTCTCTGTGTATTGTGTCCAGTAAGCTCTATAAAGCACATGGTAGGCATAAACATCATACCATTTCAGTGCAGTGGTGCTATCATGCTAACGTTAGCAATTAACTCACAGTACTGCTATGTCTAAGTACAGACTCAGAGTCGCGAGAATGGCTCTCGCTCATGCTTACTTTTGGTGTAATTTCAAGATATAGATACATCAAGAGAAAGCTTTTTAATAGACTCTAAATGAATGGCCTTCCTAGCAGAGCGTGAAGAGCACTGTGAATGAAAAAAAAAAAGAAGACAGCATACAACTCTCTTTTCCCCTTTATTCCCCCGCCCCCACCCCCACCTGGCTGCTAGCATGCTTCAGGTGTTCTGCAGTCAGGCCCTGTGATTAGTCTAATTTGCACAAATGTTGGCGAGCGCTGCACCTGTTGCCCCTGCGCCGCCTGCAGCCGCGGTCCCTCAGCAGGCTGACAGGCCTTCCCTTGGATAATCCAATCTCCTCACAATGGCGTAGCTGCTCTCCACCAGTGCAGGACAAGGGCATTCATTTTTTCTACCTCTTGTCCCCCTTCATGTTCTCATGGCCACCTCTCTCCTGATGGCTCATTATTGGGCCATTCATAAATACTGCCAGCCAGAACTCCCCTCTCTGTTTTTTACAGCCTGCCACCGTTTGTCCTCACTGCTCCTCAGCGGTGCCTTCCTTTACCTGCCAATAAGGTGAGTAAAGCTTTGCTTCAGGTTCAGAAGAGAGCCCACAAGCTTCCACATGACAGCCTTCCAGTATCCACGTACTCCATTTGGATTTGAAACAGCGCCAGGAGAAAATCAAGTGACACAGGCCACACAGAGTGGGAGGGAGGGAGGGAATGTGATCCCGCTTGATTGTTGAGAGTTTATATAGCGAGTGATGACAAAGTGCTTTATGACTTTGCAGTGTTTGCTGGGCCCTGCGATTGAAGCCTTATACAGGCAAAGTCCCCCTGCTGACCTTGGCTTGTCAAATGTTCTCATTTTCACCAGGAAGGAGCCAGTGTTCAGCGGCTACTCAGAGCTGGTGAGCTGCTTTTAGAGAGACAGGCGTGGAAAGCTTTTGGAGGTGACCCATGCCTCCTTACTTTCAACACACTATTGAGGAAAAGCATCAGTCAGAGAGAGACTCAAGGCCAGTGAATAATAAGCCAAATATAAAATCCAAAATATTTCCAACAAGAACAGGAGTCCACAACCAGCAGCTCTGTGAGACTGAACACTACCCTCAGCATGAAGATAAAAAACACACAGCAAGGAGACTGTCCTGGTGAAAGTAAGTGGTAAAGTAAAAGGCAGTCCAATACTGCTGGGTCCAAGGCACTCTGAGGTGTTGTTAAAAATCCTTTAGTTTACAGGGATCAATGCGTTTCGACTACCCTCAGCATGTTAACATACTGACGATGGAGATGCTAACATGTTAATGTTTAGCGAATATAATTTTCACGTTGCTATCTTAGTTTAGCATGTCAGCATGCTAACATCCACTAAAGTACAGAGGAGACTGGTGAGAAGACCACTATAGTTTTCCGGATATTTATACCAAAACGTAGGTAGGACCTATTAACATTTTGACCTGATTTATCCTAGAGGGACACGAGTGTGCGTGCAATGTTTCATATCAATCATTACGATAGTCGTGAATACATTTTGTCAAAAGTCACTAATGTAAATCGTGGTGAAAAAAGAAAGGTCTGCATTTCACAAGAAATGCATCAGTCTATCATCTGGGCACCATGAACATAAAATATATTTCTTGACAAAGTAGTGAAAACTTTTTTTTTTTTTTTTTTAAGTATATTTTTTGGGGGCTTTATGGATAGCACAGTTGAGACAGACAGGAAACGGGGAGGCAGAGAGAGGGGGAATGACATGCAGCAAATGGCGCCCGACGCAGGACTCGAACCAGGGCTGACCGCAGCGAGGACTGTGCCTCTATACATGGGGCGCCCGCCCCAACCACTACGCCACGCGACGCCCCAAAGTAGCGAAAACTTTAACCTGGTATCAGTGCTAGGAAAAGTTCAAGCAGCAGTGTTCAAGCAGAGTCATTGGGATTCATCCTCTGGGGATTATGAACACTGTATAAAATTTCATGGGAATCCATCCAATAGATATTTTTGTCAGGGGCCAGTGAGGTGGACCTACTGTATACTGTCAGACTTCCACATCCGTCCCCAACAGTAAACATGGCGTTCCCTAAAGCCATGGTGCCAGCATGGCCAAAGACTCCATGGTCTCCAGAAACATAGACGGAGAAACTAAATTGCAGGATTTTGATGTGAACATCTTGAAAGGTGGTTAACAGAGATTCACCACAGATGGCGATAACATCAATTCAAACAAGGATTCCTGAGGAGTAAAAGGATATTTCCAGAGGGGTAAAGCAACTGCTGGTGTTATACGGACCTTGTCACACACATCAAGTATTACATCATATGCCTGCCACATGCATCTTATCTCACAGGGAAGAGGAAGGAGTAGTGTTTCTTCCTCAGGCCTCCTCTTCCTGCATAGCCTGTGACCTTTCCTATGCAAATATTTCATGGCACTTCCCGTTGGAGAGGGATGTCTGGACGCCATATTGGGTGGAGCTTGATGCTTTAAGAACCGGGCTTATTGGTAGGATGTAAATTATCCTCAAAACAAAAGCTGGACTGGGATCAACGCTCAAGGACTCGAGGAGGAGTCTGAAATGAGTAAAGATGATGTGTGCATGGTGCAGCAGACAGATCCATGGTAGCCCTCTGACTGGCTGCTATGGGCTAACAACCCTTGCATTGATCCAAGGAGACACTCAGCCCTCTAACCTGCTGAGTGCTCAGTTCCAGTGAACAATGGAGTTCAGTCCGCGTCGATACACTATCCTAGTGAGTGCTCTCCGTTTAGCAGCAAGATTGATGAGGTTAAGGCTCCCAACCGGGGAGCCAAATGGTGTCAAAACCAAGGTGTTGCTTTGGACAAACAATCCCTCAATGCACTCCCACGCTGAGAGGCGCTGGTTACTGGCTAACACACCAGCTCTACCCAGAAGTGTATTTATACAAGCACAATGTTACTCAAAAGGCTATCCAAAAGCTGCAAGAGGCTGTTGAAGAGTCAGTTAAAATGTGGATAAAATTATGACGGTGGGATGGGCACAGCTTTCTGAACAGGAATGCACTGCAAATCCCTAAAGACACTAAATGATGTACAAGTGGATTTATTACAGTAGGTCCCTATAAATCTAAGGTTGGCCTGAACTCCAGGGAGAGGTTAATGGATTACAAAGGGATGTGGTATCGAACCTCATAGAAGTTTATACACCTCATCAATATGTGAAACACTATTGATCATTTAGACCTTGATAAATTAAATTCATACAGTTGATAATGCATATTTGGAATGCCCCGTATGAGGAGAATCTGGCTTTTTCAGTTCACCTGTGGTTTAGGATGTGGACATTGTACTGTAACTTACTACAACAGAAAACCAACTGGCAGTTTGCGATTTGAGCTGTACCATCAATTCTGGCAGCCTCGTGGAGTCATTAGTAACTTAACCTGTGTGAGAAAATAAAAATATGACTGAGGTCGAAATTCCGACATTTGTCAACATGAAACAAGCACCAGTTAAGGTAGTATCTTACAGTAAGTTTTCCTCCTAATTGAGTTTTCCATCTAATTCAAATTATCCAAGTTCACACGTAGCTCTAGGAACAAGGAACCAGTCAGCCCGACTTCTTGGATTCACATTAAATGGGAAATACACAAATTTGCACCATAATGTGTGTGTACAAGTCCATATTAGTGCCTCGGAGAGCATGCTAAGATCTCTCAGGCTTCCTGCCTCAACCGTCATGAACATGACAACATTACGAGCATGCCAACAGCTACTGATTGTATTTTTAAGTTAGTCTTTCATGTACAGTCAGGTAGTCATCCATATACATTTACAATTTTTGCACAGGAGCAGGAGAGCCACATTATTGACATCAGATTACTTTGAATAACACTTGTCTCTGCACTTAATAAACTAACTCTCTCCTTTTTGCTGCTTCACCCTGCTTCAGTATTCTGAGCTGCCGGATTAAACAAACTTTTTTTTTTTTTTTTTCCAAAAAGCAATTAAACTACAAACGATTACTCTATAATGTATAATCTTCGACATCTTCAATGCATTCAGAAAGTAATAGGAAATCTAATGTGAGAAGGCAGCGCTCCCATGACAGAAACCAAATGACAGGAACTGACAGTCCACCTACAGAAATAAACAAAACTTCAGAGGCTTAATGTGTAACCGAGTCATTTACTCATTTCCAGAATGTGAGCTGAAAAAGTGCTGAAAGTCCCTGCCTTGTCATGGTTTCTGAAAATTCACTATAGGCACATGTATTGTAATACACTCAATCTGCTTCTGGCCTTACAGATGCATTAGAGCAGGTTATGAGTTATGAGAGATGACACAAAACCCAGAAAGTAACCACAGAGATTAATCGGAAGCTTTGACCTAAAATTGGCCCTTGGATGTGGATCAGGCAAGTTGGTCTGAATGGTAAACATTTACAGTAATTTACAGTAACACTGTTCCTGGATTCATATGTCTCAACCCCGTCTCACACAGTGGAAAATCTCTCATGATTGGATTTCATTATTATTTACCAAACTTCATTTTTAGCAAAACCAAAAAAAACAAAACGTTACGGACCGTTGTCTGATATGAATTAGCAGAGACTATCCCACCACAGACTTTCCCACCCTAGCACATACACAACCACAGTCACACAAACAATTCTGAGAATTTTGAGAGAAATGACACAACCCACGTAAGCAATGGACTACATCAGTGTAATATGAGCATTTGTTTGTTATTGTGCATTTTGCTTTCCTTTAATGTTGACTGAATGGATGGAATTACAAATTAAGTACATTTTACTCTGTTGGGATTTACAATCATCAGTGTAACTCCAGGAAAAAGACACACATGAATAAAACAGAAACTGCATCGAAGAAATGCAAAATATGAACAAGGGAATCTCAGTAATACTAGGTTTGTCATTTGATAGCAACAATACACAAGACAAGTGTATTCTGTGTCCAGCTGGTTTGGAATAAATATTAAGCAGCTCCTTGTTGAAATGAACCAAACTTATAACAGTTATGTACACTTCTGGCTTACACTCAGATAATGATCTGCAGCCTACAGAGACGACTGATCGAAACCACAGAGCTAAGAAGCGAAAGTTACACCACTCGATTCTGTACTTCTTTTCACCACCCTCAATCATCCACACAAATTCATTTCTACTAAATCAAAACATATATATAATTGACAGTATACTGCAGTATTGTTGTCATCCTCTGACACTTAGCTGAGATTCAATCAACGTAACCAACAATAATGTGTAGATTTGGGGTGGCGCCAACCAGAGATGTTCAGTGTTCCTCTACCTTTTCTGTGTTCCTATGAAGAGCATGTGATGGAGGTGGAAATGGCACAAGCGCTGATATCCCTCCTTCTCACTCATGGACTCTTCTTGTTAGCTGGAGACAGAGTGAGTAATTCAATAAGTCAAGTATTCATTTATTGCTTTCCTTTTCAATCATGGGGCAACTTTTTTTTTTTACTTTCCCCATCCACCTCCACACCGAGAAAAAAAAGTGATACAAGTTCTGCAACTTCCATCTGTGGCAGCACTCGTTGTTTTACTGTGGCTTAATTACAAAATATTGGCGCCGTTTTCTGTAAAGATTACTCACTGTAGGAGGCCCTACATAATTTGGACCGGAGGGTTTGTCACGGAAAATAATACAATGCAACTGGGCTTTCTGTATTAGATTTCCGCTTTTAGCCTCCTTGACATTTCAAGCTGCATGAACTAATACATCTGTTATTTGTTGATCATTTGATTATTAACATACTTCACAAACCAAATCAGCTGCCCTGCTGGAGACACAGATACAGCTCAGCAGACAGTCTGGGTTTTCTCGCCTGCCACACACAAACACACTCGCAAAGATGCACAATTTAGCCCTCAGTGAAAAAGGAAAGCAGGGGGAAAAAAACATTTATCTTCCCCTCCTTTGAGCGTATGAGCACTCTGACACCGGCATGGAACAAAGCCCGTCATCACATTCTAATCTCGAATTTCAGGGCTTTTATTTCACCCAAATGCCACCCTGCTGGCCTTGTGAATTATTGACAGACTGACACCAATGCGAAAGGACACATAAAAGAGGGTAAAAGCTCTGGCCCTGGAAGAGCTTGTCCTCTCCTATCGCCATCAACAGGGAGGCAAACTGTGTTACTGCTTCTCTGGAAGCTCACCGTATCTTTTGAGACTGAAGAACCAACATATGACTCCTGACCCACAGCTGCACTATACAGCAGAGCTATTCTGTTCAGCGCTGCCTCTTTGGTCTGTCTAAGAGCCTTAGTACAATTACAAGGACACTAAGGCAAAGCTGTGAATTATCTGATCAAATCATGAAAATTAAAAGCAGTAAGTCACACACAGTTAGTTCTGCATACAGCCTTTTAAAGTCATTCTGATTTGACTATTGCCCGTCATTTCTCACAACATGGTACTTGGCTCGGCATGCAGTCATTTAGTTTGCATGATGAAAAGTAAATTGAGGTAAGCCATGTGTCAACTAGACAATATTTGTCAGTTTTACGTCTTCTCACTCCCACGCCTTCTCCTCATTTTGCTCAAGATTAAGATGTTATAGAAACAAGTGGAAACAGACAGTGGAGATGGATTTGAAAAAGAAAAAATAAAAGAAATAAAAAAACAAAACAAACAGATTGAGTGCGAGCGGAGAGCAGCAGATTGAAACAAAGCCGTCAGCAGAGATGAGAAGTGGTGTTTGGAGAGTGTTTTTGTGCTTTCTACTGTTGTCTAATCCACCTCGCTCTCATTGCTGGCACCCTCGGGCCGCCTCAGTTTGTCCACCTGTTCATTAATCTGTCCGTCCCCACCTCGTCGATCCTCTGTCTGCATGCTTAGACCCTCCTCCTCCTCCTCCTCCTCCTCCTCCTCTTCCTCCTCCACATGGCTGACATCATTCTCCTCCTCTTCCTCTTCCTCTTCCTCCTTCCTCTCCTCTTCCCCCTGTACCTCCATACGGACCTGGTCCTTTAGGTCCAGGGACATTGCTGTGCCGAGGCCCACTGTGGCGATGTCTCCGTTGACAACGTGAGCTCCATCCGGCTCTCCCAGTAGCACATCCAGAGGGCTGTGGTGTCCGTCTTTAATGGGGGAGGTGTTGGCTGACTCATTACTGACAGGGGAGATGTCGCTGCTGCTGTTGGTGTGGTTAACGGATGCGGAGCTGGATGCTGGAGATGGCTTCAGGGGAATTTGCCAGGAGGGGATCTTAGGAATAGTGGGAGTGGAGGGGAACTGTCTCCTGTAAGCAAGGTGGCAAATAACAGAGAGGAAGAAAATGAGTCCTAATCATGACCTCATCAAAAACCTCACAGTGGTCAAATTTTGTGAAAAGAGCTTTCCCACGATTTAATCTGCAACTGCAACCACAAAAACTACATATATATAACACTTGAGCATGCATAAACAACACACACATACAACACACACTGTGTAATTCTCATAATTACAGCAGAGAAAATGGCTTCCCCCTCAGACAGCCAGATGTTCATCACACCTGGTAAAGATGCTCTAAGATTTTTTTTTAATTACATCCACTGCAGCTTTTAAGATCAAAAAGACAATGTTGAATTGTAACAGGATCAGCACTACTTGGTTGTTAAAAAAAAAAAAAAAAACTGTTTAGAGATAATTTGGATCATTTGAACAGGAAGGGAACAAGTCTGGAGACAGATGGTGATACAGAGACTTTTATTTTGTGATTCAAGCCTTTGCCAGAGAACTCATTGTGAGAGCCAGGATAAAGTCAAGAAAGCAAATGACAAAGGGATTATTACTGATTAGAATGTAGCAGGGGAACAAAACATGCTCAACTAGACAGTTCTGAGGCAATTTTCGTCCTTGCCGGTTTTCTGATGTACACTCTAACTTCAGGCTTCATTATAGACACTGATACATAGTCATGCATGCTAATGGGCATGAGAGAGCAGGGCTGCACCTGACTAGAGTGAGGAACAAATCTGGATGAAGGGACATCTAGCAATATATACGGAGATCTTTTTTAAAACAGCGACACAGATGCCTTACATCTTATATTAGCATGTAAATAAATTATATGATCAACAAATGTGTTTGCTGTATATTTGATAGGCATGAAGCTGATTTGTTAGCGCACATTAATAATTTCTCGTGTCTTTTATTTTGCACTCATAAAATGTCTGAAAGTTGCACAGGAGCAATTATGCACGTGTGAGGTTATCTTGCTTACCAATAAAAGCAGTAAAACACAGAAGACCAGCTGATGCCTGCAGTATGTTAATTGGCTGAGCCAAGTTGTGAAGTAAAAGAAATGGTGCAATCAGTATTATAACCTCTAGTGCCTGTGAGATTAAACATATTTGAGATTAATGATTATGCTTTAAGTGCACTATTTGGCGGAGCAATGTGACAATATGTGTTCTTACATTTTATTTATTCATTTACAGAACCAAACTTTCAGGCCATCTACAACAATTCTGGACTGTACAAGAGTGTATGCAAATATGATTGCGTAATGGACGTGCTGTAATTACTCTTTGTACATTGTCTTTTCGAGAGCTGGAACTTTCATTCACCTCACCTCTTCCTGAGAAGCCTATCACCCAGTCACACAAGAGTTTTCTCCTTTTTTATTTTTTGTATCTTTTTTGACACATCAATTATTATCTCTTTGACTGCCAGCCATTCTCACAGCAGCTTCCTCCAGCTTGCCAGGCATTTTCCAGCTTTTTGACTGATTTCCGTAGACCCACCATAATATTATGTACTGTTACTACATACACATTCAACCCATCAAAGGAAAGATGAGGGTCTCTAGTTTCCAGAAAAAAAAACTGTTTGTTTCTATCTTGTTCCAGTCTTGTGAAATTGACGGTTGAATATAGGTTAGTTTAGCCCAAAATGCCATTTTGGCACCAAAATCTTGAGAAAAAGAGGTTTTTGTGTCGGCTGTCATTTTCAGGTGAACCAGTACAATTGGCTCCTTTATATTTTGCTTTAGTGACGCCTCAACATCTGTACAGTTGTTCTCTTGTAAACAACAACTAAATCAACACTGACAAATGACTTTTGATGACAAAAGACAAAATATTTAGCTACTGACACACACTACTGCAGCCTCTTTTCTTTCTTTTCTTTGAGTTACAACTTTTTCTTTCCTTTTTTTTAGTGTGTGTGCGTACGTGACGTGTGCGTGTGCATACGTGTGCGTGTGTGTGTGCGTGCGTGTGTGTGTGTGTGTGTGTGTGTGTGTGTGTGTGTGTGTGTGTGTGTGCGCGCGCGCGCACGGATCAGTTCGACAGGTTTTTGTAGCCGAAACACGGCGCTTTAGATCAGATCCAGCTTCCTCTGGTCAGCAGGCAGCGGTCTCACTCACTCTCTCTGTCTCACACACATCTACACACACACACACAGCCGACAGCTCTGGCTGACGCCCCCTGAACTCAGCCACAGACAGTCTACGCTCACAACAGACAGACACCAGCTCTCCTCGTCATGTTCGCCGGCGCCGTCCGTTCCTCATCCACACTAGATCGGGGATTTTCAAGCTGCTATCTGAGTGATTTCTCGCAAAATCTGGCGACTTTCCAAACGCTCTTGATGACTAACGACGAGCGATCAACGGGGTTGTTGTTACTAACGTTTGTGCTTTGTATCACGGAGCTGCACGGAGCTTCAACGAGCTGCCGAGCCGCCATGAGCCCCGCCGCCGCCCCCTAAGCTCTCACCGGCGGCCAGAGACACCCGCACCGCTCCGTGAGGGGGGGAAAACACGCTATAGTTTTTATATCTCTCAATCCAAATGTGTTTTTCTGCACTTTATTTTGATGATACAAGTCTGATCTTCACAGAGGAGTAGGGCAAGACATTCAACATGGCGTTGCCATTAAAAAAACGCTAAGACGAGTTATCTCGTCTTTGGCAGACTACGCTTGGATTCGCTAAGACGAGATAACTCGTCTTTGGCAGTGAAAGAGTTAAATAATCTTAATTTGTGTTTTAAGTTGTCAATAAGGTGCATTCATTATCTTTTTTTGATGAGTGCAAAGCAAAAAATACGTGACATTTTTCAAAAGCAGGACCACATTATGTGGAAAAGCATTTAATAAAAGCATGTGAAAAGCATTAATGCCAGCAGTAAGTAAAGTGTGGCCAACATCAAATCTGTTTTCCTGTTTAACACTGTCACATGGTTCAACTGGAGTGCATCCAGGAACCCAAAAGTGCATGAAAACAGTAAGTTCTAATCCTTCAACAAAGACACATGCACATACACCTGTGCTGCTTTTTGTTCACCTCCACTGTTTCAGGGTCAAGATAACACTCTTACCTGCTGAGCAATAGGCCCTTCAGAGAGACAATCTCTTGCTTCAGCTCTCCGATTGTTTGGTTGTCCAGGATACGGTTGGTTGAAGATGATGCCTATAGGAAAAAACACAAGTGACACAGGCACAAGCACTGATCAGGTCACAAGCAGGGGCACAGCACAAAGTCAATATACGTCTTTCAACAAGTCATCTATGCTCAGTCTCAACAATATGCAATAATTAAAAGAAAAAAAGAGCTTTGGTTTCTAAAAAAGGTCATAGCCTGCAGGGTAAACAAATATGGTGAATGCAAATGCTCAAAGGCACATGTTTTTGTGTAGCCAGGTCATCCATCACCATAACAACCTCACAACTGCCGACTGCTGGTGGTGACAGAAAGGGAGACAAAGAATCATACTTCAGCCACCTCGACTGCTCAGAAAGTCCAGTGAGTGTGGATCAGGCTGTTTTTACATAATTTTCCATACTATCTAGAAAAGATTAGGCCAGTGTCCAGTGTTTTGGATAATGACTTTATCTTGAACAATGGCCACATTCATGAAGGCAGACCATAGCTTAGCAGTTTGTTTTGTTCTTTTTGTCTTTTATCAAAGGCATGTGTTATCACACACACTGGTGCAGCTTGAAATGCTACAGGGAATAATAGCAAAGTATTTGAATGGCAAATTGCTGCTGAAAATCTGCCCCTGCAGCACTTTTTTAGGGATAGGCAGGACTTTGACAGGGGGAGCTATAAAATGATGAGTTTTGATAAAGGCCTAGAGAAAAAAAACATCACGTGGCAACAGTCAAACGCAACAATAAAACTCAGTTTCAACTGCTGCAAAGTCTTGCAGACTAATGATTACCACAAAATGAATGGAAACGACTGAAAAGGGGAAGACCTTAGAGGCCTAACATGCAGGTCGAAGTGACATGACTTATCACATAAGTTACTGTCATTTTTCATTACTTTTTTTTTTTTTTTTTTTTTACATTTTTCTGAACTATTGCTTTTACCTGCTTATGACACTCAAGCGGTTCATTGGCTGGATTACTCACACACAAATGCAACTAGTGACAAAGAATCATGAGTTGGCATTGTTTGGCTATAGAGCCAAACTGGTTGGGAGCCAGTGATGTAGTTAATTGCTCCCCATTCTTAATCTATTCCTGAATAAAGAGTACAAACATGTGCAAGAGCAGGAGGATAGACTGATGAGACCAGAGGGAGGAGAGGGAGAAGACAAGGGAAAAAGTGGGATAAAAGAAAAGTAAAAACTGTAATTAAGACTCTCCTGACTCACCAGAGGAAGCTTGTTAGGAAGCGTGGACCCCCTATCGAGGGTAGAGGGATAACTTGGACTCTTTCGCTTGTAATTAAATCTAAGAGAAATTAATTGAATCACATCTGAAAGGGATCAGACTCATTTACAGTGGAAGGAGGGAGGCAGAGGAGGAGAAGTGAGGGGAGACAGAAAAGGAGACGAGGAGGGGAAGGAGATTTTTTTTTTTTTGGTGGGGGCTGTTATCGGCTCCTAAAGCTCACTGATAAGGAGCCGTGTTTTAGAGGTGGTGCATTGGAGGCCAGCTGAAGACACTCTTATTACAGCCGTCACCTCATTAGAACCATCTTAATCCCTTGCCTCCCCAAGGCACCCGTATAATAACGCTGGATTCTGCTTCTCTCTCATTTTACATCGAAAAAAAATTAATTGCTGCATAGGCTGAGCTAAAAACCTACCAAGGCACAAAATCAGCTTATGAAAATGTCAGATTTTTTAAATAACTGAAATGTGAGGATCTCTCGTGCTTATATCACTATGCGTAAGAAAAAAAAAAGATGACAACTTTAAAGTACTGTAACCGCTAGCTACATCCATAATGTGCATTATCTACAGAGCAGCACCATATAATATCTCACATCAAGGCTTGTCACACAACACTACCTCTGGCATATGTCTAATTAAGTCTGAGGAAACCTAATTAAATGTTGGGCCAGGACTGAATTTCAGCTTTGAGATACATTATGTCAGTGTTTATACACAAGAATCTTGTGTTAAGTGCACTAGGTGCTTGGGTGGAGGCTGAGTGGTGGGGTATCAGTGACCGGAGAGATTGAAAATACGCTGTGGACTTTAAAAGCCCCACCTTGAGTGCTGACATGTGTCCACTGGACCGCAAGAGTGTGTTAATTGTGACATTGCATCAAATTGCTGATCAAAATATTTAATCTCTGAAATGATTTTTGCAGCTTTAATTACAAAAGCTTCTGTATTGATCATTTTTATTCTCATCATTATGGAAAATCATTCATTTATCATGTACTGTTGGTATGCTGAATTGTGTTGTCTTAATGTTTTTTTATCCTGCCTTTATATACAGTACATTCTTTTTTTTAAAGACTTTGGAACTTGACTATCATTAAAACTGAAATTTCTCACCTTGCCATCACTTGTAGACTTGATTTAAAAAATATTTACTCTGTGATTCTGTATTATGGGTTTGCCGTTTGTGATTGTTCCAAGGATCTGATAATATAATATAATAAATAAAATATCTGTTCATGTCTTTTGTGATATCACTGCCTTATACGCTACATATGAAACTTGATGATGATCTGTGGTTTCATCCTGAGGAAGGCCATGTGTGCTTAGATAAATCATTTAGAAATGAAAAGACTCAAAGTAATGAGTGAACATCTCTCATCTTTCTTGTGATGTTTGACTTCTTCCAGCCTTCCTGGTGTACAGATGCAGGGCTCTGAGGGATCTGTGTGGCCTAAACAGTGGAGAGCATAATCCTTCTCTTGGCACTGCACATTGCATCAGACATATAAACAAATAAACAACAAACTAGAATTACCTCCTTGCAGCTGTCTGCCTCATCAACCAGTCAAGCCTACATCCCTCTCTGTACAGACATGTACACGTGTATTTCAAACTTTAATAAATGGAATCTAATGAAAAGGTGTGTTCTTAGGCAAAATGAAAGTTGTCACTATATCAAAGTACGAATCCAGTCAATAATTTGCCTACAGTTAGAGACTATTTTCATAGCGAGTTACAGAGAACTGATGGAGAGCTTTGTCATGTTGTGAAACAACAGTCACCTGAAGCTCAACTGTTAACAAAAAACAGGATAGGATATGAAGGGGGTCGCCCCTAGGTGGACACTTATATATACATGACATGACTGTTAGACTCTGTTGCTTTGGTTCTTTTGTAAGTCTCCTAAGTCTGTAACTTCATTTAGAGAAAATAACCTTTTTTTTTAGGTCACAGGGACCTTTGACGCTTGAGCACCTCCTCCTAATCAGTGTCCAAGTCAATGTTCTTATGAAATTTGACGAAATTCACTAAATGTGTTCCTGAGAAGAGGACCAATGGCTGTACCAATGAACTGATGGACATAATGCCGTTGGCCACAGCTGCCGCTGTGTAGACATAACAAATGCCAACCAAAAAACCAAAACCTGAAAAACAAACTGCATTGAATGGGGAAGGGTTTACTATGTAAATATTGCATATGATAAAATGTTCCTCTAACTGGTTTAAAAGCTTTGAACCTATTATGTTTCAGGTGTGTGCCCTGAATGTGATGGGCCTCCTTGTAGAAAAAAAGGGGACATAAAAAAAGGCATACATACAAATATATACATATGTGTGTGTATACATCTGTGTATAAATATATTTTTATGTGTATAAATATTATATACAGACACATACAGTACACACACACACACGTACATAAAACAAGCAAAGAAAAACGATTATCAGCTTCAGCAGCACCCAAGGACGGCAACGCATCTGGCTAAATGAAGATAAATGCCTGTGGACCATTAGCAACAAGATAAGATCTTTAACAAGGCTTGTTTAAGAGTGTCTGAAGGCAAATTAATTCACAGTTACTCCGCCGGCAGACAGTGTGTTTTCGTGTAACGCATGTATATTTATGATGGAATTAGTTTCAAAAGGAAGTCCCCAGAGGAGTGTTTTTGAGTGGAAACACTGGTACAGCGCAATTGCTCTATTTATGCACTTTCCCACTGGCAGTATGTCTCGCGCAAGCAAGGAGGCGGTTTCTAATCTTCAATGTAGTATGCACTAATAAAGAGAACGATCAGTGAGTTGAGACAGCGGGGCAAACACAGTTAACAGTTAGATTTGTAATGATAATGGCGCAGAAATAGACTTGGCTGTCTAACATCAGGGATGAATCATCCTGAGTCCAATCCATCTTCAACACCTGCAATAGAATACAGCAGCATTTCTTTTTAACATGAAAACTGAGAAAACAGGGAAAAAGAGAGGAACTGTCCCAGGCCCTGAAGTCTGGAAAAGTGCAGCATCAGCGTGTGCTGTGTGTGTGTGGACATGAGTCACTCTGTCTCAACTCACTTCCATAATGAGGTCCCCAGTTTAGGGACAGTAAACACGCTCCGCAATTGAGCGGTTTCCAAACTACGAGAAATGTTTACTTAGCAGCTGAGGAAACAGAAGTCTCCATGTGTTTCGGGTTAAAGGCACATTTCCGTGTCGAGAGGTATAATTGCTAAGTGTGGTGCACATTGAGCAGCGTGGTGAGGCAAACCCTGAAAGCCGCAAACGGTGAATGATAAGTAGCTCGCCAGCTCCAACATGTGTTTCTCATCAAATATCCCGGACCTGAAAACAATTTCCCAATTTCCCCCATGGCCTGAGACAACAGAGGGCCTCGTGCCGACTCGCAGGGAAAATTTAAGATCAACACTATAGCTATAAAGCAGAGTTTATGATTTGTTTAATGGGTGTTTTGATGTGAAATATACTTTTTATACACTACTGCTGTCCAACTAGGCACTCATAGCAAATGAAGTAGACACTTTTTAATCCAATCTATGATTTGGAGATGACGAATGAAAAGAAATAACATCCGTTGTCCCTGCTGTGAAGGGACCTCATTGTTTAAAGTGGGTTGACAGACCACCTCAGTTAGGTCTGCTTAGGACCAGCATGGGGTCACATCAGCGCCCATCTTGTACTGGAAGCCAACTGAGCTGCCACTGCCACCGCTGCTCTTCACACCAGAGAGACTGTGTGTGGCTGAGACCTTGAAACAGCACAAAATTAGGTACGAGTTGTCAGTTTTTGATTAACCTTGTCCGGTGAAGAGAAGGGATTCATATTTTTCTCGTTTGTGCTGAAGCAGATGTGTTCGCATATGTTTTCTTGCGATATCCAGATGCTACAGTGAAACACCAGTGTGCTTAACAGCTGTGGACATAAAACATTGTCTAAGATTGTCTCTTCCGAGGCCCTTTTTTAAGAGCTCAGAGATCCTAAAGCGATTTACGAGCATTGTTATAAAAAGCAAGAAACATTTCATCCCTTCACATAAGTTTTTAGAACACTTACTCCGTCAGATTCACCCAAACACTTACAATTCTGAGTAGATTATGAACAATGTCTATAAAAAATCAAGGCAAAGAGGAATGACCATACAGTTAAAGATTATGGGCCCATGATGAGATGCACCATACTATTTTGCAGCTTGTGTTGTGATGATATACAGTATAATAAGGCTGTCTGTCTTAGGTAGTTACGACTCAGTACAGTGCAAGTGATTTTAGTACACAGGGGCCTCGAGAAACCTTTTCTCTCTCCTCATCAATCTGGAGATTTGAAAATGCAATTTTATGTTTACTGAGCTCTTCTGTAATTTCAGAGTAACTACCTGTCAAGCCTTCTTCAAAATCATAAATCTCAACATAAGAGACCTTACAGTAAAAAGGTGCAGTCTGCAAACTTTCATGTCCAAAACACAGCAAAGCTTAGTTAAAATGTTTTCTATGCATCTTGTTTGCGGTAAGATGTTATTATACTATATTACTTCA
The DNA here is from genome assembly GCF_045865225.1 of Trachurus japonicus. Classification (NCBI taxonomy): domain Eukaryota; kingdom Metazoa; phylum Chordata; class Actinopteri; order Carangiformes; family Carangidae; genus Trachurus; species Trachurus japonicus. The sequence goes on along the minus strand of NC_140913.1, from coordinate 17,552,074 downwards.
ACTAATATGAAAATATTACTTAATGTTATTACTTAATTAGATCTTACTACTTTTTTCAACCAGACTTGACATGCCCGATGGAATATGGATGAATGTGAGGAACGCCTAAAAGATTATATTATAGTACAAACAACTTCTAAAATATTATGTTCAATCCTGGGATCCGATAAAAGGAGAAAATGTTGCAATAAATAAATAAATAAATAAATCAGGTAGTTTCAACTTAAAAAACAACTGATATTCTAGCAAATTGGAAATTTGGAAAGAAAACAGGGTGGTGAGTGAAGGATGTTGAGTTGCTGATGAGGTGGTAGCTACCTCTGCTGCAGCCAGTTCCTGAGAGAGCTCCTGGATTCTCTGCTGCTGCTGGACCAGGAGCTCCTGGACGGAGACCAGGGTCTGTTGCAGCTGGCTTACTGTGGAAATGAGAGGAATAACAGATGATAAATTCCACAAACTTGAAAACACATAAAAAAAGGGGGGGAAATAAGATTGTGCGATAAGGTTGTTTTGGTGCCAGAAAACTGAACATTTTCTTTCCAGAGATGATGACAGAAGTGATGAGACGCAACTCGTGTCACTGATCAAAGCTGTCCTCTAAGAATTGTAATCAAAGCTAATACCCCGTAACTTTAGTCGCCGCTTTTTGGTCAGAGGCACTGAGGGCGGAGGGTGGGAAAAGGGAGGGAGGGGGGGCGCATAGGATGGAGATATTAATCTCTAGTGTCTGAACTTAAATCAAATAACAGTCTCTAACCTTCCATTACCCACCCAGACACTGCCTTCTAATGCATCTTAAATCCTCAAACGATCAACAAAGGAAAAAACAAGGCTCTCATTTGGGAGGAGGCTGCCAGACAAAATGTCCCCCCTAATCCTAATAAATATTGTTCTTTTTCCATTGACTTTGAAGATTGAATTAGTTCAAGTGTTGGTGTTGGATGAGGGTGTATGATTTCAAATAACACCAGGCACAGTTTGTTGCCCCCTGCTTCCAGTCACGCGTGTATTACCAAACAATGCATTAAGTTTCCCTGAGCTGATTATATTACAGAAAACCAATAAACATTCATATAAATCATGGGCGTGTAAAGTGTTAAATCAAGCCTAATAGGATTAACATCAACAGATATTGTGGCGGTCCACTGCTGAGGTTGTCAGGCCAATGGTTAAAAGCCTGAGCTGCAGCCGGCTGGACGCAATGTAAAGAACCCTCCTCTCACATTAACCCAGACCAGGACAAAAGACAGAGTCAGGCTCGGAGGCTGCGTTTCTTTTGATAAACCAACACAGACAAAATATTTGATCTTTCAAAGACACTAATAACTTGTAGTGACACCTGTGTTTAAAAGGGTGGAGTTGTATCAATATGGGTGGGGTGCTGAAACCTTTGATCTTTTCATGCTCGGAATACGAGTTTGAGCAGGATCGTTGGTTTGGGCCTAAAATCCAGTGAGCAAACTATTTGAGTTTTTTACTTGGTTTGTGATCCAGAGTGTGACCAACCTTTCAGAAGACGGCAATAAAACTAAAATACCGCAGCCATCCCTGCTTAAAAAGGTGTTAGTGTGACAGGGTGTGCACGCTAAGCCAAGAGCTGCCCTATTAGTCTCCGATTCCGCCTCACCACAAAACAGCTTGTCCAGATGTGTGGGTCAGTCTGCCAGCCTATAATGCTGTACCTCCTGAATTACCATTGGCACCACTTTTTCAGCCACTTCAGCCAAACAGTTCACAGACCAACTCTTTTCATGTCTCTCCACAAAGTTGACTCCCCTGCACTGCTCACACACTTGACAAAAATGCACAACTTCTTATCCCTAGTTATCACAGATATGAAGCCAAGAATAATGAAGTCAATGACTTTGGCCAGGCATGAATCAGAGGGATGCTGGTAACTGCAGTGTGTGTGTGTGTGTGTGTGTGTGTGTGTGTGTGTGTGTGTGTGTGTGTGTGTGTATGTGTGTATGAGCAAGAGAGAGAGAGAGAGAGAGAGAGAGAAACAGAAAGAATTAGAGACAAGATGATGTGTGAGGCTTGCAGCTGCTATGAGGATGGTGCACATTGTGTATTCAGTAAATTATTCAGTAAATACCTCAATATAATGTACACTACATATGTCCAGGCCTGTCTCTGTCTTTAATGGCCAGCTGGTCACCAATATGGCTACTACCGACAGAGAGTGCCCAAACAGCCGCACAATTCCATTACAGCCTGGGTACGCTGAAGGAGTTCCAAGATCCATTCATTAATTGTCTGTGTGAAGTTGTAGGCAAATCATAATGGGAGTCAAGGCCCCTACTCTCGAGCTGAGGCTGGTGAGAGAGACTAATGTAGTCCCCATTCAAAAGGATACATCACCTCATTGCGCCCGGCACTAGAGAAATACATGAACTTTAACAAAAGGGGGTTCAAGCAATTGGCAGCAGTGAGGCAGTCGGCCGCTATTACTCAGTGCAGCGAGAAGAGTGGGAGCGAGAGGGAGAGAAAGACAAAGGGAAAGCAGGGGGAGAAAACTCTCAATGTAATTGCAACCCCTCTCCCCAACTGTTAACTACAACAGTCATTAACTACAATAGCAGCTTGGCTACTGCAGTCATAGCAAATTAGTTCCCCACACTGGCTAGAAAAAAGACCCGTGATTTCTTGCCTTTTTTCTTCCCCCTCAACCGGAGGCTCACCTACTCTCTGTGAAACGGAGGGGGACTCATCCTGTGAAATCCACTCTTTACCGACAAACAAAACAGGGTTCGTAAGTTGGCAAATCTCCAAAAAGTGATAAGTAGAGCAAGAATGGGCAGTGAAATAGCCAGAGGAAGTGTGTTTGCATAGTTGGGAGAAAATGACCATAAAAGAGCATATATTTGTTAATCAGATTCAGGGTGGCACACCTTGCACGCAATCTCGCACAACTGCTGACCTCAACCTACCTTAGCCAGCCAGAAAACAATGGCATGGGTGTGACTGGATGAAATGATAACAGCAATACTTTCATCTACACCATGTTGCGTCTGTGACAGGAACTGTAAACTCAAACAACTTGATTTAATTAGGAGTTGATGTGAAAATCAGACAAAGGACACCTGTAGTGACACTCACGGCATCACATCAATGGTTCAAGTATATTGTTCCTCTTTTTTCTCTAGTTTCTCTAGGCCTGATTCTTGTGTATTTACTGCTGTAATAATTACTGTTACACTAACTATAATAATTTGGCAAATTACATGTATTGACTTTAACACAATCATTTTAGGCATAAAGACCACTTTATCAAATTTAAAGGAAATTAATTTGATTTAAACACACATTTGGATGAACAATTTCTGTTCCAACCAAGACTTAATTATGTAACATTTCACTGACTAAAGTTACTCATAACCTCTTTTAACTTGATGTAATAATAAATGCATATTTGCCTATTTTTCTACCAGGCTGATTATCTGGGATTGGTAGCTTTCAGGTAAAAACACTGCAGTTCAACACTAGTACTAACGAGACCAAACTTTCTCAGAGTGCCTCTTTCATTTACGCCTCCCTGGATTTTTAATTATACTGACAACGAGCTAGGAAAGCATCTCTCTCCTTGCTTTTCTCTCTCTCTCCATGTCTGACAGCCAGGTTGAGATTCCTCACCTGTCCAACATGGGAGCCGCACCTGTCACCGTGCACTTAATCACACTAGGGCCAATGCTGAGCCCAGACACCACACAGTGCCATGCTGCACGCATGGCACACACATACACACACATACAAATACACATACACACTCACACAAAATTAAAATGAACTTTCTCGCCACCTACGGGGAAGAGGGTGGATGATGATGATGGCGGTGGAGGTTTGGATGGGGCTGAGGTTGGTGCAGGGGGAGACGGATGGAAGGGGGGAGTGAGAGAGGATGGGGGGGTGGGGGGGGGAGAAAAGTTGTCATTTCCCAACTCCTCATTAATATTCCGAGGTTAAGAGCTTTTCAGCGAAACGTAATTAATTGAGCCCGAGCCTGACAGTAAACAAGCAATTTCAAATTAAAGCGAAATGACAGCGGCGTCATTTGTTAAAAACGTGCGGGGCCCCCCGATTTTGGCGACAGATAAATGAGGGAAAATGTTAAGGAGGGAGAAAGTGATGAAGATATTAATCTTCACCTGTCTGTGTCAGCGTGCCACTCATTGCCGCAATGTTGCTTTCCATCCTCTGCAGATGCTTCTTGTCCTCTCGGCTGCCCATAATGAGGGGAAGGATGTATTTCTGCAATTAAAAGCATGGCACAAAATTACACTTCTCTCCGGTGGGAAGGGGCAGAAAGATGAGGAAAAGACAGGGCCACCTAGACTTGGCCATGGAGGGTCAAAAGCATTGTTTTATTGGACTCACGCCTAATTGTCTAAGCTGCATGATTAAATGCATCCATATCTATGGCAATGTACAAGCAGCTGATAAAGGTATGTTAATGTGACTGTTTTGAAACCATTGGTAAATTAGAAAATTAATCAATTAGTCATTTAAGTTATTTCTCAAGCATTAATGTCGAACATGGCAAATTAAAAAACTTTGGGTTTAGACTCTTGGTCAAGAGTAAAAACACTCTGAGGATGGAACCTCAGATTCTAAGAAAAGGTCCAAATTTTGAATATTTATGGACTAAACAATTAATCAAGTCTGAAAACATAATCTACAATGAAATCAACTGTTCGTTAGAGTCCTAAAAACATATTTCTACCAATATAAATGCCGGAACCTCAGTGAGGAACAGTGAAACAAAGAAATTAGCAGACAGGGGAAAACATGTTGGTTAACACTGAAAGTAGTCCAAAAAACAAAATCAATGTCATGCTGTTCATAATTTATCTGCAACAGAATAAAGAGAACTCTACAGAATCACATGTATATCTGAATGCCAAATGAGTGTTACCCAGATGAGCAGCTTGTGTGCATCTCACTGAATGAGTGTATGAGGAGCCAGGCTTACAAAATAAAATCATGTCCGTTTAACCCGACTGACCTGAGTTCAAAATGTAAAATTAATGTTTCCTTGCTTTTAGGGCTGATAAGGAGCACTTAATACCTCGCAGCCAGTTGCAGCTTGTTGCTGCCCTGGCCAGGTTTTCTCTCCAGCTCAGGTGGCAGGCAGACACACCAGTGCAAGTAATAAACACTTTTTAGAGAAAAAGATTAAATGAGTGTCAACACGTGGTAATTAATAAGTGGGTTGCTGGGAGTGTGGTGTTTACAAGGTGCACCATAACATAAATAAAGTATGGGCAGAAGCCTGGACATATGGTGCGACTGGCGCTACGCTCCAGTGACATGACAGCAACCTGTGCTGTCCCGCCAGGGAATCCCACCTCCCAGGCGACCGGTGGCTGGCAAACACTGCTGCATGAAGTGGACTGGTACAGCGTGTGTTTTCATCAGCGAAAGATCGGAGGCACAGAGGAATGAGAGTGCACGCGCAGCCTTATGAACGGCCCGGTAAAGACGAGCAAAATAATAGGACATTACAGGATCTAAAGGGAAGCCAATACGTCTGACAGGGTCAGGTAGGCATATGCATGTACATGATACACGCTCCCTCTCTGTTCCTTACAGACACAAGAGAACGGCCTGTCATCTAGGCCAAGAGCTACTGCTGGAGCTCCTGTCCTCCTCTAAAACGAGAGTAATGGCTTCCACATGCCACTCAGACTACTACTAACAACCACTATGGGATTAATGTCACCGGGGACAAGGGGCCTCATGAGCTCATGTTCAAGGGCTGCTAAGCCCGATAAAAACCAGGGTGATTATTTTTAGACGGTAGGACGGCAAAAAAAATGGTTGTGTGCTGTGTTAGCAACTATATTTTTTAGGGGAATAAAAAACATATCTGAGAGGAGGAGGGAAGGGGAAGTTAAAAAGAAGGGGGTTCAAATGAGATCATGCTTTGACGTAAAGCAGGGTAGCTTTAATAACAAGACCAGAGTGATGTTACATACTGCAGAGGCGCCTTCTATTCTAGCACCATAATTCATCATAAACTGATGTACTTGCAAAGCCCACCAATTTAAATGTAATATCAGGGAGAGGCAGTACTGACAGATCTTAGGATGCAAAGCATAATATATATAACAAATTTTGTGAAACATTAACTGTGAAAACAAAGTCAGTGAGGAAACACAGTCAGAAAGGGCAGGAGAAGTAGGGTGTAACTTGCCTTGTAAAGCTGGTGAAAGCCAAAGGCGATGCCCACCATAATGATGGTGAGGGCACCATAGTCCCTCCATCTGTAGCCTGCTGGACCTGGAGAGGAGAATAAAGCATGTGTAAAATACTGATTTGCTTTCACTTTAATGTGGTTTCTAAAAACACATTTGCATGAGCTAAAACAGGCTAAACAACTGGGATAGACCTTTGGGGTAAAGAATCATTTACCTCTACATTTAATAAACACAATGTCATTCAAGCCATCTCTTTGCAATTACAAACTCACTGCATAAACACACAAAACATCAGAACAATATAAAAGGTTAAGTCTGCAAAGCAAACAGGTCGTCTCTACCCTGTCCTTCCAGAAAAGGACTCCATTATGCTCAACTTAACTTTGGGGTGGGGCCAAAAACAGTGTATGTATATAGCCCTTTAAACAAGTGCAATGAACAGAAAGGTGTGTGAGTGTGTGTGTGTTTGTGTGTTTAGAAGTTGACTGTCTTGCTGAGTGACAGATAATGTGAAAGTGTGTCATTGTGCAAGCTGTCATCTGGGTAGGCCAACTGTCTGTCAAAGTGGAAATTCCCCACATAAGAGAGGCATTCAACTGAAAATGTCACTAAACAACAAACAGGTTGGAAGGAAATATATGAGTTTTTCTTTTATTTACCCTGGTGGGGCCCAAATGAATAGGAAATTATTAGAGGCTAAGCCACTAAAGTACACCATTGATATTCTATTACAGGTCTGATTTCACCTAATGGGTTATGTGGTACGTGTTTACTGGCTTGATGCAAGTAAACCTGATTGATCTTGTGTGATTTGACATGCAAATAAAATGAGAGACCCACTGTCATGCAGGACTATATGGTATATTTTCAAGGTGAATGCCATTTTACTCGTTTTACTCAAGGGCAGGTTTCATCGCTGCCGCAGCATTTAGGGGTGAACCTGTAACCTTTCCCATCGAAAAATTTTGAATCATTCTCCAACATCCATATGGTAACCACATAAATTTGGGGCTTCATCAACATTATAACTGCTATAGTCTGTCACCTATCCCAGAATACTGTGCTTCTGAAAGGCCTGGGAGTCCTTGGGATGGGTGGTTGACCCTGAGCGGGCCTCACTGCATCACCAGGGGTCTTCACTTGCTCTTTTCCCCCCCTTTAGGACCCTTCACTCTTCCTGTCTCTCCTTTTTCCCTCTACCACTTCCACTCTGCTATCTTCTTTTTTTTTTATTTGGTCACTTAAGCTGTGGAACTGTGGTCTCCATCCCCCGTTTTTCCAATCTCCTCTCAAATTTATTGGGTTCAGTGGAGGCCTTCCTGTCCTTCTACCGCGTGGAAATAGAGATCAGAGTATCCATTACTTCGACAGAGATGGATGCGGGTCCCCGTGCACCGTCCCCATAACAAGGACATCAAAGGGAGGTAGCCCCCTCTTTTCGGCATGACCCCCCATACAAGACTCCCCGCTCTCACCTCATTATGCAGCTCCCTTATAGCCGTTTTGATATAAAACCCCCCACTATGGACGGAGAGCCGCGAGTCTCCCTAACTACATGGCCATCCCATCAACATCACTTTCATTACAAAACATGAGATGCCGGGGGAGTCAAGGACAGTGTGGTAATAAATGAGGGTGGAATACATCTGGAATCATTGTCATATGGGTTAAGCATTACGCGGACTTCATTCTGCATTGGTAAATCAGTGGACAGCACTCATAACCTCCTGAGGTAATAAAGATACAGGTTGCGGCGTGGGGTCTTGCCAGGGTGCAACCCCTTGAAACAGAATGGCAAGGGAGACTTCATGAGCTTGTGCTGTGCAATATTGTATTCCCTCGGCCTGAATTCACAATCAAGGCAAATGTTGCATGGTGCACAGTCCTGTAGTCCTTGTAAAGATCCTGGTATTTGTTGACTTATGGATAATCCTGTTTAGTGGGTTTATATTAATAAAAACAAGAGGGAGGACTCTAAGAGAAAATCTGCACTGCAGGGATCCAAGTTTTCAATTAGACTCAACCACAAACTGGTTTTTGAGGCGAGACTCCGCACAAACACACAGGTATCATGTATGAATCAAAGGGAAAAAGGTGGTGTGCACTTACTGGGAGGTGCAGGAACCAACTGTGTTGCATGAAGAGGATGTGGGGGCCCCACAGGGCTCAGAGGCAGGACTTCTTCTGTGCTGCCGGAGCGCTGGATGGCTAACTCTACCTCTTCATCTGTCAGGCCTGGAATCAAGACACACACCTTTAAGACATTTGGAAGGGGTGCAGTGACTCTGTCTTAATGGGAAACACCAAATGGCTCCTTGGCTATCATAATATATACTTAAATACTTCCCAAGCCCCTCACAAATCTTTTAAGTACAATTTAGAGAAAGTATGTCAAATCGTCATTCAATTTTACCTACGCTCTTCTAAAAAATGCATTTTCATTTCATGATTCTCAATGGAATTCTCCATTGAGAGTTTCTGTTTCAGGGACATCCATCAAAGAAAGATAGTCTGGAAAGGTTCACACAATGAAATCTGAAACTCTGCTAGCCTATTAACTGCCACCAAAGGCAAAGAAAATAAGAGTCTGTCCACTTCTCAAGTTATATTTCCCATGTGGAGATTTCATACACCCCAGACAGTGAAAATGCATTATTTTAATTTCTTCATTGTAATGTAAATGTATTACATAATTTTGCAAATGCCAATATAATTTAATCTTCAGATCTTTTTAATGATTTTAGTGATGATTAAATTGCAAAGGGCTCCCTGATGGAGAATCAGAGGGGAGGAGAAAAAAAAATCTAATATGAACATCTCCTTTTGTGGCAAGAAAGGATTTTATTTCAGGCGCCATATGCTGCCATTGCTGTGGGTCTCATCTTTTAATGAGTGTCTTAGTCTAAACAAAGGGAAATCATTACAACTTTTGATGAACAACAATAAAATACAACATTAACCAATTTACTGTGAGACAATAAGGAGAAAGCTGAAAACAAAGAATCAAAACTGTTAGGTACATGCTGTTGTTCTTAGATATTGATGAGCTTGGTTTACCTTATAATGAAAAATCAGCGCAGTTTGTTTTATAATGTTGTATACTGCTCATTGTAGCTTAACAGCGTGTGTCTTCTAACATTTTTTCCATTACTTCTGTAAAGCATTTTCCTCACTTATTGACGGAAAATCCCATTTGCAATAGAGCCTTTTACTTGAACTTTTCCCTCAGGATTTGTAGAATTTACGCAAGCTCAGAATAAGCTTCCTGCATCATTTGAGAGACAACTGGAAAGTGCCCAGTTGCAGTGTTTCAAGAGCTGGCTCTTAGTTTTTATTAAAAGTATGTGGGAAAAGCCAGATCTCTGATACTGACCTCTAGTCTCGATAAGAGAAACATAAGGAAATACCTATGAGTGTTAATAATATGTCCAGATTTGTCCACTTCTCAATGTGAATGAGATTTTACAATCAAAATCTTTTCAACAAATGACTCCCTCCATTTGAATGTGTTTAAGAAGTTTAATTGTGAGGCAAATCTGAACAGGCCGGTTGAACCTTGATCACAGATCCCACATTGACCTATGCCTGTATCAGCAGCCATAAAGCATAAAGAAATCTTTTGATACCCTATCACACAGCTTATGCCAAGGGGAGGTCCCTCCAGTCACCTATTTAAATGCTCTGAGGACTTCAAATGGCCATGAAAATTGTTGAATAATTGAAGGCAAATATTGGCCAGCCTGTAGTCTACAGCAGGTCCTGAGTGCCAGGAAGTGGTGAGCACCATGTGCTGAGTTTGTGCAGTCAGACTCCACTGTCAAATAAGCAATAATGTGTCCCTGGACTCCTGATTCATCTGACCACAGCAGACTACGTGGTGGCAGACTATTGAGTGAGACTTGCAAGGATCTCAGTTTCACCAAATGAGAAGAAATAAAACAAACTTCAGGTCTTTTCTTTCACCTTGCAATGTGAAGCCTTAAAAAAAACATCCACATTTAGGGGGCTATTGAGATTTATGTATGTATAGCTGTTCACATCTTTGATGTTGTGTTTGCAGCAAATGAAAGGTTGTTTTTTTTCTTTTACCCTTGCATTAAAATAAAATACATGGAAATTCCTAAAGCTGTTTTCTAGTCAAATTACAGCTTGCTAAGTTGTGTTGTTGGCTCTGATCTGTTTATTGTTGAGGGGAAGACAACACCAAATGAAAGGGCCCTTAGATCCAAAAGAAAGGGGAACAAGGTGAAAGTGAGTTTTACATATAAAAGGAAAAGACAAAAAAGGGATTGTGAAATTTATTATGGGTTCCAAAACCTGTGGAATGACCCCTGGACCTCCATTTCAGATCGACCTGTGGGGAGATGAATTTTTTAAGACATAAATTACACCTAATGACGACACCATAAAAAAGAACAATAATGGAAAGCTATTCTGTATTTCATTATACTGTATTATTTGGTGCACCTGATACACGCAGTGCCTGTTTATGAGTCACCGTATTAGCAGATGCTCAGCCAAAGCATTTGCTTTGACCTTGCCATTCTCATTGGGGCATGAAATTACGGTGCTGGCACCTCGATATTACAGCTATAAATACTGTAAACTGCATATCTGGGCTACGTTTTCTATTGTCTTTCAACATAAACCTGATCGGTATTTATTTAAAGGAAAACCCATTGCTCGTCAGGTTATTTACAGCTCTATTTTCAGTGGCTCATATTCTCTGGGTATTTTTTAAGGGCAAAGAGGCAGCAAGGCTCTTACATTAAATCCATTTCTCCAATTCTGGCACTTCTGGACTTTATGGGTCAAGACCTAGACCGGACAGCCAATTATAAAAATTGCTTACTAAAATATTTTGGGTGGTAAAAGGTGAATGCCTTTTTTGCTGTCCTCCAAGGCCTGAATTATGAAGTTGCCCTTGAGTTAAAATTACTTACGTTTAGAATAACATATTTAGGAAAAAAAAAAAATGCAAGGCAGGGGTCATAAATAGATGGAGGTCAATGGGTTATTAAGAAGTCGACCGCAACTTCAACCTTTTTGTCACGCGTTGCTGGCGAGGAGATTCTACATGTCATTTGGTTCCTTACAACTGCTTGAAAATGGCATGCCCTAAATAATGACCACTCTCATAGAGTATTCATTTATGTATTAAAAAAGTGGACTCTGCTCTCATTTCCCTGCTTTATCGCCTTGTACTGATGACAAAGTAGGCAAGGCCTAGGCTAGGTGGCGCCGTGGAGTAATTTATAACCACATCAATCCCTTTACCTTCTATACAGGCCTTGGTCATTGTCATTTTTGTCCGAGAGGTGAGTCACATAACCCCACTTACAACGAGGAACCTATTAATATCTGGAATGATGAACCTTACCCTTACCTTCATACCAGGTATGGTAATAGACCAACAGCCTACCTGTGTTCTCTGTGACCCTCGATCACTGGCCCTCTACTCAGGGTGAAATCTATTAGGATTATTTATACAAGTCAATAACAACTGGGATGGCATATAAAAGAAATAAGTCAAGCCATCATTTATGTCTCACCGACGGAGAATGTACTATGCCTGTTTCATATGCTGAAATGACCTGTAATGCAACAATGTATGTCTGTGTAGTCTGAACTCTCCCAAACTGCACTCAGTGTGCCGATGTGAGAGCGACTGAGAGATGTCATTTTAGGGGCCACAGTCAATGTGACACGCTGAAAGCTGTAAAATGTTCTTGACTTTGTCTCGAGAATAAGAATTTTTTGGTAATTACATGTGGAACTGCTAATTGTCTGGGCTAAATGGTGGTGCCAAATTGGGTCCCAACGCACTTTAGTTGTTACATCTGTTAATTGTAGAGGACATAGATGGCACAATTCACTAGATGAGACTGTAGCACATTATATTTCACTCAAACACAATAAAATTTACTTGATCTTGGCAAGGAACAAGTCAAACAAAATTGCTTCAAGATGGTTGCGAGACAGTTTAAATGCACTTCATTTCCCCCACTATGCAAAAAAAGAGAAAACATCTCTAGGTTTAAATCTTGATTTATATTACAACTTAGTGACAAAGTTTCAATATTTCAGCCGGTTTATTCAACAAGGATTCAAGAAGGGCAGCTAGAAATATTGGACTGCATAATTGCCAATTCATGCCCTGAAATTGACAGTTGAAGGAAAACAGAAAATTATATTTTCCAATGAATATTGAAATAAACCACACTATTAGGATCTCTTTGAAAAAAAGGAGATGCAACCAGAGAGGCATCCTTCAACGCAGATTAGGGCACAAATGTGCAGAGAAATAATATGCACGAGCGAGATTATTGTGTAAAGATTCTGCAACATGTAATCAAAGTGGGCCCTATTTTCCCCTTCATCAGCTGTCCAGTGTAAGTACTGGCAGCAAGAGGAATCCAATTTAAATTCCACTCTACCAGGAGATGGTATTGTTTCATTTTATGTGTGCTTTGACATTTCTGGCTGTTAATATAGAGTAAAATCCAGAAGTATTTACATAAATATGACATTAAACTGTATTAGAAATTAAGACTGACACATTTGCTGTGCTCGACTGTCGGAGGAGGAGGCTGATTGAGTTTCTAGGTCAAAAGGTTGAGAGGACAATACATGCTGGATACAGAAACAGGGAATGTGAGTATTGGCCAAATGTTACAATCAGAGTTGACCATGTTTACTATGGCCAAAGAAGAAACCAGTCACCAGATATCACAACCATATTCTATTGCAAGTCTGAATCAACATACAGTTTTATCACTTTTATAGAGGACAAGTGATCATGTCAAAACGGAACGCTTCTTCACATAGAAACTTAAACCGGAAGACCAGACACTGAAATGCATCTTGTAATGTAATGCATACTGCGTCATACACATTATATATAATTTACTCTGACTGAAAACGAGAAGTACAACTCATATTGATGTGTGCTGCTGCAGCATAAATAAGGCTACGGGAAACTTATATAATTTAACTCCATGAGACATAGACAAGCCTCAGAGACATAAGAAATGCTGCATAAAGGTGGAAGTTTGACTCATAATTTATCACTTCAACAAAGTGAGTTTTACTCCTGTCTTTTGCCTTTAATTAGTTGTTTTTGTAATGACACTTAGTTAGATTATAACTATAGAGTTCAATGTTTATCTTGGAACAACCTTTTTCTAAAAGATTTTACTGTAAAACAAATACTGTATGTAAGTTTAAAATGAGTGTGTCGAAGTGAAATCAAAGCCACACAAAACTAAGTGATTCAATACGGTATGAGGTTATGGTGAGCAGTTTCCTGAAACAACTCGCAGGAACTTAAGCATGGATGGACAAGATGTGCTACTCAAGTATACTTTGTGTTCAGTCTATATTCCTTCATCTTTGCCCTCTGTCTCCCTGAGATCAATGTCCTTATGCAAATCAAGGGTTCTTGTTTAGATGTACAATGGAACAGACATTCCAAAATAAATCTGCATTAAAGCGTCATTCATATTTCATGGACTTAAAGTGCAGTAAGAGCAAACCATTTTGGATAGCGGAGCTCTTTGGAGTTTACAACAAAGGAGAAAGTAAGAAGAAAATTAGGTGTACCATGACATCATGTAGTATTGATGAGGCCTTGGTACATTTGAGATAATCAACAGTATATTGTGAACATGCCTCAGTTGTCAATAATGAGGCACAAAGACAGAGAAATTTCAAAAGATACCAAGAGTCATTAGAGCCAGATGAGATGTGTATAGTAGCAGCCGGCAACCATGGATTTGGTTTCAGGTTACCCTCCCCAGTCATGGAGCTTTTAGGCTCACTTTTCACTGTTTGGCTACTCTAATGCTGGAGGCAAAGTCCCTGAGCACTGCAGAGGTACAGTCCCATAAGCACTGAACTCTTCTTGTGAAGAACTGAAATAAAAATACCAACCACAAAGAGTTTATCTGAGGCAAAACCACATACTCTCCGTGCACACAGTCACTGCTCAGCCACGGGCCGACTGTAACAAATACATGGCATAGCACTGCACATTTCCGCTGCCGCATTATATTGAACCGACTTAAATGAGTTTGGAGTAATAAAGCTATTTGCAAGTTTTATTGCACAAACAATATTCTACCATGTGTCAGAAATAATTTCACTGAATAGCAAAGAAACTGAAGAGCCAGCAAACATTTCCACCGTCCCTGCATTGAAAACCTGCGTGTCATGCCTCAAATTTACGATAACAGTTAAATTAAGTAAAAGGGTTAAAATGCTGGAAGGCAATATTGATAATTCCATTGAAAATGCAGAGAGAGTTTGTCAATATTAATTTTCCTGAACCCAAAGGAGCATCCCAACTGGTGTGTCATTTATTCACAGGGCCTGAATCATGCACTCTGAAGTTAAAATCGACCCCTGTTAGACCCCCTCCCCCAGGGCAAAGAGCTATGCCTATAACCTTTGACCTTTACAGACTAATCTCACACCCGTTCAAAAAAAGTAAAATAAAACAAGTTCATCTCTCATACATGTATGTATTTTTTATAGGCTTTCAGCACTGCATTCAACACAAAGCAAGAGCAAATTTAAAGTATCACCTTTTTTCTTCAGGAAAGCTTTTCTGGTGGCCAAGGGACTCTGACGTACTTTAGGGTTCTGTAGAAATTTCACCGCGGTGGTTATCTGGGAAGAGATAAATGTGATTTAATTCTTCACAATGAGATAATGTGTGAGAGATAGAAGATACTTTGCACAGGAAAGTGATGCTTTTAAACACTACAAACAACAGTCTAGACCTTCTTTAAGAAAAAGGTTCGTTATAAACCAAGCCTCGAAAAAAAACCCAACATAAATGGATTCCATTTGATATTTGCTTCTAAGCCCCCACACCCAGGAGTGAGGAAAAAGACCACCTGACCACTTTCCAGCTAAATGTGGAGAATGACCAAATCAGCAGTTATAAAATTAGCCCATCAAGAGTGCTGGACAAATGGAGTATGGAGCTTAATTTGCTATTACCCTCTTAAAGACAAACTTCCATTCTTAAGTGCGCTGTGGAAGAAAATCTATACTTAATGCAGAGGTGATCATTTGTATCTAATAACTTGAGAATCCTAGGCTGAAAACTTCTGTAATTCTTCCAGTTAAAAACCTGCCATGATCAAATCACCCGGCCTGAATGTTGTAATGACTTGAAACGTTAATGCACTAGAACGTTAAATAGCATCAGAACATCAGTAGTTTTAAGTGCACTGCGTTCATCGATTCTATTATGTTTTCCTTCGAGATGCACCTTAATTTTCCACCCCAGTATGCATTTCCAAGAATTGGAGGGAGAAAAAAAAATCTTCCTCAAATGGCATTAAAACATAAATTTGAAGTGGGCGCCATGAAGTGGCGCCTCCTAAAATAGATAAATATGTAAGAACACAGAGAAAGGGAGAAACACACTGGAGGGGAGGTTTAGATGACTTATTATCGCACCTGTGGTCCCCGTGATTCAATTGTAAAAGTCATCCCTCTAATAGGTTGAAAGGTTTTGATTACTCTTCTTTTCTCTTAGTGTTGAAAGATACAAAGTGATTGAGCGTCCTGCCAGTGGTAATTCGTTTTGGGTAATGCATTGCATACACTATGAACGCGTTTCAATCCAAAAGAATTGCAGTTTAAACTTGTCCACGGGGTAGGTGTGGCAGAGAAACTGAGTAAAGAGCTAGATTTCTGTGACAAACAAACAGTACAGTGGAGAATCATGGCACACAGCATGGCACTTTATTAAACTTATGAAAATGACTTTGACTTTTCTCCAGTAGGCTTAAGAGCAACTTCAAAGCACTTTTCTTCTATTTAGGTACACACATGACAAAACCACGCGGTGACATCCTGCAGTAAAGTGTACTTGCTGTAATGAAACTTCTACAGTGAATTTTATCAAAATGTACCAGATTCATCCCGAGAGATGCTGCCACAATTCATTTAGACACTAATCTACCATTTCACCATGACACTACCGTGACCTTGATGTACGTAAGGGTTACGCAAGGGGTATGGAATTTCCTGGATCTCTATATGCTGAGGGCTTATTAAAGTCAGTCACCCGTAACCTTCATTGTGACAAGCAGATTAAACCATTTGCATGGTGAACCCCCAACTGATGTTCTGGGCCAAAAGATACAGTCAAAACACAGAGAAAATATCCCTTTGATAACGAGACCAAATCACCCTGCTCTTGGCAAACACTCCTCTGCTCAAGTAAGTGAGCCAACAAGGCTACTTGTGGTAAAGGCAGAAAGCAGAGATAATGAACACACTAAAATCTAACACTCTAATATTTATTCCAGTAAATAACAGAGTGATGTCGGCCCTGTGAGAGGGAGATGACCTAATAGAGGAAGAATATGCTGAATGAGCACACCTTGTTTACATTCCCTTAAAATTTCAGTAGCACAATATTGACAAGAAAATTGTGTCAATGTTAATAGGCGTAAGTATGACATCTTAGTAAGGACCGCAGCTAGCTCAGCGGCAAACTAATGAGGTAAATGTCCATTTGGTTAAAACTGTAGTGGTAGATCTTCAGGGAGAGGAAAAGTGCACTTCTTAGCAGATGACATAGATGCTTTGCACAAGTTCCACCCAGACACCTCAATCAATTATAACCACATTGCACAGATTTCAGTCTTGTCTTGTTATTGACTTATGGATCACCCCAGTTATAGTGTTGGGTAGCACACAATCGGGCTTTTAGGGGGGTAAGATGGATAGCAGTATAGGGCACATTTGGGTTGGCAGCATAAATAACTAAGATAAAAATTGGGTGCATTTCCCTCCGTTCAGGAAAGGGGTGGGTCGTTTTTGGTCGAAACTGCAATTAAGCCGTACTGTGAGCTACTTGTAAAGCTCTGACTGCTAATGCACCAAAGTGCTCTATGTTAGAAGCAATAATCTTTGTAAACCAGATAACCAATAAAGTGTCAGGTAAAGCTGAAAAAGAGGCGAAAACTCAATCATGAGAAGAGATAACATTAACCAACACACTTAAAGACAGTGAAGTTGATGAAAGGACAAGATTACAGCAATGTTATTGAGTTTGAATTGGACAAGTCTTTGCACTGCACTTGTCTGAAAATTACAACTGTGATACCTTGAATTGTGAGAAATGAGGATGAAATCCAATTATGTTCGAACCGCATGGTTGGATGCCTGAGGAAATTCATGTAACCAGTTGTATATTTTTGCTTTAACTAGTAATATCACTTAAACATTATATACTGTACAGTAAGACGTATGGATGTTTTACAAGTACACTGTGGGGTATATGGATATAACCGGGAAATTCAGACTCTCTGTACTGAAACAACAATTGTTCGTCTTACATTAGTTTCTTTTAACTGGTTTCACTATGAAATAAATTGGAGAACATTTTAACCACAACAGATGAGCAGATGCCTCACAAAAGAGTAGTCAAGGCTCATGTTTTCAGTCTTAATAATTTAGGCCACCTCAAACCACTGATTATCTGACAATTACTTAGAAAATAGAGCGCTATAGGGTACAAGGGGATTGTTTGCAACTGTGGCTTTCCTTTGCGAAGATTGCTGTTGATCCCCAATTCAACTTTTTTATATTTTAATCCGAACACTATACATTGTAACAAGGCATGGTTTATATTGCCAAATATTATTTAAAAGTAGTGAATCACATCTACTCTTATTTTTTATTTTTTTTTAATGAAAAATTAAACACTCACCATCTAATATATTCATGTCATCTACTCCACAAAAAAGGTGTATACACATTTTATCTGCAACAGTGAAGACATTCAGAGGGCATGATGGAACTAGAACTTGGGTGTGGGGGTGCAATGCAATGGAGGGGCTAAAAGGAAATCATTAGCAAGTATAGGATTCAGTCTCAGTGTGAATCAATTCATTCCAAATTGCCCCGGCCTGTACATTTGTGGAGAAGTGCCCCTGATATAATAACACACTGATAGACACGAGGAAAAATTGTGTTAGGCTAGTCTCAAATTTCCCCCCCAAACACACGTTTGGAGGACCAAAAGTGAGAGAAAGTGAGAGACAGCGAAAAATGAAGCTCTATATTAATTTGGTGCTTTCATGGATGATTTGCTATCAGGGGCAGCTGTCTTAAATGACTTAACCCAATACCTTTGTGATACCAGAGCCCTGCCAGAGAGGAATGAAGTTTTAATGCAATTACTGTATTTCCTTTAGTCGCCTGACTGCTTGATGTGGCCAACAGTGCTTTTTAATCTTTTTAAAAGAGCAGCTTTAAATGCCCTTCTAATTGTGACATCTTTCCCGCCTTAATGTGACCTTTAGCGGAGGAAGCAAGGCCTCATGGGAGCTGCTATAGGAAATTATTGACCCTGAGAGACATCAGGAAGTGAGGTGCAGACTCCACCATTTAGCTAAGCGCCACATCTACACTCGCTCAGACACTGCAGGCTACTGTACATCAAGGGCCCTGCTGGAGGTGAACCTTCCGGAGAATGACTTAAAAAAAAAAAAAAGACATTTGTTTATTTCTTTCATCACTTGTGGGCAGTGTTTTTCAGAGAAGCTGCAATGTGGGAAAATTATATGTAAAACCATTACGGAAACTGAACTTCAGAACCTGTAAAATCTGATAAAGAATTGTTGCAAACTGTGGTCTTTTTTTTTTTCTTCTTCTTTTTCTCTTGACAAACTATTAGAAAGATACCGGTATGCTTCTACATGTGTTAAAGGCTTACTGTCAGTAGGGTAAATACGGTGGTTTGTGTTTTTTGTGTGTCTGTCTTGTATTCTGACAGTGGTCAATCTTTATTGAATGATCCTAACTTCTGAAATTTAAAGGTCAAAGACAACATTTCAGCAGATGAAAAAGGGGTCATGGAAAACTTCATTGACATTTGCATTGCAAAGGTTTAAAAATAACATACAGCACTGTATCAGTGTCAGTGTTAGAGCCATGGGCAAGGCTACAATCATGACATCAAAAGCACATTATGCAATTTTTGTAAGGGGGGGGTGGGGTGGACGGAAATCAAGCTTTTTTCAAGACCACTACATGTACAGACTAAACTTTCCATTCAGCAGCATTTCCCTATCAGAGCTCTGTCATCACAAACATGGAAAAGTTGAGTCGGTTCAGCGGTAAGAAACACTGGGGGCTAAAGTACATTTGATCCAACGAGGACACTATCAAACTGTAAAAACTGTGCAGAGTACAGATAAACACAGATAATAAGGCCTTGGAAGTGATTCTAAGGCTATCAAGGGAAAAATGGGCTTGTTCTTTGCACCCTTTTCTTCTTGTTGCTACAGAAAGACATTTTTACTATGGTGTGAAAAGACTGTAGCCACATATTTTATGACTCAATGTGCTAGGTATGCATGATGATGTCATGTGACTGCTACACTTCCTTTATATTGTAAATTATAAGAAAAAGTACAAAAATAAGGTCAAAAGTCTGTTGTGTGTTTTTACAGGTTGTGGTTGGTGAAAGAATAGAACATCCTCTTTCAGTGTCTGGCTACATGATAACAAACAAAATGACATTATTGTAGCATGAACCAAATATTTCAAAATAAGATGAATCAACATCAAAGCATCTCTTTTACTCTTGTGAGATTGCCAGACAAGCACGTGGCATCCAGCCAATTCAAAACTAGCTTGAGAGATACAGTATAAAGCCGAGTCTGACATTTCTTAATGTGTAACTGTCAGTGGTGCTGCCTGGGGTTGCCCTTGCTAAACTAGCGAGACAGATGACTGTTTAGATAAGGACATCCCCAGCGGGGCCCTCAGAGCCCCGAGAGCCCCGATGACTAAAGAGCACCGACTCCGTCAGTGACACCTCACTTTCACTTACTTTGGACAAAAATACTTATATAGCCCACAAATGCCGTCTAATTCAGGTAAAAGGCCCAAACCATGAGTCTGAGCTGCTCTGAGAGATGAGGGTCATCAGAGATTAACCCATGGCACTTTAGCAGTGGGGGTGCAAGAGGAGAGTCGCAGCAGAGCACAACAAACTACTTAGCCACCACAAAACATTCCAGCCCCTTCTCAGCTGCAATCCAGTAATGGATACTTCCTCAGCTCCTCGATTGGTCAAAATGTTTTCATACAATAATTTAATTCAGAAACACATTTACAAAGCAGGAGTAATCAATTTTAATTAGTTGATTTTTTTTTTCATTCGCATAAAATTTAATGTACTGCCATCGATCTCCTTTGTTCTTTAATGCAGTGCCTCTTTCCTGTAATTCGAAGCTTTTCTTTTTCTTTTTTTTTTCTCTTTCTATTACAGTCAATGATGACATTCTGTGACAAGCTGCTCCGTGTGCTTTTCAGTACGGGGTATGTGCATTACAAAGCACAGTAGTGCTTACAATGTAACTCAGTATCTGCAGAATGTGCTGAAAAATATTAAATAATGCAATTCCAATGTGTACAAAAAGTTTGGTTTGAAAAAAGGCAACATATATTTATGATACAATAAAATCACTCAAGTGGATATAAACTTTGTTCACTGATCCTCGCTTAATGACTCAGATAACGATTAATATTACATATTCTGGTCATTTAATTTTGCAGAACAGTATAATACCATGTACCGCTTTAGAAAGGCAACCTTAAAAGAGTGCAGTGGACATGTGATGTGGTTATATAACTCCTCTGTATGTGTGAAAACTTTTGTTAAAACAAAGATAATTTACTGTCACTGATCAATGGCTGCTGAGTTACAATTTACAAAATTATCACTTGACACTCTTTTATTTAATAAGATCAACTGCATTCAATAATTAAAAAAAAAAAACTGTCGTAGAAGTGTGTAAAAACATTCAACATTTACATTTTGAAGGAGTAATTTTTGGCCAAAATTAACCGATCGTGCGTGAAATCCTTGAAATGTATTCATTGCACATAAATTGGAGATGCAACTGTGGATACTGTAACATAAACAAGCACACAGGCTTTTCTTGAAACTGCCACGGCTCTATGTGTTGTCTTTCATATCATCAAGGCCCGCTGGCCTTTCACGTTCAATTAGCTGATTGAGGCAAAATGCAAGCGGCACCAGCAGCAAACAACGTGGAGCTTGTGTCCGAGCGACACACCACAGAAGTTGTGTTGTGGTGTCAGGAGAAGAACCCACTCCGTCACAAGCAACTTACAGTGACAAGCCTATCCTCCTCTGTTGATCCAAACAGCTCCTCTCACTGAGGCAGCACCCACCCACAGTCGCACACACACACACGCCCTACAATACACACACAGCAAAGCAACTTGAAGTGAACCATTTCGATAGGCAAATAAAGCAGGGAGCCGAGGTGAGGATGCAGCGAGTTGGCATCAGTTTTGTGTGCGGCCCTGCCAGCCTGCCAAATTGCCTAATAAAACTAGAACAGAGAGGCCAGTGACAATAGAGAGAGAGGTGTCCTTTTATTGATCAAATTATTCCTTCTTGGGTACACTGTGCCACTGGATGAGAGTATGCTCACAAAGACAACCAGACAGATTGTGACATTCCAGTGACATTATAATCACACGTCAACCCTTCTCCAGTCAATAGGCTGAATGCACTAATCGTGCGTCTTGGATCAGCAATTTCATGGTCTTCAAAGGGGGCCAGGAATTGGTGGCATGACCCTCCACACGGGGTGAGACCCCTCTTTCCTCAGCGAGTGCCTCGGAGAGAAGGAGAAAAGGATGGTGGAAAGGGAGATGGGTCGAGGCAGGAGCGGAGTCAGAGAAGATTAACATCGCCATCTACTGGTCGGAGAGGGTACAGGTCGAGTCAAAGGGGGGAGGAAAGCCTGGCAGTTTACCCTTGCGGCCTGTCTTTCACTGAGACCTGTCAGAAACATTTAGACACACTTGCCAAGACAATGGGCCACACATCTACAGCAGCAGATAAGGCAGACTGAAATCCCCACCAAATGAAGAAGGCAACTTAAAGCAGCCGGCCTTGGTTTGGTTTTGGAGAACGACCAAACTGAGTCTGTTCCTGATCACACTAAGTGACAAAGAAAAATGCTGGCTAAATATCCTTTACTGGAGGCCTCCAACTGCCAGTAAGAATCTAACCTTGACACAAGGAAGAGCAAAAAAAAAAAAGAGTGTGGTGCTGACAGCATCAGAAAACAACAATCATCAGGGTCACAGAAGTAGAAGTTCTCTTTCTTTTCATTTAACCCAACACCAGAGAGGAAACGGACATGACAGCTCGTCAGATCAAATAATAATTCTTCATTTCAACCTTTCTGAACTAGTGAGGTTACACACTGGAGATCATGCTGGCTGTTAGATATAAAAAAAAACACAAAAGAAGGCATGACATTTGTTCTATAGACACCACACCCAGATATAATGCGCCTCTACTGAGAAGTTGAGAGAGAATATCAGGTTTTGCAACATGTTTGTTTGCTGAAAACTGTAAAAGACTCGTACTAGACAGCGATATAAAGCAACACGTAAACTCAATGAACACCATGAATGTGCCTTAAATTACATATGCTACTTGTTTCTCTATGTCTTTCTTCAGATCTCAGATATGTAAGAGTTTAAAATAGGAGTATTCGTTTTTTTCTCTCGCTTAGTGTTTCCAAACACGCAGTTGTTGTTCTGTTCTCTATGGTTCTGTTGCGTGTTCTGTCCTGTAAAAGGTCACGATTAAGATGGAATCTAAAGAAACAGGCTTCCCTTTTCAAATTGTGTCTCCTCAAATGGAAAGATTTAATCAGATTCAGACCTCAGAAAAAAAAGAGGAGTAATCAGAAAGGAATGTTGCACGTTCCTTCTGCACAGCACCCTTACTTTTTTGTGAGTACATGACAATCAGAGGCGATGGTCAAAGTTTAGGTGTCGACACCCATGTAAACTCTAAATCAACTCATGTGGTGACAGTGGGGAGGAGGGGGGGGATACATGTTTTACCAGGGTCCTCCAAAAGAATGAGGAGAGGAGACAACCCACAGTGAACCACTATAATGTCACACAGGGTGGCGTGTTACAGCAAAGGGGCTGAGTTGGCAAGCAACTCAGCAGCAGACGTGCACCTGTTCTGACATTTTCTGTCGACCTTGACACAGAAAACACATGACAATGCCACTCTCTGCTTTTCAAAAGTACAGAGTGTTTGTCGAAACCCCTTCACTTCCCCTTTCCTCATCCCCCATGATACCTAAAACCACTTTCCATGCAGTATGGAAGCAGAGAAAGCCATGACGTAGTCCTATAGATGTGAGGAGCGCCAGGAAAGAGGCGAGTCACGTAACGCAGTGGCGCTAAATAACAAGGAAGAACAAGGACTTATAGGGAGAGATACTGAGGCGTATTTGGGGACAACCAAAGACACTTTCACTCTTTCTGCTGGCCACTTACACCTCACCTTAAATCCAAAAATCCACAGTGCACAGAACGTGGACGGGACAAAAAGGCCTCTGCCTCTCCTCTGTTTATTCCATTTCTGTCACCTCCGCGTCTCCCTTCCATTTGAAGTTCATGACAGAGCTACAATTCATACATTCATCTACTACCTTAATCAAAAAGAAAGCAAAGTACTGCTGCCAGGAGAGCTGCACCAGGAAAACAAATGCAATCTTCCTGTTAATCACTGCATTAACAAGAAGTCGACAGTCTTGACGCACATGCCAGGGAGGGGAGCCACTCCAGGTGTTAGATAATTGTCAGTTGTGTCAGTGGCTATGGCTGCTTTTTACTGTGCCAGCCTCTGTTTCACTGCTGATCCGCACTTGTGCCTTACCTTAATCATAGCTTTTATAAGTCTCCTTTCTGCTGAAGACTACACGCAGACACAAAGAAGTCTTTGGCAAGGGCTTCACCGTGCTGACTGTAATGGACTACGGATGAAGGCATAGACGACACGTCCAACAATAATCAGTGCCAAGTCAAGTGCAAGTCAATTTTCAAGACATGCGAGTAGTGTGTATTTCCAAAGAAAAGCTGGAAACCCCTTGCAAAAAAATAAAACACACACCAAAGCTCTGTAAACCCTCCGAGAAACAAGTCCATACATTGCCTTCCTGGCAAACAACCATATATTAGAAACACATCACAGTAGCCAGAGAAAAGACTTGCCAAGACAGCAACTTGTCAGAAATGATTCAAGTGTTTCTCGCATTCAGAGAAAAAATCCTTCAGCTGCAGGTGAGGGAATGTCATTCTGAGAGGAGGAGATTAACTGAAAGCAACGCTCAACTTTTCATTATAGCAGACTGAAACTTTACAGTTTACTGTCAATACACTTCTGTATCACACATCTGAAGACGGGGTAATTAGAGTGCAACATTCTCACACGAGCTCTCAATTTTTGCAGGTTTTAAGATAATTTGCCTCATTTTCTGCATTTCGCTTTCATTTTAGCCTGGATAGTAGCGCACTTATCTCCTTTTTTCAGATTCCCCTGATAAAGCCACAATCTCAGGGCGCCACACACAGTGAAACTCTGAAATCCCATTAGCATTTTGCTTTCATTATTTTTAATCAAACCCACAAAAGTGACACATAATAATTAATATCCATTACCAGTTTTTTGCCCCTCTCCCTGAGAAGACGTTGGGGGGGAAAAGAAGCAATTAACTTAACAAAATAATCAAAAAAATTGTTTCAGAAATCCCTGATAAATGTCATGTGAGGTCCCGTCTAAATGTAAGAAGTGTAATACATTCTTGCTGTCATATTCCATTAAACTGCTATTACAGTCTTGATAGAACTATTAGTCACTACATTATTAATAACATTAATGTATTTACATTTTTGGTGTACAAGCCTGCTTTCATGCAATAATTTATGAACCCGACTTCAGATATGTTATAACGTTCCCCATCTAGGCTCTTTTGTGTTTATTATTGATTGTGAAAACAGTCAAAATTCCAAGTCAGATACCCCTCTGCCCTCCCCCTACCTCC
Organism: Trachurus japonicus; assembly: GCF_045865225.1. Taxonomy (NCBI): domain Eukaryota; kingdom Metazoa; phylum Chordata; class Actinopteri; order Carangiformes; family Carangidae; genus Trachurus; species Trachurus japonicus. The sequence goes on along the minus strand of NC_140913.1, from coordinate 17,526,945 downwards.
TTAATGTATTGAAGTGGGCTGTTTACATTAAAGGACTGGAATAAAGTGCATTTACATCTGAAGCATAACTTCATAATTTACATTCCAACATTTATTAGAGGTGACAAACGAGCATTTGGTCCACTCGTGCTTTTCCACAATGCAGCACTCATTCAATCCATATAAATTACAGCTGGGCTATGGAGTGCAAGAGCAAATTATTTTATTATATTTATGCATGTATGACTCTATAGGGGGTTACTAAGACAAACAGGGAATTACTTGATTAGGCCAACTGTGGTTAACAAAGAAAGAAATATGACACAGTGGGCAGGGCCAATCAAATCTCTGCATTATTCACATTTGGCTTTAATTCAAATATCTAAAATGCACGGATCTCTGTGTAAAAGCTTTGCATCTGTAAGACTTATTTGTTTTTATAAAATGAGTAAACGGCACTATAGTGACAGTATGGAGAGCTGTTTTAAGTGTTCCAACAGCTTACCCTTAGCTAGAGCTAATATTATTCAATTAAAAGAAACTTGCCTAAAAGGCAGTATTATATTACATAATTAGACAGGGCAGCATTTTCAGAAGTGTAGTAATGCACTGAGGGGATCCCAGCATTTGAACAAATATCAGGCGCTGTAGGGGAGCTTGCCGACAAATTAACAGCTAATAACTTACTGGGAAGCCAGATAAAAAGAGAAAAAAATGTTCCCCAAAGTGTCAATTAAAAATAATTTTTCCTCTGATTCCCACACTTGTGAAAGCATGATGTCCTAAAAAGCTTTTGGCATAGTGTGCCAAAATTGCGTGTTGCTCATTTCTGTCTTTTTTTTTTTTTTTTTTTAATTCTCACAAACTGGATTCATTCAGAGACAGATAGCTCAGCATCAGCTGCAGGAGCTGTGAAAGTGTAACCGTATGGCTCTCTTGTGAGAGCACTTGCTGGTCTGAGAGGAGAGAGAGACTAACGGGTGAAGGGATACAGGGAATTGAAGGGAGATTCAATCAAATTCATGTTCATTAAAATCAGAGGACATCACAAAAATTAGAAAGATGCTGACAAATCAAGGGTCTCAGTACCTGAATTACCATAGTCATTTACTTATTAAAGCCAGGATGCTTCCTGTCAATCAAGAGCCATCACATTCTCCATTTGCAGCGGAAAGCCAGCGTAATTGCTTCTCATACTAATCAACACAACTTGTGTAATTATGCCTTGAAAGTGACATTGGAGGCTGAGAGCGATGTGAGCAGTCTTGACAGCGGAGACATCTCAGATTCATCGGGAGATTTCCAGCCTCGCTGCAAGGAGACAAGCCACTCTCAGACCAAGTTACTCACTCGAGCAGTTTACAACCATAAACACAAAGAAAAGACGATAAATCAAGCTGAAGTAATTACAAAGCAGAATAGAGAGTATAAAGGAAGCTCAGCTCAATAGGGCCACTTTCCCAAGTATATTGAGGCAAAATGACTACGCTGTAATTAAACTGGTGTCGTATTTCTATCATTTCTTAAGTAAACACATTATGACAGTTCACTAAATTGTGGGAGAATAGGAAATTACAGCTCTGTTACCATGCTGTTTACATTAATATACTTGCTGACGAAAACCCTACAAATAAAGTCCTAAGTATTCATTAAAGTTTATTGAATTCAGCTTAATCACAGACTTTACATATGTCTCCAAAATGAACTTTGCGTAAAACTCGCTTCAGCATTCCTCGGAGCATTGGAAAACTATCCAAACCATATTCCCAGGCTGCATCTGTCACTTTAGTCACATGGCGGCCCACGCAGGAAGGTCAGAGCGAGGTCACATTAATGCAACAAATCAAGAGCCACGGGTCATGACACGAAACTCTATCTACATGAAATATGTGTATTATTGACATACAGGGACAACTGCTTCTTCTTCATTTACCGTGAACTTTACGGCAAATTGAAAGGATTTTCAATGCCTTCATCAAAAACCCCAAGATAAAAATGCTATTGTCTCTGTTGGCAGAGCAGATCTGGTCCATCTCAAGCACATGAGGCAGAGACCGCAAAATAAATAAAATGTATAAAATGGGTTGGACTCATCTGTGCTCATCATTTTCAAAGTGGTGGGTGGGACCATCAGAAAAAAAAAACTTTGCTACATCAAAAAGGAGTCAACTGATAATTCTGGCATACTATGAGGGGAACAGGCGAAATGATTTCATCTGTGAACAGAAACAAAGATGAGAGATTTATGGCTCATAAAAAGTTCAAACGACAGAAAAACCAAAAATCCTTGTCTGTGTCATTCCTCACTCATGACCTCCAAACTTCAGCACATGGTGAAGACAAAGTAAAGACATGCTCTTTTGTGGCCAAATGTGAGAAAAACAAGTACAGTTTCTGATAGAGAAAACAGAGGCTTTTACAGGAAAAGCCTGTGTGATTCACCCCCTGCGTTCAACTCTAATGACTCAAAAAGTGTGACCTGCACTTAAACAAGAAGTCACAGCCAGAAGCTGTAAACTCATTTTCCCCATCCAAGCCAGCAACGTCTGCAGGACCTGGAAGATGTGCTCCGAGCATGCACAATAAATCTGACGTGAAATCATAATCATAAAAGCAATTAGCTGACCCTGCGCCACTCGTCCTTGGACATGACAGTGAGAATTCATACAGAGTCCTCTAAGGAGGCTGGCTGCCGGGTTGGGCGAGGAGGGGAAAAAGTGCAACACAGCAACAATAAAATGGAGGGCTCTTCCTGTATCATTAACCACCGAAACAAACAGTGCATGATACACAATGAGTGTTGCGCACAGAAACAGAGAATGGAGCTTTTATGTTTTTCAATGAGAAAACTTCACCTCGACCACTGAAACAAACTGCGGTGTGCAGCTGTTTCACATGTTAATGAATGGGCACTCTGCATCGGTTCCCACTGTGAGATACAGTTTTCAAATATCACTCAAAGTGAGTTTGGTTATTTGAAAATGATCCAAGGATGAAGACAGATGACATCCACACACACCTTTGTTCTGTGCTTCTGCAGAGCATGTAGCATGTTTACAGTCAACATGACAGGATACAGGATCTATTGACTGTGAGATGGCAGGTTATCAGATTTATTGGACTTTTCTCTTTCACGGAGTGTGATAGAATCTGAAAAATCTCTTTTCACGCACTCTTGCATGCATGCACACACAGACACGCGCGCGCACACACACACACACACAGTTACTTGCCATCACTTCCCACCCAGTAATTACAGCGAGGCCGAACTAGTGGCTGCCACCTAGTGACCGTCTTCTCCAATAATCATGAAATATCTCTATGGCTCGCGCCCCCACTCGGACCATAACTCTCGTTTACTGCAGACAGCTCCAATAAAGGATTACAATTACAATTAAAGTAATGAGCAAAGAGGAAAAAAGGAAAATCTCAGAGAAGGTTCCCTTGACTAACTAAATGGTAGCCTAGTTTCTTGACAGAATGGAGTTACCATACCAGACTCATTACTGGCTCCCATTTCTTATTCTGCCCCAATAATTAATTTGGAGTGTGTTGAAACCTGGAGTCCTCAAAAATTAAACTAATGGTTTTAAAAGTGTTGAATGTGAAATGAATTGAAATATGAATTATCAAATATGAGATTAACTACTTGTTATTTTTGCTTTATGGCACTGTAAATCTAAAAAGATTAAACCACTCAACATTGTGCTTCAGTTTTTCTGGTTTGTTTTTTGTTTTGGAAAAAATCAAAGTTGTATAATGCGTTGAAGAAACACACACACATACACACACACAGGCACAGAGGGACGTATCATAAGAAAAGTCATTGGGGACATGAAATAACAGAGTCAAGACCCGAGAGTAACCTCTGACTTCTTGGTATCACCGCTGTGTTACATTTGTGTTACACCCTCTGAGTGAAAAGAAAAAAAAAAATCTCTTTTCAGAGCAAACATATGAGCAACATCTGTCCGCCTGCCGACTCACAGGGCTCAGCAGAACAGCCTCCGGGGAAGCGGGAGGTGAAATGAGGAGAAAAAGAGCCAGAGAGAGACAAAAGGGGACAGTAGCAGCAGTAGTGCCTTCATGTCACCGGCTGGACCAATTACTGCTGGCACGTCCTCTGCCAACCAGCCAGGTCCCCCACAACTCCTGCACTTAGCATACTGTTCCTTTCCCCCCACCACCACCTCTCCCCCCGTCATATGATGGCTATTGCAGAGGGGCTACGGAAATTCGGAGACTGCAGAGCCAAAACAGATCACTTCAAAGCGGCTTATTTAACGCTTGCTAAATTTTTCATCACAGTCGCTTAATATCCTGGGGAAGGGGAGCTTTTGAAGTTGCTGTGAGACCGGGGATGTTCATCTTACAATTCTTTTTCCCCTCCCATTACCGCCCTCCCTCTGCTGTATTAAAACCCCCAAACCTAAACACATACACACACTCCGTTTACACTACGTATGCCCACATTCACGCGCTGAGGTATACAAATGGTACAGATACACCTACCACACACATATAAGCCACATGCTTGCCATTTCCGCATAGAAATACACGCTTTTATGTGCCGGGCCTGTGATTTTTTTCAGTGTACAGAGACTAAAGGGCAGTGTTAATATTATCATGGAGACCCAAAAGACTAAGAATCCTATTTGGCGAAGGGACAACACTTTAATGTAAATCGGCTGCAAACCCACATGAGCCTTCGTGCACACACATCACAACAAAAAAGTTTCTCGCTGAGTGGCAGCAGTTAGCCTTATTATGTGCAATTACTATGTGTTACAAATAAAATCAGAACCAACTGGATTCACACTGATAATATTATACCTCAGATACGTGCCTTGATAAATTACAAAAGCCATTTCAATTTGACATTTGATAGACAAAAGAATTAATTGAAAAATGAATTAAATAATCCACAAATTAACCAATAATGAAAATATCGTTAGTTGCAGCACTGATCTACACATCACTGATGAGAAGATACTTTGGTTGTGGCCATTCTTTCGTGCTATTTTATTTTGTATTTATATCATGTTTCCAGAGACAAGAACATTAGAGAAGTGGATGTGATGGCCAAGCAGGTATTCATTTTTCATTTCATTCAGAGGAGTCAAGTAAGTTCAGAAAATGGAATTACTTGAAACAATAATGCAGATGCAGATCTGCCTCTGTTTTCTTATGTGATCAAAGGGACTTTGTTCACACATATAATTATACTTGTAATGTGTTATTTGAAAGCAATGTGGACAGAGTGATTGAGGGAGACTAGAGGTGAGCACAGAGGAACACCGCAGGGAGACAGCACAAAGACTATGGAGACACTGGCAGGAGACTGGCAGGGGTAATGGTCATGGCAGTGATCAGAGGAAGGTGTGATGGGGAGGGGGTTATAGGCAGAGAAGAAGCAGGCCATGGTGAGGGCGAGCAAAGAGCAATGCCAGAGGCAACAGCAGCGGCTGGCGGTGACTGGTGCACCAGTCAGCTATGGAGCACACACTCACAGTCTCCCACATACATCCTCTCTCTCTCTCTCTCTCTCTCTCTCTCTCTCTGCAGTCACTGCAGGTCCAGACCGGCACCTCTGGCCTGGTCAGTGGCAGAGAATGTGGCATCGGCCCCTGAGCGTGGCCCTTTTTGCCACAGAGGAGAGCCCACGCCGTGCAGTGTGCCAGGGCCTGCTGATCTGGGCGAGGTGAGTCAGAACCTGTTAACATGACTGGTGTCCCCAGCCTGATACGCACATGTGCACATAAATGTTATACAAACGTGTGTGCTCGCTCTCGCTCTCTCTCCTTCTCTCTCTCTCTCTCTCTGCCCTCCCAACCCTGCCAGCACTCCCTTTCCTCTCATCCAGATAAAATCCTTTCAGACACAAATTTCAATTATTCACCTCATCCAAATAATGCCATGTGACAAGAATTATCCCTACTGTAATAATCCACTTAACTGGGAAAGAGCAGCTCATCAAAAAGAGAAAGGAGAAAAGGGGTTGGAAGTGAGAGTGGTGGTGTGGTGGTGGTGCTGGGGAGGGGGGGGGAGCTTGTCAACCAGTCTTGAATCAAGACCCTCATAACAAGAATTTCTTCCCTTTTTGAGAAGGCAGTCTTGAAGCGCACTGGGATGATGAAATTGAAGTAAATTGAAAGAAAGCCTGGGAGAATGCTCCCACAATCAATAACCCCAGGATTAAATTAGCCTTGGCATGAAGGGATGATGGGGGGAGGATGAAGAGTGAATGGTGGTGAATGACATTGAGACATGTAGACTGAACAACACTGCACTCCTCTAACCTGGATGCTGTGTCCATACAAGGACAGTGAATGTACCTGTGATGTATTCTATCCCACTTAGCAAAAAGGCACTCCTGCTTATAGCTGTTGTCATCACTTGGGACGAGCACATCTTTTTAACACTTTTCTTCACAGATTATTCAAAAGCAACTTGTGCAATGGTGCCAACAAGATTTTCAGGGGCATCTTCCTTAAACACTCTTCTCTGAGTACAAAAACATTCAAACTATTACTGTACCAACCTCATTCAAAAACTTCCTGGATCCATTTTGAAAGCCAATGAACTTGTCCAAACACAACAAAGGTATGTGGTAAAAGTTTTGTACTAAACATGATTAAAGCAACTGTGGCACCATTGTCACTGCTAAAACAGAAATTTCTACATGCTTTTTTTTCTCTCCAAAGACAAGGAACATGAAATACTCTCTCATTATGGGCTTGGGGACATCAGCGTGGTGCTAAATGACTGGCTGCTAATTGGAAGCCTTTAACACTTGATCTCACTGGGGAATGTGTAATATCATCTGATTAGTCAAGGAAAAGTGGTTTGTTGATGAAAAGATGAAAACAAATGTGTTTAAGTCACAAGATCATAAAAAAACAAGCCCAAGTTCCTCAACTACATGTCATCTCTTGCCAAAAGTATTCACACTTTCATTGTTTGCAAAAAAAAAAAAAAAAAAAAGAGGAAGTAAATGGTTGCACTTATCAGTAAATGAAAGAAAAGTGTGTTTACGATTTGAGATTAAATTAATTTGGCCTTTTTGATGTAGCTTGCCAAATTAACCTAATATGCATTCAAATCAAATGGGAAACTTAAATTCTTTTGCGATTTTAGTCCAAACTGCCAACAGTCGAGTAATGTGCATTAAATACTGAATCCTTACCAGTGCTTCTCTTGGGGGAGCTGTCGCACTATCTCCAGGTGGAAGGCCAGGCTGACAAGACAAACAAACACTTGTATTAGTGTGCCATCTACTGGACGACTGAAGGCATTGTTGGTTTGACACAGCAGCGTTTTTTTTTTAAAGATTGGGTCACATTAACAGTGATCCTATCTATCTATCTATCTATCTATCTATCTATCTATCTATCTATCTATCTATCTATCTATCTATCTGCTGTTTAAATTGATTTAAAGCTTACTCAACATATGATAGCCTACAAACATGAAGAGACATTTCCTCCTCACCTAAATTCATTTAAAATGGAGCTACCGTATGTAAATGTGTAGATTAGAACATTGCACAATCAGATCATAAGCATTACTTGTCTAACCTGCTGCCTCCTACTGTATAAAATAAAGCTGAATATTATGGAGTGCGTGCACGTGAATAGGATATACTGTAGATATGGGCAGGTATCTGTTGCTCATGTATAAACTGGGTAATTGCAATCAGCTTATGTAAACTAGGCCTTCCAATGCTCTTGCAGATGCCTTTCACATCTAAACTTTTACATAGTAGGCCCCTATATACTTTCTGTAATCATACACACTGTAAAGGCAGCAAAGTGCAGAAAGCTGCACCTGGCGAGCTGTCTGGAGTCACAACTTTCTTTAGCTTTTGTTTTCTCGGGCATGATTGATGCTCGTCCATTTAAACTGACACAGCATTAGCAGAGAGCAAAGTAGAAACACCAGGCTTGTCCGGTAAACAGTGACCTTTTCACACCATGTCATTAACTGCACATAATAAGAGAGAGACCAGGCGACATGGGCAACTGGAAGGACATCACTCGGTCAGGGTAAAGAGCCAGTCGACCACATACACAAGCCACGTGAGTTTTGGCAACACATAGTTAAGCACAAGACTGTCAGCTCGGCCCTTCGTGTCCACTTGTCAACACAAACATTATCTTGGAGGCAACTTTTGAAACGCCATAAGGGCTGGCTAGCTAGCATGCTAACTAGCAAGCGTGCTAACCTATGGCTAACTGAGTTGTTACAGAAGTAACTGACGAAAATGATGGCACTCGGGGGTCACGAAATATAAACACAGTGTAAGAGTTCACTGTCGCATCTGGACACCAAGAGGTAAATGTTTTTTAGTTGCATAAATGTAGACCTGTGTTGGTAGATCAGGTTGCTCAGTGGATGCCATCTTCCTACTCCTCGTTTGTTGAAGAGGCTGCTCGATGAGCGACGCTCGATTGCTTTTCCTGAAGAGTAAAGACGGTCAATGTCCACAAAATGTCACTACTTGTTAACTACACTGAACACAGTTCATTTGAAAATTGGTACATTTTAACTGGAGTACATTGTCTTCATGAATAACATGAAAATAGCACATCAACTGAACTGTTGAACTAAAAATAAAGAAAAAGTTATCACACAGACAAACAAACTTAGACTTAGTTTAGGCCTCATAGGTCTACATGTGGTTAATAACAGGATCCTGGCCTTAAGATGCTTATTGTTTCAGATAATATTGGTACATTTTCTTATTCAAATGAACCAGGACAGAAACAATATCATCAGCTTTGTAAACAAACTATCATTAACTTTACTCAACATCTTCAAACTAAATTGACAGAGGGAAATCCTGGCTTATTTTTTTTAAATGCATCCACTCACCATACTCATGAGCCCAAAATCAAGAGGACGTCAGGACATAAAGGCCTAATTTGTTTTTATTTCTCATTAATCATCTCACAACTCCTCTGGTCACCCTTGTTTGAATGGCCCTGACCCCAAGGCTGGGTTCACTGGGCTTATCTGTGTGCAAAAAAGAGCTGAACCTTCACCGGATAAAACAGTGAAATGGTATTTAACACATGGATGATGCAGTGTAAACTATTAGCCTACATTATTAGAACTGATAAGTGATGATTATTATTATTATCTAGTTTTTATCTACTACTAGGCTACTTTATCTAGTTATTAAAGCAGAAGTAAGCGGAATATTTGTGTTATAGCCTAAGTCTTAAATAGTTATATCTTCCGACAGCAATCACTATACTATTACTTCTGCTTTAAAGCATAAGTAAGCGATCCGGTCGTTTTTGGCTAAATTTCTGTCATGGTCATGGATCTATTGGTCCTCGTCCCTACGTCACCACATTCACGCACATCCCTTGGCTGCACACACAGCCCTTCATGCCGTTCTCTCTCATCATTGGATAAAGGTTGTAGGATACAAGGAAGTATACGAAGTTTTCTCCTCGGCTTACAGCAGAGCAGAGTGACTGACAGACCCGTGTGTCGGACCAAACACTCTATGTAAGTGATTGCTGTCGGAAGATATAAATTTAAGACTTAGGCCTATATTAACACAAACATTCCGCTTACTTCTGCTTTAAGTTTGTATATTAGCCACAGAGGTACTCTGCAGATGTAAGTACAGCTGAAAGTCTGCTACTTTTATTGAAATGGACTAATAGAGTAAAGGTAGAAATGGACTCATGTAAAGAGTGTTTTACCAGTGTCATATTCTGAGTATGACGAGAACTTCTTTTACCACTGAGTAGAGTAGGTGTTGAGTCTCCTAATGGTCAGTAAGCCCTGAGATCCTGGGGCCCTCAAGCACTTGTCCACTTTTTCCTCTTAACAGTCTCGGCAGTCCGAGATATCCTAATAAGGCATAATAAGTTATTAATGGAATATTCATTTTCATTGCCGCCACCTAGCGACACATTAAAAGTTGTGAAATAAGCTATTAAAGACCATAATACCCTGCGAGAAAATGATGAGTTTAGGTTGACAGGTGGTTTTAAAATGAATCCACTTTATTGCGTATTAAAATTCTTCCACATGAGCTTCAGTTGAATGAACTCCTAATGCTACTTTTTTACTAGTAGTACTAACTGGTTAACTATCAACTGTTTTGAAACCCAAACTGTACATAAAGTTCTGTTGCAAGTTGTGATACCTTGTCATCTCAATGCCTTCTCATCTTGAGCATCTCGGCACCTCTCACACACAGACACACACAAAGTAGCCATGAACGCACCCACAGAGAAAAAAAAAAAAAAAAAAAAGATGTACCGTATCCATAGCACGACGTGTAGGAGCGGCGATTGGCTGCTCATCCTGCTCCCTCTACCTGACTGGTGGAGAATCGTCGGGCGCGGTGGATTTTGGCAAATACGATTACAGGCTGTAGGTGGAGCCAGAGGAGTTGGATTTTGTCCTAAATTACTCATTTAATGTCTGACCATCAGAATATAGTGACAATTCCAGCAAATATGACTGAATAATTGTTACCAACTGAAGCTTTAAAGCAGATATCAGTGGCAAGGCCGTTTCGGCTAATGCTGTGTTCAAGGCAGGCTTTTGAAACCGTAAGTTACAGCTTCAAGTCACAACTACGACTTGGTAGCGTTCCAGGTAACCCGTAGCTCGTGTTTTTACCGTCCTGTTGTTGTCTGTGAAAGTTCCCTATAACGGCCACTCGTAACTTCCGACCCGTGAACTCGTACCAGATCGAACTGGTATGACTTCACAGGAAGGAAAAACACAAAGTACGAGTTTCCTTGAACGCACCATGAGTTAGCAGCCCCCGCCCTTGTCAGGCATCAATTGGTCCTCGTGCTACGTCACCACATTCACGCGCATCCCTTGGCTGCACACACAGCCCTTCATGCCGTTCTCTCCCCTCATTGGATAACACTTGTATCCCACAAGGAAAATTTTCTCCTCGGGTTACAGCCATGGATGTATTATGGTTACAGCAGAGCAGAGTGACGGAGAGACTCGTGTTTAGGCTGAAATACTTCATGTAAGTGATTGCTGACGGAAAATAGGACTATTTAGGACTTATATTAACAAAAACATTCCACTGATATCTGCTTTAACTATCAACTGTTTTGAAACCCAAACTGTACATAAAGTTCTGTTGCAAGTTGTGATACCTTGTCATCTCAATGCCTTCTCATCTTGAGCATCTCGGCACCTCTCACACATGTAACTACATTTCCCAGAGTTCGTAGCGCCAAAGCGGCGGTTCCGCGTTCGAATCTGCCAGAGCCTGGTGAGGGAGAAAGTGTCGGTAGTTTTAGTCAGTGTCAAGGTAAAATAAAAGAAGAGAAATACGTTTATCCACGTAAAGTCTGAAATGACGGATAAGAAACCGTGTAAGGTGTGTAATTTCACACGACAGAAGTCGTACGGACTGGTTGTTCCTTCGCTGGAAGACCTAAAGACAAAAGGTAAGGGCTCCAACTGGTTAACGTGTGTGAATGAAATAGAAATGTTCAGTTCAGCATGTAAAAAGTCAAGGAGACGTGACTTCAAAGTGACCAACCTCATTAGGTCGTATATTTTTATTTGCCATATGTAGCAGTTATCGTTAGCATTGCTGTGTGTCAAAAACTATGTAGCTGCTGGCTATAATGTGAAAGTGAAACCCCAATTGTTTTGTTATAATTCCCACAGAGTGGATTAACAGCAACTGCCAAATAGCGATTTTACTTGAGAATTTACACGTAACGTTACTCGTCTGCTATGCCTGTAGACTAGCTGTGTAGCAACATTTCCATCGTGTCCAAACATGAAAAGTCAGATAAGACCTGCCCCCCTGTCCTGCTCATTCCTAGAATACTAGTCAGAAGGCGTTGCCTTGATCATTGTGCTCCTCAAGGTGTATGTCCATGAGAGGTGCAAACCCAATGTGTTTTGCATGGTGGTTTTAGGAATATGACCATCTGCATCTGGGAAAGATTGTTGAGCTTACTGAAATGTTGGTCACTGGTATTCACACCATGCATGACATCATTTGAGAAAACTTTAATTAGCAAATCAATTTTGACCTCATGTGTTGTTACACGTGTTGGGAATTATTGAATAACACACTTTCCCTTTAAAGCACCTTCAGTCAGCATATTAATTAAGTGAAATACAAAGTGAGTAGGTCAGTTTTAACCCCTTTAAAGCTTACATTGATATCCGGGGTCAGTGAGGGACACAGACAAATCTACCAGAGGCAAACCCACCAGACACATGAGGTGAAATATGGATTCATCAGTGATATTAAGTATATGTAATAGTAAAAGGCAGGCCAAAGGTTAGGGTGATAAGGGCCTAAGCAACACAGCCATTCAATAGCAGTCTAGTGGTGATGAATAAGTACAGCTGTGATATAAGAGGAGGTGACCGCTAAAATGACACAACTTGCACTGAAGTCATTGGTAATTACTGATGGTCAGTTGGTTGGTGGGTTATTCCTTCCATAAATATTTTCCAGCCTTTTGGTAAGTTTTTCCTGATTGTTTTGTATTGCTTGCATTTGCGACAGTGTATCACAGTTTAGTGTGGCAGTCTGTAATTTCTCTTTTCTTTCAACAGGGTGCGAGTTCCTTGGGTTTAGCCCCAGTGATGAGGTTACAGTGGTCCTAGAGGATGATGGGACGATAGTGGAGGATCAGGCCTACTTTTTATGTTTACCCTCAAACACAAAGTTCATGCTGCTGCATGAAAGAGAAACATGGTCTCCACTTCGCAGGCGTAAGCAGGTTTACTTCTGTCACAGATTTGGCAATTGTCTGGAGCGATTCTTATAATATTAACAGTTAAGTGCACAGCCTTGTGTGTTGGTACTCATTTACTTTTCATTGTTTAATTGTAGTTGATGGTGGCACAGCCTGGATGGCCAGGGAGTCCGTACTGCTGGAGACCGATGCTGTGGACTCTGCCAGTGCTGTGGCACCCTGGTGGGGCCTGGCTCAGCAGCTAAAACAGGACCTGGCCAGCGTCATCCTCATGTCTGAGGCAGACTTACAGGTGCCAACAGTATTCCTCCATTTCACTAACAGTAAACTGTCATGCCAAACATCATGTATGGGTAACTTGAAATCAACTTAACTGTCAATTTTTTTTAAAATTTGTCCATTTGAAGGATTAGGCTGATAATATTCTATCGTTTCCTCCTGTCAACAAATGGAAGATAAAACACAGCTTCTTTTTTTATTCAACTATTGCAATGATTTTGAGGCACCATTCACACCTGTCACCTGCTGTTGCAGATCTTAGTAGATGCCCCATGCTCTGAACTAGCCGCTGCTCTGGGCTTCCAAGAAAAGAAGGCAGAGGACCTCCAGGACACACTGCAGAGGGTTTTAGACAGAAGAGAGGAGGAGAGGCAGTCCAAGGAGCTGCTGCAGCTCTACCTCAAAGCTACAGAAAAAGAGGAAAGACCACAGGAAGAGCCAAGTCAGCCCAGCCAACGAGGTATGGCTGTGTCATTATGTGGAAATGGTTATACTAAATACAGATCTGGGACATTTTATTCTTTCCTTACACTCTAAAGAGGTTGCATAGTTTATACTATGTTAGTCTTTGGTTAGGGAGTTATGGTTTTTGTTGTTGTGTATTTTTCAGTTTAAAAAAACATCAGAAACTTTATCTTAAGGCAGCCCTTCCTTCTTGCTGTGTCAGAAAGCTGAATTAGTTGAATAGAAAACAGATTTTTTTTTAAATAAAGAATATCTGCTTTAAAAAAAAAAAAAATCTATGGGTTTTAAATGCCAGACATGATGGCATGTCTTCCTCTGTCCTACAAAAAAAATGCTAATGAATAGCAGTGATCAATAAGCATGAGTACAACATAATCAATATAATGCCATGGCTGTGTAGCCCTGCAGGATGGTAATGACCTATAAACTGCTTGTTCTGCGAAAACCCTTAAAGGGATGTTTAATTTTTTTATTTTTTTAAGTGGGGTTATGTGAGGTAGTCATGCATATTCTTTATATTACGTGCAGTAAATTCTGATCAGCATGCTGTCCGGTGTCAGCTCTCCTCACTGGGAGACTTGTGATCAGACTCCACTGCAGGTAAATGTACTGACTATTCCTGACTACCTCATCAAAAAGCCTGAGCTATACCTTTAATCAGTGTAGACTGGCAGGAAGAAGAAATTGTAAGGGATTGTGAAATCTGACAATAACATGTCATAAGAACTCTGTTTGCATTAAAGATCAACATGTTAACATGTCCATGTTTACCTTAGGTTTTGTTTAGTTTTTTTCAAAAGTGCAGAGTAACAAAGCATATATAGTCACAACAACAAAATTAATCAAACAGAAATAATTCCCCTAACAACAGTATATCTTTTAAAAAAATACAGATGGTGATATCAGTGCTAGGTATCAGTTTGGACATGTTGTTTGTCTTAAAGGTTGACTATGTAGAAATACAAGAAAAACAACAGAAAAAGAATTCCAGCAGTCGATTGCCAGACCGTTGCTAGGTAAAACGGGCCGTTGCTAGGGACTCCGCTCTGATCAGAGGACAGCAGAGGAGGAGAGCTAAGCAGGATATTTACCTTATGTTTCATTTTTACCGTCATTAACAGCATAATAAATGACTTGTAGCTTGTTACAGGGAGAGTGGAGGCTCTCTGCCTTCCACGCCGCTGCTGCTCAGAGCCTCAGAGCCTCCGCTGTCACTGCTCTCGTCAAGTTGGAAAAAAAAAAAAAAAAAAAAGGAGCTCCGTGGCACCGAAAGTCCGCGACGATAAACGTGTTTATGACAGATAAGACTACACAAATACACCCATCCTAACAAGTATATGATAATCCATTGATCCACCGATTGATTATTAAAAAGGCTTGGTTGAAAACATGACCGGGAGGAGGCAGGAAAACAGCGGAGAACTGAGCCACGTGTCGGCTACAGGCAGGTAGGAATGTAAACAGAACGTTGACAGAAAGTCATTGTCGAGCCCGTCAAAAAAATTAAAAATAATAATTCAGACTAAAAAAAATGTTTTTATGGAAAAGCAATACTTTCATTCTGTACCCTTCTAAAGGCCCCATGGATGTATTATTTTTGAAAAAATATAGCTTTTAATAAATATTCTACATATTCAACCTTTAAGCATTTCAGTGGCAACACTTACAGTACTGATAAATCAGTCACTATCCCTCTGCTGGCTTATAGTATGTACAGTAGGGGGAAGAGGTGTGCTTGTGCACTTTGGTCAGTAGGTGGAACCATTGTCCCATCTCTTGGGTGATTCACTATAACCATACCCTTGTATACAACAACTGACAACAGAACCTTTTCGATGTGCCAGGGGCTGGAGACGTGGACATGCCTGATGGCTTGGAAGTGGACTCTGCGTCTGGATTCATGTCCAGGACACTGATGGTCCTGAAGGGAAAAACAAGCCCAGAGACCAGGCTCTCCACTGAAGACCTGCAGGTAATTCTACTCATCCAGCCTGCTTCAAAACCTCTGCAGACAAAGAAAGCCCCTAGTCTAACTTTTTTTTTTACATACTGTGTATGATTGCTAATGTAGTCATTCTGATAACTTCTGAGAAAAGGGTGATAAAATAGATGAGAGAGAGCTGAAAAACCAAGGTCCATTTCTATGTCCTAAAAATCTAGGACTACTTAATTATATTCTTATAGCTTCCTGACACCATGCTCATCCTATAACATGCCCCATCTGGTCTGATAAGCAGCTGTAAAAATGATTATGCAATTACTTAAAACTGCAAGTCCTGACACAGCACATCCATACTTTATTATGAAAAAAAAAAAAACGTGTTATATAATCCATGGGGCATGAAGCCCCAAAGCAACTTCAAACTGACACATTCACAACAAAACTCAACATTTTAATCTTAACAAAGGATTGGATTTCTTATGGGCCGTCTGATTGGATTGCATTGTTTGTGTATATTGAGAAACAATGAATCAGCTTAATAAGATTTCATTTGTTCACATTTCATTAATTCTTTAGATGGTCGTGAGCAGAGGAGTGGAGGCTATGGAGCAGGTGCTGGGCTGGGACCGAACAAAGACGTCAGTGCTGTTGCAGGCCTGCGAAGCCGAGCTGAACAGTCGTCTGCAGCAGGTTCAGGCGGTGCAGTCCATCAGGAGCAACACACAGCTGGACAGCAGCCAGCAGTCCAGTGAGACCAGCACAGAGGAGGGCAAAGAAACACCAGCCCAAGGCAGCAACTAGGCTGATTCTTCACCTGAGCAGAGACTGATAAGAACTCACACTACCTGCCTCAGGGTCAGTAGAATGGGATTTACCCTGTGTTACTGATAGTAGACATAATGCTGGAATTCATGAATGCTAATGGTGTTGATGTTTGCATCATCTTTTGTTAAAAGTTGCAAACCACTTGAAT
The DNA here is from genome assembly GCF_045865225.1 of Trachurus japonicus. Classification (NCBI taxonomy): domain Eukaryota; kingdom Metazoa; phylum Chordata; class Actinopteri; order Carangiformes; family Carangidae; genus Trachurus; species Trachurus japonicus. The sequence goes on along the minus strand of NC_140913.1, from coordinate 17,510,582 downwards.
TCTTTTGCCTCAAGAGGAGGCAGAGTGATTTTCACAGGTCGTGTTTATCAAAGACATTCTGGTATTAACCACTGACTTTGATTTTCTGTTGGATTCTAATTTTGATTGAGTGCCATGCTGTGAAAATATACCAATACAAATATAAACACAGCCCTGTGAAAACTTTAAACAGAAATAGAGTATACAGTTATATTATAGTTTGACATTTTTGGAAGGGTGCTTATTTTTCTTGCTGAGAGTGAGTCCTGGGACACACTGCTTGTGTTGTATGTGCATGACGGTCGCGGAAAATTCTGGTTTTCATTTCGGCAGCAACGTTAACAGGTTTGAGGTCGAGCCTCGCGGCTGCGGCGCATCTTTAAGGGTTTTTGCATCACGCCTATTTTTTAAACGCAACACACGTTTCCTAGCAAATATGGAAAGGAAAGGTTTGCCGGTAGACATATTGACATCACAGTAAAGGCACTCTCTTTGACTGACATGTTTTACTGTAGTTTCATTATCTTGGCTTTATCTGAGTGCATGACAGATGAAAAATATCACTATTGCATACAGTATCTTACCATTTTTAAGCAAATGCATATAGAGACAGTGGAGGTCACGGTGTGCTAATAGTCATATGAGGAACCCTATGTAGGCTATACATATATTATGTTAATCAGTTAAGTAAGTAAAGTAAATGGCGGTGGGTTTCCAATGCTTTTTCTCTGTGTTTCCCTGAATGATGGAAAATAAGGCTAACAAGGTTTGTAAGGAAATTGTTTGATTTGATCATTGTTGACGCTGTGCATAACAAGTTCAGTGTAGAAATCTGGAGATGGCAGTAATAGCACCGTGACCAACAGCAGTCCAAGCTGTCACGCGTGTGCAACACAGGCAGAATGTCCCGGTCATTAGACGAGAAGATCAACACGACTCTCACATCTGCCTGTTCAGTGTGAAGCTAGAGGCACCAGACATCCATCTTAGCTTTACACAGGTACACAAGGTAAGGGTTAGTGGGGGAAAAAAAGCTTGAATGGCTCGGCAAACTTAACACTGTCCACTTACAAGCACCTTTTAAAACCACTGGTGACAATGTTATATCTCTTTGCTTAACCAGATCTTCTCATCTCATTTCCCTTGTTGTCAAGCTACAGTTTGGACATTTTGTATAACCTGTTATTGTTGAATATACTTTGCAGTGTTATTGTTTACATTCTTAAACACTTCCAACTAAGACAAATTCTGCACTTCTTTTTTTTTTTTTTTTTTTACATTCCTAGGTTAAATTCAGGTACGAAATACACTGAAAACTATCAAGAGAAACCCTGTTCCTCTTGAGTATACATAAAGAAAAACATTTAGTGTGTTGTAAATAATTTAAATGTGCCATCACTGAAATCACATTGATGTATGGAGTACGAGGGATTTTCAGGGAATATGTACAGTGCAGCATGCTCATATTCCAGCCAGCAGTATGGCTGAGCCTGTGCTAACCTGCTACTGCTCGTCATCTTCCTTCAGTGACCACTGCAAAAACGAGACTGACTGTTATGTTATGTTATGTTATGTTATGTTATGTTCCCACTACAGCTCCATAGCTTTACCCTTTTTCCCCATTTCCCCAATCAGTTTTAGACTCTTAATGTTCAGCAATTTCAAACTTCAAATAACAAACCACATGTCTGAGCACCTACATGTGGATTTTTCTTTTCTTTCCATTTTCTGCCACAGCCTTCATGTATGCGCTACTTTGTGTGAAATGTCATTATTCACTGACCTGTAACCATTAGCAGAATATGCACATAGAAGACTGAATGATAGAAATGCCATGAAATAATGAGGACACATAAGACACAATACAAAAGTAACTTACAAAGCACAACATAAGAACGACCTGGAGGGCAGACAGAGACCGCGAGCAGGTTTCTACTGAAAGGGATACATGTAAATCCTGACATTACACAAAATGCTGTTTGCGTAAAAGCTTATTTGAATGGGTCACACAGACTAATTCATCATTCCTACATGAGAGTTAGACAAGATAGGAAGTGTGTCACGTACATGCAAGCCTCAGTGAACACATTATGTGCTGGTATTATGGGTAAGAATGACAAAGCTTCATCTTTAAATTACGCAGAACCAATATTTCTAGATGAATGCGCTTTAAGACTATCAATTATACACCATTGTAGAAGTTATGTATCAGTCTAGTGGCTGTGTGATATGTGACGGTGTGTACAACATGTGCAGGTCCATGTGACTCATAGGTTATGTAGAAGATTGCCTTTGTCATGCCTGTCATCACATCATCTGTCTGTTGAACAATGAAACACAAAGCGATGTGGATTTAAATTTGCGTAAGGATCTTTTAGTGGGGTGGTCACAGTGAGATGTCATCACAGGCCCCCACTTTAGGAACACATATATTAGTGATGAGTGGAAGATTTATTCAAATACATATCCTATTAAATCAGTATTGTTTTGTCTTATGGGGGAAAAGGTTGAGCCTCAGCACATCATTTCAAAATGACCTGCTTTTTTATTTACTAAATCCTGTAAGAAGTGAACTTGTGGGTACTTCAACACATTCACATATCGTATTTAAACATGTACGACAATTGCTACAAAGAGAACTTTAATTTGACTACAGTATGAGATTTAAGGTGCCTTTTATGTATTTTTTGAATGGTGGCAGGAGGGTCTTTGAAATAAATCAGCCTTCAGACAAGTGCTGTTGTTTTGATTTTTTTCCAGACTTAATTAATTACATATTGTATTTATTTTAAGTGTAAACATAATATCCAAGGGCAAAAATAGGAGGATTTAATGAATGAATAAATGAAATTGTTTATTTCGGTCACACAACACCAACATCAAAGTCAACCGTTTTGTGTGGACAATTTAGCCAGCACGTATTGCTATACATAATTGCATACATACCTTTCACACACATACAGAAATATATACGTATATAGTGTCATACAAGTGTCATAAAGTGACACTTTAGAACAATCTGAGTGACAGATTCAATCTTGTATTTGTGTCTCTCCTTCCTCGGAAGACTTTGTGTTGTAGTGAGATGCTCTTTGTTGTGTTATGATTAATTAAATTGAATGCCCACAAGTACTCAATACTCGATAGTTGCTGTTGTAGCACTTTTTGTTAAATATGAAGTGCGTTACAAATAAAATGTATTATTAATTTATTAATAGTGAAGGGTCTTCAATGATCAGAATTATTAACAATAAAAAAAACAGTACATTTATTGATTCGGTGAACCTCCTTTATACGTCAGTCTTCCCATACTCTGCGGTGAGTTAATGCTCGAGATGCAGGGTTGTCAACAAATAAGTGATGAGCGTATTAGCTGTAAGCCTGTTGGCTTCATGCTGCTGCGAGATATTTTCCAACAGTTGGTTAATGGGTTTCATGGTGTGCGTAATTCCTGTGGAATTGGCTCCAACTAGGCTGAACAGTTAGAAGTGAGTGTGATACGGGAGCAGTTGATTGTGCTATCATGTGTCACACTGTCTTGTTGGATTAGATTATGAGTAAACAGTGCTCAGGTAACAACTGGATGTTTGCTCTGTAAGCACCCGACTGCCCCGAGGACTGTCTGGGCATTTCATGCTGCAAACAAGCACCCAGCCCTCGCAACTTCCCTCCTCCCTTTCAGAGAGCACATGTCCACCGAAGACTCACAGGTTCTGTTGGGTTGCAAATGCCAAGGGGATGTACAGTATGGGTCAGTACATACTTTGATTTGCTAAGTTGCAATGGCCTTAAAAATTATTCGAAACATGCAGCAGCACAACAGTTCAGTCAAAATGAATGTACTGATGGTCATGGTCTGGTCATAGAAAAGAAGATCCACTGTACTTCCAAGGGACAATAAGAAAAAAAAATCACATACTGGAGAGACAGGGCCAGTAAAGATAAATCAACACAAGTGTAATTCTTTCTCATATCAGGTATGCTCTTTTGCCCCACTTGTGGGACACATATGGAGGAAATGTTAGTGAGTGAACGCAAAAGTGTCAAAGAGAGGCAATTTCATGGGACTGAAGGACCCTATAATGACTGTTTTGATAGAGGAGTAGATCTGGGATTGCTGAGAACAAGCTGCATAATGTATGAAGGTTAAACAACTATATTCACAGCTTCCTCGATAAGTCTGACTCATGTCCAGAATACTTAAAACTGAATTAATTTATTGTTTCTGCCATTAAAATGCAGGGTTAGGTCCTCCGGTAGAACAGATGATTTTTATTTTTTTTCCCATAGCCTGATATATAGGAGTCTGTCTTTGTAGCACAGTTGTCAAAATGTCTTGACAAGGATTCATGAAGATGTTGCTAATCACAGTTTCAAAGCTTAATTAAAAACATTAGTTCCCCCAAAGTAAAACACAACACACAATGTTCATGTTAGTCTTAGGTCAAAGTGTGGATTTCAGCTTTAGTACTGGTGTACTTGATCTTCCATCCGTTGTTTTTCCCACCAGTGTCGGATCTGAATCTAACATGCACTTGGTAACTTCCTGTGTCAATGCGGGCCGGTGAGGTTGATCCACAGAAGGGTCCGTACTCTTGTCCAGCTGTTGATATCTGGAAAAAAAAAAAAGAAACACCAAATAGGGACGTTGATTCATTAAATGCCTGACTGATTGATGTCCAGCCAACTTAAATATGCAGGAAGCTGCATGGCCAAATAGTACATCACCCAGGGAGGACAAGTTAGTGACAGACTGCCTTCACAAGCATGAGCAGGAATACATTGCTTATTCATCATTTCTTGTGTGGGTGTGTTAGCCTCTGAACATACATGACTAACCTTCAACATATCGTAGGGACAGGGGACGTCTGGGTGTCCCTCAATGTCGAAAGGTTCCAGGAAGTCCAGAATTATTCTGTAGCCCTCCGGCAGAGATATGGTGTGATTACACTGACTCATAGGTGGGTAAGGGTTTGGGTAACCAGGACTGGTCAGAACCCCCGATGGTGAGGTCAGCACCTGGTTGTGGCAGGGCACTGTGAGGAGACACGCTCATTGAAATAATATTCAAATGTGGTCATTTGAAAGATTTCATCCGGTCCTCACTGCTGACCATCTTTCCATCTTATGCATGGTAATTGACAACTGATAAACAAGTGTTATCATTTACCGGCCACTGCTTTGTGAGACACAAAGTCCTGCGTATGAAAATGTTGTTTAATTAGAAGAAATTTTTCCTGGCATCATAAATGATGGGATTCATTTAGGTTAGCATTATTGCCCTGGTGAGTGTGCAGATGTTGTTACAGACAAAAACAAATCAGTATTGCAGGCTGAGTTGCTGTAATTCATATAATTAGTACAATCTGTAGGCAGATAATCATTTTTTGCCTATTCATTGCATGATTTGTTTTGTCACCCTTTTTCCTCTGGCAAAGAATAATAATTTAAGGCACATCAACTGGTAATTGTGATAAATTACCGAGTGTCAGTACACTATTAGCGCTGCACACAGGTATCAATTTTTAATGTCATTTTGAAGTTGCTTTTTCCCTTAGGAATCGACAGTAATTAACCTTGCTATACACCAGCTGGCAAAGATCAACTACTTTATGCATCACTGTGCCTTTTCAGTCTGAAAATAGTCAGCACAGGCCAAGCTATGAGGGAGAGGATTTCAATCTAGGACACTATCAACTGCGTGACCAGTGTGAAATGTCAGATAATTGTGTATTTGAACATTTGTTCTGCTGTACTGTGAAATATCAAGACCATTTTGAAATACAAATGGCTTTTTCTCACAGTAATTAGGCATAGCTACAAGTTTACAACACAGTCATGTGATCTCATTTTCATCCACCACTCTCGTGGAGTTGGAAATGAGCAACATTTTGTATGTTGATTGTTTAAATTAACACCTTAATACCACATCGACTAACTGTGCCAACTGAAAAATTTGTCCATTATTGTAGTTGAATTATTAACAAATGTCACTGAATTAAAATACGTTGTGGCCAAATGCCTCAACCAGAGGTCCGTGCAACCTAGCTTAGTATTGCTTTGCTTTATCTCCACTGATATGCTCTGCTATGCTGCATGTAAGTGAGGATTTGAACACTGTATTTACTCACCACTACAGACTGTATTTGCACAGATAAATATACAGTCAAACACTGTGTGCCGATCCTCATGACACTGCCCCTCACTACACAGCTTTAAGCTCAGATATAAATGTCTCTTGGTGGTTCTTACCTGTGCAGGATCTTTTGTTGTCATGTAGCAGGTGTCCTTGTCTGCATGTGCAGTAATATCCACCGATGTAATTGTGGCAAAAGTGATCGCACACCTTCTCCCCGTCCAACTTCAACTGACATTCATTGATATCTGTGAGAGACACAGAGATTGAAGTGTCAAACACCGCATAATAAATGTGTGTATGTGGTTTGTATGGAAGTGCAGAAGATGCTAAACGAATCTATGTAGCCTCTGAGTTATGATTAGTTAAATTAAAATGTTAATTCAAATAGAAAAAGTATTGATCATACGAAAACAAAAATCGGGCATATAATTTTTTGTTTGCTTTAGCACAGCACATTAAATGTAACTAGATGATTTAAAAAACAAAAACAAAAAACGTTTGACTATTACATTTGTTCCTTCTGGTAACATTCCTGCTGTGTTTCATTGTTTTGTGTTTGTTTTACAGTTTGTTCTGTAATTTGTTAATAACCTTTCTTCTTTTTCTCTAAATCTGAATCAATATTTTTGAAATATTACTGTGTATACTTAATGATATAAACCAGCTATTCTCTCTTTAGAAACTCCACTACGCCCCTGTGTAATTACAGCCACCAAACACATACCTGCCTTCTGGCAACAAATGTCACTATTCTGCATCACCTTCTGAGGTGTAAAATGCTTGGAAGCCGGTGAATCGGCCCTCGTTAGAGTAGTCACTCCTAAAGACCACTGACATGACGTTCCCGGCTGATAGGATGACGGTGTTCCTCGGGGTGCTTTCGTAATTCTTTTCTTCCTCACCACAGAACCGCAACGTTTCATTCCCCTCTGCCAAAACCTGGTTTGACAAGGTCAGAGATGCTTTAGTACAGATCCCAGTGCAGCTACTGGGAGTTGGGAGTTGGGAGTTTCTCCGGTATTTACCTGAATGTAGTCATATTCACATTGGTGGGAGGGTTCCATGCTGAAGTGGGTGAAGTAGAGTTTGACCCTGTGGCCGTCTGGGACAGTGATGTTCCACACTATGTGCTGGTTGTCAGGGTATGGCTGGGGGAAGTCGGGGGAGGTGAAGCTGCCATATAACCCTGTCATTTCCACACTCATGGAGACATGGAGGAGGGAAAACAGGACAAATACACAGGCGCCACTGGGCAAAATGAGGTGTGATGGTAGCAGTTTAAAGCATTCATTTGCACAAATAAATGCTAAGTGACACTCACCTGGTCATGCTGGCTTCACAGTCCCCAGATAGATTGTGTGTGTTTTTGGATTGGGTCAGTCACCGATCTTAGGGTAATGAACCCTGCCGACATTTGGGCAAACAAAGTGAGACAGGCACATGATCAGTTTGTCATTATTCCCCACCTCCCTCCGTCACACACATCTGTCAAACTGATGAATGTCACGCTCATTTATACTCATTATTCTCTTAAAGTTCTCTCTTATTTTGAAGAGCGTTTTATCACTTCAAAATCAATTCAATCTTATAATGTATTGTCAACAAAATGTCTGTGAAGGAGTGCTTACAGGACTCAGAAATTGTTTCCTAGAGGTGCTCTTTGGATGGGACAGCTAAATGATAGTGAAGAAGAGATTCTTGGAGATCCTACTTAAAATGTATTGTATTAGACAAAGGACAAATCTTCAAAAAAAAATATGGAAAAGATCCTTAATCTTTATCTTTATATTGAATTTTTTCAGCATTAAAATTAAGATCTATTCATAAAAATGAAGATCACCTGTCATCTTGTATCACACTTCAGTTCACCATGAAAAGTATTTAGACAGTGACGCTTATCAGACCAGACTCTAATTATTTCAGCTCTTGCTCTCGTGATTGCTGAGTTGTGAGGCTGTTAAACAAAAGCCCCACAAAATAAATACACTACACACATAATTTATCATTACCATTTATCAGCACAGACCTTTTGTTGCTCCCAGATTACTGTATCAGGGATGAAAACAGTCAGCAACTATTTCTCAGTAAATGAAACCAGATTTCTTCTTTTGATAGATTATTTCTATTTATCTATTTATCCGTTTATCCATTTATTTTACATGTCAGTGTCTTCGCATTGACAGATGCTTTCAGGTCTGACTTTATTGAGCAAACTGAGAATTTGTGTTGTCTGTTTTGATGGAATACGGATATTGACGTTATTCAAAACTGATGGGGCCTTTCAACCAGCAGCAGTTGTACAATAAGTAAGCATATAATAACCAACACCCATTTTCCCTAATGCTTAAGCACTAATGGCTAGTATTGAAGTGAATTACAATAATCATCCGCATAAACATCAATGTTAATTTTCCTTTGCAAATGACCTCTCTGATGGTACTCTTTTTAAATGGTGCCATAACCTTTTCCTTTTCGCTTCATTGTGAACAGACTGGATGCTGAGCCACGGTGCCGTCTGTGCTGAAAGCAGATGTTCTCCTCTTGGATGTGGCCCAGCTGCCACTTAGACTTTGTTATTCCAGCCCAGACAGAAATGACTCTCTCTAACACCAAATTCCTGGAAAATCCAACTTCATAAAGAAGAACAAAACAAATCAGAAGGAAAAGATGATAATGATTGTGGCCTTTATGCTCCGTGTGTCATTCAGGTCTCATTTCAGTTGCCTCTGGGAGTGTAGATTGATTTCAAGCTTCTGAGCTTTTATTTCCAAAGCAGCAGGATCTTCAAGGTGAAAATAGAAAAAGATGCTTGGCCTATTCCACTTAGGCTTATACCTATCAAGGAGCTGCATCACCACTCATAACAGTCTCAACCTCCTGACAATCTATTTGTTACGTATTTTGAACTCTTGACTCTCAAAAATCTTTCTCCTTGTTCCGGAGCGGGCTGCTTCAAACATGAGTGACTGACACTGTTCTGACCCCTCAGTCACCTTTTTCAGATTCTCTGTACCTGTAGAACATGTGTACAAGGACGTGTGGGATAAACAGTGCAGCCTTCAGCAGCTGACGTCTTTTCATTTTAAAGCAAAATGTAAAACCTTTATTTCTTCCTTTATTTTGGTATAGACTCAACTAAAACTCTTCAAAATCACTATCCCTGCTGATGAGACACAAGGCTTTAACATGCCTTTGTATTTTATAAATTAGTATATATTTACATAATTACATAATGAAGTAGTCAGTAACCACCAGCAACAACCCACTCATTCAGGAACTGGACTCCAGAGACCAGTGAATGTTTCTTTGTTCCAAATGAAGTCACAAGTAAATGATACTACACTGACCTTCACAGAATGGTTGAATGTACCACTGACGACTTTAAAGGGATAGTTCAACATTTTGGCAAATTGGCCCATTGCCATAATCGCTATAGTCATAGCAGTAGGTTCATTACCTTTAATTGTAGGTGTAAGCTATTTTCAGTACAGCGGAGCGCAGCAGCTGGCTGCTCAGAGCTACGCTATGGAGGCTAACGGAATTTCTTGGTTTCCCTCATTAAACTCATCAAATTCAACATCCCAAAACTCCACAGCGCTTTTGTAGACAAGTTGTGACCTGCACAACCACCACGCTATGAGATAATGACGGAACGATACGAAACGGAGCCATTTTCGAGGTAAATACAGGGTAAATACGGAGACTGCTTGCTGAAAAACTGTCCCTGAACGCAACGCGCATCAGCGGTTTTGTATGAATTTACCTCGAAAACGGCTCCGTTTCGTATCGTTCCGTCATTATCTCATAGCGTGGTGGTTGTGCAGGTCACAACTTGTCTACAAAAGCGCTGTGGAGTTTTGGGATGTTGAATTTGATGAGTTTAATGAGGGAAACCAAGAAATTCCATTAGCCTCCATAGCGTAGCTCTGAGCAGCCAGCTGCTGCGCTCCGCCGTACTGAAAATAGCTTACACCTACAATTAAAGGTAATGAACCTACTGCTATGACTATAGCGATTATGGCAATGGGCCAATTTGCCAAAATGTTGAACTATCCCTTTAACTTCTGTATGGAAGCTATATTACCAGACTATACGCTGCTTTCTTTTTTCTTTTTCTTTTTTAAGTATATTTTTGGGCTTTTTTTATTGTCTTTATATCGATAGTACAGTGGAGAGAGAGACAGGAAATGGGGAGGCAGAGAGGGGGGATGGCATGCAGGAAAGGGCTGCCCGATGCGGGATTCGAACTGGGGCCACCTGCAGTGAGGACTGTAGCCTCAACATGGGGCGGCAGCTCTACCAACTGAGCTAAATGCCGCCCCTACGCTGCTTTCTAAACAACAAAGCTCGGATTACCAGGACCATCATAGCCTTCCTTAACCATCAAAGGGCATGAAAACAGGTAAATGCTCAGGTATATGCAACAGAAAGAGGAGATTAAAGCAGGCAGAAGCGGCTTCAGATGCAGCTTCTTTTGTGGTACCTGCTTTACAACCTGACAGTGCAGCTGTAACTCCCTCCACAAGTCTGTTGTCCTTTACAACAGACACTCTCCAGAGGATCTTCAACTTTAGTCCACAAACAGGGAGGTTATAATATAACAACATATAGACTGGTGGCCCTCGTATCACACATCATGAAGCAGCTACTTCTTCGTCTTTGGAGGCCACAGGTTGAACATGCACCACACCCCCTACATTTTTCCTAGAAGGAACATACAGGAGTGGATGACGCTGTCCTTTACATGCTCCACCAGGTCCATTCTTGCTTGAATGAACCAGGCAGTTACCTGATGATATGTTCTTCCCTTCCAAGACCAGGCACATGACCATTGACTTTCAGAGATATACTGTATGTCCACCCTTCAGCTGAAAAGAACATTGAGGTGGCGCATACTTGAATTTGCGCCTGGACAGTAAATTAGACTGGTCCCTGAGCACCGATAACATCTACTAAAAGTGACAGAGTTGACTCTTTGTCCTCAGGATGCTCAGGTGGGTCCTTTAATGTCTGCAGTGAAATGCAATGTAAGACTGTACTGTACCAACCACTCCCTCTCCCAGGTCAGGGAAGCAGCTACAGCAACAGTCAACATCTCATCTCACTGCATTGAAGGACTGAGAGGTTCAAGAGATACTTTGTTCCCACTGCCATTAGACTGTACAACACCTCAAAGGAAGTGGCTCATGGAATAATGGACTCCTGAAAATCTGAAAAAATGGATAACGGATGTTCAAAACTGAAAAAGTTGAACAGCTCCAAACCATTAGTAGGCAACTTCTGTCCAATCTATTGTTGAAGAAGACCCAAATAAAGTACTATAATACCTTCATTTTACTAAGGCACTAACATGCATGGATAACATTATTCAGAGTCAGATGATAATTTCAAGCCCAGTCTATAGCTGTAAAACATGTTGTTGCTGTAGGTTTTCTTCCACGTGGAATATGTGCGTATATGTTTATGAAGTATGGCATCTTTTGTATCAGAATGTTTAAATTTTGAACTGATTTTTTTCCCATTATCTCTCTATGAGGATTAGGATCAGTTACCCTCTACATCCAATAGTTTGATACATAAAGACTAAACACAAGTGCAAACTTCTATTTTTTCAGCTTCTCCTTCGTTTAAGGTAACTCTTCAAACTGTCACTCCAGTGATTGGCACTGCTGCTAATGTATTGCTTGTTTGCTTTATTGACGCGACACATTGCACACATTTTTTTTTCTTTAAGGGGGTAGGGGGCCGGTCAGGGCTCTCATCTGCACTGCAACGTGTTCTGAAATATAAAAAGTCGCAGCCTCCCTCTGAAATGCTTGGGGCTTACTGACACCTGCACCTTTACATCTTTTTCAGAGCATGCTCTTTGTAGCTGCCTTGCTTTATAACCTTTTTACAGCCTGAGGTCATACCTTTCACACCCTTAGTTCATACCCCAAGCTGTGACTTCTCATTCACTGTTGTGACTGGCTGTGGACGACAGGCAGTACTCAATAACACCAATGGAGATAAAAGTGAGAATAACACAATTAATACACCGGAGCATGAATGTGTTTTTAGAATGCCCAACAAATGATTTAGGTGTGTGAAACAAAAGCGTTACATCAAGAATGGAACACAAGAAAAGAATAATATTTCTGTGATCTGGTGCACTTTCTGCATTTGAACACGCCTGTCTTGAGACAGAGTGACTGAAGTGATGATGTCATGTAAAGACAGAACTAGGAGCCGCTCTAGACGGTAAATAATGGAACAACTGTGCCGACACTATCAAAGCAGTCAAGGTGGTCTTACTGGGATATGAGGACATTTTTGATTCATAGAAACCCTTTATTTGAATAAAACTCTTTTAGATCAAGTCAAATCAAATTTATTTATAAAGTACATTTAAAAGCAGCAGGATGGAAATAGCCTCAAACGGTCAAATGGCTGACTCAAAATATTATCACCTGGTCACGTCACCCAACAAGCTTCATGTAAATACATCTTGTGTTACCTGAAGGGCTTCAAGGTGACTGAAATCAAGCAGCTCAGAATCCCATCCTCAAAGCACCAAACACATTCATTATAAATGCACCAGGATACATTTGAATATTGGGGCAAGTGTTGCACATGTGCGTCATGAACAAAGCACACTTGCAAGATACTGACTGAACTCGATCATGTGTTTGTGTGCATGCACCGCGGATAATTTGCTCACACACAGAGCTGAACATGCACTCAAAACGTGCACGGACACAAGGCACAGGCCATTTTGATTTCAGCGTGATCAAATCTCAAATGTCCATGTGCACAAGACAGACGCTGCCCTCAGAGCATTGTTTTACCTGCTTGCTGTACCATGCAGTAATGAAGTGCTTCCTTATATGAAGTCAGCCAGTCATTAAATAACGAATAGGCCACTTGAGATCAATTCATACCACAGAGACTGTTTGTATCTTGAGAGTCATGAAAAGGGGGAAAGTTTTTGTCTTTTTTTCTCATTCTGCACAATTAATAGACCTCTTTGGTTATGTGGCAACCTCTTGCTCTGTTTCTGTGTGTCTCTGAACATTTTGTGCTAGAAACAAATTATACTCCCAGACCTGCTTTGTAAGTATGTCTCCCCTCACTGTGTTATCCTTTTGCCATCTTCATCCTCACTCTCATCCTCTCGACCGGCTGCAATCACTGCAGTCTCAACCACCCACATGCTGTAAACTGTAATTAAGGACCTGAATAAGTGGGGATGTGTCACTTGAGCGCAACATCGAGGAACAATGTACAGTTAATCCACTGTAATTTCCTCCTCCACTGCAGTTATGTAGAAATGATAAGAGTTTCAGCTTCCAGAGCACAGTACCTGCTGCAGAACAGAGTCTTTAAAAGCAGCAACAGGCCCAGATGTCTCCCAGTGATTATCATTCATTCATCAGTGTCAGACTGCAAGCCTCAATAAAGAAATGTAAAGTGTTGATGATGGGATGTTTATCTTAACAATTGAGAAAACAGGTTTTACGTGACGTTGCTTCTGGCTGTTCCGGGCTCTCGCTCTGTTGGGCCTCGAGGCCAGATGTTCAAGAGCTACATAAACAGAATTGATTGAATGCTGCCGATATATTAACTTCACTCTTTGTTCTGAGCAGAGCAGCAGGTTCAGTTTAATGTTTCCATTAACACTGCCATTGTTCTTGCTCATTGCGTGTGGGTACAGAGAATAAGAAGAGTACATTTTCTAAAATAGAAATACACCTGGAAATGTGTTGCAGTTGACTCATTCAAATTTTCTGCAGGTTGCCTGTCAACAAATTGCTCTCTCACAGGGTGATTAAGGAATGTATGAATTTAATGGAAAGAAATGAATGGAAAGGATTAATGTTATTTTTTGCTGTTATCTACAGTATGTGGATAGGTGATAACAGAAAAGAGAAGTTATCTTCAATTTGAGAAAGTCAGGAGGTTTTAGAAATATAAGATTTTTTTCCTTTTACAGATATTACATATAAGTCTGACTATCATGTGTGGCAATTTATCTATTAGATTTTATAAATTTTTTCCTCCTTTTTTTGCACTACAAATAGTTCAGCTCATCTACAGTACATCATCATCAGTACAACTAATTGATTGGAGACTACAACAAGACAATCTAAATTTTTTACACATAGTTTTTATATTGACCTAAGATTATATTCAAAATTTTCTATCAAAACTTTGTGTTTCAATGTCTACCTCATGTGCCCTATGAATTTTTTTTTTTTTTTTTTTTTACAAAGAAACCTTCTTGAATTGCACAGAATTCAATTAAATTCACTTCAATTCAATTCAGGAACATTATGATAACTGAATATCATAGCAAGGTCTTAGTGCACTTGCTAAAAAACGTCCCAAATGCTAATGCCACATACTGAATGTATGATTCATTATTTATGCCAGTAGCACCCTCTGATGCTAATGATCAAGAATGGCTGCTGATGAATTGATGTTGAGCCTTTTTGTGCTGGATTTTATTCCTGACGTCAAGCCCATTACTCTTTCAATTTAGCCTGGCTTGGCTCTTTTTCACAGATAACAAATATGGTCATTTCCTTGCTAATTCAAACAGGCCCTGGCTTTAGCGATTCAGTGGACTGCCATAAGGCAGTAAAGCAGTCAGTGACGTTGGCACGAGGAAGCAATGATGAGAAATGGCACACAGGTGCTGCTCTCGCCCAGGAATGCTTTCCTTCATTATAGTGCCTCGCCACCACTGTGCCTTTCCCTTCATTGTGTTTCAAACAGCTCTCTTGTACAGAACACTGAATAAAAATTCAATCCAAATAAGAATTTTTGGTAACACTTTACTTGACGCCTATCTCTGTAACGCATTATAAACATACTTATAATGAGTTATAATGCAGTTATAGCACTGTATAACTATAGTTATAAACACTCATGAATGATCATAATGCTTTATAACAATAGTCATAACACACTATAAAGCATTTTATAATGACTTATAAGGTCAGGTATGTTATAATTATATAGTTAGTAACTCGTAACTCGCTATCATTATAAACACTTGTAAATCACGCACCATAAGGCTTTATAACAATAAGCATAACACATATTATAATACTTGATCTTATAAGCCATTATGAAATGCTCTATAATGTGTTATGCTTATTGTTATAAAGCCTTATGGTAATTTATGGGTGTTTATAATGATAGTCATACACGTCTATAAGCCAATTATAACACATTATAACTATATTTATAATGCATTATCGATGTGGGCATTGTCAGCGAGTTACTAACAACAATAACGTATTATAATACCTGACCTTATAATTATAGTGTATTGATTATTGTTATAAAGCATTATGATAATTTATGAGTGTTTATAACAACAGTGAACTTAACACAGTAACATCATACGCTGATGAGTCAAACACTACAATCCCATCTGCATAACATATTGTTGCCCCTCTGCTGTGAAGGAGCTCAGAAGAGCTCTGGTGCACCAAGGTATTAACCCTACAACACCTGTGAATGTGCCCCATCTGACAGCAAGACATTCCAAGGGTTGTGAGGTGGAGCTGCCTCAGATCAGATGTGTTTTAGCACATCTACCATGACCCCCTGTCACCTGTTTGTGGTTTGTCCCTCCTCAGAATGCTGCAAGTCAGTCATCGGGCCCTTGCCAAAGATACATCCACTCATCATGAACACACCCATATCACTGAAATGAAATTATATAATAGTGCCGACAGGCCATGACTCAATAACTCCAGCAGGGATATTAATGAGGGGTTATTTCTTGTATAATTGATTGAACATTTTCAGGTCTGTTAGGCTTGAGAAAAATGACGGTCAGCCTGAACATTAAACATGGATTTCCAATATGAGTAATGGCACGACTCTGGTCGGCAGCAGAGAGGACTTCTCATGCCATTAATAAGCGAAAACCATCACTGTCATCCATAATGCTGTACTGACATTTAGGATCTTGGTGGCTGACACTGTGTGTGCGTGTGCGTGTGTCTGTCTGTGTGTGAGATTGTGTGGCTGTGCATGCCTGCATACATGCGTGTGGCAGGCAGACAATTTGACATAAAGGGATTTCATGTTGTTAGAGCAACTGCAATCAGTTGTATTGCCATCCCACAAGGGCCCAATTGTCCTGAAAATAGTCATAAGTAGCACTACAAACTGGGAGAAAATAACATTACTTGAGATCCTCATCTGGTGCTGTGGCAACAAGTCTATTACAGGTGCAAGCACTGGGCCAAACAAGGACGGCTAATCACGGGAGTGTGTCTCTTGTGATTAAAGACCTGTATTATCACACAGGACATTGCAGTGCTTAAACACAGCGATCAATATCATCTTGTGATGCTTTTTTCTTTCCACATAGTCCGATTCTTTGAGTGAAACCATCAACATGAGTGGCTCCTGTCCACGAATGTGACGCTTGGTGTAAAAGCCAAACTAATGACCTGTGATGGTAACTCCCACTGCCTGCTTTATCATGATGGATCACATTTACTCTCATGGAAGAATACCACTCAGCATTTGAAACCTAATGATAGTCTATGACTGTATATGACTTGAGTGCTTGACTTGCTTTTCTTTCTACAAGCACAATTTGTGTCGTACATCCAATCAGCTTCCTTCATCACAGGATCAATGCTGTAGAGATGCGGAATAAAACCGATATAATTTTCTAACTTTGATTTGGTTTTGCTACCACTATGACTCTAATGCCGGGATCAGACTACACAATTTTGTCCTGCACCATGTCAACAATTGTGGACTCGCAAAGAGGACATTATGGACTGTCTAATGTAACTTCACTGTGTGTAAACAATGTGTCAGAGCACTCTGTCATCCTATTGGTCAAGATTAACGTTGTAGAATCAAACTAGGCTGGGAAATGATAAACATTGCTAATATGATAGTCTACTCATCAGGGTGTTCTTCAGTTATTTTACACTACACATCTGTTCATTGTTGCTGATGTTCATAATTGGGCTCAGGGCTGGGAAAAAAACAACAAAATCATGTGAAAATTGGCCTTAATTCGCATAGTCCAATCCCAGCATATTGGTCTTGAGGTCCATAATCCACTGTAGGACTTGAAAATTATTCTTCACAACCATGAGACATGAAGGAATTTGCATATTCTCACAGGGGAAGTCAAAACAGTTCAATGGATGAGCTCACTTGACGGTGTAGAGAGTTACTCAGTTGATCAATGCAGGACAAAACAAACAATTTTATCTTTACATGGTTTGTCACCACAAATACAATCCCTGCACCTATCTGTTCTGCAGTGCCTCTGCTCCTCTGCTTACATCTGTCTGCTGAAATTTTCTAAAATTCAGTAGTTTGGTGTGAAATATTTGGATGCAACATTTTAAAGCTAAACCTTTATCAGCACCAGAGATAGGCTACAGCCTTTAGGTTCAATCCAAGGATATAATGGTTATAACCCTCTAGGCTAAAATTAGACCAGAAAGCTTTTTGCACAAGATGTGGAAGATATACATTGATATAACATTATGTCTCCTGCTGGAAAATGCATGAAGCTTCTAATGTACACTTCATACTGTATATTAATCAGATACACACTATACAGCAGGAAAGACTGGGGATGGTTGTAACAGTTACAGGATCACTTGTATCACCTGGTTCACTATCTCTTGTTCATGCTAAAAAGTCTTGAATTCTCCAGACTCCAAGGAAACACTTTCTGAAATATTTTTCTAATTTGTGTTCCAGTATTTTGTGGTTAGCAGAATCAAAGGCTGTGCTAAGATGTAGCAATACCAAGTACCAATCTATTCAGGAACATGTCATTTTGTGCCTTTATGAGGGTGGTTTCATGTCCTAGTGGTTTAAGATGCAGAGTGATTTCTTCAAGATTTTCACAATCAATGGTAATTCAGACAAAGACTATATTTGGGATTGGTATATAGATTTTGTAAGGCTGCTGCTTGAGATAATACTTGCTCTAGTATTTTCTATTCTTTGATTAAAAAGAGAAGCAACTACTGTAATTTCTGTCAAGTAATGAGTTTTTAACAGGACCCAAAATGCAGACAGATTTGGGAAACCAGTTTGTTGAAATGAAAAAAAAAAAAGATCTATTAGACTCACGGTGGTACACAAAAGAACACGCAGGCAGGAAATAAAAGGTGACAACGAGCTCCGAGAGAGGAACTAACAAAGGGCAATGGGAAAACACTGAGGTGAAAATAGGCTACATGATGAAACAAGACACAGGTGGGGCAATCAAACACAGGTGAGCCCCATAAGGTAATCATAGGAAGACAAGACATGGGAACCTCAAAATGAAACATGAACTAAACAGGGAACAAGAGAAAAACCATGACGATTTCACTTTTTAGCCAATGTAAACTCTTCCCATATTGTCTTTTGATTGGCTAATGTCCTGACAGGTGAAATAGTATGAAGGACTCTGTAAACACAGTAAACAGTAAAAACTAGTCAACCCCCGAATCCCATGACAACATATAGCATGATGTTTAAATTTTTACTTGTTTATTAATGGGTATATGACTACATACCAGCACAAGTAATGGACATTACCTGCTAATTACCAAGTGTTTGCTGATTTGCTTGTTGAACATTATACCTACTGCACATCAACACAAAACCGTGTGAATGATACTGACATTAGCATTTAGCTCAACTGTACCTACGTCCAGCATTTGAGTTTTTATTTTCAAACTTAGTCCTTATTACACTGAGAAAACAACCCTGCCCTGGGAGCTATTTGTTGTCAGAACGCACTAATGAGCCCTAAATTAAGACGTTTTATATTCAACTGATAAGGCTGCTACTTTTTCCCGCAAAAAGAATAAAGTGTGGTTTGAGTCCTCCGGGATTCATTCATGTTGACTAAATCTTTGAAAACCTGTGTTTTACTTTCACACCACAGACCTGCCCAGCTTCTCCACGTAGTGTCATCCAGTATGAACAGGGTCACTAATAGTGACCGGTGTGTTGCGTTCCTTCCTCACGCGGGTGACAGCTCATTTTCTGAGCCATGGCTTTTGCACTGAGAGAGCAGAAGGCCCTATAATGATGAGCTTTTAGCGCTGGCACTGGGAGGCTGAATAAGCCATCAGGCATCATTAGGCCCTGCTGGGGAAAACAATGTCTCCATTCCTATTGGTGCTCCCCAACCAGGAGAACTCTTTGGGAGAAATACATCAGAAACACTTTAGCCTGTGTGTTGTGTGCACTAAAATGCTTTGCTCTGGTTATACTGGGCATCATTCAGCAGTCAAGAGTGCATCCTGACGATGTCGTGCTTTATGATGCCTTTGAAAAGCATAATTTTTTTCACCTGTAACATCTGGCTGGCAGTTTATCACTCACAACCAGATTCTTACTTATGCAGTATTCTTTTTTTAAAAAAAAGGAAGCAGGAACTCATCAACGGCAGGAAGACATGAAATTGCGACACTTTCAGCTGAATAGAGGAGGGTCTGTTCTGAAAAGGCACTAATGATCTCTCAACAGAGTAATGCGAACCTGTCGCATACACAGCGAGACAGGTCCATTATTCCTACTGGGCATGTCCTTTACTGAGAACATTTTAAAAGATGGTTATTTATATATTTATTTTACTTCAAAATGCCTCAGCTAGTCAACCACACTGCATTTGTTCAGTGCACTGGATACAACCTATCTAAAATGTCACAACTAAACAAATTGAGCCCAGCTGACAGAGATGAATAAGGCTGCTGCAGGCGCTGTGTCCTGAGTCGCTGGGTTAATAAAGTGCAAGTGTACGTCTATGGACTCCATCCAACTTCCTTCTCTGTTTTTCAAACCAAACATGAACATTCACTGTACAAATACACCGAACAAGGTGCCTATATATTCTCCTTCTTCATGTTTTAGCTGGACTATAAAATTGACATGGTTGTATAGTTTACATTTTCAATTTATTCTGGTACACACTGAATTAGAGCATGCTTTGAGGACATGACACATTCTATTAAACAAACGTCAGCTGCAGTGGCCTGCATCTCTAATACATCTAATTTCAAAAGATAATTCCAACCCCTTTCATGTTTGTTCAGCATAAGTCTCTGTTGATAGTGTTTGTTTTGCACAAAGAGAGAGAGGACAACAGCCTTTATTTCAGTGGGGAATTGCCACACAACCTGCCTGTTAACACCTTTCCTCAGAAGCATCAGCCAAGCACTGGGTGTTAATTTGGCCTGTCTTGACTGATCGAGGCCAGGTTAGGGAACCGTTTGACATTAACCATTTCTACATTTTTTCAAAGGCAGGTTGAAAATGAATTCTGACATCTGTGAAGTTGAGAAGAGACAAACACAGTGGTCATGTGTCAGCGAAGTTCACACAGTACAATGATAAATACATATATTAAACATGAATAGAATATGTATTTGTAGGCAATATTTGTATAAGAAGTAAGATGTTGACTACATTTATGAAATGAATGGATTACATCCTTTTGTGATACAATAACATCAATCAACATCACACATCGATTTGGTATGCGTCATGACGGTGAAATCATCATGGATGAAATCTTTCTCGTTTATTTCGTAAAACACAGTGGTATCATGGTATGTTAATCTGTGTCTTTGAAATAACTGGTATAATAGACTTGGGGACGTGACTCTACTCGTGACACAAGCGTCTGTGTGTGGGAGTGTCTGTGGGTTCATCGCCATTGGACGCCCGTCTCAAAAGTGTCTGCCTCTTGTTGTCTGTTAATAATCACAGAGAGGGAAGAGATACAAAATCAGGACATAGAGGACAACGACTGCTTCTGCCCAGTTATTAACCTAATCCAGCCAGGGGCCGCCTGGCTCTCTCAGAGGGGTGGGGGCTTGGTGCAGCCTCCCAAACCCCAGTCATTGGCATCACCCACTGAGTATGTTGAGCCCTCACCTCCACCATTCTGTTATCTTACAGTACACTTTCTGATAATACTTACTAAACCAAAAATACTTTTCACACGATCTATCATTTTAGAAAGCAAGCTTTTCTTTTGCAAATATTGTTAATGTGGGCAACATACTAGCCATGAGTGGGATTGAAATTCCCAGCTTCCCAAAGTCAATGGCATTACCCACTGACATATCCAGCTGGATGTGTTGAGTCCTCATCTTCACCAACTATTATCTCACATTACATCTTTGTCTTGCTTTGAACCTGTGATGTGGAACAAGGTCAGCCATATAAATGAAATGTTCTACTACCGATTACAGCAAATAAGGCCGCTGGCGACAGGCAGCCTTGGGTTCGGCCATGCACATGGCTTGTGCCAGGCCCCTGTGCATGAGTGAGTGTCTCTGTGTATGTATGTGTTGGAGTTTGCTGCCTTGCCAATGAGCTCACATTTGGGCTTATTGTGACAGAAAAGTTGCTCCCAACGGAACCAGAGACAAACTGACAGACAGACAGTTAGACAGTACCGGTTCACCCAATACGCACACTACGCAAGTTGCGTAGGGCCCCGCAAAATAGCAGAGGCCCCGTTAAAAAACAAACAAACAAACAAAAAAAACTGACGACGTGACTGCCCGTCGCGCACGTGTAGCCTACCGGATTCCTAGCAAGACAGCGTTTAGCACGCCACGATGAAGCGGAGTTATCCCTCGGGGAGTTAGGGGGAAGAAACAGCTGACAATGACCTGCAGGAACAGCAGTCAGGTAACTCTCCTCTCCGGGTGGGAGGGAGGGAGGGAGGGAGGGACTAGTCCGTGTTTGACCTGCATTAACAGGGCGGTGGGCCCTGGGTGAACCCCGGTCTCCGTGTGCGTCTTGCTGGCTTCTATAACTTTAGTTGTAGTGTAGTTACATCTACATACAAAATGGAAAGCAATGGATAAATATTGACTAAGATTGAATTTTGTTTGCTTGGATAGCCTACATGCAAATATAGATACAGAATCAAACAAAACTTGTGAAATATTATGACAATGGTGCTAAAAATAATAATAATTATATAATAAATAATAGGCCTAATAAACATAATTACCTACATTTGAAGTGAAAGTAAAACAAGTGCAGCCAATTTGATGGAGCTGAATTAATAGTAGCTTTATCTAGAGATTTATTTAATGGTGAGTTTTTTCAAACATTAAAGGGACAACGAGGAGTTTCTATTCGGTTATAAAAAAGTCTCACGTTAATGTGGATGAATCTCCGCTACCCACACTTGTTAATGGGCCCATTTTCGATAAATATATCGTTTTGTCTCTATCGTTATTTTGTTATTATTAGTGGTGGCGGAGATGCTGGTCGAGCCGACCAGCGTTTCCTTAATGAGAATAACGCCGCTGAATGGCCGTTTATGGTCGGGACTACGACGGTAACTGAACGTCTTTGAACCTCTGACTTTAATTCTTGATGAATGAAAACATGCGTCCGTCTTGTGCCGGTCAAAGAATTTCACGGTGTGCGCGGAGGCTCATAAATGTAGTGTGAAAACGCTTCGCTTTTCCAAAACTCCTCGTTGTCCCTTTAACATGTTGATGATTGTTACATTTAGTTTGATTTGATTTGTTCTGAATTTATTCTTAGTTAGACCAACACTGCAATACGTTTAAAGGGGGGATGCGTGGAAACACTGGGTGTCAGGTGCGACTGTTGAAAATTTTTGGGGTTCAGTTAGGAGGGCCCCTTAGCAGAATTTTGCCTAGGGCTCCATGGAGGTCTGAACCGGCTCTGCAGTTAGAAAAAGTATATCTGTATCTATCTGCTATTATACCTATGTATTGTCAGAATGGTGAGAATCAACCTACACTTACACTATGTATATTTCACCATTTAATTAAAATAAAAAATCTGATCAGCATTAATTATATTCAGACATAGTTTCCTGGCAAATGTGTTTTCAGCTATTCTATACATTTGAAGAAGAGAGTGCTACCAGTGCTCTCTATTGTCGTATTCAAGTTCTTACAGTTCTTACACAGCGAGAGGGGATTTGATAAAAGACCACACTAGGGTATTTTGTTGTGATGATGATATTGTTAATTAGAAATCCAATACACATGTTCTCCATGATGACTCCCAACTGGACAGATTTGAAAGAGAGGAAAATCTGTATTTATGGATTTGGACTTCAGTCAATCAGAAAAGGATTTCAATCAGTTCTGGATCGTGTCACAAACATTAAACAGCTGCTCTGTTGTTTCTACATAAATGTGGGTCAGTAATGTTACAACAAAGAATTGCAAAAGGGTTTTCTCCTCTCCTTTTGTAGAGGCAAGTTCTGTACTTCCTGTGCTGGAGGAGATCAGATATGAAGGAGTGAAGCACTTTTCCTCATCAGTTAGAGAACTGCACCAGAACTTTTCATAGCTGCGGCTTACACATATAAATTCTCTTACTCTGAACTGTCATAAGCAAAATACAATTTTTATCCTCAGCCCCAGGCCTTGTCAACGTGACTTTCATGGGCACGCCCCCGATGACAGTGCTCATCCCTGGACATCATCTTTGAGAAAGAAATAAAACTAGAAAACATGGCAAACAAAAAATATCCTGGAAATTAAAATAATAGTAACAAATCAAAAACTAAAACAAAAGTAGAACCCAGCTTGAACTAATTAATACATTTAAGATAATCAGTATAAAAATCTTTAAACTTGATGAGTGCCTGACTGTGTGCATGTGTTTGGGAATGTGGGTGTTGAAACTGTGCACCTGTTTGTTAAAGAGCTTTTGCGGCTTCCTGTTACACAGCTGACAACATGCGGATATACCTATTGTCGAATTAATGGGTAAGATGTTAAAATTTTCCAGTCCTTTTGATAAAGTATATGTTTGTAGTGTTGATGTTAATAATTTGTAGGTGAGAGTATTTACATGTTTAATTTTTTTTCAGAAGTCCTTCCACACATTATTTATATCCACACTGAGGGATAAAATAATAATGAAATAGCCATAAATTAACCATATATCATGATGTACCACCGACCCAAGTTATAACAATATACAGTCCCACAAAGTTTACAGCTTTGCATTTATGTAACTATGGTTGTTTCACTTTGAAGTTGTTTTTCCTCCTATGAGGAGCACCAACAAAACCTAAGTCTTTGTTATTTTTAAACACCGGCACATATGAAGTCACATTTAAATTTGAATTACACAGTTAGGCCTGAGCACTCCCTTCCCTCCTCCTTCAGATCAAAAGGAAAGCCAATAAAATGCTTTGCTTGCAGGCATCAGCTTTGATGTTGCTCCTCTGCATGCTCATTAGAGCCCAGGAGCATAAAGTCAGGAGTGGACAGCACCTTTTACTGACATCAAATTGTTTTGCGCATCACAACACCAGAGATACTGAGTAATATTTGGTGCTGCATTAGTGGGAGTAAAAATATTTTTCATAATTTTTTTAATTCTTGAAAAAGATTGTTTTTTACTTCAGCACAGTGCAGTTAAGTTTTTCTCCCATAAATTGGAAATGCGTGATTTTGATGTGGCTCTTTTTAATCTCTCGAATGAAAGGTGGTGTGAGATGAACTGTAATCATGTAAGCCCATAGGAGCCTTTGTTTATCAAGCATCGTTCAAGGCGACGACAGTGCAGAGTTCCCAGCGGTTCTGAGAACCGTATAATTATATTGCTTTGAAATTTGTGGAACTGTAACTCACCATCAAGTGCGGTTTTCAGGGGATTTATAGTATTGTCTTTTTCAATAAAAACCAGGATGTATCATTACAGAGCTTTTCTCTCCAACTTGTCTCCAATACGTACTCAGTGACAGTAAAGTGAAGAAATGTCATCATGGCTTTTAATGCTCTACCTGTAATTGAATCAGTAATGTGAACTTATGTTAACTCTGCTTCATATCTTTTCAGCACCACGGAAACAAGTACATTTATGATTCATTACCAGCTATTCATCCTGTTCAGGCAGATGATGAGAATGTAACTCAGCTGAAGAGGGTGCATGGAAATTACTAGGTGCTTCGCCTTTGGCTATGTAGGATCTCTTTGGACTCTATGGTGGTACATTATTATTTAGTTATTCAAGAAATCACACATTCTTCACTTGATTATATAGCCCCAAACTGCTGCTGAGCAGTGGATTCAATTCTGCATTGTCCAGTTTCTCACACAACTTGACCAAATCACCAAAATGCCATTTTTTCATTTTCACATGAAAATCTTCTAAAGGTTTGTGCATGGGAAGGAATTGTCAAAAAAAATTGCAAAGCTGTAAATTTTTTGTAAGGTTTTGATGAGCTGTTGACCCACAGCTTTTATACAGCACTGCTGCTTTGCTCTGGCTCATTTGGTGATATACTGTATTTCACCTGTATGTAATTTACCACATGAAATCTATCAGTTGACTAATTGGGACTGTGGGCTCGCCTTGAAAGTCAATATTTGATTGCAGCCGGTGTAACCTTCTGTGCACTACCTCACTGAGAGGTTAAAAACCACACATATCACCGCGGCCGTTCCAGGAAGACTATGAGCCTGTGTAATTGTAGCACGACTCATTGAGAAGTGAGCCACCAGTAGTCAATGCTGGGTCTTGTTGGCTACAACTCGAGGATCGAAAACTGGGTTGATAGGGACACATGTGAGACCACATCATTATCTGAACATGGAGCCGCAGCTTCGTCTGAGCTTTCACTATCAAATAGTGAGGTCAGATTCACATCAACACACAGCAGCGCATTCTTTTTTTCTTTTTCTTTTTTTTTTGACCAGCACATATCTTTAAACCCGTCATTTAGGAAATATTCTATTTTACTGCACTTTTTTTATCTCTCAGACTTCTTATAGAACAGCTGTCAAAGGAAAGCGTCGAGTGAAGACGGGGAAGCTCCTAATTTATTTGCTTTCTTATCTTACTGACACGTTTAACAACCTGTGATAAGTCACTGAAGCATCTCCCCAAGCCTGTGACCAGGAATTAATAGGGACCACTGTCTGACTGAAAAAACATATACAAAGACAGGTACAATTATTTCATAGGGCAGATATTCACCACCGAGTTGTGTTAATAAGATATATAAATAATGTTTAATTATAAATATAAATAAATAAATATAATTTAGGCAGGATGCTCACATTATCAACTGTCTGAATTCTTAACTAGTACAACTTGGATTTTACTAGATATAGAAATATAGTTGTGTAATACTAAATAACCATGAAATAATTTTCTCAATTCTAGTGCAGTAAATGTTCTGAGCATAATAAAACTGCAACCAGAAGTTTTGCATGAAATGTTGCTTTTCATTTATATCGAAGCAAGTGGTAAATGTGACCTTTTCTTCCAAAGCAATTCACTGTTATTACCATGTCAAATATTATATCCATGCTTTATTGTTGATCCTGAAAGAAACGGTTACATACATAAATACATACATTGTATACATAAATAGATACATAAATAATTAATATTCAAACAGACACACTGTCTCAGTGAAGTCCATCAATGTTGCATGTCTGACAGGTGTGGATGATATGTACAGCTGAGGTCAACTACAGTTCATGTGGAGCTGGGAGGGAAGGAGGCAGAGCCGGGAGGTTTGGGGCTCTGTTAGCAGGAGGTGAAAGTTTTCCAGAAGAAGTTTTTACAGGGGGCTTTGCGGTCACGCTGAGGCAGTGATAGCCTGTTGTAGACGGCCCTCTCCTCCAGACGAGACTCCAGCGGCTCCTCAATCTCCACAGGTGCCGATTCCCCCGGCAGCATGTTGGTGTCCAGAGCTCCGTCCAGCAAGCCGGACACCAGCTTCAGGATCAGCTCCTTGCGCTCTTTGCTCAGCTCCTGGTGAAATATCAGAAAAGAGCAGACTGTGTTATTCAGAAGAGCAGACAATGGAAAATGTGAAAATTTTAAATCTTGTAGTTACTGGGGAGCTCAAAAAAATTTTTTTTTTAAATTTTATTACATAATTATTTCATGGTTAAAATCTTTCAAATGCAAATCAAACATTTTTGTTGATATCTATTTTTGATTTTAAGTTTAGATATTCTTTTTTTATTTTTTTATTTTATTTTTTTTAAATCTCAGCAATAAAAATAGTAATAATAAAAAATAAGTCTACGAATAATAAAAGCTGAAATTAAGATAAATTCTCCAGTGAAGAATAATAATCTCCTTACCCTGTTCACGTGGATGGTGCTTCTGTCCTCCACAGGAAGCACGGCGGCTGCTCTAACGCTGAACAGAACCCCCATGAGAGCTGCTAACACCACCAGGAGCTGCATGCTGTGACAAGAGTGCAGGTGACCGACCAGAGCTACAGTCACAGGAGCAAGAGCCTCACAGGAGTGTGTGAGTGTGTGAGTGTGTGAGTGTGTGTGTATGTGTGTGTGTGTTGGAGAGATAGGGTCTGAGCAGCTCAGACCAGCCAGAGATCCAGAGGTGGAGAAAGTGCAGTGCAGTTGGAGGCAGCTGCA
Source organism: Trachurus japonicus (assembly GCF_045865225.1). Taxonomy (NCBI): domain Eukaryota; kingdom Metazoa; phylum Chordata; class Actinopteri; order Carangiformes; family Carangidae; genus Trachurus; species Trachurus japonicus. The sequence goes on along the minus strand of NC_140913.1, from coordinate 17,483,060 downwards.
AGTCACAAGATTTGGAAACCACTAATGTTTCTCCTGCTCTCCCTCCAAAGTCCCTCACTCTTTTATACGCCTCTCCCCCCCTGTCTGCCACTGACGTAGATGGTGGTGGGTGTATGACGGAAGGGTGGAGGGTGTATGTGTGAGAGCGTTTTGGGTGGGGGTGTACTTGAGTGTGGAAGAGGAGGGGGAGATGGAGGGGTCAGGAGAGAACAAATGGAACCACTGAACAGTTAACCTTTTTGACAAATTGTGTGCTGGTTGTGTTCATGTGATTCACAGAGTGAACATCTGCAGCAGAGACGTCACTGGGCTAAAACCAGGTTTTGACATCAACATGTAACTAATGTATTGCCAGACAGACTCGAACAAGACCTCTGCAGGCAGGTGGATGGGCAATTCTACAACTCATCAGATGTACTCAGACTCGTATGTACTCTAACACTTAAGATTTAATAGATCCCTGCAGCTGCAATCATAAAAAAACCTGAAAAAAAAAAACATCTAAAAGAAACACAGAGCACAAGCTGACTTATTGTTGATCCCTTACACATCCAAGTGTTTAGCACTCTCCTTCTGTCAACATCTGATTCCTGTCACAGTGCTTCTATGTGCATCTCTGACACCTGCAGATTACAATTGAACGGTCTGACACTTACCATGACTTCAGGACGTGTCTTTGGGAAATGCACATCACCAATCTAGTGGAGCAAACACAGTTGTTAAAAAAAAAAGAAAGGGAAAAGGAAGAAGGTTAACATTGGAGCAGTCATTTTGTAATTTGCTTTTGCACATTAAAAACAAAACAACAATAATTGTGAAAGTGCAGTATGTTCTAGTTTGTTATTTCATAGACTTTAAACTCTCACCACTGTTTACAGTCACCAGTCCCCACATTTTTCTCATGGGTTATGTAGACTCATATATTGCAGCTTACGTAAAGTCTCATTTATGTGTCATATTTGTAGATGTTGTGGCCTATGTATATGGATAAATAACATCAATAAATGTTGTTCCTGGTTTATATAACAAACGATTTGTGTGAGGTTCTTTTGAACTACTGCGAAGCCCAACTATTACTGGTCTGCATTATGTGAACTTCTTGCCAAAACTCATTAAGGAGAGCTGATTACAGCATAAAACATATTCCAGTCTGAGAGAAAATGGTTTCAAGAAGCTGACCACAACCTCCAGGATATATCACTGAAATAGCACAATTAACAGGGTTTACTGGGTTTGCTGTTCTGACGTCTTTAGAAAGTGCTACCAGCAGAGAACATACAGTACTTATATTTCAGTACGCCTTAGTTGATATGTTCAAATGGATTTGTTGTGCTTTCAAAACAGTTTTTAAGGTTTTCTTCATACACTGCTGAACTGAAGGAGGCCTGCAGGCCAATCCACAGATTAGCTGACTGTTGAAATGGCTATATTGGTAATTCAGTTGGTGTTTGAAGAATCCACAACAATGACCTTCCCAGCATGAGACTTCAAACAGTGAAAAACGTCAGCATGACGGCTGGAATGAAGGTGCTCCCATATGTTATTAACGTGCGTGGAAGTTTCACTACACGTCCTTCAAATACGGCCTCTGGCACTCGGAAAGAGATCACAAAGGAAAACTAACTCAAAAATTGTCTGAGGACTTTGTGCTGAGTGTTACATATCAAACCAGTGAATCTGGACAAGTGGGTAAATCTGTCTTTGTGACTGCAAGGGAAAATTTTTAATTTGACTCGCATGGTAATGTAAAAGACAAATGACACACTGTCTTTAAAGTTGCAGCATCTTTTTTAGTGTGAATCCTCAAAGCAGATGAAAGTCAAAGATTCACTTTCAGAGCTCTGCATGTAAGACAGTGGATGTTTTATTCCCCGTATTGAAGAATATGAACACTGTGACACCTGCCTAGCTGCTGTAACGCACTATGAGGCAGTATGACAATGATGTGCTGCATAGTTGCAGGCTAGTTGCATTCATTAGAAAACCCAGTGAGGACTCTGGTCTTGCAGAACAAGAACTAGAATTGATGCAACTGAAGGCAACAGTGACACTTCACATTGCAAAAACACCAATCTAATTAAGCCGAAGGGTATTAAGCGCAATTCAAAGGAAATCAAAATTAAAAAGTTGTGCCCTCTCAATATGCGTTAGGTGTATTTGGAAGAGGGCCAATTTGAATACCTTCCTTTGTACCTTGTCGGTTTGAAACTGGCTCATACATTAACAGATCAAAGGACGCCATCTTGTGCCTTGATGCTGAAACTGCACTTTAAACCTGACAAGAGCCTCAGGACAGTTCACAGCACCGTTACCTATAAGACTAGGTTCAGGGTTACGCAATTGAAATGAGGAGCAGCTGAAACAATATGCTGTGTATTTGCCTGCATGTGGTTGAAAGGTGAGGCTGCAATTTGTAAAGTTTAACTACTTCCTGTAAGATACAGTGAGAATTTAAACTATTGGGTAGAAGCCTTTGGCAAATCATGGCTTTCAGTGTTTCCACTGTCCTGCAGCCAAAGTGACAGGGACAGGAAATTCCTATGGTCCAAAGTACAATACCTTTAAAAGGTATCATACTTTCAGGCCAACACAAAGAGACCTAATATGCAGTCCTGTACCTTGTTGTCATTTTGGCAAGTAAAGGCACATATCGCTTAATACCAGATGAATGAATGAATGAACATAGACATCATATTACCATTTTAACAATTTATTACAGTTCATAATCCTTATAAAAACACAAATTCATTGCTTGGGCATGACATTATTTCTCAACAAGTATTCAATGTGGGTTTAAAAGTAATTGTTAGTAACTTGACGATTGACATTAGCTACACAAAACAAATAAACCACACTGAGACATGAGATTTCCATTGAGAGAGAAATTAACAGCATCCTGGTTGTAAGACTCAGCGTTCAGGCTTACTACAGTACAAGTTTACTACCAGTGGTCAATACCCAATACTGCAAGTTACAATTGCGTTATGAATTCACATCTTAAAAAGACATTTCTTGGATCGCAAAGCTTTAACACCATACTTTCATCTTCCAGTCTTGGCAACAATCTGATGGTAAAAGCTGAGCATTGATTACATTTACCGGATTAGTCATGATATTTTAAAAAAGGGACAATTTTCTGAATTCTTAACATGAGAGTTTTCATCTAGGACACTATATGCCTGGCACACTACAATAATAACAGAAAAAAAAAATCTTTTTCAACAACCAATTTCAGGCACTATAGGGATCATGTGTATACGACACATTAGTAATCTGAATATACAGTAATGACAGATGGCAACTGTGCATTTTCCTATGAGAACAAACTGATATCAAACATTACATGTACATACCCGCAGCAGTATGTAACATATTGCATAAATGTATAGGTGCAGTGAATCCAATAAACAATACTATGTTTCAGAGTGAGGTCAGGTTTGACGGCTTCCCTTTTCCAGCCCATCAAATTATTCTTCACAAAATGCTGATAATTACAGAGTAAAAATGAAAAACCAAATACAACGGAAAAATAAATAAACACCAAGAGAATGTAAGACTGGTAGGAAGGGGACAAACTAACACTTTCTCTGTGTAAATCAGCTTGTTTCCACCCGTTGATTATTAGTTACCACCACACATAAAATCTTTATGCGGCTATTACGGTGGTGTTGAAATATGTTGAGGGGGTGGAGAAGCAGTAGAAGAAGGTTGCTTATCTGTGGTCTGAGGGCCAGATAGAGGATGCACATGGTGATCTGCTGTTGCTGGTCATGCGTCACTCAGCACCTGTTGGTGGTCAAAAACACACAGATGTCAGACACAGCAAATACCTGAAGAGTTCTGAGTTGTACCTGTGCAATTATTGCATACTTGTCAAATACAAAAAAAAAAAGATATTTCAACAACATACCTTTCTTGCAAACTCGGGCAGGACGAATGATGCTTTGTGAATTTCAGGGTTGTAATATTTAAGGTTCATTTTTTCAATATCTTCTTTTGCCAGAGCTTTCACTGGTTCCTTGAAGTTTGTTTCCTGGTTAAAAAGGGAAGAGGAAACGTCAGTCATTTTATGCGGTTGAGTTATTGAGCAACAGATTTTGGTTTTACATGTCACATTGAGAATGACAAGCACACTTACAGGATTTTTTCCACAGAGCATGAATCCAATTTGGCCACTGGGATAGGTTGGGATGGTGCTGTAGGCATAGTCCACCACAGGGAATAGGGTCCTGCAGAAGGTCCACATCTCCTTTATCAGCTCCAAATGGAGCCACTGACACTCTCCTGTGAAATTGACAGAACATGTTTATTTAAACGTCTGAAGTTTTTTTCCAATTTGGCTCTCGGTGTAGCTGAAAGGCAGACCATATAAATGTGAAGAATAATATAATATAATTACCCTGGGAGCAGAGGATTCCTCCGTTTCGCAACGCTGCCTTCATCAGTTGGTAGTAAGACTCCTTGAACAAACTCTCAGCAGGTCCTGCAACAAAAACAGAAGTCATGATAAGGCTGTCTCCTATAACAGTTGATACTGAATGAGACTACAACATGTGTGAAGCGGACAGTACTCACCGACTGGGTCTGAGGAGTCAGTTATAATGACATCGAAAGCATCCTGGTTCTGCTTCATGAATTCAAAGCCATCTCCAACGTGGAGGGTGAGCTTGGGACTGAAAAACCCTTTGGCCATCCCTGGGAGGAACTTCTTTGACACATTGATGACATCCTGCAGAGGACAACGACATTAACACAAATATAAGCAGGTGTTACATAAGAAAAAAACTTAGCAAACAGTGCAAGTCCGTATAGGAGAGCTAAAATCCTCGTCAAAGTTGTTGCTACCCACCTCATCAATCTCACACAGGACCACCGATTCCACCAGGGGATTCTTCACCACTTCTCTCAGCACACCGCCGTCTCCACCGCCGATAATCAGCACCTACAGGAAGAGGAAATGTGCTGCTTAACTGACATGACAGGAGGAAACCCATCCAGAATGCTCCTGGATTAACAGCTTGGCCTTATGAATGTCCAAGCAATACATCCGAGTCATACCTTCTTGGGGCAGGGATGGCTGCAGAGGGGGAGGTTGGCGATCATCTCTTGATAGGCAAACTCGTCTCTCTCTGTGCACTGGATCACTCCATCCAGCACCAGGACATTTCCGTAGGTTTTACTGAAAAGACGCATCAGAGGAAGACATGATCATCACATTCAAAAGCTCACCTCACACATCCTGAAGCTATAATGACTAACCCTGAATGTTTACATAACTTGTGCAAAAGGCAGGGGAGCAGTTTTCTGGCACATGATCAGATAAGGGGCTAACTTTTGAGTCATTTACAAGAATGTGGTGTGAGGAGGCTTGAGACAACATGTGCAGAGGTGATGACAGAATGAATGAGACACACTTGTCTAATTTGAATAGCAGGTTCACCAGATGGGATAAAAAATATTAGGAATTATGTTGAGCGTGACAACTATTGAGTTATCTGTGGTAGCTATAAGAACAGGGAACAGCACTGATTACTACAATTCTCAAATTAGAAATCAATCATTTCATTCAAGTGTTTAACTGCTACTGTAAGTTGTTGTTGACCTGCACGTGACAGCTCATTTGCTAAAACGCTGGACTGTCCGTTCACTAAAACTTGAGGGAGAGTGTGGAAAGAAAACTCCCAGGTATCTATCTACCACCTGAAGAAACTACAGCACAACACCATGAGCCTCAGCCTGCTGCTCATCCCAGTAGAAGCTAACAGCTAGCGACGTTAGCCAAGTTATGAAGCTGCAAGTAACTCACCTCTTGAAGACCATAACATCTTGAAATTTGGACTTCTTGCTGTAGAGGACCTCTTCCACCTGGAGGCTCATTGCCTGCCCGGGCCACAGAGTGCCGACTTCAGTGAACCAACCATCCTTAATGAGGTCCATGACAGCTGCCGACAGCCACAAGTAGAAACTAACGTGTTGGTTGGAGTTGCAATGTGAGTACGCTGCTGCTGAGGCGAGGATGACGCTTTGCACTTGCTCTGACTGCTAAACGTGCTGCCTCGTCCATTTAACGAATGGGACGCCGCCTACGTAAGCAGCATGCCGCCACGTCAGCCAATGGCGTGGCGGCAAGAACCGGTTTCGCGTATAGTTTGTTTGACTTCTCACCAGCAGCGGCTCCGCCCGTGGCCCCGCCCTGCAGCGAGGCGCCCGGGGCGCCTCATGAGATCCACACAGAGGGAGAGGGAGAGCCCACGTGAAGACGAACAGCGTCGGCATGCCACAGCGCATGCGCGGACCTGAAAGGGTTGAGGTGGTGGGGGGTTCAGGGAGGGGTTGGTAACCATTATGTTTGTTTGTTACCAAATAGTGCAATACAAAGACAGTATTCAAATCTTTATTTTTATTTATTTTAAAGCAAGGTCTAATCTCGAAACTGGGTGGAAGGCAATTGTATTTTCTTTATCAAATGTATTAATTTTAAAGCAAGACTTTTTCATAGTAAGGCAAGGCAGACAAGGCATCTTTATTTATACATCTTTACATTTAACAGTAAGAACTGGAAACACAAAAAAAGCATAAAAACATTTTTAAAAATTAAACTAAAACCCAGAATAGTCAAAATTGTAAACATAAGCAAGAAAAGAAATAAAGAAAGTATATTAAAAACTAAACAGAGCATAAAATGAGTTTGCAGCATTAAATATTGATTTGAATTAAAACAATTAAGAGGAATTAGAGTGCAAATCCAAGATTATGATTTAAAGTTCTTTAAAAGAGCTCAGCCATAAGCACATGAAACGAGAAATATTTTTAATCTGGATTTAATTTAGTGCTTACAGTCAGGGCTGATTTCAGTTCTGCTGGTGATTGTTCCACTGTGCAGCGTAGCAGCTAAATGCTGCTTCACTGTCTGGTTTGAACTCTGTGCTCAACTATCTGACCTGAGTCAGTAGATTAGCCTGGGTTTATATTCTACTAAAATGTCATTCATTTATTCTGGACCTAAAGTATTCAGTGATTTGTAAACCAGTAGCAGAACTTTAAAATCTATTCTGTAGCTAACTGGGAGTAAGCTGCAGCTGTTTGATTCGGGGAGTCCAGTCAGAAGACCGTCACAGTAGACTTGACTGTGATACTGTCCACGGTGTCAAATGCAGTCAGTGTTCCTTATGTCATTTAACACTCTATAAGAGCTGTTTCTGTATTGTGAAGTCGAAAGGCTGACATTACGTTATAATAATAACATTATAATAATAACATTAGCTCTCTTTTTAAAGAGTGGCTTGATGGCAGCTAGGGGTTTAGGAAATGTGGCTGTTTGAAGTGAGCAATTTATTATTTTCTGCATATCTGTTTGGACAGTTTACAATAGTTTTAAAAGATGGCATTGTGTCAAGACAGTATGGTTTAAGTTGCTGAACTGTTTCTTCTACATATTTTTGGTCAACTATATTCAATTCTGACGTCACAGTTGATTTATTCCTAGCGGTTTAAGGGATTGCATCATTTTATTATTTTGTTGATTTGTGTTTAGATTAGATGTTTTCATTGAAAAAGCAAGCAAATGTATTGCATTGCATGGAAGATAGTTCTGAAACTATCTTGTTTGAGAGGTTGTAAGCTTATCAAGCATAGCAAACTACTCTGCTCATGCACCCACGGCTCCTTATTTTCAGTTGGAGATGAGACAAAAATCTTCTGAAACCTTTAAATTCAAGGCTGGTAGTTAGACTTATAGCTCACATTTTTGGACTGTGAAATAAACATAAACCACACCATCACAAGGCATTACATATCTTTTTTTCTGCAGAAGTAGTGCACTTTATGTGAAGTTTGAGGGAGTTTATAGTTGGTATTGCAAAATGTGTTTTGTAAAGGTCTATTGTTGGCCACTCTTCCCAAACTCCAAGCACTTGCCTGGTTTGCCAGAACCATAAGTAACGTCCCTATACTGGCTGCAGGTAAAGTCAAGTGATATTTATCAGGGTGAAAATGTAAAGATGATCAAATCAAAGAGTAAAAAAACATCAGAAATGATTTCTGACACCTAATGTCAGGCTATTTTCTAGTGGTTCTCAAATTTTATCACATCAAGGACCCTTAGGTAAAAACAAACTATACAAAAGACTCCACATTTAACAAGATTAGACACACACAAACCTATAAACAAAATCATAGTGAAAATTAATCTATATGCTTTTTCTTATTATTTTTTGCTAGGAACTGGAAACCATGTGATGTTTGTTCTGGACACAGGCAAGGCCTTGAGTTGTAAAACAATTAAACTAACATAGAAAAATGTTTGCTGTAGGCAAATGTATCTGTCTCTGCTATCATCACTTATTATGTCAAATCTTTTGTTCCCACTGGGATTCTGTAAGAATTATGATTAAGTTTCCCCAGCTTTTGTTCAGTTGTAGCTGTTTACAGGTTTTAATCTTTTAATCTCTAACCCTTGCTGAGTTAAACCTGAATTTACTTTAAGAATCTCACATGGTATTGCAGACTGCAGGCTTTCTCTTCAAAAACAACACCTTATACACATTTTAAACCCAAGACTACGGGAGCTGGGCTTGGCTCGCTATTCTAACAGTAAAATAATCATGTACTGCACTGGTGTTACATATCAGTAACTTTTTTTTTGCCTGGTTTGCCTCTCCTGATATGCTGCTTCTAAGTTCAGCTTTTTTCTGGTTAATAAACTCTAATGTGAAATATAATTGATGAAACTTTGTGGAAGCAATTAAAAGTGAGTTTTTAATCTTTTCAGTTGGGGGTGGGGGGTTGGAGGGAGGGATAAACACACATCCAATAAACAAATACAACAATAAAAAAGACATTAATTAAAACCAAGTCTTTTATTTTTGAGTCACATTTCAAAATCTGCCCAGATTTTTTTTTATTCAATACTTGTGATACTTGATATCACAAAAAATTGAGTAGAGGCACAAAAGATACATCAGTGTGCTCCATTATCAACATTATTGCAACAACAGTCTGAAAGCAACAGTTTATATCCACATTTTCACAGTATTTCACTGGCTGCTTGTACTCCAGCACCAATCTTGAACATCAGTGTTTCATAATTTAATAGTATGTTCAGGCGATGTTTATTCTGCAACTGTGCTCGACTTACACCTGTAGTGACCTGACTAAATTGTGCAAATATCACCACGCCTAACCACATAGGCCTATTTACACACTGAACTACTTTATTCTAATGTTTGGCATCTTGAGGATCTACAAAGGACTCAGGGGAAAGTCAGTACGTTTACATGACAAACACAGGGGCAACATGATGAGACACTTTTCTAATTATCCCATGTGGATTTTCAGTAGTAGGCTAGTTATGTTTATATTTATTTATTGATTTGTCCAAAGCGACATATAAATAAAGTGCAATCCTTCTAGAATAAATGCCTTGCTCAGTTTTTTGTTCCCCCCTAACCCACCACCCTTCATTAACATCAAGCAAATAGCTAGTATGCAAAGGAGGTGCTTGTCATTGCAAATGAGCCGTTATTCAGACTGTTTAGTTAGACTGTGAAAAGTTTGCTTTTGTTTGTCTATTTACACAAGCCTGGCCCCGGTCCTAACTGCAATTGTTATGTCCTGGGGATAAAATAAACCAAACATTAAGCAAATAGGTGGAAAGCTAAGCAACAAAAGAGAAAAACAGAAAGTCTGGAGGCTGACAGGACAGCTCTGCCAGATTCATGGTACTGTAGTCATGGCGAGGGATGACCAGTGCCTGTAGTCAACTGAGTTAAGCGACATACTCAGTCACATAATGCTACATTTTATGATGATTTAAGTGACAAAACATTATATAAGGTCAGAAACAACATACCCTATGGAATTTGGTTGGTTATCGACCATTACTGTATGATTATACTTTGTTTTAAGTGGTTCAACTTTTTATTTTTCAACAGAGTTTCAGATGTAGACTAATGAGTATTTTGTCAAGTATAAATGAAAAATGTGACTGGATCATCCTGATCTCTATAACAGTAAATCTGACTTTGGAAATTAATCAGGATTTGACAACAAATTTACTTTTACTTTATTTGTTTATTTGGATGGGACAGTGCACATCAATGTACATATAAAAACATGTAGCCTAAATGTGCCGGATTATAGCAGCAATGCTAATTTCCATCCGGAGTCCCAAAACATAAAAACAATACAGTGACAGGAGAACACAGTTATATTTGTGGTGGTGCCTTCCTGCATAGAAACTCACTTTTGATATCATCAGTGGTTTTTAACAGTTTTGATTTTAAAATGATAATGATGACTCACCATTAATTAGGTATTTGATTTAATCCATATGTTAGGACAACTACAAAAACAGCAGTACTGCTTGGAAACCCTGTTGGTACAAATCTAGCAATGGTTCTTGCAACTGAGCAGTAGCAGTTATTTTTGATTTTTTGATTAAACTGTGAAAAGTAACTTTTTTTGTTTACCTTTTTACGCAAGTCAGTAGCTACTGATATTACAGGGAATGATCCTGAGGATAAAATAAAGTTAAGGAAACTGGTCAAACTTATCAGGGCAAGCGGAGGAGTAACAGGCAAAGATCACAACCTTGCTGAGGATATTTAGCAGCGGTGTGCTGGTGCTGTCCTATATTGTGGCAGCTGAGCCTCAGCAATTTGACTGTAACGCATGCAGTGAAAAATGGAGTGATGAGCTGTTTTTGGTTGGCTGAAAACCAGACTTTATGACACCCTTCAATTTATATTTGGTTATAAAACATATAATGTGCTTCTATATGCTGCACATAAAACCACTGGCCTGTACTTGGGCTGACTGAACCAAACATTTAGTCGTTCTGGAAAACCTGTGCTATGAAGCTGTTCATCAATTAGTTTAAGTTAACACTGGGTTTAACATCACAAGAACCATGAACAAAGTTCTTAATTTGATATGAGAATAAATGCTGATACCTGCAGGTAAATTCAATTATAGCGCCAGCCAAAGTAACACTAATCAAATTGAAATGTAAAGATGAACAGAGCACTAGAGTAGAAAGAAACAGATATCATTTTTGAAACATACAGTTAGGCTTGGGATATACTGTAAATGAATCGTTATATATACAACATTTGATATAATTAGATCATAATTGAAAATGTATCATTACAACTGGGAACCATGTTTGTTCTGCAGACACTCAATGCCTAGAACTGTAAAACTATTCAACTAATGTTGGTTATAATATATCGACCCTGGCATCATCATGTATTGTTCTCTTTGGGATTCTGGGGGAATTATCATTCAGTTGGGAGCTTTAGGGCTGTTTGCAGGTTATAATGAATTATCTATTCCTTACTGAGTTGAACCTGCTACGTTGATTAGCTCACATTGCATAGCAGGCTACAGACCTCTGTCATTTTGTCATTGTAATTAACCTAAAGGCTGCCTCATTAAACTGTGAAAGTTGGGTCTTGTTTACGTTTACAGAAGGCTGGCCCTGATACTAGGACCGTTTTATCTCGAGGATAAAGAAAAAGAAATTCATGCAAATTGGACAAACCTCTGCAGTTTTATCTTAAGCCTAAAAAAAACATCTGAAACTCACTTCTGTGTCAGTTTTAGTTAAAGAAAAAACTCATGGGTCATGATTTAGTCAAACCAGAATTTAGACATTTCTCTTCTTATTGGAAAGTCACAGTTATCAATATCATCTAGGTTTATTGTAAATGCTGACACTTCATCATCTGTCAGGAATGGGCACAACAGGTTACTGCACATTCAGTAACTTTTCTGTCAAATTATATACATATAGAAAATGAGAGCTGTCAACATTTTTCACAGCTGTATGTTATTTCATCAAGAAACTGTTGGAATTAGAAAAACTGAAAGTACACCATTTAATTTATGCAATTATGTTTTACTAGAAGGCCTGTGTGCAACACTAGTGTGAATACACACATGCAGTGTCCTTGTCAGGGAGGAGCACAACAGTTTGCTACAAACTGAGTAACAATGTATAACAACGTCTTTATTTACAGTGTGATTTTGTCAATAAAGGCAGAGATGGTCTATACGCCTTCACAGCAGGACTTGTTAGAAAAGCAGCCCAGTGCCTGGCCCGTTAGCATCCACTTTGCATATGCCTCAGGGCCTGCGATGGTCTGGCAACTGATGGTCTGGTAGTGGCTGTCCACAGTCAAACAGCTACTACGCATGGCCATGGGAAAGAACACAAGCTTACACCATATATTCACCATAAGTCAGCCCACTGTCAGCAGCATTACACTGCATGTAGAATTAAATAGATAAAAATAGATATACGTAGAATAGATAGACTCATGGATTTTGGATTTTGATCTATTTTTTTCTGATTTTGATTGTGAGGGGTGGGGCATGGAACAGGGAAAAGTTGACATTTTGGTGAACACAGACAGTCTTGTGTGTGTATCCTAAAAATTCTTCCAACCTGATTTTTTTTTTCTACATTTGTCACTGATGTCAGATGGTTCATTAAAATATGAATAGTGATAAATAGTGTCATAGTGCTTTTTTTTTTTTACTTATAGTGCCCCAACTGTCAGGGGGCCTACATTGTGGTCTCAGTTAGTTAGTCTGTTGGTCTGGTGTTATACCAACACTGGACAGGAGAGGGGCCCACATGCTGGAGAGTCAGGACACAAATCACTGGTATTTAGATATGGTTCAGCAATGAGACATTTCTGGACAGAAATTCACAAAATATTGGCATGGATATTTAATACAGAAACACTTTTGCAGATTAACACCTTTATTTTAGGACATGTTTACAACTTGCTGTGGCTTGAAACTCACAGGACTGACCAACACAGTGACGCACGCTTCTGATAATTGTAGCTTAACCAAAAAAACAAATTTTAAAAAATGCACCTTTTCACCTGTTCACTGTGAATCAGTCCTAGCACCACAGCAGAGTGTGGAGGAGTGAAAATGGAAATTAAAGAAACTATTTCTGTGAACAAACCTGAGATAACACCTTCAGAATAATACTTGAAGTGTTGTGCACTTTCACCTAATAGCAGATTTAACATACGTACAGTTTGAAAAACTCACTTTCTAAATATAATTGATGTAACCCTCCAGAAATAAGGTTTCTTTTATTTTCTCTCCCAGATTCTTTCATAGAAAGTCAATAATATGTATACATTATACATTTTAGTTGTGTTGCGTTGTTGTTTAGAATCCGTTTTTTATTTTACTTAAGTAAGTTTTTGTTTATTTTATTATTCTGTGCAACATTTAAATTCATGCCCACTCATCAGTAAAACAATATAAATATGTAAAATATAATGTAATAAAGTTAAATTGAAAGAGGTTCATTTTATTTGACTATAGAGCTAAAGAGCAGGAGGCCAGATGTTTGATGGGGACAGCTGCTGTCCTCATCAAACATCCCTGCAGTGACAGACCACAATTGGTCAAACTATATTATTTTATTGTCCTGTAACTCAGAACTAGCTGCAGCAGGAGCCCTGCTCTAAGCTTCATTACCTTGTTTTCAGATGAACTCATGGGACACACAACCTGTCTTAATCTTTATTTTCATTTGGTGCAACTTAATGAAATCCCATTAATCCCAAGCATTTGATGGTCTGCACTTTGCATTTTACTCTGATCATTTATAGAATTAAAGGGGGTTGATTTATTTTTCTTTTACAGATGAGAAAAAGACTTGACTTTAAAATGGGAAGCCACATAATTTGAATCAGTCTTTATTTATACTGTATGAAAGATTAAAGAAACAAAACCACAGCTTGCATGGGTAACGTTTAATGCCAGTCATTAAGGTACGTGTGGTGGTGAATTAGTATCCTTGTATTTGTAATTGGATATGGAGGACTGGAGTAAATGCTCACACAGCAGGCACTGTGCTGATTATGTGCAGACTGGAGTCAGCAGAAGACATATGGTAAGTTGTTGGACAGTCATCATTGCACTTAGCCATCTAATCACCGCATGCAGCAGGGTGATAATTCAATTCTCTGCAAAGTTACAGCAAGTTTTACAAGACTCACTAATCCCTGATTTTATGCTGCATTTTTGTTTTAATGTGCTACAGTTTACATTTTAGTTATTTATAAGTTGTTTGCAATTTAATTAGCAAACTGTCACTTGACTCTCTTTTATTCCTCCCTATACATGAGGTGTTTTTGACCTGGATTTCATTAAATGTGACACACAAATAAAGTTACTGGTGTGAAACTGACTAAAGGTACTTATGGTAGCACCTCTAAATCGCATGTTTAACTGTGGCTGTTAGGTGAGTTGGGCTGCATCTCCCTTTCATGCAAATCCTAATGCTAATTCCTCATGGGAACGGTTTTGGGGGTGGCCCTCTGTGTACAATGATCCCTGGCACAAAATGATGTTCAGATGGTTCTCAGAGTGTGGAGCTAAAAACTTGGCTGGGTCTGCACACAGCTCTTTCTCTCTGAGACAAACTGGAGCACGGACTGAGTGGCATCAAATCCTTCTCCAGATGAGGTTGTTATAGCAGCAGGGACAGACAATTCATCACACATCACATGTGTGTGCAATGGTCACTCTTCAAACAGGGGTTAACCCTTCATATGCAGTCCCCTGTATGACTTGAAATTAAGACAAATGATTTTTCCTCTAAAATCGTCTTTAATGAAGAGGTCTGTGCTTGCACATATTTACAAACTGATGCACAGGGGAAAAAATACACTTTGAAATTCACAAAACACTGAAATACTGAATTTCATTTGTGGGAAGGCAAACGGGTAGTCGTTATTTCTGCAGGGAGAACGTTTTAAAACGAGACAGAAAGGAATATCAAAGAGAATTTATCTTTTGGGCCAGTTATGTCTGAATCCCCTGTAGAGAAAAAAGAGAGGGGGTAGTTAACATACTGAAAGGTGCAGAGGAAAAATACTCTTTGACTGTATTTTGTAAGTTTACCTTTCAGATTTTCCAGCCAGATAGGACATACTTCGTCCTCCAGCTCCAAAGTTTGATTTTTGTCCTTTGGGATTTTTCTAGGCAAAAGATTTAAAGTCGTCAGTCACTAACAAAATATATACTCATCAGTAAACAAATGAATGATAAAACCTTCACCAATACCTTTTTCCTAAAATCATGGCCTTGTCGGTTTGGGTCAAACTGTGTGTTGTCCTTAGTTTTGGTATCTGAAAATACAAAGAAGGTGAAAATGACTTGAATTCATTTAAATTCATTGTAAATGAGCAAAAAACTGTTTGTCAAATGAGATGAATGAAAAAAGAATGAAAAAAGATCACATATGCCTACCAGCAAAGACTTTGAGGTCTGACTGACTGTAGTCGAAGGGAGTGAAGCTGTCCTGGGAGGGTGGTTCTGTCTTCTGGGGCTTCTCTTCTGATTTCATCAGCTTCTTACTCGGTTTGGGAGTCGACTCTCCAACCTCACTAGCGACCCTCTCCCTTTTCTTTCCACCACCTTTCGCGGCGTCCTAATGAAATCGATCAACAACATTACATTCTGTGCTGAGAATAACATTTTAATGAAGATATTCTTCAGTGTTTAATGAACAGTGTTAGATGACTGTTCCAGTATTCAGGTCGGGCTCTCTCTTTTAGGATATTCTTTAATAATCTGGGGTTTAATTTTTCAAGCCGATTAAGCATTTATAGAGCTTGAAGGAGGTCTTCAAGGAAATTAAGGGAATTATAACAGTTTGACAATAACTAGCATCTATGCTCAATATAATTTGTTTTCTTGTGCTGCTACTTAGTCAGTATTTCTTCAGAGCTCCAGAATACACTTGGGTTTAAATCTTATTTCTTATGAGTTGAAATAAAAGATGCGTTTTCTTTTTTTAAATTTTGTTAATAAAAAAATGTGTTCCTATGAATGTTAGTGAGCACTAACATTCAATGCTGATTGTACAGTGTGATGCTTGGGTTGATCACAATAACAGGCTGGTCTAAAGCCCACATGATATTGAATCATAAATGTTTTAACAGTATGAGGTTCAATATAATACATGTCCAACACCTACAGGTTGAATTTGTTTTACTTTGCTCCACACTGACGTGTCATCAGATGTGCACAGACGTCGTACGATCAGTCTTCCAGATGAGACTGAGGTGAAAATCACCACAATGTATGATCCAAGTATGTGTAAGCTATGTGTAGGTAAAAGCCAGCAAAATTAAATTACATCCAATGAGAGTGAGGTTGAAACAGCTGAAAATATAACTACTTATCTTGTTTTTAAGTACCGGTAATACTCTCACATTTCACTATTCTGTCTTGCCATTGTCATTTACCTATGTTTTATTGTACCATTTGATTTTTTTTTTCTTATAAAGTGCTTTCAGCCACATCTCTTGTACTGTTGACCTCAGTGATTATAGCTCAGAAACCTGCAGATGAGCAGTTTGAAGTCTGATGCCAATGTCCCAGAATTTTTTATTGATTTTTTTTTTTACATTTATTTTAATAAATAAATGTAGGGTCTCATCTGACCATCTTGTTGTGACTGTTCTTAAGAGCGTCAGTTATTTAGTGTGTGAGGAACAGCTTTCTGCATGGCTTCACATTATATAACTACTGGACCATCACAGCAGGTGTAATTGACAACACCAGTGCAACCTCAGATGTTACACCTTTGTGACATTTTCTTCAATGGGAGTAGGAATTTTTCATCCTTATTTTTGAGTTTGAGAATGTCAGTGGTTTTCATTGACATGAAGAAGACCAATTAATATATCAAACAGATGATGGCGGCGGATCGCAGCACACGCCCTTCTTGTTATCAATCATAACATCAGTGCAGAATATACTTTGGAAAACCACAAAGCTTGTTCACAAACTCAACTCAGACAGGAGAACTTCAGTGCCAGCGTGCTGGCTGAAACTGACAGTAAGCCTGCGCAGCCAACATTTGCCCGCGGTTGGCAGGTTGACGAGTGTGACTTTCTAGTGCTTGTGCCAACGCTTGTGACTATGATACATGCCAACATGTTTATTTGAAGGAGCCGTTTCAGCAGGGAGCGCCCGAAAAAACCAATGCTCACTTAAGCCATCATCACACAATGGATTACTGTGGTGCATATCATGACTGTGTGCTCTGGCGATTGACGGCTCAAGGCTTACACAGTGAAAGGCTGAGGGAAAGTGGTGCCACCAGCAGGAGTAGAAACACGGATCAAATGGTGGTGACCAGTTCTCCAAAAAATAAAGTACTGGATTTTTGTGTAACTGAGCTTTTAAAACAGAGAGAGGACACACCACATGGCAACAAGAGTGTGTATGAGTGACCCAGCAGGAGGGAGCCAAGCAAATCCTCCAGAGAGATGGGGCTAACAAGAAGTGGGCTTTTGAGCAAAAAGCAGCTACTGTTGTTCCCCGGGAGGAAAGAAGAGCGTTTGATAAGTGGAGGACATTTCTCTAATGCTCCGGTCCCAAACTGCCTGCTCCTCTTCCCCAGACACATCATGGGACAGATATAAATACTAAAAAGCCACTAACATCCTAGGTGCTGCAGAGTGGCAGCAGTGGTTCACCAGCTAGTGAGTCACCATGTGTATACCATCTACGTCTTAAAGAAAATAGGGGGCATTGCAGAGGGTTAGATTGGCTATTAAAGCTCCATCTTTAATGTGCTGCGCCGGGCTCTTGTGTAAATGTAACTCGGGCTTCTCAAGGATTTGTACTTTCCCCAACAGGGACATCATCAACAGTGAAGTTGACAGAGTGCAAGGCCCATCTGAGGTGGAAAAAGGAAATGCAAAGATGAGAGAGTAAAATGACTCACCGCTGCTTGCTGGCGAACAGTAGCAACGTTCTGGAGAGACTCCTGGTAGCTCTGTTTAGTCTTGTTTCTTTCCTCTGTGGAAATCAGCATTCATATTTGGTGAGGAGCATGACTTTCTAAAAGTGCAAATTCAGATAAGGGTCAACTTCATTACCTGCCACTTTCTTTGCCTGTTCCTTTGCTTGCTCCTTGGCTTTCCTCTTTGCCTCCAACTCCTGCTGCTGCTGTTCAATACTCTGCAGTTTCCATCTTTTACTAATCTATAAATATAAGATGGCACATTGATCAACAACCAAACTAATAAATGTGGACCTGTATGAAAATATAATGCTGTTTGATTACCTCAAATATTTTTGAAGATGGGTCAAATTTGGCATTCTTGTTGATGTGCACATCAATGGGGGGTAGATACTAAAAATCCCAAAAGAAGATATTGAAATACTGTGTCTGGTTAAATAAAATACAAATAACACTGAAGATGAGTCACAGGTCTTCTCTTACCATTCTGAAAGGGTTTTCAAAGGACTCAATGATACGTCTGGCTTTCATGTGAGCAACAGAAAGGGACTCTTGGTTGTTCTTTGTTTCCAGCTCCTTTTCAAAGAAGCAGAATCCATGTTAGTCAGACACTAATGCACAGATCAACAGGCTGAATTAAATAAACTAAATGTTGATCTCTACCTCGAACAGTGTGATTTTGGGGAGCGCTGTGAGACCACTCAATTTCTGTGCATCAACATCCATTTTGTGCTCATCTTCAGCAGAGAACAGCACTCCTTGTTTGACAGGCAGTTCTGAAATTACATAATGGGTTATAAAATGTTTTAAATCAATCAGGATAATGCTCGACGTGTTGGCCTACATGTGTCCAACCTTACCATCAGGAGAAAAGTGGGGGAGATCGCTTACAGAGACCTTGGAGGTGTCATGAGGACCAAACAATGTGACCTCTGGCTGGAAAATGATATGAGATCACATTTATTTTAACACAGTGCACAATCAACAAAAACTGAACGCAAAAAAATAGAAGGAAAAAAAAAATCAATCTTTTTAATCAGTTTGTAACCAACCTTCTTTATGGGTGTGAGCCCCTTGTTCTTCTGAGTTGCAATCTCAGCCTGTGTAAAGTGCCGGCAAACAAGACGAATGAACAGATGCCTTCAGTGACAAGTAACTTAAAGACAATACACATCATATACCCACGGCTGACAGCCATCTTTACTCACCTTGAGGAGAGGCATTTCTCTTGCTTGCTGCACTAACAAATGGAGCTCATTGACCTGCTGCCTCACCAGTGGCGGTACGGGGTTACAGCAAGCAATGATGCCCTGAGGCTCTCTGAGTAAATAAAGACAAACTGTGCTGGGGGTTATGAATAAAAACACTGAAAGAACATTAGCATTAAAAATGAATGAAAAGTTAAGTGGAGAGTCTAATCATCTTACTTGGGCAGCTCTTCGGATATCTTGATCATCATATGAGTGGGCAGGGCATATCTAAACACAGAAATAAAACTACATCAGAACATGTTAAGGAAGATGTGGGAAGCCTATGAATTCTTCCAAAAGCTGGGAGGTGACATAAATTTATTTTCTGGCTGGTTGAATACTATAAATACAGGAAACCAGCTCGAGCAGGTGTCCAGAACAGCAAGTCCATCCATTTCCAAACAGCCTACCCGGTGCTTTCATCTTCCTGCCTGGCCAGCTTGTCCCTCCAGGCAAACAGCAGTCTGAAGGCAGTGAGCTGCTGGGTGTTAAAAGACCTTTTCTGCTTCCTCTGCAGCTCCAGATACGACTCCTCTGTGAATATAGGCTTCGAATATTTCTGTATGGAAGGGGCAAGGGGCACACGATGAATCATGACAAATGTCAGAAAATGTGGGATATTACAGTGTGGAAATTCAAAAATATGAAAGCAATAAAGAAACTGTGTGAGAATAGTGGCATAGGAGTTGTCAGTTTAATCTTGGTTGTGTAAGAAGTGAGATTAGTGGATACCTTTAGGGAAATATCCTTGCTCTTGTTCCAGACACACTGCAACAGGCCGGTCTGCCCGTGGTTCGTGTCAAAGAGCTGCGCCCTCACACAGTCGTAGATATAAAGGAGGTAGTGTGTGTCGGACCGGGCGTACTGCACCATCTCTTCTGGCAAGGGGCTACGAAGCCAACATACGGGACAATTTTTATTTCAACAAATAATATCGCTACTTATTTTAAGACAAATATCACACACAGCGGCGAATTTTCCTGTTAAAAAGGAACTCTCAGCCACAGATATGCAAATATGATTAAGCATCAAATAGTCTAGTCATATCTGTACCGAATCCTCCAGTCAGCCAGCTGGTAGCGTTTGTCTGAGTCCACGTTGCAGAAGTGTTTGAGCAGGTGGTCGAGGGAATGTCTGGCCAGGTTCAAAGCTCGGCTGGCCTGATGCGTGTCAAAAAGGTTGACGACGTACAAGCCGAAGTCTCTCTGGAGCCACTCGATGTCAGAGTCAGCGCCATGAAACACCTGAGCACGAAAAAAAGAGAGCACATTCTGCTGAAAGCTAAATCTAACGAGGCACTGGCTTATTAAAACATTTACTGCTCAGATGAAGAAAACGTTTCAAATAAAAAATATCAAAAACTGGGGACACCCCATGTGGCATTTTTTCATTTGGCTTATTTTCACAGCATCTTTCTGTAGTTCAATCCCACGCATAAACACTTTGTCACAGGTGCCCTACAGTGTGAGTCATGGTGGCTCCCACGCACCACAGGACACACGCCAACTTCATTAAACATGTTTGAAGACAATGAGACTCTGAGACGCCTCGAAGAAATTTAGACTCATAGTTGC
Organism: Trachurus japonicus; assembly: GCF_045865225.1. Lineage (NCBI taxonomy): Eukaryota > Metazoa > Chordata > Actinopteri > Carangiformes > Carangidae > Trachurus > Trachurus japonicus. Next base: position 17,462,439 of record NC_140913.1, on the reverse strand, counting down.
CAAAATAAATCTTCACAAACTTGGGAGATTTTCTTCTCCAGGGTCTTGTCTAATGTTAAATGAAGACGCTGAGACTGCTATACAAACTCGTAGCATCTGAGCAGTCTGGGCCATCTTCAATTACAGCTGCTTAAAAAATAAATACGTTCCCTTGAGGGCATTTTAAAGCAGTTTTCATTGCTAAAATTTGAGGATATGATAACACAACTAGACGGGGCTTTATAAAGAGCCAGCGAACAGGTTTTCTTTAAACCAACTGTTCACTGCACTGTGAAACAACAATAACTGTATGTTCTGTTGGTCCAGTGGTTGCCCCTGTAGGTAACTCTGCAAGATCTATGGAGATTTTTTCATTTATTTCACATTTATTTTAGAGGTCAAGTGTGAATAGTCTTTGCATTCTGCTGTGAAGCTGTGTAGAGCAGAGACGCTACCTCATCCGATTTCACATCCACAGATGATGAAGCTGGTGAATAACTTTGCTCGCACAAGAAAAGAAATGCAGTGCAGCCACGCAGCCTTTCAGTTGTCCATTTTGCAAACAACTCTAATGAGCCATGTAACCCCATTTTTATTCTAGGTTGTTATAGTCATAAAAAATTATACAGGGACAAACAACTTATGCAGTGCTTCCTACCTTGATAATAGCTGGATCAGTGAACGCCTCGTTCAGGACGTACATCTCACCGCGGAGCTCCAAGGTGTCGATGATGAAGTCCTCCTCTCTGGTGGAAATCTGCATCAGGCAGGTGATGCCCAGAAAGCTCCTGTAGGAATGGTGCTGAGACAGAGAACAGACTGTCAACAAAATGTGTGCATATAACAAAACTGACCAGAATGCATGATACTTCCTGACATAAAATTTGAACTTATATCTTGTTTGGCACCTAATCACATATATGATCTTTGTACCTCGAGGTCCACAGCAAATTCAGACAATCTGCACAGCTTCTCATTCAGAGCCACCAGATCTTCCAGAGTATCAATGAAGGAGCAGGTGGTCTCAGCCAGTGGTTTGTACATCTAAAAATAATCCACACAAAACAATTTAGATAGAGGCCTTCTGAACCTTAAGGGGGTCAAAGTATGGCATCACTCTAACTTGCCTGTGGTTCTGGCTTTGACAGAAGGCTTTCTGGTGTTGTCAGATGGTCCAGTTCGTATTGGTATGGATGTGCAAACCTACATGGATCACAATTTTTATTTTAGATGAAGAACGAAAGATATGAAGACACAAGATGTAATCATTAGTCTTACATGTCTTCAACATGCTCCTGAGTTCTCTGCTGGTGAATGAAGTCAGCCAGGGCAGCTGGGACATCAAGGTCCTCAGGTCTTTCTTTACGGATTTGTTTGTTTGTGAAATCTATGGTTGGAAGGAAGAGAGGAAAATGTTACAGATGTTTAAGAGTTAAAATTTAAATAAATGTTAGAAGAAAAGCAGAGAGGAAAAAACATTATGTCTTACAAGAAGGAAGAGACTTCATTGCATTGGGCTTGATGAAGATCTTGGGGACAAATGGGGTGTTGCTGTTGTCAACTTTTTCCTTGAATTTCAGCTGAGGCCTCACAATGTTCTTGGCATGGAGCAGCCGGAACGTCTCAGCGCGACTGCCAGAGCCTGAACCCTGAACAACAAATGTTTAGTTTACCAGAAGGTCTGAAGCACCCAGAGATGTCACAAGACCAGAAGTTTGGGAGTTGGTCCCATCACATTGATATATACAAAATATGCTGTCGATATTATCCTGAGAGGCCTGTCTCTGAGCTGCTCATATTTTGTCTGTGATGCCTCCCCCTTTCATTGGTGGTCTATAACTTGTCCCCAATGTTCTGCCTCAAACACAAAATATCCCTTTACATCAACATGGCGTTGTTGCAGTGCCAAACAGAACATTATATTATGGTGACTTTGTCAGTGTCAAGGGAACAAAACAAAAAAATCACAACCAAAGTACAAGTTATTGTGACATTCCACTATGAATATCCAAGTGCTTCCAAAACATCATTAAAAATAAAAAATGCATGTCTCCGCTCCAACGCAGCTGAGAACACACACTGGGATCTGCAGTAGAGGAGCTACAGTACGAGGTTAATTTGCCAACCTTGCGATTCCAGCTGGAAACGACAATCTTGGGGGGCTGAAACCCTGCAGGCATGACAGGCTGTTGGCTCCTGTTCACCCCGTCGGCTTCATCAAGAAGAATCCCCTGGAAAGACAGACACAAGAGCTTGATTCCTTTGCAAAGACTTTCGCACGAAGAGACGCCCCCAGAAACCACCAGAGCCAGAGGTCGTACCGCTCTCTCAAGGATGACATCGTTGGAGTCAACGACCAGGTCAAATCTCTCCTCCAGCCCTGTCAGCTTGTTCCGGTCTCGCAATTGTGATCTGCAGCCGTGGTGCTGCATGATCTGACTCATGCTAACACAAGAAAACAGGGAAAAGAAAAGAATGGATTTATTTCACTGAAATAAATGGCTGCCAATGTGCGCCAAACGGCCCCTCCGACCACCACCATGATCATTCATACACATTCACACGAGGCAACAGTCCAAGGCTCAGTCAAGCCTCCTTCAGCTCAGTAAAACTACCTTCACACACGGCAATGAAACAGGATGTGATGCTTTTAGTGAAACAAGCAATCAGCCTCTGTAAATGCATCTAGAGAGAGTACAACTCAGAATTTCCTCAATGTTCAGACTCAGGATATTATACTACAGTATATTACATGCATGGCAAAGGCTTACAGCTATAACAAAACATGAGGGTGGAGAATAAGTGAATTCATGGGTTGCAGCAGTAGGTGGAGTAAATATTGGCTGAGAGATGAAAGTCTGACCTGAGCCTCAATTTAGAAGGAACGCTGCAGCACAACATGTACTCACCAGTGCAGGAGCTTATCTCCTTGACTTTCACAGAACTCCTGGAAGCCCGGGAAGCTCCGATAGAAATCATACTCATCTCCGGCTTGGGGCAAGCTGGCGGATGCTTTGGTGGCTGATAACACAGCACCGAGTCCATACTGCAGAGAAGGGACAGGCAGGGCAGTCAGTACCATTTGTAAATGTGTTTCTGTGATCACAAGTAGTGTGGTGGCAACACTGCATTCATAGGCAACATTATATAGGATATAGGTATGTGTTCTTATAATATTCTCAGTATAAGCAGGTATCACAGTGTGAATATCAGTATCCATGTCTCTGACAGTCACCTCTGACAAGTGCTGTTACACAACCAAAAATACAAGAAACATAAAATAAAAAAAATGTCATGTTGTGGTTTCAAAAACAAGATGTTTCTTCAAATGCAGTGCCACATGGACATGAATCCTGTACAAGCACCACATACCTGCTGTTGCCTACCTCTCATATTTGTATATTGCTCCATTTTTATAGCCATCACTTTAGCTAGCTAAGTTAATTTGCTTTGAGTTTTGTGACTGTTCTTTTTTTTTAAAAAGTGAACATTTTTAATTCAACACTAATTAAATGATAAACTTGACACTTCCGTCAAATATGCTAATGTGCTTCAAGTCCCACGTGAAATAAACATTGGCCCAAACAGGTGTGATTTCAAGCTAATTAGCCAACACACCGAGGTGAATTGGTGTTGGTGTAAAACACATGAATGTCGACAGGCTACAAATCTTTCCCATCAACACTGAACTTATAACGTGAGTCCAGCTCGTAGCCAACAAGCTCCTCCACGTTGCAGGGATGAGACTGACTTCAAGTCCGGACTCAACGAACACTTTTACGTCCAGCTGGGTTTAGTTGACTCACTTTGACGAAGGCGTCCACGTCTTTAAAACCTGGACACAGTTCGGGTTGCTCCTCTTCGTCGCTGCCTGCATTTTTGTCTTTAGAGCCGCTCTTTGAAGAGCCTTTACTCACTGAAGCAGCCATGGTTTCGGCTGGTGCTGTGTACATGTGAGCCACAGGAAGCAGCCGCTTTCCTCGACGTTTTCTCCCGACGCTGGGGCGGAGACAGCGCCGCCTAACGACCTGGAGGAGGCTACAGGCGCCTCCGCAGCAGCACTGTTCATTCTTTAATTTATTGAGGCCGTATCGAAAACATCGCTAAACTATAAAACATTATAAAATGTTATAATTTTTGTATTTGTATTTTTTTCTTTGGGGTGTCTGAGATATTCTACACTTGTGCTGTCTCCCTGTTGTGTTGACTATAACCAAGATCCAAGACTCCATAGTATATCTTGTCATTTTCCAGTACACCCATTCATTGCAGTGGCACTGCAGGCATACGAGAGACATACACAGAGTAGACTACCCCCACCACCACCAGCACCCCACCATCCCACGCATGGCCTCACCCACCCTGCACGACCTGCATGTTGCAATATAATGCTGGTACCAACAGGGGGCAGTATTGACATTTGCAATCTTGCAGCAGCAAAGATACAGTATTTGCACTGCCTTAGGGTGGGTATAAGGAGAAGCCACGTCTTAACCATATCTTTCTGTAAAAGCTATCTAAACCATCACGGAAACCCAAACCCTCTCGTTGTTTTCAACATATTAAGTCATACTGTGGGCATATCTAAAACGTGAACATCCCTATCCCTTGGTGTCTAGTGGAAAAGAAGTAAGCTGTGATCCAGTGGTCAATAACATGTTAAGAGGCATTGGCGAAGTATTGACACAGCAGCTCATTATGGATGATCTGTGGTGTGTAGGGAGAAACCTCTCTTTTCTTCACTTCCCTTTCCTATTGATCTCTTCACAGGGTCCTCTCCCTCTTATTATCTTAAAAGCATCTCTGCAACACTGGCTCAATCAATATTTCACAGTAGCTTTCCATGTCATTCTCTTGTTTTAGTGGGAAGTATCTGAAGTTCAGCAAATACATGCTCTAATAATCCGAGGAAATGAAATCTGTCGCTACTGTTTGCAAAGGCTGCAGCTCAAAGCCAACTGTTTGATGTGGTAGTATCAGACTATACATTCTTTAAGGTTCATGTGATGTTGGTGTTCAAATCATTTGAATCTCTGCAATAAGTCCTTATTATAAAGCAATTAGAATATGCAGCAAAAGCCTTTGCCAACATGTACTTGATCCACTGAATAGGACATTACCATTGCTGTTAACGCTCATTTATATGCTTTTTCAAAAATATCATGCATTTTATAGCTTTGATGGTGCCCCAAGGCACCACTCAAATTCCTCCTGCAATAGAAGGCACTAAAACTGCTGATGCTGAAAATGACACACATAATTAAAAAAAACGGATCCAAGACAAAATCCTCAGTGAATTGTTTTTATTAACTCCCTCATTTTAGAAAACACAAATGCACCAAACGATATCATACATGCACAGCTTCAGCATATCAAGATCAGCTGATGTCTTTTCAATGTGAAAACATTTACATCACGATCTCACAGAGATCACCTGGACATTAAAATACTGAGGAGTCACAACAGAAAGGCCAAGCAGAGCTGTAATTGTATCTTATTAATAACATTTATGGAATTACAAATTTTGGGAAACTTTTTTTTTTCTTTTTAATAATCAATTTTGTCTTTTCTGATCCTGAAAGTAGCAAGTAAATTGTAAAGTTGTACTGGTACAAAAAGATAAACTGTGCACAGGCTGACTACCTTGTAACAGGCAGCATTTGTGTCACTGCACCAAAAGGCTGTATGTGATAGCAGCTCCTGTTTTTTTCAGATTCTGGGTTTGACTGAGAATTGGAATTGGATGGAGGACACCACAGTTTGCTCTCCCAGTACGGAGGCTCTTCACTGTTTTTTAAAGCAACACTTGACCTTTGTGCAGAATTTTTGGAAGGAAAAAAAACGAATTAAACAATCAGGAACCATAGCAAACATTAAAAAAGAGAGAAAATCAAAGTTAAAACATCTCCACAGTACTGATACGTTACAAAACAAAGAGGTTGGCAATGCTTCCCAAGACACAAGTTCATAAACTGTGTAATGTCTTTTTTCAGTTTATATAATCAATAAATCAGCCGGAAGGATGCATTTCCTGTGTAAACACCTGTTAGCTCAACAATGACATTCTGTGATGAAAGAATGGATACAGATTAACCACACATAAAGCCACAAAAACAACATAACAGGATTCAAAGACTGCTTTCAGAAAGGTATTAACACTATCAGGGAAGAAAACCTTTTGTCTTCACATTTATTACAAATTTTTTATCTTGCACGGTACACCTGACCTTGGTTTCTGGAGCTTTTTTCCCCACTTGTTCTTTTGCACTGGCAATCCTTTGCAATATGATAGAAAAACAGACATTTCAACCTCCCCTACTGACCTCGTATTACTCTATTTGAATGTCTCCAAAGCTTCAGTTGCTCAAAGCCCTGAACCATGGCCAAGTATGTAAAAAAAAAAAGAGTATTTTTTGAACATGTCTGCTGAATCATGGCACACATCAGGCTTTCCATTTGTCAAGCCAGACTGTTAAATAGAGCTTTGTGCTCTGTGCTGACAGTTTTCTGATCTGTCCGCTCCAGCCATTTCAGAGCGATTGAAAGATAGAGTGAAGCAGGTCTGAATACCTGAGCAGTGGGGTTACACTGAAATACATAAATGAACAATGACGGCACATACCACATAAAAAAGCCCAATACAACTGACAACAAAGAACAGAATCACAAAGTATTAAAACACAGCTGACCATACATTTTGCCAAGTAACGCCTAAGCTGGTGGCTTGATTTCAATTGTCAGACTGGCACAATCGGCAGCACTATTAAAACTCTCGTCTCGACTGTAATGGCTGATGATGCACGTTGACTGGCACTAGCTGCGTGCTGCCCAGATGGATGCAGTCTAAGGCTGAAACTAATGATTATTTTCATCATTGATGGATCAGACGGTTTTATATCCTATTAATAGTTCAGTCTTTAAAATGTGACAAGAGTGAAAAATGTGTCACTATTTCCCAGTGCCCAAGGTGACGTTTTCAAGCTGCGTGTTTGGTTTGACCCAATGATGGTATATAGAGATGGACGACATGACAGCACCCCGACACCGAAGCCAAAAAACCTTGATTTCCCACTGGTGGCTGATATTAGCACATGTCTTTAAACCCTGCCCCCACTATATTAGTGAATAGGACATGGGTCAAAATAAAAAAAAAGAAAAGAAAAAAAGTACATGCTAAATAAGTTTTCCCAAGGTTTTTGTCATTTAAGGTCTTTCTAATCATGCTGTTGTATGTTCAGGCGGTCGTTTCTCTTAGGTTTTGTTTTAATTAGTTATTCATGCTATAAAAGAGGTATGACGTCATAATTGACAGCTGTGATTGAGATTGGGTGGGTGTCTGCGCTGAACCTCAATGCCACAGCCCCACCCTCTAATCACTGCTGCATAGACTGTGGCTATAAATGCCATTACCAGTGCAAGATGTACACAGTATGTGGGATATCCAAGCTCCATTTTCGTACAGTGGGAGAAAGTGGAGATGTGTTGTCCATCTTTATACACTGTCATTGTTTTGACCAAGGGCAAAACCCAAACACAGAATCCCCCATTTGACTATATACCATGACCACTGACGATTGTGTCTGAAAACCATTACCAGTCACATCATTTTTAACCAGCATCAATTTATGTACTAGTGTTGAATTGGTTTGACAAAATAATCATAATATTAAAGTCCATTCAGTGCTTTGTTTTTAACCATATCTCACAATTTTCATCAGCAAAATTGAGTTTAATGATGTCCAGCTGACATAACCACAGTCAGGTTACAACTGAGCAAACTTTGCTTTTGTAGTGTTTGGTTGAAAGCTCTGGAGAAAACTAGTAAGTGAATCTCGCGTAGAGATCAATTGTTAAAAAAAGATGTTAAAAATGAACTCACACAAAAACTGAACTGCTTTTCCTGATTGTTGTGTTTTAGAGAAATCTCCCCTTAAAGGAACAGTTCAACATTTTGGGAAATGTGGTTATTTGCTTTTTTTTTTGCAAAGAATGAGAAGAGAAAATCAATACCACTCTTATGTCTCATGCATTAACAGTGGCACTGACCATCCCATGAGCAGTACGCTAACGCTGGCCTCTTATTGATTCAACAAACAAAGATACAGCGTATTAATTAGTGAGCCTCGTAGCTGCTGGTAGGCGTATTTGTGACCACTGGACCAAGCCAAGCTAGCTGCCTCCAGTTTTTATGCTATGCTACGCTAAATTAATTGACTCCTTTCACCTCCATAGTTATCGGGCAGATGTGAGAGTGCTATTGATCTTCTCATCTAACTCTAAATGTGATTTAAGAGTTACTAAAGATATGAACTCTACTACAGGCTTAAATTGTATGATGATATATGAATGAGGATTCTGTTTCATTTCCTGCTACAGACAATCTGGAGCTAAAACACTTTGTGAAATGTCATCTTTACCTATATCATCAGCTGTGTGCTGCTTAGCTGCAGCAGCAATTCTAACATACAGGTCTTACTCTGTATTTCAGGGTATGACTATGGCACCAGAGAAGTGAGATCAAATGTTATATAAGTAATTGAATGACTGATGTTTTTATTTTGATGACATATAGCAGTTTTTTTCAGAGAGTGGCCATGGTATAAAGTGGGATAATACCCTCCAAGTCGGATTCTGTGGGGGCAATGGATTGTAATGGAACGTGCACCTTGCTGGGTTTTATAACCTATAGTTTAAAATGGAGAAAAGCAGCAAATGCTCAGATTTGAGAAGCCGGAGCCAGTGGATGTTTGGCATCTTTCCTTGATAAATGACTTCAATGATTGCCGCTGATTGTTTTCTGTTGATCGTTTCAGCACTTGAGTTGAAGGAAATACACTGACTGCTGTATACTTCCCCCACTACTGCTGTATACAGGCAAATGTAATCTTTGTAAATGCAGAGTAAAGTCCAATCCATCAATCAGAGGGCCATCACAATAACTGGTCTCAGGCTTTAAAACCTTCAGGAGCCCTCGTGGTACATTCAGCTTTCCACAATCAAATGATAGAGGGTAAATAGCTAACACTGGCACTGTGGGCTCTTTTATGAGTTTCATCTGGGGTACAACCAACTTTTAATGGATCACGTAAAGATGAGGATGGCTGCAGTATGTCCTGAAACACTAAGTATCATTGGCTAGAGTCAATAAGTGGCGCCATTACAAGAATCTCCAAAGGCACGGGCACGGGCGAATGAACATGTTCCTGCTTGCCAATTCAGATGTAGAAAGGAAAAACAAAAAATATTCAAAAATACAAAATGCAACTTCTCATCACAGCCCTCTGCGCGGAACACCGAGAGCTTTAGTAATAAGAAACTGCAAGGAGTAAAATGTTAAGGAAAGCATGTAGCTATCTTTGCAATAACAACAAGAAGGCTGAAACTACTTTGGCACATGAATGGAAGTAAGGCATCTGTATCATTCTAGTCCAAAAAAAACATCTGAAATGGAGCATTGTTCCCAACCAGCAAAAATGTCAAAACAGACCCAAAAAAGAGAGAAAAATAAAAAAAAGCATTTACTGTTAAGCAAGTATCTGACAGCACGCTCCATTCTTGTGCTGTGTCGTACCTGCAAACTAACACCGCTGAATTGTATGATGTCACCTCCAAAAAAGAGAGAGAAAAAAGTTGTCAACTTTCACAAATTAAAGAGAAATAAAATTTCAATACCGAGCGCTGACAAAGAGCAGAGTCTGTCACTGTGTCACGATGTCGACCTGAATGTTGATATTGCAATGACAAGCAGCAGGGAGACGGGGGAGATGTCCACACTCCAGGCTCTCGAGCCACGGGCACTCATACCTGCAACACACATACACACACAAACACACACACACACAAGGAAAAACATGATGAACTGATGTTAAAGCCTGCTGGAGGCAGCAGCACAAACACTTTGGTACATCAATCTGAAATGCTCTTATCTTTAAGTTTCAGATCCCTGTTACCTGTGGACACAACTGGAAACACATTTGCTGAATATTAGATTCTTGGCTTTCCAAAACATAAAACATGCACACTTATGTTTCACAGGGGTGCTTAAAAACTAATTTGAGCCCCGGCTTGTCTCAGTGATTTTAGGTAAAAAATGTATGAAGCGGCACTGGATGTAAAGGTGCAGTTTGCTCTGATCATTAGTTTCTCATGTATGATTTAAGCGAGTCAATTAGCGCTTCAGAGATCACTGACTGCTTTCCTTTAATTACATAATATCCATATTAAACCAATTTCTGCATAAAAAAAATATATTTCTGATGCAAAGGATACCTCCTAAACCACTTCTGATGTTTCCAAGCAACTAGTGTCTGTAAACAGAGCACACACTTTTGCCTGCTAAAGTGTTTTGCCCACATATTCTTGTTTGCAATATCCAAAGAATATCAAGGAAAAAAAAGGAGCCTATTTCGCAAATTAAATTTAAAAGAAGCCAGCGTTGGAATTCTATCGCTCTCAACTGCTGTTTTCAGGGATTCAACACAGAATATCAACAATGCAAATTAGCATTTAGAGCAGAAGAATACCCCCTTGCCCCACCCCGGCTGGTGTCCCACAGGACAGTAATAGCGTCTAGTAAAAGAGGAAGTCAACCTCTGCGACAGAGATGGATTGTGCTGCATATTTCAGCAAAATATAAGGCTGGAAGAGACCAACAGGAGGGAGGGGGGCTGAGGACAAGAGTAATGGGGAGTCAACAGAGGACAAAATGTCCCTGTCAGGTTTAAAAAGTGTTAAGTGACTTCATTCACAAGACTGGTCAAATAATAAAAATAACAGATGCTATGAAAGTTTGAGGTCTCTGAATCTTTATGTTAAATGTTGCCATTCTTCTCTGTCTCAGGAACATGGTGGCACCCACATATTTTACTGCCACAGCTGGAGACAGGAAACCTTGAAATAACTTCTATTGTATTCCATCTGAGCGGGGATTGAAACATGCAGTCATTGCAACTTTTTTTCACTCTCAGATGAGGCAGCCAAACTGGAAACACAACTTAACTTTCTAGTTGTAACTTGATAAAAACTCAACAAGGAGCTTACTTAATTGGTGGATTCGTATGGGATCCGAGGCCGGGCCCAGCCCTCCTTCGCTCAGCGTCCGTATGTGGATGATGTAGTCGTCATCGTCCTCGGGTAGGGTCAGCTCTGCTGTGGAATTGGCTGTAGTGAGTGTGTTTACCTCCTTGTGTCTCTGTCTCCTGTATGACAGCTGAGAAAGGGAGTAGGGGGGAAACAAGATGGTTGAAACACTGTAAATATGTATCTCTAGAGCCTGACAGCTTGGAGTGAGCCACCACACGAATACGGCCCATGCTTTCACTCAAGCATTACAGGAATAGCCATGCTACTCTGAAGCACACTGAGAGAGAACTACTCACTTGGTATCCTGTAACTTCAGACTCTGATTCCATTGCCACCACAGGTTCCCAGTAAAGAGACAGTTGAGAGCCAATTAGGGTCCATTCAATGTTGAGTGGAGGTTGGGCTGGAGCTGTGTGACATAAAAATAATCACAGAAACTTATTACTGTCACATTATTATACTAGAATTACCATATTCTCTTATGGGATAGCACCACTTCCAATCCTTTCTTATCCCTTCTTTCTTATCCTTTCTTGGGATTAGAAATAAATGTTGTCTCTACCATCCATCTGACTTCTGTGATGAGGATGCAAACTAACTTCAACACATCTTTACTTTCACTGGCAAAAGAAAAGACTTCATATTTACCACCTTTGAATTATAATCAATGTGGATATAAAATCAGACCCATGAGCAACACCTCTGCAACTTACGTGGCTTTCTTGTGGTAACATTGATTGCAGGGAGGAAGGGGCCGGTGCCCGCTGTGTTGAAGGCGCTCACTGTTAGGAAATACTGCGTGTTTCCAGCCAGGCCGCTCATCGTGACAGAGGTTTGGTTCCAAGGTACCCTCACCTTCCCCATGGTTTCCGGTTTAGTGTCATCTTCCCAGTAAACCACCTTTGAGAGAGATTTGAGAGAGAGTGAGAGAGAGACTGTGTCACAGAGACTTTGGTTTGGAGCAAAGTGTGCACGCTGGTAACATGCATTTTCTATCACATGCAGTTTTTGTGGGTGTTTTTGATGCTTTGAGAGAAATGTGGTGTTGTCAAATCATCGCCTCTGGGTGGATCATCTGAGGAGATATCATAGTTTTCTTTCAACTTTCCAGCAGGATATTGAATCTGACATTACAAAGACTGAATGTACTTTTACAACTCCTGTGAATATTTCACTAATATTCACATACAACTGCAAGAGAGGCACAACTGTGCAGGAGTCAAGGTAAAATCTTCCTTGAATCTTTTATTTATTCAATTATTTATCATAATAATAACAACATTTTCATAATTTCCCAGTGGAATCCTTGTCCAATCAACACTCAGGAACCTACATGCTTTAAAGTTACAGTGATATAAAACACAAAAGCCGTAAATGCTCAAATGAGAGGAGCTTGGGAGCAGTTTAGTCTTTTTGCTTGATGACTGAAGCAATTTATCAATTATCAAAATTAACAACCAAGATTTTTATGTCGCTCAACTAATGGACTTATTGTGTAATCGCCTCAGCACTATAATACATCAATCTAAGACGTGCAACATGGCATGTCATATTTATTTTCCTTTGATGAAAAATCCGACTAATTAAAATATGCATTCAAATAGTTGTTCCAGCATCTACTGTTTTGATGGCATCATTCAGTGTTTGCTGATGTTGACATTACTGAGGTAGTTCAGATATGAAATGGCACAAAGGCTTACTTTCCCAGACAGAAATACTGAAAGAACTTTGACTTTACTGAGCAAAAGAATAACAACAACGTCTTACATTAAAGCCCTTTGATCACCCTGATTATTCAGTGGGAGGCATGCAGACAAAGCAATCAGGCTGTCCCAGTTTTTGAAGGCAGGAGAGGATGCAATCAGCATCTGCGTTTAAAATGTAATAGTTTAATTCCTGTTTCATATTTTGAGAATGACAGAACTATAGATGGGTTCTCCATGGTGTTGCAAGGCTATCGAAGACGGTTTGCGGTGAGGCATTCAAGCACAGGTACTGCAGAATAGGCTATCATGAAACTCGGTACCATGATATCCCATGAAGTGACAGCATGTGAACGGCAATTTTCTTTTGTTCTCTTGAGAAACACTCTGACACGTTTTCTGACGTCGCCACAAAGAACTGTATAATTTTGGCTACCACATTCGCCCGTCTGAAATGTCCATTTCCATAGCAACACAATGTTTGGAAGTGATGGCTTCGTGGTACAACAAGGGGTGATGACAAGCATGTGAACTGTGTTGTGTGTGATTTCTATTTCCATTTAAAAGAGTAAAATGTACCTCATAGCCCAGAACCCTTTCAGGGGTGAAGGAGAGAGCCTGCCAATTCACCTCAATCTCAGAGGCTGAGACACTTCTGGCCCAAACTCCTGCTGGCATCCCACTTGGCTCTGAAAACAGACAACAGGAGACTGAGCTCTGCCGCCTTCCACCAACAGCACAGAGACAAGCAGAACAAATCTCTTCAAATTTTATATTTATAACTGTGCGGCATTCTTGTTGATCTCTGCTTGGGTGAATCATCACACACAGGTGGTGCTGGTAAATAGACCAACGCTACACTACAGGCTGACCTCCTCTCAGCATGTTGAGAGGCACCATAGATCTAAATGCCAACTGGGTTTCACTTAGGGGAAAGCCATTCAAAAGTGTGGTGATATTTGGAGGTAATCAGCATATCCTTATACAGTATAAAAGTGCTGCATCCTCCTCCCATCACACACACAGTTTTCTACCCTATTTTAAAGATGTATTTATCTTTTATTTTTCAGCACGAGTCTGTATTTACCACATGCTTTCAGCCCAGTGGAAGCACTGAAATCGCTTTCATGATCTTTGTCCTTTAAAGCGAAAGGAACACTTTGAAGCTGTGCACAAATCCAACTCATGTCCATTGCCTTACCGATCTCTGCAGAGTAGATGGTGACCACAGGGCTGAATGGACCCTGTCCTTTGCTGTTGTAAGTGCCAACCTTGACATGGAACGGAGAGAAGGGCGCAATGCTGTCGTTGCGGTACACGTAGCGTGACGCACCGGGAGCAGAGGTGGCCACGTGGGTCCAGCTAACTTCTCCGAAGGCACGGAAAGCAATGATGTAACCAAAGCTCTCACCATTCTGTAGTTCTTCGGGGACAGGCTGAGAGTGAAACACAAAACTATAGTGATATTAAAACATATACAAACCACTCACGTTCACCCCACCACTGGGCTGACACAATCACCACCCATTCTCACGGCGCCAAAGGAAGTGCGTGAACCACAAATTGCTTTTGTGACCCACCTGACGAAATGAAATGAGCAATAAAAAGATGTTTTTAAAAAGTCTAAGCTCATTACAGAGCGTCCGTGCAGCTTTTAAAGTGAAAAGTTATTTCTGCATTTAATGAAATGAGAAAACTCAAATAATGAGATAGCTCTCTGGCCACCTAATGACTTCTTCAATATCTACATTATTTTTCAGCTACCTCACTGGCTCATTTCATTGCTAGATTTGAGCACTAAAGATTTGCATGGACAACAGTAATTCACCACAGATCTAAGCCTTACAAGTGACAATAACTGTCAGCTTCAATGTTCTGCTTGTGTATACACCGCTGCTGCCTTACATGCAGACTCTTTAACTAAGAAATTACAACAACGGCAGCGCCAGACTTCATTTGACCCAAAATTTATGACACCCACAGGCCAAACAGAGCAGGAGCTTTGATTTAGTGAGAAATATTAAGCGCCTCTCTCACTCACAGTTGGCTAAGTGCGGCTACTTTCAATAACAGGCTGGAACATAAGACTGATCACTTACCTCCCATGTGATGACCAGTTCAGATCTGCTCCCGCCTCCTCCACCCACGTCACCTGGAGCCACATCAGGAACTACACAATACAGATGTTGTTCACACCTCCATAACACAAACAAGCTTCATAAAATCATACAAAGAAAACCAGTGGAATAATCTTAGATCTGTAATTTTGCAGATGATAGATCGAGTCTTTATTATTATATCTTATCATGATGAATGACTTTGATGACAGTGAATAGCATTTTCTGTACCTGCATCCTCTGTCCTGGTCTTGACAGACACCGGGCTGGGTTCCCCGACCCCAACACTGTTCTTGGCCAAAATTCGAAACTCATACTCCACCCAGGCATTGAGGTCGACAACAGTGGCCGTCAGTGTGTTCCCATCGATCATCTCAGGTACTACAAGATTTAAAAAAAAAAAAATTAAAAATGGAATAAGCCAAAAAGATTCTGCAGAAAGAGAACCAACCTCATATAGTATTACACAATTACACAAATTATTACACAAGGGTCATTGTGACTTGTAAACTTGGAGGGTTTTGAATCTAAAAACTGATATCTCTACGCTCACGGTTATGAGTCCTAAAAGAACCTGCTTTCCTCAGCTTGTGTTGTGCATCAAATCTTAAAATAAACTCTTAAACTGACAAGTAAATGTGGAGATACTACTTCAGTGCAGGGCACTGCAATGTGGCTACTCCCTGAGGGGTAAGGTCGGCTAGGGTAAGGACAGGGTAAGGTAATGTAAGCTAAAGTGAGGCAAGCAAAGAGCAGGCAAGGTAATGTAAGGTTAGGTTAGGTAGAGTAAGGTAAGGTTAGCATAGATGAGTAAGATAAGGTAAGCATTGACTAGGTAAAGCAAGGTAAGGCAAGCTAAGCTAAGGTGTGCAAAGCTAAAAGGGTTAACAGCAACCACTGAGTGTAAGCTATGCACCTTTTGAAAACAGCTGCTTGTGTGTGTGTGTGTGTTGCTAATGATGAGACGGTGAGACTGAACTTTAACAGTTTAACTGTGGTTGCAACAATGAGTTCAAAGACGAGACACAACTGCAGACTTTACGAGAGCTGCATGAACTGAACTGAATTGGGTGATCATTATCTGCGGGTTCATCATTGCAACTGACTTTCTTCTCATCACACACAGTTATATAATCATTTTTAACATTTATTGGTTAAGCCGGCTTTAATTAGGCTTTTCCTCGTGTTTTTCTTTTCTGTGAAATATGGATTTAAGCTACCGACTGTGCATTAGAGTATGTTATAACAGTATTTCTTTATTGGTTACGTTCTGCATAATTGTGTGCAGTATATACATTTTTCATGATGTGTCATTTGTTCTACTTCTTTCTGAGGCCTTTCAACATTTAAGGAGAGACAGCAGATAAATAGGTTTGCCTCTAAGGCTGATGAACAGTTTTGTTTTTCTTTAATCAAAAGCAGCACCGTGTCAAATAAGCTAATTTGATAAAATAAAAATACACTTCACGACTTGACATTCATTAGACAGATGCAGTTGCCTGAAGAAATTTGCAACACATGGATTCAACCTCCGTAGGAACAAGATGTCATCCCACTTGACTTGAGCAGATGGAAAGGGTTTTGGTTATGACTGAGCCCGGTTTAAAGGTTGTTTAAGTGGTTTGAATGAGATCATGTAGAAGCAGGAACATCGACCCCTAGTTCTCTTGGGTAAGACCCTAAATCCCCTCAGTCTCCACAGACTTTCATCTGTTGCTGTCCCTACACTCTGACCTCCCTGCTTAAGGGGAAGAGAATTATTATTCATGAATTATCTGAATAACATCACTTGTTAACCTTTCCAAGCAGCTGGATTTCTCACAAGAAGGAATCCAGGCTTCGAGCTATTCGCTTGCGGCCAAACCACAGTGGTTGGGACCAATCAGCATCCTGTAATGGAGGACCTGATAGGGAAGTGACTGTTGGTATTCAAAGCCTTTTATGCACAAATTGTCCCTTACAAATACATTAAGAATCATCTACTGTCAGGCTATCAAAGCTCCTTAGACTGCAGCTAGTGGTACTGAGGGGTATCCCCGACTAAGAATTTCCATAGTCACATCTGATTCTTCAGATTTTGCCTTTAGTCTACGAATTGTTGAATCATGTTGTTTCTTCCCCTCAATGATTCATAATCTCATTTGCGTCTTTTTCCGCTCCGGAGAAAAGAGCTAAAACACCCAAATAAACCAGTTTAAGCTCGCTCCCCGTCTCTCTTTTGGCGACAGAGTAGCAATGAGTCTATGAGTCTGTGCTGTGGTTTAATGAGTGTGTATGGAAAATGAACACTTGTAAGTCCCATCGCTGTGTGATGACACGAGATACACATCAGTGCTTGTACAGATCGAGTGTCACAGCACCATGGACAGCGCTGTTTTTTGTGTGTCGTGGGTACGTGTATACAGGTGCTGCACGACCAATAGACAGAGAATGAGTAACTTTAATCTTGTAAATAAAACTTTCTGCCTGAATTCAATTTTCTCTCCATTGAAGGGAAATGACATGAAGTGAGGACAAAGGGAGAGCTGGGTGCGACCACTGAAAGGTTGAGCGTCCACTGTGAAAATCAAATGTTCAGCAGCAGTGAGCACCCCCCTATAGTCAGAATGGTACAGACTTTTTTTCATAACCACATTTTGCGACGATTCGACAGCGAGATTCCTCCAAATCGAATCAACGAATCGTCTACTATTCGTGGTCACCCCTAGCTGTACTTCCTCGTCCGGACTCTCCTCCTTCATCATATGATAGACAGATGGGTGATCCAATCACCTGCCAAGTGTTTGCCCTTTTCCAAACAGTTTCCAATGAAGTCTTCCCAGATGGTTCTATGTAACAAACCATCTGTCGCATCAGGTTACTCACAAGTGCTATAAGATTAAATTTAATTTCCCGGCGCTGCCTACCCGTGTTAACCCTCTGCCAGCCCACAGTGAAGGGAGTTCTGGTCTGGATGAGGTAATTGGTGATGGGGCTGCCGTTGTCTCTGCCGGGGCTCCAGGTCAGCTGGGCTGTGCTGTCTGTCACCTCCTCCACCGTCACGGAGTCTGGCGGGCTGGGCGGACCTGGTTCAATCACAGGAACAGACAGTGTGAGGTACATGCGGAGGCACACTACAGACAGCTGACAATAATGTGTGTACCGCACATACAGTACTGGAACAAAAATGCCTAAAACCAAACAGCCCCATATAGCGGCAGAAAAAACACATCCAGCTAAACTGTACTGCCACTTCAGACTGCTGTGCTTCGTTCAAAGCCTTTATATTTTGACATCAACAAAAGTGAAAAAGAGACACATTTCTAAAAAGCTTTGAGTTTGAGGTGAAATAACGCCCTTCACACGGAATAAAAAGTAAATTCAAGATTTATCCTCCGACGTTCGCTCAACTTGTAATCCTTCCTTTTCATGGTCCTCCTGGTGCGTGATCGATGAAACAGCACACACACAGTAGATGCAGGGCGTCAAATTAAAAGGTAAAAGATGAAAAAGGACCTCATAGCCCTGAAGAAAAGCGGCGTTTTATCATTTATTTTCATTAGCCCACCAATTAAGCTGTGTGATGTTTTACTTTAGTCTCATCTACTGTTTCCTGTTCTAATGAACGTGTCAGCTCATCAGAAATAATAGACCACTAGAGAGCTGTGAGACAGGCTGCAGAATAATAACGCCCCCAGCTCTGCTGACACTCCTCCCTGGCTCTGAAGAGGTTTCTAATCTGAAGGAAAATGTTCAAATGATTAATAAACAACAAACAATCAATGCTCTGGAAACATATAAAAAATGATGTTGTATTTATGGTTAATTCAGTATGTACCTGTGTTAAGTGCATGTACTGTATAGATATTAGGTGCATCTGCGCTGAACAAGCAGCTGCTGAGCTAGAGTTTTTGTTTACAGGAGCCTTGAATGTGTTGCCCACATACATTTGCCCTTAAAGCCCTGGCTTTGGAGATATTGATCTTTGGAAAACTCATTAGTGGCTCTTGATAAGAAAAAAAAACCCTTTAATACACTGGCCTCATTAATACATATTAATGGAGCACACAATCAAGGATCAATTCCTTATCCTCTTAATATATTTCATTGGCTGAGGCAAGAGGGTGCTGTGAGTGTCTTGAGGGTGCTCAAATAATCTGTTATTAATATGGACAGACTGTCTGGTCTTTTATTGTGAACCTGGCACTGAGAAAATTAATATCTGGGTTGCATTATGTCTGTATACTTACAGACACAGTCATATTGTTTTGATCTGAACTCAATATTACCCAAATTGGTCAAATGTGCAGTCACAAATGTGCCAGAGGTGAGTCTATATCATAGTGTTATAAAAATGATGCAGTAATAACGATGAAACATGTAGTTGTAGAGTGTTGTGTTAGCAGCGTGAGGTTTATTTCCCTACCTACTGTCTCCCAGGTTGATGATGATGATGATGATGATGATGATAATGCAACTGTCAAACAAGCATGAGTGCTCATCAAGTGGTTTGAATGCTAATGACCATGATGTTATCTGTATAACATGACCTTCTCCATAACCACCAGCACCCGGCAGAGTGTTTGTGAGACATCACGGAGTGGCATCCAAAACATTTTCCACTGCTGTTGTAAAAAAAAACAAGAACGCAGATTGATCACTCAAGAGTCTTTGTGTCAGGAGCGATTATCATTGACCTTCAGTGCCGCAGGAGAGTGGAGCTTAACTGGATCGGAAATAGCACCCTGCAGAATTACTCAGCTACTATCAGTGGTTAATATTACATGATTGCAATAATGTGTGTATTGCCAATAACACCAATAATTGCTATTGCTGCGAGTGCGATCTTAAATTTGCTGCGATCACACCAGCTCCAGCTTGAAAGCATCACGCTCGCTGACGTCATCACTTTCACAGTTAAATGAGTCTTGAATTATTCACACTGTTGCCTTTGCATTAAAATTGCATTTCCGAGCACACGTGGATGCCGCCACTGAAGAAAGTTGGATTTTGTTGAAATGTTTTCCCGCAGCATACAGCCACACAGAACACCTTTGTTTTATTTGTCCAGGTTTTAAGCTATCAATCTCTGTGATTCCACCACCTCAAAAGAAATGTGGGTGGATGGGAAATTTTGTTTGTGGCGCTACCAGCTTTGAAAAATGACATTTTAAAATAATTCAACAGTAACATCTCTTTCCAGATACACTGTCACCATTTCTTTGGATAATCCACACAGGACGGGACAGCTGGCAGGGAGTAGTTCAGATGAAAACACCATGTTCTGTCAGTTATCCAGCCAGGGGACAGGGACACTCTTTCTGAAAAAACATGACACTGTCGGTGGCGCAGAGTACAATTTGTACTTTACGTATAGTATTTCAGTTGTACACTACTATGTTAACTCTATATTACTTATTAAAAGAAACACACTTTTACTCCACTGTATTTATCTGACAGTTGTGTCACAAGTTAGGTCTTGATGTTTTTACATTACTTTTACATTTATTCATCTAGCAGGTGCTATTATCCAAAGTGGCTTTAAAGTAAAAGATGTCAGTAAGCCTCAGTGCAGTACAAATAGTAGAAACATGGAGACATATCTAATAAAAGTTGCTTATATTGTAAACTATAAAAAGGAAAATCATGTGATGTAATCTAATTGACTGCTATTCTATTTTATCCTTGAATCATTTCATTACCTTATTGAGCGCGTACATACTTTATTTGCATTGACTGTTTTATTGTGAGTTCTTCTTGAGTAAAGGAATAGAGTACTTCCATGGGGAATGAAACTGTGAGGTTACACACCGACTGGAGGTAAGTGAGAAAAGAGATGGTATATTGGGTGATCAGTATGGTGCTGTACATTGTTTAAGACAGTTAACCTTGGTTCTTCATGGGTCACAGGTAAAAGAGCAGTGAAGGTAGAAACAGGATAATGACTGCCCGGCTGCTAGATTGGAAAATAATAAACTAATCGACATGTGGCCACTGTCTGGTGTTTAGAGGTCTGCAGCAGTGATCAAGCAAAGCCATTCTTTCCCCTCCATGGCTGGGTTTCTGTTCGGCTTCATGCTTTGCCGGCCAACATTTGAAGCCATTCGATCCAAGTAATGAGACATCCACGACAGCTGCCGTGAGCAGGCAGTGTAAATAATGCACAATCTGAGTCGCGGACAAGTTTCTCTACAGTCAATACTAGGGCAATCCATTTCCAGGGCCTTGATATTGCCGTATCTCGAGAAACAGTCTTACTTCCACTTAGTCCTCAGCCATTTGGAAAGGAGCACTTATTATTAATGCCATTTGCCTAGGAGATCTTCAACATGCCAAGCTGAATAACTGGTGGGGATCCTTACAAGACAAAGATATGGATCCAACCTTTTCAGATCTTGACACTGAAATCATCCCTCACCTTGTCTGACATTTAACATGTTTGCGTAGTGTCAATTTGCTGGGTTATTTGGCGCATTGATCAAAGCCAGAAACATCACTCTGCACACAATGTGAACCTTCCAAACCTTCAAATATAAAGCAAAAGTTGTTCTCTTTTGTTCTGCCCGATGTAGCTCTTAACAACCGTGTCTCTTCGGAGCTATACTGTACATACCGCATGGATGAGCACTGACAGGCATCTAAACATCCAACTGTCAAGTTCATTGCGGCAACAATGAAAATTGGACATCAAGAGAGAGAAAAAAAAACCCTAGCTGCTGATATTCTTATAATTTCCCACAGTCTTATCAAGTTCTTCACTCTTTCAAAGCAATATAAAAGACAGGCAAGCCTCCTCTACTGGATGTAATCAAGCGACTTCTACTAGAAATAAAAACGAGACATAAAAACTGCGGATTCGGATGATATCCAGAATGATTTTCATGAGGATATGGGCATTTTGGTTGCTGTGCAATCACCGGCTGAAACAAAAGCCATTTGAGCTGAAAAGCCTAAGTGAACATTATATGTGCCTGAAAGTCCACATTCCTTTCATTGTCTGCAAAGCATATCAATATGATGTCTCTGAGTACGCCTCTAACACAGCTTTGTTAGGTAACACTTCCAGGCTGCAGACAAAATTGATTTCCCTGTGTCTTGTTTTGTGGTGAAATGTATCACCCACTTTATAGTTAATACTGTATTTTTTAATTTCTCCTATTTTAATAAGGCAAGCCTTGACAACAATCCTGGCTGTAAACCCTGTTTTAATTAGTGACTGCAGAGCAGAAAGGGGGTTTTCTTACCTTTCACAATCAATACAGCCACAGCTGACAGGCTCTCCACATCCGTGTCCACCACACAGATATATTTGCCGGCATGGTAAAGCTGAATGTTCCTGATCATCAGATCTCCTGCTGTTCTCTACCAAGGAGAAAAGAAAGCTTTATGTAGCATGGAGGATAACAGACCTTGTGACAGCTTATTAAAGAATGTAGTGAAGCATACATAAGGTGCAGTAAATAGCGGTGCCAGAACTATTCGTTAGCCAGGACTTTGCAGAAGGAAAATCAGCCCTGTTTTTTTTTTTTAAAGATACTTAAAACACATCTCTTGACCCGCCCTGCAAACGCCTCTGTATGAGTCAAAGCCATAAAAGCAAACTGTGAAAAAAATACGTATGACTGTGGGTGAACGTCTTTGTCACATACAGCTGTTCAAAATGAGTGGAGATGAAAGGGAGCAAGGCCAGAATTCACCTAAACTGTATCCAGCAAATGGAGTCTGTGTTTAAAAAGGCATAGGTGATTTCACTTTCATTTCACAGAGGTCATCGCCATGACCTTCAACGTCCGTCACAGGGAACTACACACACACATGCTTTTACTACCGAGTTGAGAACGTAGTTTTTGCTTGATAGGAGAAGTTTAAAAAGATTCTCATCTGAGAGGACACCCATAAGCAGCAAATGGAAAATTAGTGGTGAAATCGTTCTCCTGGCATTGGCAGGGAAACGTGGCAGTAGAGCCAACATGGTTTAATTATGGAAATTAAATTCCTTGAAGCAGCAAAGTTAAGTTGATAATCTCTTTGGACTGGGGACATTCTAGCATTTCTGGGGAAGGAGTTTCTTTTCAGATAAGAACATTGTCAGTCAAACACACACAGGAAGAATGGTTAATCTCAAAGGGTGTGAGGGTGTTCTGAAAGTGTTTTGTTATTTGGGGCTCTGCCATGCTTTCATTCCTTTAAAAAGACACCTCTAATGATGTGTATCCCCTTTCTGTTACGAGGAGCAGTGCAGCAGGCTGTGTCAAAGCAGGATTTAAAGAGAATTCAAGACCAGACCAACTATTAGAAAAAAAGATTACTTCAGAAGGCTGAGCTTGAGCAAGAGAAGTGTACTCAGACGGATGACAACCTGTCACAATGGCAGAGCAAATAACACATTACCTACATCATGATTTTCATGTAGGAGGTATATTTTGACACAGCAGCCGCCATGTTTCCATTCAGAAAAGCACAATCGGAGGATTAGATGGACTGAATGACCCAATAGCACCTCCTTCCGCAGATTCCCACAGCTTATTATGCCTCTAAGGAGATGTTTTTGTATCATGAAAAAGGATGGTATCACACAAACTCTGGCAACACTAGCCACTGTAGATCTTTCCACAAAATGCCATGATGTCAAACCACAAGCTGTCCTTTTGAACTATTGGCGGGGATGAAATGAAGCAAGATGGGGAAGAGGTGCCAACTGCCCATTTGCACGTTCTGAAGAAGAATGACGGCGGGTCACTCACCCCGCCCACTAGCTCAAAGTGACCATCTCCCTTAGCGATGAGCTGTCCGTTGAAGGCCCAGGAGAAAGAAACGTCAAGGACAGGGTCACTGGTGACCTGACATGGCAACACGATGCTCTCGCCCACAATGATCTCCATGTCCACCGGCCCCTGGATGATTCTAGTTGGATCTGCCCCAGAAAAGAATAAAATAAAAAAACACACACACACACAGTGAGATGGAGTCATTTCTGACAGGGCGGCTGCCAGACTAAGAAAATGGCAGCAGTCATTTTCCGATTTTCTGAAATAGCAGCACAGAAGTGATGCGACACTTGCTGAAACACAAGAACGTGTTCTGTAACACACCAAGTCAAAGCTGTGTTATCTATATAAAGGAAAAGGTCTCAAGAAAGTCTTAGTGGAATAATGTGATAACATGAAGCCTGCCACCGCTAATATGGCCTAATACTCCAGGCTGACACAGCTAGAATAATCTTATGAAATCCTGATAGCAATTACAATACACTGTGGATCAGATAAAACTTCATGTAATGGGCTCCTCTGTGCATCCAGAAAAAAATGAGGGGCACTGCTTCAAAGCCTACTATAGCAATCATTTGACCAAGTCTGCTGTGCTTCAAAACGCAAGATAATGAATCCGCTGGAATCAAATAAAGAAGGTACAGCGCTAAGGAAGAGGATTTGTGCTCACACTTCTTACGTTTTATAGACTGTCAAGGAGTAAAAAAAAAAAACATGTGAGAAGTGTCATCTCAGGTCCTTAACAAGTGATAATCAATGCCTGGGTCAGGGCTTTGTGTCTCTGAATGCGCCACGACCTTGAAAAATACTCAAGTAATTAAATAAAATTACTGGCTTTAGCAGATATGGTAGGAAACAATGGCACTAAACGCATTAATAAAACCTACAGCAGAAGAATCCTGGAGAACACTCAGCCATCACTCCACTAGAAAACACACAGCTCAATACAATAACAGCATCTGTAACACCTCCTCACTAATGCTTTCATTGCTTCCACTCAGAACACTTTCATTTGTTGCAGTAAATTGGTTGTTTCAACTGCTTTGAGGAAAACAATGATCGAGTATTTTCTCAAACACTTTCCAAGTGCATTATTGTGGCTGCTGCAAAATGCAGCTGGACGAAACAACTCAATATAAAACTAAACTGAAAGACGTGAGTTTTTATTGTTGTTTTTTTTCCACATTACATGAGCCTTGGTAACCCATACATACCCTCAAGAAAGTGAAAAAAAGTAGTTACTTAATTATGCAAAGACTCTACGTCTGACACACTTATCGGAGAGAAACTTAGAGTTTATTTATGTTTTCTACCCACCAGCTATTGACTTCAGTCCTCACGGCATAGCAGCTCTCTCTGCTGTTATTCCATACTGAGCAATAAATTCAGCTTACTAAGTGGGACAAACAAACATTCTGCTATTTAATAGTGCAGCTTACCAGTAACAAGGAGCCTTCCTGTTGTACTCGACATGCCAAATCTATTCCTAGCGAAGCACGTGTAGCTGCCTGCGTCGGACTTGCTCACGTTGGCAAGCCTCAGCGTTCCATCTGGGGAAAGTGTGATCCTATAGGAGTGTACAAACAAAGACAGCAGTTTACAATCCAACGTCGGAAAACAAAGAAGCATTTTATCAGTAGTAAGACTCTGACTCAAGATTTGATCATGGTAATCGAGCAGTTAAGCAACATGTGTATGTGCGGTGAATATTCATCAATTAGACCAAATGAGGCCTGAAAAGAGCACAGTTAGGATGAATAACACTGATACGAACTACAAAGAAAGAATTAAAAAAAAAAAAAGGTTTGTTTACGTGCGCACATTAACATCAGTATTTTGAGCAGCGATCAGTCTTTTTGTAACTCCCAGGATACTTTCTGCTAGTTTTGAGTTCAGTCATTACCTGTCATTGGTGTGGACAGGCAGGTTTCCTTTCTTCCATAAAATGCTGGCGATGGGATAGGCCTGGGGTTTACACTCCAGAGTCACTGTGGTTCCTGCTTTGGCTTTGAGCAAAGCTCTGAGGACGTTCCCTGTGAAGTCTGGAGGAGAGGCTGATAGGAAACAGTAAACTCACTTTAATACAAGACTGCAGAGAATCTCACAGGGCATGCCTCAGTTTCATCAGGGACAATCAAATCGTAAAGTAATGGAGACAGACATTTTAAAACATCTGAACGGGGAACTAAATAGATATAAAATCAAGTCACTGCTGTGAGGATTTTCACTTCATTCTCTATGTATAAAAAAGATTTATGTGTAGGATGGAAACTATATAACTTTTAATTGGTTTTACTGTAAAAGACATTGTTTATTGTTCAACTGGGAATTCTATCTCGATCTATCAGCCCATCCTCACCATCACACCAAGTTAAATCACGATATCATGAAGGGAAAAATATTTTTTTTTAAATGTGTTTGACCCCACAAAACCATTCTTGCTGACCCCATTATCCGTTAATCCAGACAACCTTTAAGAATGACAGTAAGATGACCTTTAAGAGTCTTTGGCAACAATGATTTGAGGACTTAAGGGAGAGATAAATGCCATCCTACCTAAAACCATTAGTTCAGCAGCAAAATATATGACGCCGTGTTTATTCTCCGCCACACATTGGTACATGCCGGCATCAGATAGTGTCAGCGCTGACACCGACAGGACTCCATCCTCCACATGGACCCTGTCCTGTGAAGAAAAGGATGAAAGAAAGCAATTATTGCTTAAAGGTAGCTTTTGCTTTACTCAGCGTGCTTTGGCAAAGCTCAATAAGCATTGGATTGGGTTAGAGGCATTGTCAATAAGCGTAGATCAAATCAGGATTATGTTGCAGAGAATGAAACAGTCAGAGCACAAAATGCGTTTTTGTTTTCCAGATGCAGCCCACCTTGTCCTCCCCATCATGTAAACTAGTCTTTGTAGTTTTCTTTTTATGTGGCTCAGCTAAGGGTTGTGGAAAAAAAAACTTTATATAACCCCATATATCCATCCACGTTAGATACAAATATATAAAAGAAAAGATAATTCAATTCTCACATTAATTCTAATATGTCATTACTTTAAAATTGTGTTTAGGTGTATTATTATACAGCTATTTCTCATCATACCCTGTGTTGTATATCTGAAAATGACTTTATAATACTGTCTTTTGAATGGCAAAATTGTTAATCACATTCTGAACCTTGCAACAGTGAACATACTCTTAAAATCAAATTAAGGACTGACATTTAAAAATGCCTTTTATAACAATAATAAATTCATTCAGGTTATATTTGCATTCTAATTTAAAAGCAGTATGCCTCTCTCTTGAGCATTATTAAAATGCTGCTGGGAAAATAAATCCCCACAGCATGTTCCAGTGAGCCAGGTTTAAAGCTACGGATGTGAAAACACACCTGACTACATGTGTTTGTGGTGGTCCTGAGTAAGGTGCGCTGTGATATACAGTGTACTCCCCAGTAGATTAAACCCATTGTCCCTAAATCTGGAGGAGCTTAAACATGCACCATGAATAATGAAAAGCAACCACTGACTTCATTCAGATGAAATGGAGCAATCTCCTGGGGACTACACTGATCCACTCTCTAAAACTGTGTAATCTGCCAAGGTGGAGCAGGAATAAGACACAGTTACATCCATGTCTCATCACTGGCACACCTCAGCAAGATGTTTACACTCTCTCCTCATCTCATTCTGAAATGCACTTGGAAAAATAACAGCAATGTGTTTGACGGCAGGCACTCTAAAATGAAGGGATGAACCAAAGCTGAAGATTAAGTCTTTAAAATGAAACATTGGTAGGTGGCAGAAGACAGGCAGCAATTTACGTCTGAGAGGAGCTGCTGGCC
Source organism: Trachurus japonicus (assembly GCF_045865225.1). Taxonomy (NCBI): domain Eukaryota; kingdom Metazoa; phylum Chordata; class Actinopteri; order Carangiformes; family Carangidae; genus Trachurus; species Trachurus japonicus. The sequence continues at coordinate 17,434,965 of NC_140913.1, read as the reverse complement.
GTTTTTCAGCCACGTGTAGGAGGGCTTGGGCTTGCCATTGGCTCGACACTCCCAGTACAGTCTCTCCTCTATGGCCAGGGCTGTGTCCTTCATGGTCTGGATCCACTGAGGCTTGGCTGAGGACACAGAAATATCCTCTGGTGAAATATCTGACAAGAACCAGGAGGGCAGATTCCAAGGGAGCGTAATTATCTCATTAAATTTTTGACAGCAAGAATCAGTGAAAATCATGATGCGTCGGAAGGATGGTTTTTGTCTTTAAAGAAGACAGAGAGAGAGGAGTGAATGTAGGGTATCACTCAGTGTTAAATGTGTCAGCAGCCTCTGGTAACTCAAGATTAGCATGAAACGCACAGCAGGAAGCTCTCGTGGCGAGGTGAGGCGCACCCGACGTCACCGCTGACTGCGAGCTGTCACCTTTACTCTCCTGTGTATTAACAAACATCGCTCCTGTCAATCCGGCAACACATCTCTTTGCATCTTCACCTCTTGCCTATTGACAGCTTTTCAGGAATGCTCACGGGTGAAGAGCTGTGCTCATAATAAGCGCTGCTCAGTTCGCACTTCGAACTTTACATACCATCAGTTCCAATTTCACAAGTGTCATTTTCCCTCTCACATAGATTCATGGGAAAACGCAGCAGCTGAAACAAGCCAAGAGCCGAAAATGTGATAACTGCAGGAAAATTAAAACCCACACAGCTCATTATGCGAGGAGAAGGTAATGACATTTTCCGGCTGTGTATATACTGTAACACATAGCTGTTAAAATGATATGAATTATCAAATTACCTAATTACAATTCTTAACCTTGCATCAATTTCACTAATTCTTGATGTCACAGCAGGAGCATGAAATCCAGAGGAGGAAGGATGGAAGTTTTGTCTAATGCAAATATAATGTCTAATACACAATTTGGAATCATTTCACAATTTGTAATCCGTCGTCTTGGAGGAAAAAATAAAAGTACCATAGAAGGCCAGTCGACCCGTGACCGTGTTCTTCCCCATCTTGTTCTCAGCCAGACACTCGTATCCTCCTGTGTCGTCCTGCTGGAAGCTGGGGATCTCCAGCACGGCTTTCGAGTACTTCATTTTGACTTTGCTGGGGAAGGGGACGCCGTTCGCCCGCTTCCACGTGATCTCTGGGACGGGGCTGAAAGGAGACAAGAGCGAGTAAACCTTAAAAAGCCGAGATTGTGATCCAAGATGCTTTTGAACTTCTAACACTGCAGTGCAGGTTGCAGGTGTCTGTAATAATCCTCCAATAAAGTGTCTTGAAGCCAATTCACTGTATTTTTTGCAGATGAATGGTTCGGAGTTAACCCAATCCAGCAACAAAAAGAGCCATCTCACATGGCTTTCAGACCAATCATCGCTCGGTGCCACACTCTAAGAAATATAATTGCCCTAGCAACTTTACTATATAGAAATCTGGGGGTTCCTTGTCTGGAATGAAAGACAGCAGAAGATTAAAAACATGCTTCAAGGAATCCAGCTTACTTCCCAAGGGCGAAACACTCCAGCGTAACTGTTGATCCTTTTGCGGCGGGTACATTGTCTGGGAAATTAACTTCTATTTTCGGCTCGTATTCACCCATCACTCCTATGTAGAGTAAAGCACAAGTACTTGCTCAGTCTTCCATTATGCATGACTTACAAGCAATATGGCTTGCATTATGGACCAAACAGTAGCACTGTAAAACTAACAGAGGAGAAATAAAAGACACATGAGCAAACATTCTCTCATGGGTAAACTCAAAGTAGTACATCACTTGAGTGTGCAGTCACCAGAATGTAGTGAAATACCAGCAAGGAGTTATTTAAATCTCTTCTTGGTGGAATAGACAGAGTATATGCATTTTTTTTCATGTAGTCTGGCTGTTTATCTATTGTTTCAAAGCTTGAGCGGGCAGTTTCCAACCTCTACTGTTTCATTGTTTATATCAGTATTCAGAGAAGACAGGATTAGAAAGTGATGCGATGGGATCTAAATTTATGCAGCTACATGTACAGTACACTGAGTGGAAACTAACTGGTTGAGCCACCGGAACACTCAATGTAATGGTCCAGTGACGTATGGCTTATGTTTAATTCATTCCACAGGCAATCTTTATTCACTCTTTCTATGAAAGGATAACAGAGAATAGAACAACGGGCTGCTGAGAACCGGTCTGAGAATTCATGTAAAAGCACAGGGAAAGCTTTTAAAGGGAATGCGAATTATGAGAAAGCAAAGTCAGCAAAGAAGAGATTTTGGTGCTTTGTTTGCTGGCCTACATTGAGGGGCAACTATTTACTTACAGGCATTAGCACTCGATGACTCAACTACACAAGCACGACAGGACAAAGAGTCCTCATGCTAGCCTGATGATTAAAGCCGCCTTTAAAGGAGGTCTTTAAATCACAGCTGAAAGGCGCACTTGTCACATCACAGCCAGACGCGGCGTCTTACCATCTGTCCTGAGGATCAAAGACGTAGGTGAGCTGTGAACTTTGCCCTTCGTGATGCTGTTCATCACCACGCAGGTGTAGTTACCCACATCAGAGGGCTCCACCTTGGCAATGTAGAGATTTCCTGTCTGCTGGGAGACGAAACGCCGATTGTCTTGTTGAACAAAGTACGGGTACTCGTTGAAGACCCATGCATAAGTAAGGTCTGGAAGACAGAGAATGACGAATAGAAGCATATCGCTGATGAAACATCATATAAAATGCAATTAAGGGAATGAAATGTGATTATAAAGAGATTATACTATAATCCTGTGAAAACACCTCACTAGAACATAAAAATAAAAGCAGCATTGAAGGTTAAGATGAAGGCCAGAGAGTTTACCTCCCGAGGAAGTAGGCGTTCCACAAAGTAACACCACTCCTTGTCCCTCTCGGACTGACACAGCGCTTCTGGTGTGGACTTTGAAATGATCTAAGTCTGCAAGAAATGAAAAGAGTGATCACCGCAGGATCTCACATATCAGAGTGAAGTGGAGCTGAGTAAAAGCTTTCAGCGAGACACTGACACGGGCCTATAAGGATACTGTCATGAGAATTGCACATCTGCAGTCTCTGGGAGAGAGAGAGAGACAGGGTGAGAGAAACGAGAGCTTGTTTCAAGGGCTTTTGTAGAGTATTAGACCACAAGACGGCGTTCCATGACATTGGAAGTAGGCTGATAAGAACAGATGTGTCTGTGAAAGCTGAGGAAGCACACGAGCATGGCACGGTGTGTTTAGCTGCAAACCCAAACCTGTACCCTCACACACAAAGAGTAAAAACACTAGAAAAGTACTTAGAATAGCGTTTAAAGATGACACAGTGCACACATATGGTCGCACTTTGGTGAAACTCGTGTGTCTGACATCCATGTGTCATATGGGCAAACTGTCTGTTCGATCTGCGACTTGCAAATAAAACAGTGTGGCACAGAGAGAGCAGCTGTCTTTATTATGTGTAATGTTCAACATTATTTAGAAAAAAAACACAAAATGATGGGTCCTTAAGATGTGTGTTTAAAAAAAGAGGTCATTTATTGATATGATCCAACAAAGTGAAAACTAAATAAACATTTCTTGCCCACACTGACACACTTAGGAGGAAACGTGTCCTTTCCGGTGCATGTTAATTGCAACAGGGTATTATCCACTTACCTACAATGCTATCTAGTCTCGCAGGTTATCTCCCTGTTCCTCTCTGTAATTTACAGAAGTCGCTGCACTCATTGTCCACTGGGGACTATTTTCATTTGAAGATGAAAATAGTCCAAAACTCTTATCAGCCAGGTCTGTAGATTGCTCCATGTAACCAGGACATTATTTCAGCAGAGACTCATTGTTGTTGAGTCTTCTTTGTTTTATTTTTTTTCAGTACAATTTGTCAGTAGTTTTGGGCCTGACACATCGTCAGCAGTGCATATCTTAAAAGGTGTGAAAAGATGTTTTGTTGTTATCTGCATGAAAAGAGCCCTTAATGAATAGGACATAAATAGAAAGCATTCAGTTCTTTATTCATATGAGATATTTACTGGTTTCAACACCAAAGATGTGTGATGTGAGAAAAAACATCAGTCTGACCTACCTTTTTTTTTCAGCAATGTACTTTTTATATAAAGAAATGCGCTGTAGCTTTTATTCATTTGCATTACTCTTATTTTCTGTTTCATTGCAGCGTCGGCATATTACGCTCCAGTCAAAGTAAATGTTTGCTCAGGCTTCACCCCTTATTAAGTTATTCTTCAAACACCGCTTACACAATTTGGCTGAGTACTTTACCCCAGAGTACACCCACTGAAACACCATTGACTTTTGATGGCGCTAAGCAACAGAAAGCGAAGCAGTCATTCTCAGGTTGCATGTATGAACATATGCAGTGAACAGTCATCACACTCCAAGTGCTCCCATGTTACTTTAACATTTAATGTAGCTTCACACCAGTGTTGCAGCACCATGATAAATATTGCAAATATCGCCCAGTTGGTTTGTTGTGCGTCTGCATTATTTGCTAAGTGCACTTACACTTTGGAAAAAAAAAAAAAAAAAGTGACAAACTCTGACTGTAACTTACAGGCAAACTGCAGACTTGCTCTCCTGCTGAGGATAGCTCCTACAGTGTTGTAGGCCATACACTGGTACAGCCCAACATCCTGCTGGCGGTCCAGACTGCTTATAATGAGGTTGCCCCCAGACAGACGCCGCCGGCGATCCAGGCCCAGATTTATGTGAGTCCCATTCAATGACCATCTGTGAGGGCAAAGACACCATCAGTCCCTGGCAAAACGCACCATCCCGTTCTCCACCGACCAAGGTGGTCTGACAGGAGGTGAGTGGAGAACACAACTCAGTGTAGTAACTCACTGGAAGAAAGTGGGAAAAAAAAAACATGTATCTGTGCTGGTGTTGGGGAATCTCACAGCTGTGCAGGATGAAGCATGAAGCTGTAACTTTACAGTTTTTCTGAAAGGACTTATATTCAATAAAGAGATTTCAATGTCTTCTTTTGATTATAAAGAAGGTTTGGTGTCTATGTTGCTGTGGAATTATTTCAGTGCTCATTCCACAGAGAACTTCACACAGTCGGTATGTGGAAACTGTGCATTAAACCATTTTGTTAGGACTTCTGTAAATTTACGACATCACAACCAAGAGGCAACCTCTTAGGTTAGAAAAATGAAGCCAACACCGTAGTATCAAGAACTGCACTTCTTTGTGACACTTGAGTCTGGCCATGTTAAAATATGTTTACACCCTGGTACAAAAAACGTTGTGATCTCTTTCCTACATCATGCCAATTTTATCTAAGCTCAAAGTCCTGCATAATTAAAGCTACAGCTGGTAAGCTGACGAAAGTGAAAGTAAAGTCCGCGACTTGGTCGGAAATTTCAAGACAATACGGCGTCAGGTCCCTCTATTAACCCCTTCACACCCCCTCCTTTTTGTATGTTCTTGAAGCAGCGATTAGTTGAGCAGAGTCAGGTTCTGGTAAGATGCTGGTAGTGGAGTGGTCCACTCTGAGTTTCTAAACCACTTTTCAGGAGTTCATCTCTATTTAAAGTCTACGTTCTCACCACAACCCAACCTCCACCCACCTGGACCCACCATCTATCCTTACTGAGGTTGGTTTCTCTGTTAACCTGAAATCTGCAATAATCTATTCAGTCAGTCAGAAAACCTCCCTGAGCCAGAGAGAAGCCCGAGAGGGGAGCTATTTTTAGATTCTTAAAACCACACATTTATCTTTTTATCGATATCAGCACATAAAATAAACCAGAGAATGTTATGGGACCTTTGAATCATACCCGGTAATTTGGCTGAGTAATAAGTGATAAATGTGAGTATGCTCTAAATTCTTGTCAACTGACATATTCATAAAGGCTATTGGTAATTTTATACTTCCACTCTTCATGCTTTTGCATGTTTATCATCCCTATATTCTAATAATCCTGTAATCCATAATGCTGCAGTGTTCACGTCATTTGTTTAACTCGCACGTTCTTATTGGTATTTCTATAACCCTTAAAATGCAAATGACTTCTTGATATTGTATTTTTCTGTTTTTATTATACTTTTCTTTATTTTACTCTATCACTATTTGCTGCAGCAGCTATCCCATTTTCCCCACAGGGATCATTAAAGTTTAATCTTAGAGTATCATACACAAAGCTGTCCTCTGCTATTTAAGGGAAGCAGAAGATAAAGGTTTTAGGAGCCATCCCGGATATTATCATCAGTCTAACCATAATCACCTCTTCTCTGTCACATTATATTTTCATAATGTGACATTATTCCACCTTTGACTTCTCATTAGGACAAAACATTAGCACTTGGCAAGAGGTAACATTGGGCTGATGTAACAAAGGATGCCTTTTACACTTCTTTTCACCTTCCATTACATCCTTCCCACACTTAGCAGGCGTGGGAATTTAAAAGAAGAAATAATACTTCGCACAGCAGGTCTAGAGTAGATTCTGCTATCAAATAAATGAAGCACCTAAAAGAACTCTTGAAAACATGAGGTTAATTCATTGATTAAAACAAGTCCCATTATTCAGCGAGAAAAGACTTTCATTCTCTGTCACCACAACACTCCATCTCTTTTTAAATGCTATTCACAAATGGAGCACTGATGGGTTCAAGGACAGAGCACTTTTCAAGAATGTTTCATCATTTTTTCTCAAAGCATAAAAAAATAACATTTTCTTTCCTTCAGCCACATTCTTCCTCTATTCTGCTTTCCTTAAGTGGAAATGAAAGACGTAGAGCCAATAATGGCCAACCTTCTAAAGGCTTTCAAGTCTAACCTTCAAAATAATTTCTTAAAGAACATATCCAAATCATTGAATGTTAGTGAGTGCTATGTGACTGCATGTGTTCAGATAAATCACACTACTTCTTAAGGTAATAAAGTTTGAAAGACTGCCTTTATGATAAATATCTAAAAGGCTGGATCTGCTAGTGATACATGTTATGGTGTCTGCGTACGCTCGCATACATTCACCTTTTTATCCACCATGTTCACCTCTTTCTGACCTGCTCTGAAGTACCTCTGCTGTTCAGCGGTTCCCTGAACGTTAGATAGATGATTGAATAGCAACTACGAAATTCAATTACTTTGCATCAGACTCATTTTGGGAACACATGTTGTCTGAACGAGAAATTCTAGTATTCCAGATGATCCTGCCATCCAGAGCCACAGGCTTCACATCTCAGGTCAAGTGAAGGTTAGAAAAGTCACCTTAGCTTTAAAAAAAAAAAAACCTGACTGCATTGCTTTTCTGGCCTGCTGTGAAGAAGATGCTTTTCCATATGAGATGCGGTTTTCTCCCATGAGTTATTATGCTGCTACAGTGTGTGTACTATGAAAGTCTCATATCTCTGTGAGTGACAGGACTGGCAGAGGAATGGGGAAAAAAAGAGGAAGGGGGTGGAAGCAGTGTGAGCCCATTTACACTTCAAGAGAGGAGCCAGAGAGGTGCTGAGGGCATGCGGAGCCTAGCACAGCCAGTTTGACAAGACACCACGTTAAACATGCTCATCTCACCTTTAATCAGTACATGGAAATACCTGGTCTTAGGCGGGGAATGTGAAAAGCCTGAAATAATGAGTGTAAGTGCTCCCCACCTCTATCATTCAGCTTCATCTGTGGTGTCTCTGCTGCAGTAATTCCACTGTTGAGCGCCAAAGACACTTGTAATCAATGCTTGTTGGTGCCAACTGGTGTCTAGCAACCTGCATTGGTCTCATGGCATCTTATAAAGAGGAGACGATCATTAAGATGCTACACGTGTGTCACTAAGATACTATCTGACAAGACAAAAGGCAGATTGGCAGCGTGTTAGTCGATATGAATTAGTGAAGCCATAATGGCACCACTGCTTCAACCATGTGCATGCAGACTTCAGTCTAATTTGGAGGAAATGAACAAGAGAGAAAGCGATTCTATGTGAAAAACATCATCTTGGAATCCTTTTTTTTTTTTTTTTGCAGTGCTGTAAATGTCTAATAGGCTTTGCATGAGTGGGAAGATGTATGGCTGACAGCAATGTAAAGAATACATTCATATTTCTCAATATATATTTTGGTTATACAAGATTTCCACCTAAAAATGTCCAAAAAAAAAGCAAAAGAACAAAACAAAACAAAAAAAACAGATTATTTTAAATTGGTTTTGATACATATTTTATGTCTCAGTGAATCCAAAAGTTACATTTCCAGCACTGATCACAGTACATTAAACTGGGTACTCGTGTGACATTAACAGCTCCACAAATGCTCTCAGTGATGAAAGCAAGCCGAAAAATAGGGAGAAGGTGCCATTGAGCCGCTGATTATGTGGCTCTAAGTTCATTCAACAGCCCTGAGATGGTGTCGCAGGTGGTGTTTCTATTATCTAGTTTTTACACCGATTTTTGAGAGTTTGGATTTGTAAATGAGATCTCTACTTGTTTCATTTAAATGAATCATTTTTACCTAAAACATGAAGTCACATTTTTATCTTAAAATGCCTTCACTGTCAGTGCTTTTACCTGTACTGTGGAGGTGGTGTCCCCTTGGCATCACAGGTCAGAGTCGCTTCTTCTTCAATGGCGTCAACAGGAATGAACAAGTCAGCTGGCTCCATCCTCCATCTTGGACCATGATATGATCCACTGTCCAGACAGTCTGTGATAGAAACAGTAACAGCCTGAGTATAATATAAAGACACAGGAAAGGTGCCACTTTGGCTCCAGATATGTTCCAGAGAAAACCAGGATATTTGGGCCCCACAAGTCATTACTGAACACGGGAAGTTATTACAGTAAATATATTTCATCTTAAGTGAGGCTGTTGTAAAGTACAAGTTCATCCAAAAGAATAAACTGAACATCAACAGATAAACCAGGATGCCATTTCTCTGAATATAAAGTATGAATTTGTTTTTGCAGTAATTAGAAAAAATAATTAAAATGTTATGTGACAGAGGAGACAAAAAGTATGATTTGTTAATTATTCACTGTTCAACTGCTGCACATTGTATGCAAACATTTTTTTAATGTGTTGTGTATTCAGGGGATCAGTCTTTCATTATGATGAAACTTCATAACAAATGCATATTTTAAAGTAACAGAAGTAATAGTCTGTGTTTTTGTGATGCTTTAATTTTCTAAGTGCTCAGAACAAAAAGAGTTTAGAAGATACGGAAACAAAAGCAAATGTTTCTCAATCAGGTTATAATCAGAGGGGAGTGAAGAAGACTGAGAGTAGTGTGTGTGTGTGTGTGTTGTGAATGGAAGTCAATACTGAGTTTTCCTTTAAACCCAGGCCATCCTATCATCTCTGGCACTGACATAATTTTCTGCTCTTCAGCCACCATCCCGTAAGTGTAAATGTCCAAACGTGAAAGAATCATTACTCATATGAAAAGGTGGTTTACCTGCCAGACGGTCGATGATTGATAACAGTAGAAGCTGTTTCCATAGCAACGTCATCTTTGGCAGCCAAGGGCAAATGAGACTTTCATCCAATAAGCTTTGAAATGGCACTCGTGTTCTCCAGGAGAGGGGAGCTTGACCTGTTGCAGCGAGAATTTTGTTGTAAAATACCAAACTCTGTGAACCCCAACGCTTTTATCCCACCTTCAATATTCTGCTTGTCAAATGTAGGAGGTGCTGACAGAGGAAGTGTGATTTAAAGTTAATACCCAGGGGGCAAAGCAAAAAAACGGACACGGAGCGTTGTAAAAGGTTTGACACCAGAAATTATATCTAGGAACTTCAAGGATTAAAACCTGGGTGGACAACCCGGTCAACTAGCTGCTGGAAAGCTACAGGGGGCTAAAACCCCTTTCTGGGGTCATTTTGCTGGCGAAATGATGTAAATGCAAATATTTAGGTACTACAATGGCATAAATAGTCATACAACTATAAAATTTGGCAGAGAGTATCTTGACACATAGGGGGAGGCATGAAAGAAAGATTCTGGGGTTTGTTGCAACTCAATTTTAAGATATCTCCCTCAACATCCCAAAAAAGACCAAAAAAAGTACTGTTCGCCTGACAAATTCTCATGAAAATTATTATTTTTCAGCACTTTATGCAGAATATCTATGCTTAACATGTATATAGAAAATTTCCTTAATTCATAAGCTTCCATTTGAGTCCAAGATAGCCTTTCTATCTCAAAAGCCCCACTTGCTGTGGCCAACGGTCTTCTCTATCTATCTGTTCACTTTGGGGAGACCAGAAATAGAATGGTTTCTGATCATATCAGTTAACATGTAGTTTTTCACAATAGGTGTTGCATTGTTTGGAGACAGCCTGTAGCTTTCCAGTAGCTAGTAGAAAGGCTATCTTGGACTCAAATGGAAGCTTATGAATTAAGGAAATTTTCTATATATATGTTAAGCATAGCTATTCTCCATAAAGTGCTGAAAAATAATAATTTTCATGAGAATTTGTCAGGCGAACAGTACTTTTTTTGGTCTTTTTTGGGATGTTGGGGGTGATATCTTAAAATTGAGTTGCAACAAACCCCAGAATCTTTTTTTCATGCCTCCCCCTATGTGTCAAGATACTCTCTGCCAAATTTCATAGTTGTATGACTATTTATGCCATTGTAGTACCTAAATATTTGCATTTACATCATTTCGCCATCAAAATGACCCCAGAAAGGGGTTTTGGCCCCCTGTAGCTTTCCAGCAGCTAGTTGACCGGGTTGTCCACCCAGGTTTTAATCCTTGAAGTTCCTAGATATCATTTCTGGTGTCAAACCTTTTACAACGCTCCGTGTCCGTTTTTCAAAAAACTGGGATTTTGCCCCCTGGGTATAAAGGGAATAATAAAAACAATGAAAACAAAAGGTGGAGTTGGGTGTGGGATGTGTCATCCCTTCTATTCGCTCTCACATTTCTAATCGGTGAAGATCCAGGCAGTGTCACGTTGTGCCCTGTGCTCTGGCCAGCTTACACCCAGAGATGTCTGAGGGTGATACCAGAAGCATATGGGAGGAAGCCCATGCCAATCTATTAGGGGAGCGACCAACGCCTAAGCTCATCCTTCACTTGGACGGATTCACTCTCTGGCTGCCTGAGGAGACTTGGACCTGGGAATTGGGTGCCATCCAATCAATTAGATTCATCCACAGCAGCATGTGTCTCCCCACATGCTGGGGTGAATCAAGACAGCCTGATGAGGAAGCCATTCCACCCAGGTCCATAATCAAGGGCAAGTGTGTGTCTGCTTGTAGCATGTGTTGCAAATTGCGATGCACCCGCTTCGTGCGGGAGGAGACTGAGCGCGTAATGATGCAATTATGAAATGTCAAACATACACACAATGGTGAACCAGCAATAACATGGCAGTTCAGTGAGCAATCACACACACACACACACGCATCTACACATGTGGCGTATAATGTGTACAAGTGGTTTCACATGCATGTTAGGTGATCCACAGACAAAATTTCCTCGAGAGGTGTTCAAGATATATTAAGAGCAGAGGCAGATAATACCAACCATCTGCAAAATGTCACACAACCCACACACACACCTCCACACCGGACTCACTTTCTCACAGTGTACGACACCTACAGCACCCTGCCGCCATACACACATACATTTACTTTCCATTTAGCAGACATAAGCCATGATGTGGGGCTCATTTGTGGTCTAATCCCGGGGCAAGCCAGCTTCAGAGCGCTACTTATAGAGGGTCTAATTGTTTGTCAGCTGCCTGGATGTCAAATCAGACACGTGGGGTCTCAGCCAGGATTTTCTTCCCTACCTTTCATGTTTGCTCAGGCCTTTTTCTTCCCCCAAAGTCTGCAAAATTGGATTGGTACGCTGCCTCTCAAAAAGAGTCCTGCACGCCATACCTCAGTGATAGGACCACAGTGTGCAAACTGCTGGCACCTCAGGACAGAGGATTGTTGTGTGGAAGGTATAGTGGGTATTACACTGCTGTCGACTTTGCATGTTATGGTTTACATATGTAATTGGGTTTTGTCGGGGATGGCACTGTGTAACAGCTGATGCCATGTGCTCTTTTCTCTCTTCTTTTATGCAGATCTAATAAATCATTTACGATTGCAAATTCAGTGTTACAGGATCCTGTCAGTGATATTACACAGAGCAGATCAGTCAGTGATTCACACGTACATACTGTGGAAGACAGTCAAGCACACGCGCATGCACATAGGCACCCACTGGCTTTCTCACACACATGCACACACAAACACACACACACACACACACACACACACATTCACAGCTTGCATGCATAATGGTGCTAACGATGATGGTGATAGAAGGTGGTGAGAAAGCCAGAAAGGTAGCCTCCTTGATTTAGAGTGATTCACCCAGTAAGGCTGCCTTACTGGGTGAATCAGTCTAAATCAAGGAGGCTACCTTTCTATACCAAAACCACTGGGTTAAATGACACACACACATACACACACACACACAAAAAAGATGTATTATCACTATATCTACCACCTTCATCACACTCTGCCTGCATCCAAGTAACACGCTGTTTGAACAAATAGCTCTGCTAGGAGAGTGGGAGTGTACTTACTTTTAAGGCCCCAGCTGCATTCATCACAGATATTTCAGCTGACATACCAGTATGCAATTATCAAGTGAATATTGAAGGGAAGGTTAGATATGTGGGGTGTGTGTGTGTGTGTGTGTGTGTCTGAGTGAGTATACTGTATGTCTGCACCCTCTAAGGATATATAGATTTTTGATGTTTGTGGTGTGCTGGATATGTTCGTGGTTTCTTGTTTATCAAGCACCATACATGCCAGTGATGATTTTAGCCATAAAACATGCTGTATGTATGATTTGTGTTTGCCTGTGGCTCTCAGAAGGGTGAGGTGAAGTGAAGCTCCGCATCACACCAGGTAGGAACCTAAAGGAGCAGTTACAGGCTAAAACACCACATGTGACTGCATCTCTGCATCACTTAAACAAAGAAGGGCATGGCTGAGCAACACCTTGTGTCAAAAGATTTTTAAAATATATTTTAAAAGTGTTTCTGAATGCATGCCCCTACAAAATAAAAAAAAATAAAAAATGTGTGGAGGAATTGGCTGCAGTTGGGAGAGCACGTCACGTTGCTCCCAGCCTAAAACATCAAATATATAATATTAGAAAATGGGCCAATTCGGGATAGTAGGCAAAGACGGGTCGAAATGTGAACATGTGAGAGTGAATAAATAATGTTGCAATGTTAAATATCACTGTGTAAATAATTGATAGCTATGTATCCATGCACGTTCACAAAATGCAAAGCGCGCGCATGGGCTATATATTTATATAATTTTTTATCTTACCTCTTATCTTGAGATATCTTCTGACCAACAGGAACCAAATTCAGCCCTCACGGAAAAAGCGCCACAATGATCCTCCATGGAAACCTCGTTAGGAAAATTTCGGTCACAATCGCAAGGTCGTTCATACAGGTGAAATTGAGCCGGTGGTCAGTCAGCGATAACGGGGAACGCAGGAGGTATAAACACACGCGTTTCATATCGCTGCTCTAGTCCTTTGCCTCCACTCCCCACCAAAAAAAAACAAAAAAAAAACATGCATACACACACGCAGTCTCACACATACATACACACACACACACACAGACGCACACACACACACAACACCCACGTTGTTTGCTGTGCTGAATCACATTTGAAACATCCCCGGTTAAAGAGGCTCGACTCTCGCCCGTGTTTACGATCTCATATCCAACAAACGCGGCTCTGAAATTGGGCTCGAGGAGGAATCTTGCGGAGATGATTTATTATGCGCATCAAGTCGGCTCTCCCCTGCGAAGACGAAGAAGGAGGAGGAGGAGGAGGAGGAGGAGGAGGAGAAGTGGGCTGAGGGCGGATGAGGAGGCAATGGAGCAGCCAGAGCCAGCAGCGCTGGGATGGGAAGGTGCAGCATGGAAGGAGGGCGCACCTGGCGGAGAACTGCGCCCCCCGCGTTACAGCAGAGCATTGCACACACAAAAAAAAACCCTGAGACACTAAACTGTTATCACCAACTATGGGAGCATGCGGTCATTTGTGTTTTACTTTTAAACAATTTCTCAAAAATGTAGAACGCAAGTCTGCAGAAAGCTCATTTCTTCACAGTGCACGTGCAGATACCACAGGCTGTGATTACCAGCCAAGCCAAATAGAGTGTGTCAAGCCATTACCAAGATAACTGTGGTGTGGAGCAAGAGGTGTGAGCTCAAACATGAGCTAAAAATAATACTGAATCACAGTAAGATTGTCTAAAACGGGCACGCCATATTTTCTATGATAGGCTAATACATCAACATGAGACTGGACTATGAAAGCTGCACTAATGATTGGCAACAAGTGGGCAACTCTCCAAACCAAACAGTCTCAAATATTTCGGGTGTCCTGAAGTAGCGGAGCAGTAAATGTTCTGCAAAGATAGTGTGTGTCGCCAAGGGCAGTTTCAACCATAAGTTTGATTTCTGTGTTTTACAGAAACGTGGTAACAACCTAAAGACTTTTCACAGCTAAAAGCACCTATTCCTCCTGGGTTTGTGCACACCTGCCAACCCAGCGTCTCTGGCAGAGGAAGCCTCATGATAATTTACCGCAGGCAAAATTTGATAATCACTGCAGTATATTTGTTTCTATAGATTACATATTTTCTTTACCAGCCATTAGGAAGCAAACTGTCTTTGCTGGCTGCTTCATGGGCACAAGTTGTGGGTTGTTAACTGTGGTCTCACTCTGAGCATTGTGATTGATTGTTAAACCTTAACCTTTTGTTAAATTTTGTGTCTTGACTTTTCCTGTGTTTGAATTTATGTTGGGCATTGCAGTGTTCAAGCACATGAGTTATCCGTTTCATACCGAAAAAACTTCAATTTGTTGAACTTACATGTGGCATCTGGATATTTTTCATGTTGCTTTGTTTGATGTTTATTGTCACGGTCCCATGGTCGTATTGAAGGCCCAAAGTCTGGGGCCACGGTTCGCCACTGAAAACAAAGCACATCCATCGAGCTGCAGCTCTGTTCATGGGAAAGGAGAGGTGAGAGGGGAATAGCCAGATCATTTGGAGCTGACATAAAGGCTGTAGTAACCACTTTTTGTAACTGTGGTGAGCAAAAACCCACCTCAGAGTAGGCTACACAGCGGGTAGACAGATTAAGAATTTGGCATCAGCATCATGAATCATTTTGAATGGGAGATGTTTTCTTGGCACGTTTTGGGCCCTTGATACCAAAGTCCACAGCTCCATTCATTGAGTTGTCAAACATTACTCCGATCCAAGTGAATATTGCTCAGTCAATTTTTGCTTGAGTTAAACTTCTGGAGTACTTAAAGGGATATTCCGGCGTAACTTTAACCCATGGTCCAACGCACCGTAACACCCCCCCCCCAGTCGGCCTCGGACGTGTGTTGTCAGTGCCTGGACTCTGTGCTGGACACGGAAAGTTGCTGCATAACGTATAACTGGAGGAGAGTGGGTGAGTTGTTTTCGTCTCTTTTCAATAGAAACTAAGCTAACAGATGTTTGATGCCTCGTATTATGGGCTGGGACCCTGTTTGTACTGTTGATGACGTTTGGTGCTGTTCTGAGCATTATTTGTGGCTGTAAGTGGCCTATCTGTGGCTAGTGGATCCGTATACTGCGCTGTTTGTTATGGTGCGGTTGCTACAACTAGAGAAGCTAGCGGTTAAAAAAAAAAGAGAGAAGCTAGCGGTTAGCAGACTTCATCTCTCAAGGGGGGTCTAACTCGGTGTTATGGTGCGTTGGACCATGGGTTAAACTTACGCCGGAATATCCCTTTAATTTTAAAAATATATAAGAATTGAAACACAAAATTAACACATTGTTCCACAACTATAGAAACAAAATGGCACTGAAACAACACTGTGGAACCTGTAGAATAAAAAAGCTGGTAGAATATGCAGGGTCTAAAGGACAAAAACACAATTGAATCCAGAGTCAGACAGACTGAATGTACACAGAGTGAACATTAGAAATCTTAATTTCTCAACATTTTCAAGTTCATATTAGATCATGGTCTTTAGTGGAATATTCTGCCTCAGCTTTATCTAATGGTTAGGACACTGACAGGTTCAAACATGGCTGACAGTGGAAGAGCAAGAGCTGACAGTGATTGTTTTTTTTCCTCCTCTGATGGAAACAACATAGTCTATCACTTTTCCAGAATAACCAAAAATTCACTGACTAAATGCTGTACTTCAATGAGTTCTTCAGAGAATTGTGATGAGTCAAATGTATTGCCAGCCACGTTATGTTTACAAAAAAATAGTTGTAATGTTTGAGTACAGTTACCAAAAGTTTGTTATTTACCTGCCCTAATACTTATCAATCATCCCTTGAATGCCTGAAGTGAGTATTGTTGCTGACCAAGTGCATCCTTTTATGGCCCCCTTTTATGGACCATCTTCTAATGACTACAGTACTTCCACTATGATAACTGCTCAGCAGATGTGAATCCAGTGGAACACCTTGTGGTCGAACAGATGATGTTCCAACGTCATGTGGAATCCATGCACAAAGAATTGAGCCGGTATTAGTCATACATCTCAGAACAAAATATCAATCACAGAGCTTAAAAGTTCCCAGAGAGTCTGAGTAAAAGCTAAAGAGCTTTATAGAAGTCAGATAAAACATTAAGCAGTTGAAATCAATTTAGTTTGGATTCTGAGTTAATACTTGATGAATTCAGCAAGAACGGTGCTGTCCTTTGCTTCTAGTTGCAATGATGACGTTTATCACAACTCTGATTCACACCTCTGGCTGACTGTTTCTCCATAGCAACAGTGGCTGAGGCCCATGTGTGTAGTATTTACAATAATCTGCAATAAGTGACGGTATAAAGGCATTATCAACAGGCCTGTTGTGTTTCTGTAAATGAACATTGAGGGTTCCAAAAGCCTTTAATTTATTAAATGATTCTGCCAAATTAAACCATTCAACTGTAATTTTACCTAGATAAAAGAAGTTAGAAGTATAGACAGGAATTATCTTGGTTGTTTGCCAGAAAGCGATTGTTCATGGTGAGAGCACCAGTCAAATACTGTAGGTTCATACTATTACTGTATGACATGACAGCAAGGACACTTTTAGTTTAGTAAAGGTATGCGTCCAAAGGTAACCAAATCTACCTACCAGGACCTAATATAAACATCTTATGTCTCTTTTTTTGGTCACTTAAAAGATACCAGTTCTCCAACAAGTTTGAGTTTTACAGTCGGTGCCAAAACATGGCATTTGTGGGACAGATGCTGCATCTGTCTTATCGTCACCATGAGGTTGCCATGATACTGCAACTTGTTTTTACAGTTTTATGTTTTAGTACAAATTTATTATAGGCGCTAAGAAATTCTTAATTAGCGAGCTTTACAGATAGTGGTTGACAGATTTTGTTTTCTCCTTTGGTCAGATTGAGCCAGACAAGCTTTTCCCCCTCTGCTTTCAGTTTTCATGCGAAGCTTAGCTAACAGGCTGCTTCTGGCCCTGGCTTCATGTAACGGGAAGATGTGAGAGTGGTATCAATCCTCTCATCTATCTCTGGCCAAGAAAGCCAATAAGCATGTTTCTCAAAATGCCAATTCTCGCCTCTTCCTCTTTCCTCCTACAATGACCAAAAGCTATGAAGACCTGCAAAGTACAGCCTTTGTTCATTGTTTTTCACACTTGCTTTTTGTCATGTTCTATGAGCGTTTGCATGGGTCTGTTCAATAAAATTAACAAATTGCTGCATTTAGTTTAGTTTTGCCACATATCAATGGACTAGAGCCGCATCGTTAATGTTATTAGTTCCACCTGTGCTTGTTCTGTCATTGATTGAATGTGAATGTAAACTATGGCTTAATGCATCTCAGCAGTGGATTAAGCTGCAGTTCTCTGTCTTATTCTCAGCACACTCAAAACAAACAAACAGGTCTGTTGGCCACCCATTGTAACACCTACTTCTCTAATCCTTTGTCTTAACCGTCACTATTTAGTGCAAAGTGTTACTTGGCTTTTCCTGCCGGTTGCTTTGGCTCGACCTTCTTCACCAGTCACTTGTTTACTTCAGAAAGCCTTCATTTCACACTAGACAGGCAGCATAAAATCATCTTGTGCGAGCTTATGAGCTAGGAGTGGCTGCCAGTTATAACATGTGGGGTCAGTGAGAGCCATTGGGACTCAAGCATACATGTACTGTAGCAGGAAAGCAATATAATGAGCTGCAAGTGGCTGAAAACATGGAGCTGCAGAGTGGGGTGTTAAAATTACTCAAAAATGTGTGAGTGTGGCTTCTTCTTTGTGTGTGAGTGGGGTATTGCATGGGGGCTGAATGGCATCGCTAAAGCTACTCTCTGATTGGAGCGGACTGAAGTGTTGTGGGTACAACTGAACCAGTTTTCCAGTGTCACTCAGTGCACAAACAATGTGACTGGCTCGTTATGGAAATGTAATGGAGCAGGGACCCGCTCTCAAACACAAAACTGGGTGATAATGATGATATTGAAGTTAGGGACATTTCTCCCTTTGTAATTAACCGACTGAAATTTTGACATGTGCACAACTGAGGAAAACCCAGGTGCAAGTTAAAGTCTAATGACAGCGGGATTCAGCTCCAGTATCAGGATTGTGAGATAGAATGTCATGCCCTCAAAGTTACACCATAAGTCACTACACTAAGAGTGGTATACAGTACCACTGTACCACTGATATTCATTGTCATGGCAACAACAATATGACCCACGGGAGCATGACTCAGTTCATTCATATTGTAATTCTAAAAGTCCGGCTCTTGCTCTTCCTCTATATACATCAGTAGGTCTGTCCAGCCTGAGGTTCATCTTCCTCCTGCAGTTTCTCTTTTTTCCATGCTTATTGAAGAGTTTTTTTCCCCCCTGACTTGTCCAAGTTGAGGGTCTAGGATAGATAGAGGGTGTTGTATGTTTAGACTGTAAAGCCCTCTGAGACTAATTTGTGATTTTGGGCTGTGTAAAGAAAATTTACTTTAGCTGACTTGACTATAATTGAAAACTGCATTTGCCAACTGAAAGAAATTGGGTTGCTGTACGTCCAGAGCTGCAGAAGGCTGACGTTTCACGGTTTTTGATAAGCATCCGCTGACAGCATTGGTTCATGTTGAAAAGATGTATTTCCCATGACATGACTGGAAAGAAAGTGCTCTCTCCTCCAACTCCCTTCCTCTCTATCCATACACTCCCAATCTTGGATAAACAACAGCCCTTCATTACTCTGTCTGTCTCTTTCTCTCATACACAAACACTGAATCCGTCTTCTTTACTACCAGCAATCTAACACTCTTGTATATTACCCCTCTCCCTCCCAAACACAACAATCACAAGTCACAATATCTCTGCTGGGCCTCATTGAGGCCTAACTGTATTATCTCAGTCTACTAGGAACCCCATTAAACCTACATCGATCATCCTCATTTCAGGCCCAGGTTCCTTTAACATGGCCAGGGCATCGTTAATAACGCTCCATACAGCAGCCATTTGACATTTCCTTTAATTATGCCTGTAATTTATTCATGCACTTGATCCTAGGAGCTTGTTGTGAAAAGCTTCCTCCAGGAATATTTTATCCTACTCCTCTCGAGGCCTAGGGATTAACCATCTTAATAGCAAACCCCTGAAGGTATTACTTCCTTTATTGTGTGTGAGTGTGTCTGCATGCGTGTGTGTGCACTTGCAGTATGTGTGTGTATGATAGGAATGAGCATTGTGCCTTGAATGTGTGTGTTAAGCTGCAAAAGTCATTAGGTTTTACTTCTCAACCATTACGAAGGCTCGATGTAAATTCTCCTGTATTACTAGCACGTCTAATTTTGGGAGAGCACAAAGCAAAGTGCAAATGGTTGCAAGATCTGTGCTTATCGCACAATGCAGCGACCCCCATGTTTAACCCAGTTTTGTAGAGGAAAACATCACAGCTTAATTTGCTCACTCTGCAGGTCGGTTTAACAGACGGCAAAACACAGCAATTTCCCACAAAGTGGTGGAGGAAATCTCAAATGCACAGACTTCAAATAGGATTTAAGATGTTAATTATGATGTTTCTTGATCACAGAACATTGCTCAACTCCAAACTGCACACCTGACAGGAATTCTTCAGGCTGTATGGGGAAAACGCATGAATTTGAAGAAAATGGAGGTTCTTGTTTGAAAAGCACACACACACACACACACACACACACACACACACACACACACACACACACACACACACACACACACACACACACACACACACAGGTAGAAATGGGAGGCAATTTGTCACTTCTAAATAGAAAGTAATTTGACAATTTGTCAATTTGGCAGGAGGAAACACAGTAGCTTGCTTTATTATTTCATGAAAAATTTCACAGCCATTGCTGCAAATATGTAAACTTACATCACAACTGTTTTTCACTAAACCATAAATATTCTTCCCTTTGTGCTTTTGTATTATACATGTGAACATAAAAAACATCTCTCACCTATGCGATTGCCAATCTAAAATGATTTGGGTGTTTTCTTCAGTTCACCTAAATATATCACACAGACCATCCTGAGGGGGTTCTCACTCTTTCTCTCTCTCATACTGCTTCAGTCAGTTTTCCTTGTTGTTTTCTTGTTCTTTTTTTTCAGTGTTTCTGTTAGCCTTAGTTCATTAGCCGGACCCTTTTCAACAGCCTTGAATAGAAGACTAATGGGCCAGCATGCCTTTTATTGCATACTGCAGTTCCAAGACTGTGGAGGTCCATTACTTTAGGAGATCAAGAATTTACTCTCCACTATAGGGAGGCCTTGCTAGGGGCTAATGAAGGGAAAGATCCACTTTGAGATAAATCCTCCTCCTGTAGGTCAATAAAAAATTTGCTTGGCTACAGAGGAGACCTGCAATTAAAAACCAGCTGGTGAAGTCTGACCTGGGGTGAGTCCAGTAAATTCAGCAGAGGGAGGCACTATCTGTCTGTGTGTCCGTCTGTCTGTTCATGAATATGCATAGGGCAGCAATACATTTTATAGATATATAGGTGGCAATTTAAAAACTTACATTAATTTACTGATGTTAGTAAGCATATAATATCTTGAAATAAATCTGTGTTTTCCATAAGTTTATTATAGCCTAAAGGAAATAAACTTGTTATCTCCCAAAAATGAAAGTGCTGCTGGTGGCATTTTACCACCAATTAATTATCATATAAGATATTTAAAGACATTGATTATACATGAGCCAAACAAAGGTTAACTGAAAGCCTCTGCCTCTATTTAAATTTTGAGTCACCAGGCAGTGGGCACAGGAATCCTGTATTGCTAAAGAGGTTGCTTCACAGCACAGAGGATGAATACAGCAATATTCATATAGCAGGATGTGAGCTACAGCTTCCCGGCAACAACAAATGATGGTGTGAATGAAAGACTGTTGGGAAAATGACTCTATCCATTATCAGTTCGGATCCCTCTTGCCCTATTTAACAAACTTGTGCAGGGTGACACCCAAGGGAGTAAACATAAGCAACAAGAAGCAAAACTATCTATTGGAGATGTGGTCATAATATGGATCACAATTTATAAGCACTTAGAAAACCTTTTCTGTGAATCAGGGACTGCCAATACTTATCTTAATCAGTTTAATTAAATCAATTTAACACCAGGCAATTGACTTTAATATTGATATACAGGATATTGATTACAGTAAAAATGCTAACTCATGTTTATTTAAGTGCCTCACTTACTGTATTGTAGCCCTTCTATATAACATTTTCCTTCCTATTTACATGTAATGGACAAAATAACAACATAAGGTGGATGAAGCTTGTAATGGTCAGTTGTGCTGTTAGAGGTGTTGATTCAGCTCAATGGTCATTCAGAGGCTGTAGTTTGTAGTGTTATTAAGCAAATGTCCTGTTAAGTGTTTTTTAGTCGGCGTTGGTAAGGGGCTACTTGTGACCACTGGTGCTCTTTGCTAAAGCAGTTTATCCGGAATGTGTGGAATATGTTTATTGAGAAGTTCCCTTTGCTGTATTCAATAGTTTCACAGTGTTTGAAGCTGTTGCACCTGCGATTTCAGCAGAAACTGTTACAACAAAGCTTCACACAAGTGGGTCACCTCTAATCTGAAATATCAACCAAGCGAAATGTACCAGCTTTACAGAAAGCAGAGTTGTTAAGATACATTTTTAAATCAACATCAGACACAAAGCCTCAAAAGTCTTACTCTTAGTGGCATCGCATCACCCTTGGCAGTCATTTTAAGTTTAGTGTCTCACTCGAGGGCTCTGAAGTAGTGTTTGTGGCCTGTGACAACAGCCACCTTAGAGCAGATAGTGTGCAAATTTGATGACTTCAACTCACCAACTGCCAGGAATCAGTACAACAAAGTTTCTGCAGTAGTTTGTTGATATTCAGTATCATTACCTTTAGGCCAACCTTGAAGTTTTGACAAGATTAAATTGCCCTGACATAATCATCTCTAGATGTCTTTACGGCCCTGGTAAAAGGTCCCTAAATCGTAAAGTCGCAGTGCAGACAGAATTAGACTCACTGCCAGTAGCCTTGCACTGCTGAGCGGAAAACATTGAAAAAGGAGCAGGTGGCAGCAGACATTGCTGCCCACGTCCTCATGCCAGTCTGAACAGGCATTTCCAGAGCAGCTCATTTGGATATAAAATCTGCCAAAGGCAACACATAAAGTGATAACCAAATCGAAATTGCTTTAATGCTTTAGTTTCACTCAGGACAGGGGGAGGGGAGGTGTTAAGTGCAGTAAAGGGTGGGAAGAGGAGATTGTTAAATGGAACAACTTGCCATGTGCTATGAATTTTCCGACAGGAAGTCTATCCTGCTATCCAGAGATGCTTTACCTTACTGCCTGATAGAGACACAAAGATTTAAATGATGCTTTTAGACTACTGAAACACTTTATATCCATAGAGACTGAAAAGCTACGTGTCTATACTCACCTAGACATCCCCAATGTTTAGGCTGTGGGGCTCTTCCATTTATTTAAGCAGCTATAAATATTTAAACTGTAAAACTGTTATGGGAGATGATGCAAAAGTACTCTCAACTAAATATTCATTACTTATAAATATTTCAGCTCTCATTTCACTGGTTTTTCATTGACTCATCATTGTGTTAGCATACACGTGAGTATGTTGTGCTCAGGGTTCAATATGTGCTGGCCATTCAGTTGTCCAACATCTGCAATCAATAGAACTACTGAACCTACAAGGTCAACCTGCTTCACATGAGACGGTTAAATTTTCCTCTCAAATACCCTGCTTGAATCTTCAACAATCGCACAGTCTTTGGTGGCTGCAGGGTCACATTTCTCCCTTTACGTAATATCTCTAGAGACCGGACAGAAAAGAGAGAAAGTTAATGTTTTTGTTTTCTTTGCAAATTTAAGAGTGAATAGAACTGAGCAAGTTGTTTTTTATTTATAATTTAATTATTTAATAGGAACTCATATGCATGTTATCTATTTTAATATCTGACAACATCTTTTGAATGCACTGACATGGGTCAGTGCTTATTTAAATGACACAGTGCCCCAGTAGTTATAAAAACCCATCCACAAGTTAATAAATCGAATCTACAGCATAACTAGCAAAGAAAATGTGTTTGGGAAATTCTCCAGCTTCACCAAGCTAGCTTAACCTGACAAGCGCTGCCTGGCCTTGTAGTGTTCCTCCTTAAATAAAATGCTTGCCTCTCTCATGAGAAAACAAGTCAGTTGGGAGTTGTGTTTACCTTCATTTTGAGAGCATTAGAGGCTTATACACAAACAATGGGGATGCCACCCACCAAAGTGAGCTCTATACTTTTTTCTCCTGGGCTCCTGCCGCCCAGTGCTGCACACTAGCTGTTGCCACACACAAAGTATTCAATAAAAAGATCTATCACAGGTGATTGGGATTTAGATATGTATAGGTCTAAGGTGCAGACTGCTGTATGGATTTTCAATAGTCACTTCCTAATGAATGTTTTCACTCTTTGCCTGTCAATGGCAAACAACGATTCTCCTTCACTTAGCATACATTAGAGACCACAAGCGTATTAGCCTGTGTGTAAAAACAAAAATGATCACTGTTGATTTTTAGAGGTGTGCTTTCGTAGCAATTAGACACCAGCATCACAACACACAACACATAGTATATTCCCATCATCACACCCGAGTAAATGCTAAAAGCAGGAGTCAGCTTCAAAAAGCTGGTCATGAGTGACTACTCTGCACTTCTTGAATGTTAACTTGCACATTTTTTGGTGGCAAATGATGCAGAAATAGTGCAAAGTTTTCTCATTACGTTCACTATTAACAGCACTGCATATGCTTGGCTCTCACATTTTCTGAGGCGATCATTAGCTGGTTAAGAGTGAACACATCTGTTTCCCGATGCTTTGTATAGCTTAGCATTCAGGTTGTCAAATACATGAATTATTCAAACATCTTAATTAACATAAAGCATCCTTTCATGGCCAACATGTTGACTTATGGGGTGTACATGAAATGGAAAATCTATCAAATACTATGCATTATATATAAATCCTTGCTTTGAAAGTGCTCGTATGTGTGTACTATTACTGTAGGAAAAGCTGTTTGTGTGTGTGTGTGTGTGTGTGTGTGTGTGTGTGTGTGTAACAAAAGCAAACTGTTTTATATCTCTAAAGGTTACTATTATTAAGTAGTGCATTAAGCTCCGGCTTTAACCATTTTGAACTAAATAATATGAAATCAATACCGGTGGCCTTTGATTTAGCTGTAGATAAATTAATTTATTTTAGATGGGTATATGAAATTAAAATGTGTTATGTACTAGTAAAGACAAATCAAATAGTTTTTTGTTGTTTAGACAGATTACAAAGAACCATTTGAGCCACACAAAATATTAATGTCGTGATGTTCTTATTTGTGTGGCAGCTATTCAATGTACGACTGTGTTTTCCTCCACGCCATGTAAAGGAAAACACATGTACACACAGACAATCTCATTCTATCCATCTGTCACACATACACACGCACAGAGAGACAGAGAGAGAGAGATGTAGAGAGATGTAGAGAGATTTATATACAAGCAGAGCAGAGAACAATATAACAGAGCATAAATGCAACCCTTAGTCACATATTCCCAATATGCACGTGTATTAAAATCATTTAACATTTCAATTTCAATTTTTCCCTTGGGCACCAATAGTTTAGCGAGCTGCTTGTAATATGGTTAAGTGGTGATGATGTAACTTCTCTTATTCCACTGCAACACTGATATTACACACATTCTCACACACATTCACACCCCTGGGTCTTGAGTCAATAAGTGAAGGCAGCTGGCTTTGATTGCACTTATCAGTCACCATTTATTCCCAATCTATCTCTATTTACGGCCTATTGCAATGCTCTAAGCTTGTTGGGCAGCAAATATGATATAATTTATTGCCATTATTACTGAAGTTTTACATGATGCATTTGTTGTCACCAATGACATCCACACAACATCAGCCATTAAAAAACGTGCAAGCGTTTTCTTAAGCTTTTTCCTCAGATGCCGTTATTCTTTGACGCATTCATCCTCAAAAAGAGCATTGTTCTGCACACACTGCACCTCCGTTCGTGGCCGGCTCTTTCTTCCATTCTGTCACTCTTTTATGAAGCTGACACTCAGAGGACAGGTTGTTGGAATCACACGCTGCAAAGAACACCTGAGTTCTGCATGTTCCGCATGACAGGCCGATATTGAATATTACACTGAAATGAATAGATGCAGGGGGAGATCCCGACCATCTTAAGGTCAGTGTGCCCACATGCTGGGTTTCAGTACAAAGAAATTCATAATTGGATGATTTCATACATTAAGCAGTGGTTCAGCCTTGTGCTATGGATAATCCTTGAAGCGTTGCTTAAATTCACAGTCTGAATGATCGCTTTGTAATGACAAAATGACTATCAGTCAAAAGCAGAAAAGATGGTGCAATGAATTTTGGGTTATATGACCAAAGAAATTTGATATGAATTATGTGGTCTTTAAATTTCTTCTGAGCAAAAAATGCACTTGGTTATCTCCATCATCAGGAGCCCACATCAACCATATCTTACTTTGGTAACAATTGTAACATCCTCCTCACATTCAACCTCACTGGCCATGATTGTTCTGATTGTTTGTAATAGATAATATATTTATCGTAGGGTGCCATTAAATTAAGACATCTTTACATGTTGCAGGGCCATGGTGAAGACTTATTTTTGGATATGATGTGAAATATTTTTTTCATACTGAATATAATATTTTATTTTGTCAGACAGCGATATGCACAGGTGTGGAAACCACAAGGAGATAAATTCAGAAGCGCCCTCTAGAGTTTTAACTTCAAAAAAATAAAAACGGTATCTCCACATCAGATACAGCGCATCGAGCAGTTGAAGCACCTAAAGAACATTTCTTACTTAGCGAATTAACTGAAAAAAATCCACGAATACATTTCACTTTCAAGCAGGCAGCAAACATTGCAGGTGGGTGATATTATGTTTCAAGCTCAAATGCACCTTAGAAAAAATGGTCACACTCCATCCACAGCATGAGATCGACCCCTTTGATACAGAGTGCACACATGTCATCTTCTGTAATATCAGAATTCAACATAAGCTCTCAAATGTACATATTTGGCTTCATGAGTCATCTCACACCTCCTGGCTTCTCTGGGAAGTGTGTAAACAGATGATATCAAAAAGTAATGTTTTAATACTTCCTGCTGAAATTGAGAGAAAAGCCTGGTCACTGTAAATCATTTCAAGCTTCCTCAGCTTGCTGGATTGAGGCTGGGGGGAAATGACTGTGTCTAGCTCATGTTGCTGCTTCCCTGGTGTGCGAGGCCATCTGAGATGTCACTAGGGGGCATTGTTACACCACAGGAGGAAAGACCTGCGTGCCAATAAAATATACATCTATTACCATGGCAACTAGATTTACTATACTCCTTCCCCTGTGGAAGAAGTCTTGCACTTTTTCTCTGGAGCTCAAAAAACGAAGGGCAGAGATCAGTGTGAGCTACTGAGCATTAACAGAAATAAACTGCTCTCATGGTTGGGAGACTTAACGCTGGAGTATAAGGGTCTCACTTATTGCAATACATTGTTGTTCCTGATACTTTAGAAGTGCTTCTGTTTATACACAGTGAGAGTCAAACGTGATGAAGAATCCACACATTTCACTTATCAGTGGTGGTGTGCTGTGAGCCAGAGAGAAACACAACTCAAGGTCAAGATTACAGGTCAGCGCCGCACAATGGGCTGATAATGGGTGAAAATGTGTGATCTCCAAGCTGTGCTCCAGTGTCTCTCTTTCTATGGAAGGTAATGTCAGGGTTCAGGACGTAGTGTTCACTGCTGGTTCAAGTGGTAATTGGAATGTACGCCTGCTATCTACAGCCTTACAATCAAACTTGGACGTTGTGGGAACAGATCACGCCATGAACTAACTTCAAAGAAAATAACTTTGTTTTATTATATTCATGTTGAATATATTATCAAAGGTTTTCACTGTATTAAAAAAAAACAAAAAAAAAAAAAACGCATTCAATCATCATCAAGAATTGTGAGAGTTTTGGAAAAATAACTAATGAGCTGCATTTAGATTCCTTTGGTGTCCTAAGGTCTTTAAATTGAGCTACAGCTGATTTTAGTGTGTGTCCAAGTTGTGGCGTATTCTTCTTTTAAAGCAACACAACACGCCTTTTGGTGAAGGTATCTTTGACTTTGATTGCCAACATATACCTAAATCTTGGATAATTAGTTTAGTTTAGTAAATTACATATAATTAGACATCTTATGTAATGTGCTTTGTGTGTGCTTTAAATTCCATTAAGTGTATCGAACACGAATTCACAGTAAGACTTGTCAGTGTAATATAGTCCCTGCTTGTTTGAGGGATTGACTGGCTTTGATTGACTCTTCACAACCTGCCCCCTGACTATATCTCTGGCCTTTTAACCCCTTACAAACTGTTAAGTTCTTTGCGATCCTCATGTAGACGTCACCTGTTCGTTCAAGAGACCAGGATGAAAACTAAAGGGGACAGAGCTAATGGGGCCCCTTGGCTCTGGAACAATCTGCCTGAGTCAGTGTCCATTTTTAAGTCTCGCCTCAAAACCTATTTTTATCGAAAGGCATTTCCTGATTAACATTTATTGTGTTGTTCAATCTTTTTTGTTCTTCTAAATAACTTTCGTTCTATGTGTTCAGAAAAGTGCTACATAAATAAAGTTTATTATCACACAGGAAGAAGAAATAAAAACCCAGTTATAAGCTTATTTTTAGTGTTAGCCTACAATTTGTAACTGATCATGGATTCATTTGACAATGACTTTCTTGATTTATTGATTAATCACCTATTAAGAAAAAAGTCAGTAGGCTAGTCTTTATCATGGGAAACTACCTTACACATGTTTCCTTAAATCCCACATATTCAAAAGTTGTTCAAAGTTACTCTGTTATCAAAGTTCACTTCCACAGGAGACTAATAAATCCAGTCATTATGAGAGGCTGGAACCACTTATTTATATTTCTTCTTTTTTAATGATTAATGATTCATTGGTTATCAAAATTAACTTAGTAGCCTAATTGTTTCGGCTCTAGGCTAACTCTATATCCAAAGCCTTTCTACTGATAATTAAAGCTGATGAGGTGTTAAAATGCAGTGGATTTGTATAATGGAATGGAAATGTAATGTTCACTATCTGACCACACTGAAATTGTGTGTGTGTGTGTGTCAAACTCAGCTTGTTTGTGTTCATCTTCATCTTCAACGATGCTCTCTGCATGTACCTGCACTTCACATTCCTCCAGACACGTGAAAGAGGGCTTAAGGTGACAGGATGTTTCAGCCCTCAGACCGGAGGCTAACATACACAACACATTCTTCATTCTTGGTGAGTGCTAATTGCGTTTGTCCCGGCGTGGAGCTGATATGACTCTGCCACAGCTGGGGTGTGAAGTGAACTCTGAGGGGTGTGACCGTACAAACAGATTCAAGGTTTTATTTTTTTTCTCCTACACCCCTGTCTGTGCTTCAGAGTAGTGCGTTTCCATTTAGCCTAAATTATAGGTGTGCCACCTTTGAACTGGAGCAGGCAAATTGCAGATCCACAGCTCACAATCATCCTCTTTAAATGTGCGGAATGTGCGGCATTTAGCTCTACGACTCAACTTCGTCCTATGAAATAACCAAGAACAAAAGCAACCGATGCATTAGTAGCCTACCGCGTGTTTTGCATATCAGAAATAACAGCCCAGACTGTGTCGGTAAGTTTAATGAATGAGTGCGAGGCTGTTTACGCCGCTCTCGCTCCTTATTTGACTTTGTTGATTGACAGTTGACACTCTCTCTCTCGCGCGCGCGCACCACCACCACACGCGGAGAGAAGTATTTCCCCACGGTTTGTGCACGCGCTGTGGGAGCATGCCGCTTATAGTATATGACAGCAGTCATTCCACACACACCGTCTTCTGAGTGACTGCGTGTCCTTTGACCTGTGTTGCTTCTAAAATAGAGGGACGACCTTGGTGAGACTTGAGTCATAGTTGCACTTTTGTCCGTCAGTCAAATAGTTTAAGAAGAAGAAAAAGAAAAAGAAGAAGCGCGCACTTGCCGCAAAGTTTTCCTGGACCAGATATGATGCCAGACATGCCGTCAGTTATCTTGTGGATAAAAAGTCGCCCTCACTTTTGAATGTTACCAGTGTTTTTAATTTGATGTTCAGGGGAAAGTGGAGGAACCTCGACACCCACAGCACTGTTTTCATCTCCAGCTGCTCGTCTCATGGTGAGTTGTACAGTCAGATAAGTTTACCTTTAAACAGCTGTGTGTTTGCGCGGAGATGCACAGTGATAAAATGGGATGCTGGCACGAGTCTAATCAGACCCTCACACCTCAAGTTTGGTCTATCAGTTTAAATCACGAGCAGTTCCCGGGTAAACACGTTAAGCCCTTGTGTCTGGAGCTCAGCGTGAAATACAAACAAAGCACCTGGATCCATGTTGGAGTAAGAATGTAAACACCTGTGAATCAGTGAACCCTAAACCCTGTAACAATTTTTTGATGAGATTTTGTTTTAACCCATCTGTGGAGATCAGACATGAAGACACTGGCAGGTCGTTTAAGTTCTATATATTACACGCTGATTTGTGAAGTAATAGGATTTATAAACATGTGTTTTATAATGAACTATGAAAAACAATTACTAAAATGTCATATTAATGTCACATCCCCAGTCTATATGCTTTACATTTACATCAACCAGAATAATGTAGTCGTTCCTTATGCTTCAGACCAGACTGAACTCCAGCATAAATCATTCAGATTTAATCACATTTTCACTTCAACACTCAAATGTTCTCAGGATTTCTGACTCATGGTGGCTTGTGAAAGTTATCGGAAAGTGAAGCAGGAGGAACATTGAGGAGTTTACCAATTTTCAGTCTTGTAGGTTGTGTTGGTTTCAATTGAGATGTTTTATTCTTATATGATGTGCTGAAGTAGTACAGTTACTGACAGCATCATGGATTTGTGTGGATGCGTTTGTTCACTCACAGCTGATGTTATTATAATCTTTATTTATACTCTAATTATTCTATTCTTCTTTTGAACTGCATTTTCTGCAGATTGTTCCATGTGTGAGGTGCATTGTGAGAGAAGGACATTTTAAGCTCAGTTCTGACAAATGGAATATGAAGCAACAACCAGTTCTGTGAGCGGGTATCACTGTTTTGTGATTTCAGAGTTAAAGGGTTAGGGTTAGGCAATAACTGTGACAGGGCTTTGGAAATTAATAAAGCCAGCTGACATTTTGATAAAGAGTGCATGGGTATTATATGAATCATTGGTTATGAATTGTGAGGCAGAGTGGTAAACAGCATCCAGTGGAATCAAAGTGGAACTAGCAGCTGTTCCATATGACATCTTCATAGTGTAAAACAGATTAAAAAAAAATAGTGCCTCCACAATTCTTTTCCTGTGGTGACTAGGGAAACAGTGCTTATTTCAATGAGCAATGAGAGTGTAAAGTCAAGACAACTTTATTTCTAGAGCACATTTTAACAACAGATGTTGACCAAAGTGCTTCACATTCAAGATTAGAGAGAGATAGAGAGGCAAAGAAAAACACAAGTGAGTGGAAATGGTGGGGTGGGGAGTTCTCAAGGAAACTGAATTAAAAGCCAAAGAGAAGATATATGTTTAAAGTATTTTTATTTTTTTTTGGGGGGGGGGGGGGGGCATTTATGCCTTTATGGATAGTACAGTTGAGATGGACAGGAAACAGGGAGGCCGAGAGAGGGGGAATGACATGCAGTAAATGGCGCCCGATGCTGGACTCGAACCAGGGCCGACTGCAGCGAGGACTGTGCCTCTATACATGGGGCGCCCGCTCTAACCACTACGCCACGCGACGCCCCAAGAAGGTATATGTTTTAGCGGAGTTTTAAAGATGTCTATGGAGGGTGAAGATTGTTTGTGGGAGACTATTCCATGGGACCAGTAACTGAAAAAGCTCTGTCACCTCTTGTTTTTAGTTTTGTAAGTCGAATGAAAAGCAATGACTTGTCGGTGGATCTGAGCGGA
Organism: Trachurus japonicus; assembly: GCF_045865225.1. NCBI lineage: Eukaryota > Metazoa > Chordata > Actinopteri > Carangiformes > Carangidae > Trachurus > Trachurus japonicus. The sequence goes on along the minus strand of NC_140913.1, from coordinate 17,403,372 downwards.
CCAGAGGTGTATTAGGGGTTAAGGACTGGAGGTCTGAATTATAATCTGGTGCTAGTCCATGCAGTGCGACCTAAAACAGTCAGTTGGGAAGGAGCTAGTTCTTGAGACTGATTGACAGCTTTCCAAAATTTGCTTGGGTGGTGACTAGATCTGGTGATGGACTGTATAGTGTCAGATTTAGCTTTTCTTAGTGCAGCAGTACAGCGTTTTCTAAGCTGTCTGAACAGAAGCCAAGGAGATGACGTTTTGAACTGTTTAGCTTGCGCCAAAGCTCTGTTTCTGGAGTTAAAAAAGCTCAGCTAAATCAGCTGTAAGCCATGGGCTAGATCTAGCTTTAACTCTTAACTTTTTTAGATGGAGCATGTTTATCAACAACTGAATTAAATACATTTGTGAATTGTCTAGGGCAAGTTCTGCATCGGGGATCTTAACAACATCAGATAAAGAACTTCGATGCAGATCATGTAAGAAAGCTTGCTCATTAAGGTCTTTCAGTTGCCTTTTAGTTTTTATCTGAGAGGATGCTTTCATAATACTCACATTTCTGATGCAGGCAATAAGACAGTGGTCACTTATCCCTGGATCAAATACTCCACTGAAACTGAACTTTTCAGGTTTGTTACAAAGAATGACGTCAATTAAACTAGATTTAGTAATATCTTTTGTATTTTGCCGTGTGGGCTCAGAAATTAGCTGTGTCAAATTCATATCATTGCAGATATCCTTTAACTTATTTGACGCAGGGGGATAGCCAGTCAAGACTTAAATCCAATAAAGCCAACAGCTCAGACAACTTAATCAAGGCCTCAGCTGAGACTAATGGTTGTCTATAGACTCCTATGACTATAATGGGGATATTGCGACTGAGTACCACTTTAAAGGTGATAAAATCAAAGAATGTAGATAGTGAAGTCTTTTTTAAAACTGAAGCAATCTGCATTTCACATAGACAGCCACACCACCACCTCTACCCACTTTGTCGATTCTAAATAAATTGTAGTCATTAATAGCCACATCAGAGTCACAACACTTTTCTTAAGCCAGGATTCAGTCAGAACAAGAATATCTGGCTCAGTTTGAGAGACCAAGATGTGTTCCAGTTTCTTGGTGTAACCCTCACAGGGGGATTTTGCTGTAAACTCATGCTGAACTCACCTGCTCATTGGATTTTTACCCTTAAAAGTCAGAATGCCTTGCATGGTTAGATTATATCTCTTTGTACCTGCTCCTCTGTCTGAGAGTGAAGGGGAACGGTGGTGGATGAGTTGCCCGGGCCCCGGAGCATTGGCCACGCTCACGCCTGTGACGCTGGCCTATTCAGCCTCTTCAGCTTTGTGTTGTGGTAGCGAAATGGGTCGAGCCTCTTTCTTTGTGCTACACAACTTGACTGAAATGTGGTAATTGGGGGAATCCTGGGGTCTTCGCTGCCCGTGGTGATGCCAAGTTTTCAATCAATCCATTTACACTACAACAAGTTGGTACATGAGAAACAGGTCAGATCTTAATTTAAACTCTGACAAACATCCAGTTTAATGTTCATTCAAGCATGGTGTCCTCTCAGATTCTCTTCCCGTTGCATAAGCTGTGTTCATGTGCCCTCGTGAATTTGATTACTTTTCATGTACTGCAATCAACGGCCCTACGTCTAACGAGAGGATGTCCTTAAATCTTAACAACAGAATTCTCAACAGCCTAAACAGCCTCAAAATGTACCTGCAGTTTTTCAATCTTCATTACTTCATAATGACAAGCACAAGTGATAAAACTTTCAGTTGACTGACAGCAAATCACGTAAATAAACCATTACTTTTTAAAGCAAAATTGTTATATTTTGAACTTGTTAAATAAGAAGATATTCCAGGTTTATTTGCTGTTTATTTTGGACAAACACATTTTATTCAGCAAATCTCCCAAGAGAAATCTCTCCTGTTTAAAAAATTTGATTAAAAAAAAAAGATTGGCAAAATCACTCTAGTAAACCCACAGTATTCATTCTTGGATTTATCACTGCCCTTAAATAAACAAACACACAAGTGAGGTGCTCCCTTCCTCAGCATTGGGTTTAAACTTTTTTTTCTCTCTCAGTATTGAGCAAGTTGTTTTGACTCAAGGGTCTCCACAAGTACAAACTCAACCTTCCACTTCTACAACTCATCATCATTTTCTAGTTTATTGGAGGCAAAGAAAGGATGATAAATTCTAAATGTCACATGGTGAATGGTTTGCCTGAGTGCACTTCTTATGAAGCAAGTGCTCAAATGCAAACTGGATTTACACCGGAAATGTCATAATGCTTTGACACCGTGAAATGGAAATCAAAACTCTCCTGGATAGCAACGACAAAGCATGAAAGTGTCCCAGTAAATCACTTCCTGATACTTTTGTATAGGTTGTAAACAACATTGTGCTGCAACAATTATATCTAACATGTGTTCCCACATTCCAGACAGACAGTCTGCACAGTTCACGTCTTCCAGAGTGAAGGAAGACATAATTACCTCTCAGCAACCTGTGTAATTGCATAATTAGATCCTGTTGGGGTTTTACAATATTTTCTCAGTGATGCACTTCTTGGTTGCAGCCTGACGTTACTGGTAAACTGACAAAATCACCTGTATAATTCTATATATCTTTATTATGTAACAATGGGTACCATATCTGTGCAACATGCTGATATTGTTTAATGCACCGGGGGGATTTGAAATGCTGGAAAACATGTTGTGACAGAACAGAGTATATTTAGTTGCTGTCAGCATCTGAGCAGCTCATTGTTATCCATTAGGAGCAGCTAGTGCAGTGTAAGAGCCTTACCAGGCAGGGGGTGAGTTTGTGATGTGCTGGGGAGCGTTAAACTCCTTGTCAGTCACTTATAGTAAAGAACATTATGCTATTAACTTGCAGCCACAACATGAAGGAATGTAACATAACCTAATAATATAGTTAAGTGGTTGAGTAAACTGCACCTGTCACTATAGAGGATTTCAGATATTATATTGTCAAGACAGACAGCTGCGGCTTCCCTTGAGTCGAAAATATGGGGAGGGAGGCGAAAACACATACAGTAATCACAACATTAATGTCACAAAGACTAACATCTATCATAACATGAGACCTGCAGGTACCTGCTTAGTGTGAAGCAAATAAAATGTTTGTCTTCACCGCAGAGGATAAAAGTCGTTACACAGACATAAGAGGCTAGATCTCTAGTTTCAGGTGGAATTTAGAGTAAAATTACACCTGAATCATACACAATTACACATAGCTACATATCACCACAAATTGATTGAACTGTCTGTGGGAGACAAAATGCTAAGACCACAAATATCTCAATCCTGCAGAAGAGAATGGATCTGAAAAAATGATTGTGATTGTGTTTCCTTTTCAACAGAGAAGCACAATAATCACTTATTTTACATGTCAATATTCTCTGAGAAAGCATTCGTGTGGATTAAGTGTTAACTCTTTAAGAAGATAATCTGAGAGTGCTTCATGCCTGAAGAAATAAGCAATCTGTGTGTTAGTGAATCTGATCCTGAGAACGTAACTCAACAGTTGTCAGAAACATGGTGTCACTGATCTGTGCTTAGGCCAAATTATGTCTTGTTGCAAACACAGTCTTTTTTATATTAGATCAGTCTTCAGTCATCTGTCCCAGCTCTGTCCATCTTAACGAAGGCTGGAGTCCAAGAATTTTTTCATTTGATAAAACCTGGCAGGTGGCCCCGCTGTGTTGTCCCCATGGTCTTTCCTGCTGTGTGTATTAGTTTGTGGAGTAACCCGTTGACTCCATGCCATAAAAGGACATACAGGAATCCTTTCCCCACTTTAAGGCCAATAATTTAATGATGCGTGGTTGGTCAGAGGATGACCATGAAAGAGAGACTGAGGGGGTTCAGCACTGATGTGTGTATTTGGTGAGGAAATTTACTGCTCTGCTCTGAGGACAGCCAGTCCACATTTGGAATGCTTGTGAAATATTTACAGCAACTGAGACAGGATCTCACCGCAGTCTACACTGCGGTTTAAAATAGAGGGATCACTGTCAGAAACTGATTGTGTCTTCACCCTGTCTATACCCAGTCTGTCTTCCTAAACAATCGTTGATATATTTGTTAGTATCAAACTTTAATCCGCCAGCGTATCAAACTTGTATCTGTTAAAATTCAGTAAATCTTTCCGGCGTGGATACCAGTGCTCTCGTTACCATGGTGTCTGGCGTTCTGCCTCTGAGCTCCGGCTGTTCCTAACAACCAAGAGCAAAGGTCATGACCGCTCTAGCCTACAACTGCTTGGTGAAATCAACGCCTCACACAGGGGGCACAAATAACTTTGCACCCTGTCTGAATTAGAGCAACTGAAGTTTCTTTAGTGAGAACCAGAAGAAGAGCAAGATGATCTGGCTTTGAGGGCGGCCATGTCCTCAGTTGGCACCCACCCCCCCCTGTGCTGCACTTTCAGGAGCCTTTGCACGAGCTCAATTAACAAAAGGCTGCATTCCTCCTAGCAAGTGAGTAACATGGTCTGTTGGCACTCGAAATCCTCTTCGTGGCATTCATCTGGACTCTTGCTTTTGAACAGTGCCCTCACTGTTAAGTCCCCTCTTTGGGACGCTCACTTTGAGACAAAAATTCGGAAATAAATTGTGACATATACATCACGTCTTGTTGACAGTGACATCATGTCCCAGTTGCCAGACTATGAAGTAAACACCCTCTCTGTGTGTGGCTACCTCTTCCAGATCATTGCAAACTCTTGTTTTGTTTTGTCTAAAGAGAGGAAGCAACTTCAGATAGGTGAGTTCAAAGTGAGGGCAAACAACATTCTCCCCATGCTCTGCAAAGGGCAATAGTGCACAATGCATTGCTTTAAAGGCTAATAGTAGTAGTTTGGTAGTTGGAACTCCACTGAACTCAGTTTGTCAATTGAGCAGGACACTTAAAGCATATCACTGGATGTTAGATTAGATCATTTACTTGGTCTGATCAGATTGATCAGATTGTTTAGATGATGGTAGGGATATTGAAATTTCAAGAGTATGCTATGGGTGTGTTCGATCAATTGTTTTCTTACTCCTAGAGTTGCCCAGTTCATCACACAATCAAACAGAATAGAGCAGCCACATTGTGCCAAATTGCCATTTGTGGTGTGCCAAGACCACCATCAAACTGGATGTTGAGAAGTTTTCTTTATGGAGTTTATGATGTTTGGATCATCAACCGACATCATCAAACAAGTTAACAGGAGATGTTTAAATGTTCTTTTTTCCTGTCTTTGTAATTTGGTGTTTTCTTTTTGTTCAGTGTATTTCACCTAGAATTTCACCTGTTTTGCATGTTCGTGCAGGTTAGCATAGCCTCAGATTAAATGACTTAACAATAGTTATAGATAAGACTGTTCATGTTTGTCTTTTGTGTCATCATCACTACAGCGTGTCATGTAGAGAGTCAAAGTTGTCCTATTGAGGTTGATCAATTTTACAAATGTTAAACATGTACTAAGTAAGAAAACATTCCTCCTTAAAGTGTCAGGTACAGTAACTGCTGGTAGCCTCTGAGCTGCAATAGTTAAAGATAGGGTTGGAGATCCTGGAAAAATGGTTCTAGCAGCCACATTTTGAAAATACACACGTTAAAAGTCCAAGCACCTTCCTTCAGACTTCTTTCTGAAGCCATGCCTCAAGAGAGCAGGAACACGCAACGCGTTGGGTTCACATCAAGGTGAAGCCATGAAGGTATCGCCCTAGCAGCGCGACCCAATGTGAGCGACGCTGCTTTCTACGATACTGTCGCGTGTCACTGCGCAGCATCGCTAACTGTCCGCCAGCTGTTTCTCATGGCTCATTCATGTGAAAGAAAACACCTAACATCATAATAAACTACCTAGCATCAAGCTTAGAGGTACATTTCCAACTACCAGACTGGAGTGTGGTACACTGGATCACTGGCGTCGTCTTCCGGAGTCGTAACTCATTGAAGACTCTGATTGCGCACGCGTTTAGTGCGGTAGAGCGGTACACGCAGAAGAGGGAGGGAAGGACAGAGACGGCAGCTTGATTGACACATCACAATCCAATTGACTTGAACGTCGCATTCACAATGATTGGATGCTGTTTGTACAGGATTGTCTGTCCCACAGGTGCCTGACATTTTTAATTTTTGTGAAAAAGTATTTGATTAATTGGTTGCAATCAGAGTGTGAAGAGGAGAAAGAGTGACCACCTGAAGGAAGCTGATGGAGAATCAAAAAAATAAGGAAAACAAATAGGGAAAAGCACACGTCAAAACATAGTGGCAGACAGATGTCCTCCATGTTTGACAGGTGTAAAGAATTTTGCTGTGACGCACAGTTTCCATGTTCGTACATGTTATCCTGCTTTAAAAATTGGATCATCTGTATGAGCCACAACAGGTCCCCACCACTTAGGAGAAACTAATAGCAGGCTCAAAGCACGTCTCTCCCAGAGCTGCTGCTGCTGCTGACGTGTAGCGTTTCCAGCTTTCCTTGATTTTCAGTTACATGTACATTATAGTGGACAGTTATGGTGAATCTTTCCCATGAGCAACAATATCATAGTTAAAGAAGACTTTATTAAACGAAAATATCCTGAACATATTTAAATAAAAGTGGATAAATGTGATAAAAGTAATTAAAGCAGAAGTAAGCGATCCGGTCGTTTTCGCTAATGCTGCGTTCCAGGCAGGCTTTTGAAACCGTAAGTCACAGCTTCAAGTCACAACTTACGACTTTGTAGCGTTCCAGGCAACCCACTCGTGTTTTTCCGACCTGTTTTTACCTGTGAAAGTCACTATAACGGCCACTCGCAACTTCCGACCCGTGAACTCGTACCAGATCGAACTGGTACGACTTCACAGGTCGGAAAAACACGAGTTACGAGTTGCCTTGAACGCACCATAACGTCTTGTCAGCCCATGGATTTAGCAGCCCCCGCCCTCGTCATGGATCTATTGGTCCTCGTCCCTACGTCACCACATTCAGGCGCATCCCTTGGCTGCACCGGGCTGCACACACACAGCCCTTCATGCCGTTCTCTCTCCTCATTGGATAAAACTTGTAGGATACGAGAAAAGTTTTCTCCTCGGCTCAGAGCAGAGCAGAGTGACTGACAGACCCGTGTTTCAGACCAAACACTCTATGTAAGTGATTGCTGTCGGAAGATATAACTATTTAAGACTTATATTAACACAAAAATATCACTTACTTCTGCTTTACGGTAAGCTGCAGCATTCTCCTTAAATATCAGTTTCACCCCTATGGTGTTAACACAAGGCTGTTTAAATTCCTATACTGTGTCGTAGTTATACAAGTTGTTGTATCTTTAACACGTTTTTGTTGGGCCTCTAAAATCCTTAGGTCTTCTTTTGTCGCACAACATGGAAGGATTAACGTTGACCCATGTATGCTCTGCGCAATGATGTTGCTCATCTACTGCTGGACCTCCTAACAACGGGCTCTGAAATGAATGTCTGTCTTTTGCTGCTGCTGGAATTTGATTCATATGCTAATGAGTTGAATTCCCATGGATTTCTCTCTCCTGTGCTATAGATATTACCCTCAAAACTCTCTGCCTCCCCCTTCTCACTCTCTGCATGGTTTTGTCCCCCTTGTGCTCCCTAACTTTCATTCCCCCTCAGGGTCACAGCCTCCCTCACAGTGCTCTTATGCAACATACTTCATGTGATTGTACACAGTTTTGGCCTTAATGCAGGTGTTGGTATGTATGTATCTGCATTTGCCATCAGGCCACCTACAGGAAAACCATCTTGCCTCTGCTTGCTTGTCTGAAATGTTTCTTTCCAAAGACTGGATACATATTTCTGAGCTTTCTTATCACTTTTCACTTGTTTTGTCTCTTTGTGTTGTCTTTTTCTTTCTTGTAGGAAAACTTGCTACATCAAGAGATTGTGTCCCTTGATATGAAAATGAGGGTTTGGTATCTTCTAAAAAAAATCTACAAAATATAGCATCTTAGTCAACATTATGACCACAGTTGTCAAAGGGAAACTGCATTGCAGGGTTAGGGTTAACTTTATAACTTCTATTGTAGTGCTGTGCATTGCAAATCCAGTGTACCTAACAAAGTATCCACAAAGGCTAAACATGACCCTTGTTCTTTTACATGAAGAAAAACTTGCTGAAACTACTTTATTTTACCTTGATGTAGATAGAGAAGGTTTAACATGTTCACTCTTGTTCTCCTTCAAGGTGTGTGGTCTTTTCATGTTTCATTGATAGACTTTATTAAGATTTTGTAGTTTTTGGTAATAACCCTCTAATTCAAAGCAGCACGTGTGTGTGAAAAAAAGCTGACATATTTGATGGTCATTAGCCAGCAGAGTTGCCATAGGGGATCTTGCAACCACTGACTTTAGGACTTATGGTATAGAAATTTCCAGCAATACTTGGCACAGACTGTGAGACCAGCCAGCCACCCTCCACTTAATGACAGCCTGAGAAACATATTCACTGTTGGTGTTGAAACACTTATTAGCGTTTTTGATGTTATCACTTGTTATGTTGCCCTGACATGCTTCCACACCAAAAACTGTCAAGCAGTTTATCATCTGCATACAGATTCATTCTGGCCACCATGTGCCAAAGATTTTTTTTTTCCCACTCTGGCACTTTCCTCCGTACACCAGCTCCCAAACTTCCGACGCAACACAGTGGAACCCCTAAAACACTCCTTAATGGACCCTTTCAATTGGGCGTACAGACCAGAACAAACACTTTCATTCATAGTGTTCCAAAAATGCAAATGAAGCAAGTCCCTGACACTTTTACAGGGGTACCCCTGTCATGGGCCTGTGTTAGATAGTATCGAGGCTATCACTCACATGGGGTGATTTGAGGTACAGCTTCTGTGGTCGCTGTCCCAAGTGTAATTTAGACCTACCAAGCTGATGGGTCTCCTCCAGTGCCACTGGCTCTGAGCCATAGCAGGGCAAATCAGGTTAGAAAAGCAGGAAATAAGGAATTGGAGTCAGTGGCCAGAAGCAGCTCATGAATTGCCTTGGCTGCCTCTAGCAGTGTCAAAGTACCACATTTTATCTACCACGAGTCAAAATCACTCTCCAATGAGGACGGACCTGATGTGTTAACTTTTCTTGCTGATTGATTAACTATGATAAATCTCACAAATTATCTTTAAATTGTCTCTTTTATTGATCAGGATTTTGTCCTATCTAGAAACAAAAAAGATTGTCTGTGGCATATTTATCATACGGGTTGCGAGCCCCTGTCAGAACTTGCTGCAGACGTAACGATACGAAGAAGAAGCTTTGAGGGTGCAAAATGAAGTGACTCATGAGCCTTATTCTCTTGACATGTCGCAGCAGATGCTTCAAAACTCACTGATTGCAAACTCATCATGAGTAGGCGGATAAGTAATTTATTTTCTGATGAGTTTCTCACAATTGTGATGGTTTTGTAAATGCAGTGGATGCCAGATAAATTGCTTTTTCTGTCTTAATTTTTTTTTCTTCGACAAAGTATGAGTTTAATGAAGAGAATTTCTGCAATTAATTGACAAGACTTAACAACATTATTCCTCGTCATTACTCCCAAAATTGCTGAAAATATTTCACTTTTGTAGCTTACTGCGATGCTTTCATTGTTCCCATTTATACTTATTGCCTCATATTTCTATGATTAAAAGGTGTCATAGATATTTTTTAATTTGCAATAGGTTATGCATAATACCTCTTAATGTCACACACATTATATTGAGGTTCTGGCTCAGACTCCGTTCACCCGGACAAACAGATGTTTAAAGTGGAAAGATTACACATCATCCTTTTCTGGGTTGTTTGTGAAGAAACTAGGCTGCAGGTGTGAGTCCTTTTAAGATAGACCTGAATGTGTTTTTCAAAGTGATGGGAAAATCTCTCTTTTTCCCCTCTCTTTTTTCAGTCACTTGAAGATTGAAGAATGACAGCCACAAAATGTGTTTTTAGTGTTGGAGGGAGGGGAGAGGACATGTGAGTGAGTGAGCGTTTATAATGGTGTGTGCATGCTACAAGATCAGGCAGGTCTTGCACTTAAGTGAGGCTTTATGACTTTCTGTGACTGAGCCCCTTGGAAACCAGTGTTAATCCCCTGGATTGAACAACAGCTGTTATTTCTAAACATCATAAAATGGCATTTATCGTAACTTGTCACCAAGGACCTGGGCGTCTCCGTAACCCCATGGGTGGTTTTACTGTCAGCTCTTTCTTTCCCTCCCACCTATGAGAAGAATAGTGAGATGAAAGGAGTTTCATCGGGGTATTGGTTATAGGTTTTCTTATTGTCTGTATTAGAGATTTTAACGTTGTCACAGTCTTCATAGGAGTCAGTCAACAATTCAAATGTTGAATGCTAAATGTTGTTGGTGGATCATTGATATTTTATTTTATTTAGCAGTTTATTTAGTGAATATATTGTGATGAGTCTGTCATTCCATAAGACTTTCTTCAAAAATACATGCATTTCAGTACTCCTGGGGAAATCCCTTTTATGAAGCTGGATTCATACAGCGAGTGTCTTGCCCTTTTGTAGCTGTTCCTGCACGCAAACAGGTACATGTACACACACTATGACAGTGTTATATTTATAGATCCTCTACACTGACCAGCCCACTAGATGGTAATCAGTGATTTTAAAAACACTGAAGATGTAATCCAGGATGGAAATATAAACAGAACGGTTTTACCACATCCATGCACTTCAAAACACAGCAGTGCAACTGACTTGTGAGTCGAATATCGAGACATTTGAGCAGCAAACAGTCAAACACACAACGTTTCCAACTATACTTCATCATTTTATTTTTATGTTTTTGAAAAAGACCTCACCAACACAACCAAATACCACTTTAGGCCTTCAAGATTATCCTGTAAACTCATTACCAGCTTAGTTTAGAGCACAGAGCGCAGCGCTGCTTGCTTATCTGCTGCTCTGCAACAGCAGTGAACAATGTGCCAGGGTGAAGGAAGGTGTGAAGAGGTCTTCTCGAGGCCTCGCAGTTTGAAGGGAGGAAGTTGAGTGTGACTGCTTGTCTCCACACTGTCTCCCTATGTGCTGCTAGCTGTGTCAAACTGATTAAGCTCCTGAATGCCACTCTTTGTCACCCTTCACTCCTACAAGGCACATGTCTCTGTAGTGATTCATGTTGCTGTCTTGCCTGTGTCACTCTACAGACTTTGACTTCTTTTGTATGGAGATTAGGTTTCTGTAATGATTTATTATCATAATTGCATTTGCTCTGAGACAGGGAAAAGGGAATATTTCCAAATAAGCTAAAGGAGTGGTGGAGGATAGGAACTTTGTTTACGAAACACCCAGCCTTCAGGTCTTTGTTTTGATAACAGGAATTTAAAGTTATAATAGCATACCAACAGTTTGCGTGCCGGGCAAGCTCCTGTTTAGAGAGGCAACCCTTCACACATCATTCCACAAAGCACTGTGTGCCAGAGCAGGAGCCACTAAACCCCAACCGAGTGAGCTGGGCTGCACTTAGATGAGAAGTGCGCTACCACAAACTTTTATATGTAAGGAGGACGGATTAGTTTTACTGTAGGTCATATAAACCGCACAACACTGCAGTGGTTTCTGAGATAAAACACATTTAGATAAGCATTCAAACACCAATCTCTTTCTTACTTTCCACATGTATACACTTGGCATGCTACTGTAAAAAGTTTTTTGAGGTATGAGCTGCAACATGCTTTTGTTTTTAAACCTGTTGTGCTTGTAGACTACTACTAAGAGTTTAGAGCTCCGGCCTCTTTACATAATACTTGAAGCACAGGTTTGATGTGTGTCAGCAAGCTGTTTGTGTGAATTCCAGACTTACATGATTACAAGTTTGCTGAAGGGCTTAGGAGACTGAAGCAGAGACAAAACCCAAATAACACCACACATGAGTAATGACAACAAGACCTTTAAGGTAATGGGAGTTGTTATTTTATGACCTTAAGAATGAAAAATTGAATGTCTTATCCAGACCACGGATAACAATCAGCAGGCTATGGTATCTGACACTTAATAGTAAGGATAAAATCACTGAGGTTCAGATAAGGCTACAGGAACTCTCCTGATGTTGGCACAACTTCATAGCATCTGTTGTTTTACTGAGAAGCCGGGCAGTCATGCAGTTCAGTAGAATACGGTGACAATGAAGTTACGGTATGTACCAAACAAAAACCAATATGTCAACATTTACTGTGTAGGGCGGTAATGATTTATGTCATGCACATGCCAACAGTTAGACAAGATTAACACATATGTTCTTTACATTAACTGCACGCAAGCATAAGAAAACTGCGTAAAACAATAGTTGTGCGGGGCGGCGTTTAGCTCACTGGGTTGAGGCTCAGTCCTCGGTGCAGGCAGCCCCGATTCGAGTCCCGCATCGGACGGCCCTTTCCTGCGTGTCATTCCCCCACTCTCTGCCTCCCCATTTCCTGTCTCTCTCTCGACTGCACTATCAATTAAAGGCAATAAAAGCCCCCCCAAAAATATACTTAAAAAAAACAAAAAAAAAACAATAGTTGTGCCTAAGGTATTCAAGTTGTCCTCTTTTGTCCCCAACGCTGTAGATCAATTTAATACCATTATGAAATTTGTGATGTCTGCATTAGAAACAAATTTGTGTATATATATATGTTAAAGAATTAGACATTTGAATAGCCTAACTTGTCGAGTTTAAACTGGTTTGTGTACTTTGCGAGAACAAAGTAGCCAGACGTTTTTTACTCTAGTATTTGTTCATGAATGGAGTTTGTCTGGCTTCTTTTCTGTCAGCCCCCACCTCCATCGTTGCTGTCACTGTCTATGTTGACAGCAAAGCTTGTCATGATTCGCTTCTTTTGTGTGCTAGTCATGTGTTCTATGTTTTTAGAAAGTGTGTACACATAGTTCACATAGTTAGTGATTTCAAGCAACGAGTGAGATCGTTATAGCAACAACAAAGGCTGTAACCTCTGCTGTTGTTGTGATAGAGTTATGATCTTAGGTGTGTCTTCGTGACATGTCATCTGGTCTTTGAATATTCTTAACATACCAATGCCCATATGTTTTTGTTTGTTTGTTTATTTTATTTTACAGTTGTTTCATCTTGGTCAGTCATCCTAGCTGCAGTAATGAAGACTTTGGTAAGTTTGTTTGGACAACGACTTGTGATTTAAAGTGTATTTAGGAGCTGAGTTCAATGACCTATGATTATAAGAAAGCACCAGAAGGAACGACTGTTGAGGAGGAAGTGCTGCAGGGCACCACAGGCGATTGAGATGGGAGTGGAGTGGAGACGCAAATTAGGGATTCACAAACAATGTTAATTGAACAAGTACAATGAGACTGGTCATGAGCAGAGACCCTGAAAATCCTGTGCTCTCTCTTCCGTTGCATTTTTGTTTATTTAACTGCGTGAGTAAGTAGGTGTAACTAGTAAGCTGTGAGTCACGATGACAGTTCGAGTGCATATTTTTATGTGTTTATTTTACTACATGATTTATTGGTTAGCACGATCAAACAGGAAAAAAAAAAAAAGGTTTCAACTTAGTCTGACCATGTTAGTATATCAGTCTCCTGCTCATATTGAGTAGGCTAGTGTAAGTTTTTGGATTTGTTTCAGTACAACATGATGAGATAAGATAAACAATATCTACAAAACTTGAACAAATTGAAGTAGTACTTTTTAATTCACACCCATAGGCAGAGGAGTTTGATCTGTCATGCCAGGAAAATATGTTATCCTAATGTAATAGTGATTGTTACGGTATGTTATATTTTCAGTCTGGCTTCACCTGTGCCTGTCCCAGTTCTCACAACAGACCTGGGCCTGAAAATGCATGTTTGGTCATGTTACAGCAGTTGTTTTCTGATGTGCATTAATCTTTTGAGCACATTGTCCCGTGTCCACATGGCATGTCAAGCTCTGAGTGAATATGCAAGTCGGTTAGGCTTCACCTCGAAGGTTTATTTCTCTGTTTACTGAAACCCTACTCTCTTAAACACGGAAAAGATCCATTTGAAGACAACAGTCTTAAATGGGCTGTGTAATTATGTCCAGCCATTTGGTGCTCACTTTAGGCTCAATTACAGACAAGTCTGAATGAGCCACTGATTTAAATGTTACAACGGACAACGTTGTTTTGCAAATATGTAAATGAGTAAATACAAATACATTATACAGTTATTGAAAGACACAGTGAATTTAAGATTGTTTTCACTCCAGAACTTCTAATTGAAGCTATTTTTATATTTTCACATTCATTCTTCATTTTACAGATCTCACAGAACAAATTGTCTTAGTATTGTAATACTAACAAGAAGCCTGCATTGGTTAATTTCAGGCTCTGATACACTGAGCTTTGAATGCCAACTCATTTTCCTGCTCACTGGATGACCCTGCAGGGCACTGTGAGCATTGCTTACTCTGTTGGTGCGGTCATTATGTCTCCATTAGGCTTAGCAAATAATACCGTAGATAGAATCTCCTTCATTCCCAATACAATGCAGATCTGAAAAGAAATTGGACAACACCATCAAAAATCAAAAGGGAAAATCCAAATCATGTATCATAGCCTTCTATCAACAAAATCATTTCAATGTGAGGGATGTTCTCCCAAACCTCCATTTATCAATACCCTGCAGCACTTCATGGAAATGAAAGCACACATCAACAAAAGCTCTGCTCCTCTCAGATGAGATGACTCCCTTCCCTTTTCAATGGAGCTAAGACACATTGCATTAAAATCATTGAGATGGAGTCGGGTGTAAATGGGCGTGTATAGTTTGTGGAAGGCAGGATGGAGGGATCAAGGAAAAATGGAAAAGGGAGCGAGTGAGTAAGAGAGGGAGAGGCATGCCTGTACTTCCTCTCCGCCCATTCTTTAATGCTCACTGAGTTGCCCCGCAGTGCAGGCTTTGTCCCACTCATTGTCACAGGCTTAGGGAGCCTCTTTGCCAAGTGAGAGGCTTTGGCGACATATGTCACTTCAGTGAGTCTCCTGTCGCTCCTTTAGCCGCTTGAGTGGAGGGGCGGGCAGGGAGGCGTGTCTGTGCGCCAGGAGGGGAGAAACGTGAGGTGGCAGAGGAAGGATATGTCAGAGATGTTGGTTCAGAGAGAGTTGTTGGAATGACCCCTTGATGGTTCTGTCCCGTACTTCTTTCTATGGATTTGTAGTGGAGCTGCCCTGGGCCTCTGCTAGAGGTGGATTTAAGATGTAGAATGACTCAAAAAAGAGTAAGTATTGGTCACTTTGACACAAAAAGTTTGATGTTGTTACTCCCTGGGACGTGGTTCCTTCCTACTTACTGTATGCGTATTGAGTAGAGTTCACAGATTATGTCTGCATTATTTAACATTAGCATTATTTACTTGGCACAGTCTGGCTGGTCTGAGGGGGGTTGTGCTGAGTTTGAGTTTAAAGAAAGGGAGGGGGTGATTGTATACACTACATTGTGTGCTGTCAAGGATTAGTCGTGTAGTAGACACACTCTTCGTGCCCGGGCCAACCATTGGCTTAGGAAACACAATCTCTGCAGATTTGTGGCTATGATCTGCCATGTGTTCAGGTAATAGATCCCTTGCTTCCCAAAACAAATGCTTTGTTACCTGTTTACACAAAGACTCCACCCTGTTTTACGCATATTTAGCCCTTTGAACCGACCCTGTCAGCTTTGTTTGTTCTCGTTGAAGTGGCAGGTTTACAGTCCTCCGTGTGTGTAGACGGTTAAGTAATTTTCCCAACCCACGAGGGTTGTTGGGTGTGCACCAGGCAGTGGATTTGCTGCACGTGAATGAAAGTCGTCCATTTGCCTGTTGCTGTGTTGTCAGGATCAACACAAATCTGGATAAAAGGTCCCACTTCATAGTGTCACAGGAGGAGTGTGGGCCTCCCACCTAACAGTGACTCTGCTGGTCTGATGTTCTTTTTGTGATTTAAATCGCATCACTGCCACTTATGTTTTTACATCTGTCAGGGCTGTTGGTGGTCCCACAATTGCAAAACTGTACGTTTGTGCAGGCATGTGTGTGCGTGAAATATACTACACAATAGCACCAGACTGAGAGCCAGCGAGGCTTACAGCTTTATTACAGCATGAAAATGTATGTTTACTCCACTGGAACAAACATCTAACCAGCTTTGTGTACAATTCAATCCTATTCACAAAAAGTCCTTATTGCAAACAATACCATACTATGATCTCTCAATTTGTTTAATTGATTCTTAAGTCAAGCAGCTTAATCCTGAATCTAGTCTACAACAATTACCACATTAACCTTTCTCACTAAGAAGACACAACACATGCAGCCTTGTGTCCTGAGAAGAACCCTGAGTAGCACTCAGTCATTGTTAAGCAGCACACTGTATGACTGCTGGATCTCGCTGCCTTCATTCTCTTGATAGCAGGATTAGCTAGAGGGTGAACCCATTTGGCATTGCCTGCGCTGCCGCCACAGTCTCAGCACTGTGAGAACTAAGCCGTGAAATACTGACGGGCTTAGACCAATTTATAGTCTGCCATCTAGGATCTAGCGATCGTAGCAGACAGAAGCTTATGCTTTGTGCCAGTTGAGTTTACTGTAAGCACGCCATACGATGCCACCACCCAGACTTCACAGTTCAAAGGCTAATCTCTGCACAAGTGCTTCACAACATCACAACAATGAGCCACAACTGTTGATGGATAATACTATATGTAAAAATGAGAAGCAATTTGAATATATGATTCATTTCTTATTGCCAACATGTGGATAGATTGCAATGCAATGAGTGTCTGGTAGCCCCTAGAGCTCAACACACTGCAACTTAAGACAACACATTCAAATAGACAAACATGCTGTGAATTCACAGAGTGCATATCCTATTTAACCAATGGGTGCTGGACAGGAAAATGACAACTGTGTCAGTCTGACAGTTGGCACAGGGTATAATGTAGTCCCTAATATGCAGAGGCTGAAATTTAACTACTATAATTTAATTCTATTAAAGGGATAATTAAGAATTTTAAATATTAATTTCAATTCTTTTTGTCCTATTCCTCTATGACAGCTCTGCATTTAAGTGCAAGGCTTCAGATTCATTCAGCATATGATATTCTGAGGCAGAGAGAGTATGTTTGAAAGGAAATCATCAAAGCAGAACGGAAAAGATTGTCAATACTATCTAAGTATACAGTACAGATTTGATTGGACTGTATGTTGTTATCTCATGTCTATTTGTCGAATGTTTGATCCTATAAGTAGATTATGTATCTGCTTACTGGTTTACATTCATATAATTTGGCACTCAACCATGTTGAAATAAGTGAAAGGTTTTGAACATTGCAAATTTTCATGTGAACTTTTGCAGCCCATTTAGAGCAAAGCAACTAGCCCTCTGGGCTGTTCTTTCAGCACTGCATTTCTCTGATTAGAGGAGATGCTTGTAAGGCTCTTATCTGACCACTTGTAGAAACTGAACAGCCAATGTTTTTTTGTTTTTTCTACGTTGAGTTATTAAACCTGTTTCCCGATCTCATTCTGTCTCTTCCAGGTCCTCTGTGCCTTACGTGACGCCAGCTGATCAACACGTTTTGTACTGTCTCCAGTAACCAGTGGAGAGTAATGAGGTTGGCAGGGAGCCTGCAGCTCGCTCTGCTTTTGGCCTTGACCCTCAGGGCAGCAGGACTCGAGATTCCTCTGGAAGGTATGAGTGTCATGATGTGTCATGCTACTTAATCAGTACTTCCCCAATAACTATGAGGAGCTGATTTATTAGTTTTGATTGACATGGAGGTTAGAAACAAATTTCCTCTCTCTTTGCCCTGAGTGATATAATTGTCAAAAACCACCCTCATAAATGTAAGCCTTCAAAATGATAACTAAAAAAATAACAACCTAGAGTAAATTGTTGCTGCAGAGATTTATTTGTTGAGAGCTAAGAATGTTTTGCAATCACACCCTGGTGTGCTATTTTAGTTCACTGTCTATCTAAGCACCTTATTTGTACAGATTATGCAGCATTGTTGGCACACAATTTGCCAAGTTGCTGACTTCTCTTCTTCAAACAGAGCAGCAGGAAAGAACAAGAACAAAAGTTTAGAAACTGTAGTTTCTTTTTTTTCTGTGTTTTAACCGTTAAGAACTTGATGTTAAGATTTATTGTGTCTGTGATCATCTTGTGTGTGTGTTTCTTCACAGTTGAGCAGCCTCCAACCATAATAAATTACACATCAGGGCCCATTATTGCCCTTCCCTTTGACAACTTTGTTACTGTCAGGTGTGAAGCCAAGGCCAACCCACCACCAGAGTAAGTAACATTAAACATGATCTTTGTTATTTAGAAAATAAAATAAATCTAACACACCATTACTGATCAAACATCGGCTCCTTTCATCAGTTGCAAAGAAATGAACATTGTTCACTGATCAAACATTCATTTGAGGAAATCTACTGTGTGTTTTCCTTCAACAGATACAGATGGAAAAAAGACGGCAAAGACTTTGTCCCTCCCTTCATCCCAACAAGCAAAACAACCCACACAGGTGGCACTTTTGTGCTTCCTAATAAGTACCTTATTCGGTTCCAGGGTAAATACAGATGTTACGCCTCCAACAAGATGGGAGTTGCCATAACAGAGGAGATTGAACTCATAGTTCCCAGTAAGTATCCTCTACATAGGAAGCTTGAGTTTCTGACAAATTCTTTTACGAGGCATTTCGTCTAATGTCTGTCTCTTGATTAGGTATCCCCAAATTTCCAAAGGAGGACATTGATCCCATTGTTGTGAAGGAGGGAGAGCCAGTCATTCTGGAATGTAACCCTCCATCAGGCGTAGCTCCACGTCAGATATACTGGATGTCTCTTGGTAAGCCAAGAAGCAACGATCTACCTGTTGGTTGTGGATATGATGAGACATTCATGGTTTTGCACAGATAATCTGAGATCAAAATTCAGCTCCTGACCTCTTTCACTTGCACATATTGCTTGTTGAATGCAGAAAAGAGCGTTTCAGATGCTGTGAGATGATTAGACGATCCAACAAGTATTTTGTGTGGAGGATACTGATGCCTTCACTGTTAAAGAGTGAGAAGCTGGCAGGAAATCACATCCTTGTCACGGAGGTATCTGCAGAGGTCTAAGATGGTGTGTAGATAATGTGAACAGAAAGTTACAGGCATGTTACAGTGTTGCCACTAGAATTTCTTTTCAGTAGCAGTGCTGTTGTGACTGTGTCCATGTGGGGAAGACAGAAGACTCAGAATAGCTTCAAATTAAATGACTTAGACTGACTCATTAATTATTCATATCAGTCTTTTGACATTTATCTGCGAAAATTAAAATCAAAAAATGAAATGCCACAACACAGAAAAATATTCACACCTTTTATTGAAAATTAAAAGATAACAGTGGCTTCTGCACTGAGATAAATAATTTCTGAACCAAAAATAATAATAATAAAATAAATAAAGAATAAAATTAGCTCCTGGTAAGTCAGGCTGCAGCTTTATTAACTGGCAGCCCAGACTGTACATTTATTGCCATATTGATAGATTGCTGTAACCCTTATTCACCACGTGACCTGCTGCTTAAAGAGGCTTGACTACTCTAATGTCATGTTTTCTGTCAATGCCTTTTGAAGAATGGGGAATGGGAGAGGGTCTTGGAGGATTTGATGCACTAGCCAAAGACTCAAAATAATTTCAAGATAATGTTAGGTGTTGTCATGCTCGTATTGTGTGGGAGAGAAAATCATTGTTGGTGTTGATATTAATGATCATGTGAAACTTGAGCTCATAATCTTGCAGCAACGGTGCACCACTGCTAAGTGAATATAGAGGAAACACAGTGTTGCTGTCACCATCCATTGGGCTCCAGTGAAAATCACTACAAGAATCATAACTAAAAAGGAAAGGTGCACACAAGTTTACCTCACAGCAGATTCCCTTTTTTTCCCCCCACTACTGCCAAAGGAAGTGATTTACTGTGTAAAAGGTCACCTCACTTCTTTCTAAAGTGCTTTATAAGTAGGGGTTGAGTTTTCTGCCCAGCCCCTTGGGAGGTTCTCATCCGCCTCCAACAAAACTGGCCGATATGAGAAAGAAAAGCTTAAGAAGCTGCCCACAGGCGTGGGGCAGAATGAGTGAAAACACCCGTGCCATGTTTGCTTTCAAAGTTTTTGTTTTCAGTGTTAGTTTACAACTGTGATGATTCACTCACAGCAGAACATCAAGGTCTCTGCAATCAGTCCATGTCCAAATTATATTATTACATTAGGAGCCCATCTTTCCCCTGAGTGCCAAGTGACATAAATCAGAACCAAATATGTTTTTTAGTTAGCTTGACATTGAAACAACCAATGTCTTCAGGCTATATTTTAAATGGAACTGTTAAATACTGTGAGGGGGCTGACCAAGGAGTGACACAGAGCATCACTGACCCGTTACTTTAGATAATAGCTCTATCTAAACCAAACATCCTGTCACGGTGCACTTATGAGTTCCCTGGCGCTATACAAGAAAAGTCTTTAGGGCATTTCCATTAATGTTGAGTGAATATGAGACTCTGCTTTGCTGCAGCTTCTTTTCACATGAGTTTGATGATGGTGTTGTTGAAGTAATTTTCACCTTTACATTTGGTCCCTCTGGTGCATGCAGTGAATATATTTGAAAAGTGAGTCCAAGTCCAGTTCATGTCATCTTTATGACCACATCTGAAAACATTGGTTAATAATAATACCAATAATAACAATACATAAGATTTGTATAGTGCTTTTCTAAGGCTCCTAAAGATGCCTAAGGTCTGGTTGATTAGATTGGTTAAATACAGGCATTGTTGACACCGATATCATAACATTAATACAAACATTTTCTTTTCCAGGTCTAGAGCACATTGAGCAGGATGCGAGAGTTTACATGGGCACTGATGGCAACCTGTACTTCTCCAATGCCTTACACAGTGACAGTCGTCAGGATTACTGTTGCTTTGCTGCCTTCTCCAGAATACGCACCATCGTCCAGAAAACTGCCATGGCTGTTGTGGTCAAGAGTTGTAAGTCTGAAAAGTCATCTGAATGGCTTAACCCACAATATAACTGTAACAGCTATAACTCATGTGTTTGGCATGGCATCAGCAGACAGATCCCTGGGAAAGCAGGTTATCTTATTTTAGCTTTTGTTCTCCCATGTACTTTTTTTTTTTTTTGGAATATATTTCAGATATTCCCGTACTGCATACCAAGAAGCAGGGCATGCCATGGCATGTCAGTGTTCTGAGTAACTGATGTTGGATTGAGCAAGAGATGTTGGGGATGCATCAGCGTCATTCCCAGAATTATTCCCACAGCCTTTTGTTTGTCTTTTTACAGTGAAACCTGACAATGGATCTGCTGACAGTGGCGATACCAGTGAGTGATATTCATGTCAAATGCTTTCAGAGTAAAACAATCCTCATCTCATGTGAGCAGGCAACAAAGTTATTTTGCATCTTGCAGAAAATAGACTGACTATAAATTATATATTTTAGTTTTAATGACCACTGATTCAAGATATACATGAGTGACTGCTGTCTTTGGTCAAAGCTGCTGAAGCCCCCCCAGTGAGAATGCCTGGCCTGCTGCTGCCCTCTGGTGTTCAATCAGAGAAAGTGTTGTTGAAGGGACAGGACCTTCAGCTCGAGTGTATACCAGAGGGATTGTATGTATATATGCTCAACCATATTATGATAATATAAACCATTTTCATTTTTATATTTAATTATAGCTCATTACATGTCATGGTTTCATTCTGCAGCCCCACCCCTACAGTACAGTGGATAAAAATGGGAGTCAAGCTGCCGTCACGGACAAAATTGAGCAACTTTGGAAAGCTGTTGACCATCACTTCTGTAGATGAGACGGATGAGGGGAAATACATGTGCAAAGCGAGCAACTCTGCTGGACACGCTGTCCACTACTTTGATGTAATAGTGGAAGGTAGGTCAACATCAGGGACTAATTATGTAGATATGCGTGGGTGCATTTGTTTTTGCTTCAGAGGCTGTTGGCACAGCGATGACAGTTGTTTTGACTCAGACCAACACAGTTCTCCTTAACGTCTCCCAGAGCCACCAAAGTGGTTGACAGAGCCTCCTCAGAGCCAGCTGACTGTGATTGGGTCTGATGTTCACATCAAGTGCTCGGTCAGTGGAAAACCGCCGCCAGACATAACATGGAGGAGGAATGGAGAATTTCTCCAAGGTGAGTGGTAATAATTCGCTCTGTGGTTTTATACATCTTTTGCCACTGGGCAGGGGAACAGTGCGTTGAACAGCGCAACCAAACTTCAAGTCAACAAGCAGCTGTTCTGCTTAGTATTCTTCAAGACTCATGAGACAGGCCTGACAGGAGCCTCTCGTGTGGATTTTTTCAGAATTTAAATTACAATACGCACTGAATTGGAGTATATACTGGTACCATAACACTTTACTTGAAGGTCTCATCATAAGAGTGACATGACACTGTCAAAAGAGTGACATGTCACAGTCATGAACATGTCATAAACATTATGTCAATGTCATAACACCCAGGTTTGTAGGGTTAGGATTAGGGTTAACTGAATGACACTTAATAACAATGTTATGACATTGGCATAATGTTTATGACATGTTCATGACTGTGACATGTCACTCTTATTTCACTCTTATGACAGTCATGTCACTCTTATGATGAGACCTTCAAGTAAAGTGTTACCCATTTAATCAAACAATGAACTCCACTGGTTCTAACAAACTGTTATGTTAAATATCAGTTAATTTGTTCAGAGTTAAGATTGTTATCTCCAAATTTTCCACTTGGCACACAAACACATTTGAGCAGGTGAGAATCTACCCTCTGCAAATGCAGGCTGTGCTTAAGGAGTGTTTGTGGTGTTGTGTTTTATCTTGTTTTCAGATAATCCAGGGAGCAACAGACGAGTGCTTGATGACACTGTGGTGCTTCATAATGCCAGGCCAGAGGACAGTGCAGTCTACCAGTGCGAAGCCTCCAACAGTCATGGCAGTATTCTTGCCAATGTTAACATCATGGTCATGAGTGAGTACAGTGGCAACACTTTAGTCTCATAGTTACTGGCGAGTGAACACAGCTGTTACTTTGTTACACTGGGATAGGTTGTGTAGTTTGTGTGGGCTCAACAGCATTTCACCGTTCCTTCTGACTTTGAGTTGGCTCATTCTCTTTACAATCTCTGGTTAATCTGATCCCAGTTCTATTATTATTCAGGAAGCATTGGCCTAAACATCTATTATCAGACAGTCCCTGAGCAGCCACAGTCTTTAAGTAATGGCTTGAAGGATTTATGTCGGGCGCAGCAAGCGATTTTCAATCATTAATTTTGTGCTCACATTGCAGCTCCTTATTGACTGATTACAGTTGAGACAGATCTTCTGTTACTGTACATGATTGTTAGAACGAACAAGGAGTTTTTTTCTCTCAGCACACACACACACACACACACACACACACACACATGCTCTAGTTGACATACCTCCATACGATAGTTTGTTTAGTCGGATCATAGCCGCAAAACAAAGATACAAGACTTCCTTGAAGACAATTTTGCTCAACAATTATTGGAATGATGATGATTATCAAAGCTGCTGCCAAACAATTATCACTCAATAAAACTCCACTAACTGCTGAAACAGTAATATTAAACTGTGTTTTTGTAGAGGTATACAATTCTTTTGAAGACACTGACTGAGTTGGTCTGAATGAGATCTTCTTACTTCAGCATTTTGATTCTCTGAGATTCTCGTTCCTGCATATGAATTATATCTATATTTCCAGTCATCCGATCGCCTGCCTCTATTTTTTGTGAAAAGAAAATCTCATGGGTAATAACTTGACATTTGAACAGATGTTATCTCTCCTCTTTCCATTTAACTTTAGATACGGCTCCTCAGATATTGACAAGGGACTACCATGAGTACGCTGTAATACTAGGAGGGGACATCATCCTGAACTGCACTGTTTTTAGCTCTCCAGCGTCTAAGATCTTTTGGTAAGTGATTAACGGGTAAATTAGCAATCAGTCTTGGTGACATCTCTCAGTGAGAAGTGCCGAGAAAAGGAATATAGACACCCTCTAGACAGCTTTATTCAGTTTTATCTGTTCTTTTTCTACTATGGATCATAGTGCATGAATGCATCAGTGTGTGCAGTGCAGGCTTTGTGCAGTTTGCAAGTGTCTGTGCTGTATCTTAAAGAAAGAGCCAGAGCACAGAATATCACTGCAGTGAGTCATGCTGTGAGTTCCACGCTGCTGCAGGTGTCTGCATGAAATAGTCTGATCTTGACACTTATGTCTGTTTAATGAGATAATCCTCTTCCGCTCCTTGAAACTGGTCTAATTAAATCCTGTTAACTACCACTGTGTCTCTGCTACAGTTCCACAAAGGAGAAACAGGATCTCAGACAGTCCGTGACAAAACACGTTTGACCCAACAAAACCCCTCAAAATCTGAGGATGGCTCCTCTGATTCTATTAGGCAATACTCCACTTGAATCTAATCAACACGCCTGACATTATTTTGCTTCAACTGAGATTATGCTTCAACTCAAACCTGCCTGAGAAGGTTTGCGTTGCAGTTGTTTTTGTCAGAATTTGACTCGGTTGCTCACTCATTTTTTAAGGGAGAAAATATATTATACATTGAATTATATACGACATACTGAAAATGACTCACTGTGCAACAAAGAAACAGCCAAAAATGACACTCAAAATGAAATAGGCACAGATAACTTAACTCAAAGGTGTGGAAACTTTTCTCCTCTAGGGCCAGAGATGACACACGAGAAGCTATGGAGGGGGAGCGTTTTATTTCTCTCCAGAATGGATCGTTGCAAATCATCAGTGCAGAAAAAGATGACAGTGGGAAATATGTGTGTTCTGCCTTTAACACAGAGGGGGCGGCAGCTGTCACTGCTGTGCTGGATGTGAAAGGTATCTCAGCAGAATGATTATTGCTTTTTTGAGCAAGTGCAGTTCTAGTCCCTGCATGTGTTCGTTCATTAAATGGCCAGTTCACCCAAATGATGAACGGTTTTAAATATTTCAAGCTGTGTAGCTAAGCAGGTGAACTGACCCTTTAAAAGGAAACTCAATAACTGTAGATGTGTTATAACCATACCTGCCCCAGTTGTCTGAGACAAAGACAAAGGTTTTTGCAGATCATCTGTTCAATAGAAGACTTAAGCTTGCCATGCAAAATCAGACAACAAAGATTGTGGTTTTACCATCAACCGGCAGGTCTAAGATACACAATGTAGAAAGCTTTTATTTTCCCAACACTCTCCACTGTGATTGATCAAGTGGTTAAAACTAGGTGTTTGGTTCCTTGGAACATGGTTGTGCTGAAAAGTCAATCAATATTTTCCAAATCGAGTTGAAATTCCTGTTTTATTCATGTGATAAGATGCAGTATATGTAAGAATATGATGGAACATAACTACAAACATGTTTTTTTCATTATTTGTACCAGTTACCAAGTAAATACATATATCAATATCAAGAGATTTTACACTTTGAGCACTCATTTCACTAATCATTTATCAAGAAAATTATTTGGAACCATTATTTGCATCATTTTAGAAGAATGCAGGAATCATCCATGATTATTTGTCTGGCTCCAGCCTAACAAAACAAACATCATAATCCTGTCTGTTAAATTTGTCCTTGGCTTTGTGTTATCTTTAGACCCTACAAAAATAGTGCACCCACCCCAGGATGTGCAGATCATCAGTGGGACCACAGCCCAGCTACTGTGCCAGGCAGAGCATGATAAAAGCCTGCGGAGCACCTTTGAGGTGGTATGGACAAAGGATGGGGAGGAAATCCCACTTTCCTTTGAGCAAAATTCCAGGTAGGTGACTGTTTGATTAGTGCTTCCATTAGTTTTCAGGTATGTTTGTCTTCTCTGTGGCTTTGTTCAGTGTCTTCGCCTGCATGCTAATGCTAGACAAGAAAAAAAAACTCATGAAATATCCCAAACAATTATGTAGTTTCTTATCTTATCGGGTGCAGACAGGCCAAGAAGGTCAGATGTTTGGAACTATGACCGAAGGAACAGATTTTTATGTAAATCTCATAATTTAGTCTGATCTGCACTTAATTGAAAACATCATTGGCCATAAACCATGGTTTTCTATCTTTATTCGGAGTATTATGCAACCTTGTTGTGAATTTAAGCTTTCTAAATGACACATTTGTCCATTATAATAACCATTGTCATCATGTCTGTATCCTCATGCAAGCACTCAGAAGTTCTTTGTGGACGATGGCATGCTGCAGATCATGAATGTGAACCTGAGTGATCAAGGAATATACGCATGCATTGCCAGGACCAGTCTTGATGAAGACAATGCCACTGCACTACTCACGGTGCTGGGTAAGATCATTTGTGTGTTATGTAAATTAAATTAGTTGATTCATTAATTATTGATTACATGTTAATCTCATGTTGCTGTTTGCATTTTGTGTTGCAGATGTTCCTGATGCTCCAATGAATTTAGGGATTTCTGAATTTCCAGTGAATCCAAGGAATCTCACCCTGTCTTGGGTCCCTGGGAGTGATCACAACAGCTCTGTAACAGGTACGAGAAGAATAACCATATCTTAATTCTGCACACTCTGTAGCTTCTATAATGTTTTGTGCAAAAGAGAAACATCACCAACAGCTGTTTGTACACTGTGTGCTGTTGTGTTGGTTGATTGGTTGTTACCCTTGGGTTTACAGCTCATATAATAATGTGATCACTGTGTAAATATTGATGTCATTACAAAATAATCAGAGAATACTGTGCAGTTGCAGAAGAACCAAGCTGTCTGTGAGTAATTTAATTTATGGGGCTATTTCATGAGGTGTGATTTGGTGCCGACTGTCAGCATCATCAAGATACTGCTGAAAGAGACTCCAACCTTGATTCCAGCATGAGATGGAAATGTTTCTGCAGGCAGATTATAGTGACAATAACATAATAGAATATAGACAATACAGCATACACAAAAATATAGGTGCCGTTTTAGCTGATAATAGATCCCCTCACAGCGACATACTCACACCTTGACTGCTGTTAAAACAGACAAGAGTTGCTCTTTGATTCGTCTTCCAAATGAGCAACTGCACATCACTAAATATCATGTCTCTTCTGTTGTGTTGTGTGTTGTGAAAAGGGCTGCTAACAGATTCTGCTGCTGTGATCACTGCTGAGTGATAACGAGTGTTTTTCTCTAAAAAGCGATGGCTGCAAATAGCTGTAAAGTGCTGAGGAACCTGGCAGGAAACCTTGTGTCTCATTTAAAGCCTCAATAAGGGTTTTCATTTATTTTTGGAATTATCAGCTGATTGTGTCCTTGTCTTGTAATGTTTTTTTAATAGCTTTGCTATGTATTGTCTATGATCTGAAGTTAAAACAAAAATATCTGAAGATCCTTTGTAAACTCAAATGTGTCATAATTTGGGGTTATAATTAATCATTTTACATGAGTTGTGAGGGCAGGTGTTTTCGTAGTAATATCTGTGGATTACACAGTTTGCAAGAATTAAGTAATTGGGGGTTTTAAGGTAAATTTAGTTTTATTTCAAAGTCATTTTGAGGATGAACGCAGTGCAGATGTTGGAGGAAGTTTTGAGAAAATCATAAAATCAACACTGCTTATGTCTGTACATTAAATCCATGAGTCAGATGTTAAAGGGATAGTTCAACATTTTGGCAAATTGGCCCATTGCCATAATTGCTATAGTCATAGCAGTAGGTTCATTACCTTTAATTGTCGGTGTAAGCTATTTTCAGTACGGCGGAGCGCAGCAGCTGGCTGCTCAGAGCTACGCTATGGAGGCTAACGGAATTTCTTGGTTTCCCTCATTAAACTCATCAAATACAACATCCCAAAACTCCACAGCGCTTTTGTAGACAAGTTGTGAGCTGCACAACCACCACGCTATGAGATAATGACGGAACGATACGAAACGGAGCTGTTTTCGAGGTAAATACATACAAAACCGCTGATGCGCGTTGCGTTCAGGGACAGTTTTTTCAGCAAGCAGTCTCCGTATTTACCCTGTATTTACCTCGAAAACGGCTCTGTTTCGTATCGTTCCGTCATTATCTCATAGCGTGGTGGTTGTGCAGGTCACAACTTGTCTACAAAAGCGCTGTGGAGTTTTGGGATGTTGAATTTGATGAGTTTAATGAGGGAAACCAAGAAATTCCGTTAGCCTCCATAGCGTAGCTCTGAGCAGCCAGCTGCTGCGCTCCGCCGTACTGAAAATAGCTTACACCTACAATTAAAGGTAACGAACCTACTGCTATGACTATAGCGATTATGGCAATGGGCCAATTTGCCAAAATGTTGAACTATCCCTTTAAGTAACATTAAGACAGGAAGCAGGGGGAAACAGCCTTTCTATTTCTCCCCAAAATTTAAAAAAAAAAAAAAAAAGAGAAAGAAAAAGTCTACCAGCATCTCTTAAGCCTATTAATGAATTTGTTATATCCAATTTTTTATAGTCTGTACAAAAACCAAAAATATTAACTTGGTTTTAGGGGATGTATATGCTTCAACTAGTGTATCTTCCTGTTCTTAGTAACTTTTAACTTAAGCTAATTGCTTCCTCACTCCAACTTGTACGTGTATTGACAATAGACTAAAACTTGTATGTATGTGTACAGTATGTATGTAGCCTCCATGAAGTCCCCCATAGTCTTCTGAAGAGGGGTTTCAAGTGTTTTAAGTGGCTTGTTCTGATGTCGCCATCTAGCAAGTGACAGTGAAAGCAAACAGATTTGCGGAGCCAAGACTTTGGTTCATGCCAGCTTGATCCACTCACCCTCTTTTCACTGAAAGCAACATGCCCTCAATCATGAAGAACTTTAACCCTTAAAATTGAAACGAGGGAATTATACTGTATAAACCCCCCCCCCACACACAGTTGTCACGAAGGAGGAAATTAGCTGTAGAGACAAAAAGTCTTCTTGCATCAGCATGTAAACATGTTTATTCCTGCTGCAAAGTTGGTCATTATAACACAGGAGTCTATGGGGACTGACTCACTGTTGGAGTCTGACTCAAGCAGCTCTTCAAAGAAGCGCAGTTTTTTTGTACCTCTGTGTTGGCTTCATTTTCAGCCTCAGGTTACTGTTTGGTATTGACTTCTCATTTTTTCATCATATTTATGAAGATCCTGAACTTTTCTCTAATTAGTTGAGTGAAACTGTCAAACCTGTACTTAGGATAATAAATAAATGACTGTAAGTGAAACAAACAGAGCTAGTGTAATGCATTGATTGTGTGATTATGTTATGTCTCCCTTTCCACGAGTACAGAATTTATAGTGGAGTATGAGGAGAGCCAATGGGAGCCTGGCAGGTGGAAGGAGCTACTGAAAGTCCCCGGTAACCAGGCAACAGCTGAGCTGGCACTACATGGACACCTTAACTACCAGTTCAGAGTGTATGCTGTTAATGCCGTTGGGCCTGGACCCCCTAGTGAGCCCACTGAGAGATACAAGACACCCCCTGCTGGTATGACTGGCTCCCTTTAATTAACATTTTCTGCTCTGGTTATCCGTTGATTGTGAAAGCATGAAAATGTGTAATGTTTCTCTTGAAACATGCGGGGAGGTGCCATATGGAAAGGCCAGCCTTTGGCCACAGGACTTTGTAGCAGTCGGGGGTGTGGATATTTTGGGGTGTTAGAGGCCATTAAAGTCCTAAAGTATCTGCTCGAACATATGTTGCTTCTTAACCTTGGCTCTCGTATACAGTATGTTCATGAAATCTGAACACTTTTGCTACAGTTACCAAACCAAGTCTCTTTTAGCTTAATTGTATAGATAGATATTTGCATTTTGAAAATGTGTTTTTGAAAAAGACAACAGTAAAAGCTGTATTTTAAATGGTAAGATACATTTTTCATTTGTAGTAATACAATAATACAAATCTCTCCAAAGCTCCTGATAGGAACCCAGAGAACATCAAAATTCAAGGTCATCTCCCTCATCAAATGGATATTAGCTGGGAGGTAAGAGAAAAATGTTATTAAAAAAAAAACTTGTACACTAGGTACCATTATGATTGCTAAGTCATCAGTACCATGTCCTGTTGTAGCCACTGCTGCCTATCGAACATAATGGCCCAGGCCTTGAGTACAAGGTGAGCTATCGGAAAGTGGGGATGGAGGATCCATGGAAAGATCATCTGGTGAAGAGACACTCCTTTGTTGTGAAAAACGCGGGAACTTTTGTCCCCTACGAGATCAAAATCCAGAGCAAGAACAGCGATGGTTGGGGACCAGAACCCAGAGTTGTCACAGGTTATTCTGGAGAAGATGGTGAGTTGTACACTTAATACTTTCTCTACTGCATATATTAGTTTTAATATTTCATTAAAACACACACTGAAGCTGAACTATCACATGTAGCTTTTGCTTTGCCTGTAACTTACTGTGGACTTCTTGTCTTAACATACTCCTCCCTGTCTTCAGTTGTCTTTTGGCATTGTCTGCAGGAAAATGTGTCAGGTTAAGTTCTTGCTTTTTTCTCCCTTTTGACCGTGGTTTTAACCCCGTGCAGGTGTGCAGTAGTGACTCTCCCTCCCCTGTGAAAAAAAAAAAAAAAGTAAAACCCCTTTTCAAATCCAGCAGGTGGCAGGTAACCTTTGTAGAGCAGAGGGATGTCAAATTTCCACTTCTGTCTCAGAAGCTGTCGGAGATTTGACAGATCACGACACACTTTGCACTGTAGGCCTACTGAGGCATAATGGCTGCTTCCCTAGTAGTGTCTGCTGTGCTTCTGTACTCTGTCAGAGCAGTAACATGTAGAGAGGAAAATATTTAGTGTTTTTATTTCATGTTTTCTTTTGAATTTCGTCTCGCTGAATAAAAAAAATAAATACCTATGAACAACTGAGCTGCTTTATTTGGTGTCTAGCAGTGTATGTATGTGTGCACTTTTATGCTGCCCTAGCACTGGTCTGTGTTTACCACCTTTACCAGAAACATGTCACTTTTACACATCCTAAACCAAAAGAATGACATCTTCTGCCACAGACCATCTAAATACTCAGTTTCTGCCAAATGTTTTTATGTGTTTATTATTCTTTTATTTATTGTATCTGTGAGCAGTTTACAGTTAATTTTCTTTCTTTGTTTATGTTTTATAGAAGTGTTAAAAAGTCTCTGCAAAGATGACCTGTTGTTTGCAGTTGTTTCTGACCTTTCGCCATGTGTTCTGCAGTTCCTACCGCAGCACCACAGGACATAGCGGTGGAGGTGATCAACACCACTGTTCTGCGAGTTAGCTGGACCCCGGTTCCTGCTTCCACAGTGAGAGGTCATCTTGGGGGCTACAATGTAAGTTTGGTCCTGAGGCCTGATATTTTTTTCAGCCGGTGTTGTGTAAATGAAGGCAACAGAGAAATTCTAAAAAAGCAGCAATTTACAATACAGTAACTTCCTGGCTTTTTCATGAGATATGTAGAAAGAGACAATTACTGCTAATATCCTGAGATAATGTTATAGGCTAACGTGTGTTGTGACTACCGAGTAATTGATTGACCTAGTAATTATGTTCATACAGTAGGGCTAATTACTGGAACAAAGGTTACCTAACATTAGTTAGTTGATACAGCTGGTGCATAATGATAATGAGCTGCAGCCACCACTATTGTGTGAAAAAATAGAATAGCTAACTTTCACTTATTAAAGACTATAATTAAAGGGCAAAAAGGCAAACAAGTATAAATTAAATGCAAAGTCCTATGACATCATATTTACTTAATACTTAAAAAGTTATTGCTTTAATCGAACATAGAGTTCTGTCAATGTGTTTTTTCAAGTTACAGTATACCCACTGCTTTCCTGTTTCTGGAAGGTCAGCAGGGTAGAGAGAGCTGCTGGCTAATAGCATTAGCTTTGAATTGGAAAGGCAATTGATGGGTGAGAACGCTTTAGCTGTTTTACCTTTAAATTAGAGTTTTATTAATTGTTTTTCTAGGTCTCATTATATTCACAGTTTTTTCTCTTACCCTTTTTCACTCACCTGTCTGCAGTGAGTCATAACCACAGGCAGATCCCAAGGAAAGAGACACCACTCACTTCCACTGTGTCTTCAGTTTTATGTGCCCATTTCTACTAAAACTGTTTAAAAGAGGCAAAACATTGTGAGACCAAGATGTGCAAGATTAGGCTTGCACAACCTTTTCCTTATTCTGTATGTCAGACACCACTAATGCCCATTTTCTGAATGTGTACCCTTTCCATTGAACTGGTTTTGTCATGAGTTGACTCAGAAGCAGCAGTGCTGCACATGATCACGGAATTCAGGTGTCTCAGGCAGAATGTTTTTCTGAGCGTGCTGCCAAGGAGAAAATGATGAGCTGCACAAAGCCAGCGTGTGCATCAGACTTGTGCCACACACATTTCTGAAGACATCCAGTGTGTTCATATCTAACCAATGCCACGTGTCTATTGCCTTTTGTTCTTCTTCACTCATACTTGTCTGGAACTGGATTTGGATAGTCTCCTCAAATTTATGCCTCTCCCCACATTCTTATCAATAAATGGCTCCATCTGGGCACAAGCAGCCATAGTGGAAGCTAAACACTGAACCATTGTCTAAAAATGTGAGGTTGTCACGATCTGGACTCTTGCGGTGTGGGTGAGGTCCACATACTGGGAAAAGAAGCTAGAAAGAAGAAAATTCTTTACCTCTCTCTAACAGGTCCAGTGGTTGAAGAAACGGAGTCTCCTGAATCCCAACAAGATTTTAGATGACCGCCAGTCCCTGTCCTTCCCTGGGAAGCGGAGTCATGCTATAGTGCCAGGCCTCGCACCTTTTTCTGAGTACATACTCAATGTCAGTGTTTTCAACAAGAAGGGCAATGGGCCCAACAGTGACCCTGTCACCTTCACCACTCCAGAAGGAGGTAAGATGTTGTGAGCAACACATGGCAGAAGGCACTCAATATATGAGTGCTCTTCAAACACTTATTATCACTTGGAAAAAGTACACACACTACAAACTCAAAGTGGAGAGATTTCTCTCAAAACGTGTCTGCAGGAATCTTACAATAACGTTGCTACACCACAGTATGTAAGACATGAAGACACAGAAAAAGAAGTCATGACAAATAGACAAAATGTTTCATGAAAGTACATAGAGGAGTCTCACTGTCGCAGGCTTGTAAAATGACAAAGCTGCTTAAGAGCATCACACTAGACCTATAATATTTGTGACAAGGTAAAGAAACGTTCAAAATAAAGTGCACAGAAAACATCAAGCATGAGAAGACAATAATAAAAAAACATTTAAAAAAAACTACATGACTAGCTGTCAGCATTCCAAAATATTTTTTCCACCACCATGTTTAACAATATTCAATACTGTCATATGCGTAGTTCCTGAACAAGTGCCGATCCTGACCGCCTCCAATGCCCAGGAAGACTCCATTTTGCTGGTGTGGGGACCCCCCCTGCAGGCAAACGGAGTCCTGACTGGTTACCTCCTGCTGTACCACCTCAGTAAGTACACACAGTGCTGTTTGACTAAGTACTCTTTCTCACACACACAGTGAGGACCTTTGGCCTTGCAAGGTTTTTCAGTAAGATTTCTCTGTACTGTTGCCTTAGTGTTTTTTTCGCTGTGGTGTGAGGTGTTGTGGGTGGTGTATAAGCAGGAGTGTAGGTGCAGCATTAGTGGTGGGAGATGAGAAAAGATCAGGTCAGAAGGGAGGAAGTGTGTGTGTGCGTGTGGGGGGGGGGGGTCATGACACACAAATCACAAATAGAAAAAGACAATATAATCAAAATACATGGTCAAAGTCATAGGAATAGAAATAGAAAAGTGCTTCTACATAGAAAAGTGCTTAGTGTGATTTGATTCCCATTTGAAAGAAACCCCTCAAAAACATGCTACATAAACCCTCATCTGCTCCCGTCCCTTTCTTCTTCCCACATGTGTTATCACAGCAGACGCTAGGTGGCAGTGTTTAACACTGAACATTCCACAATGGTTGTGAAGGTTACTATTGTGCTCTGTCAATTTCCTTAGTGTTTCTCATCTTGTATCCTGGACCGCAGGCTCTCCTCCAGATAGGATCATTTAAATCAGTGCTGTTTGTGCCGCTTCTTCAGATAAATTTGCCATTCTTTGTATAGGAGCATTTTCTCTTGGAAAAAAAACACCTTCAGTTAGGACGGATACATGAGTAAAGGGCTTTCATTATGCTCTCCCTGTTTTCAAAGCCTACACTCCCATTGGCTGACATTTCTGAAGTCTTTTGTGTGTAAAATGTGAAGGCAGACAGCCCTTTGCCGCCTCCACCAACTCCCTCAGAGTCTGACCAGCTCGTCAATACACTCTGTCCTTCTCGCCTTTCTGCCTTTTTTCCCATACCGACAATCAGACCTTATATTCTAACACGTTGTGCTCTGTGGAGTGCTCCAGGTTTTTTCATTTGAACTGATTCACCACGCAACATCTGAGCATATTTCAAAATTTTGTTTTCTGTTAATTCCATGAATAAAATATTACATGCCATGCTATGTGCGTACATCTGCTTGAAACTGTTGAATCTATTGAATCTGTTGTGGAATAACCTGACGGTGCTCACAAACGCATTAAATATCCAGTGGTCTGTGCTGCAAACACACATCAGGTACAACAGGCTTGGCACATACTCTTGGCACAGCAGTGACATCAACGAAGGGGGTTTCAGGAGAAGTGTGTTGCTTTCGACATTCTGCACACATACTGTACTTTGATCTATAATGCATGTTTGGTGATACGTTATGCTGCTTGTGATTGCTACTCTTCTGATTTCCTTTTACTGCCTCGTTTTTTTTTTCTGTCTCTGTCTTCCTGCTGCATTTCCACCCGTTTTCATATTTGTCTCTTTTTACATTGTTGGGTCGGTGTTTTCAGCTTTTCCTTCATTCATTCCAGTTTTTGCTCCTCTCTTCTTCCTCATTTTTTCATCCGTTGCCACTTGTTTACACCCCCCACCACCACTTCTTGAGCTCTCTATCTGCTCATTTCATCTTCTCTCGCCTTTCTTCATAATGTATTCCTCCTCAGCTCACCTGTCAGGATATGTATCTGCTACGTTCACTTTCTGCATGAACTAGCATGACATCTCCTCATCCTTCCTCTCTCTCAACCAATGACCCTCATTATAGTTGTGTTCCGTTAACATACAACATGAGCCAAACAGTGATGACTTTTTCCGTGTCTATCCATCGCTGGATCACTCACGCCACCTGAACTGACCTGACATCTTTCTCCTTCGTCTATAGTTAATGAGACCACACTTGAGGTGGTTGACTCCCAGGAGATGAACATCACTGGGGCTGACATCACTCAGTGGCAGCTTCGGGGCTTAGTGGAGGGCAGCCTCTACCGCTTCCACCTCAGTGCCTGCACTCGAGCAGGTTGTGGACCTCCGCTGGCCCAGGAGAGCAACACTGTCACTCCACAAAGTGAGTAAATGAAATCAGTGTACCTGTGCTGGGAGTGTACCAAATCAGATTTGCAGTTCTTTTTTTTTAAAGCCCCCCAGCAATAGAAGCATAATGTGCTGTAGACACAGTAGTTACATTATAATAATTCACACAAATGAAAGATATTTATACCAATCAAACACTGCACTGTGCCTCAAATGAAACTATTTTTCATAGTTGTAGTGAGCATCAGCCTTTGAAAACATTTTGCCAAGTCTAAAAAAAATAAGCTCTGATGATGATGAGAGTTATCTTTGCCAGGAAACTACATATTTTTATGTAAAGCTTGAGCTGCAAGCTTGAGCCATGGAGTTTGAAAAAAAAAAAGTGGGTGTTTACAAGGCATGGATGATCTAATCCAAAGACTCCACTGAGCTGAGGGAATTGTAGGATCCAGTGTTTTAGGAGCTCAGCCCACACTGAATAAAAGTCAGGACGGTTTATCATCAGCTCTCTTACATATTCCTGCCTCTCTGTATTTTCACATGTCAAAACTGTTTTTGCGAAGTGAAAATAAACTTTATTACAGTCGTGCCCTTCACACAGGAATAGATTAAAGGTTTACAATGAGGAGAGACAATGGGTATAGGGAGAAGAAGGTTGAGCAATACGAAGTACAAAGTAACATCAGCAAGGTAATAGAGGGATATACAGTACACAACATACTGCACTAGCTATAACAAAGGAAGAAACTACATGTAATTGAAACAGGTAATCTACGTATGTGTCATTGAGATCGCCTCTCTCTCTCTCTGAGATCCTTGTGAATGCTTTTTCACACTTTGGATGAAAATGACGTGTTTACATGCAGTTTACACACAATAGTGGTTGTGAATGTCTAACAAACCTGCAGCAGAGGATCCAAGTGAACCTGAAGATGTAAGGAAGTCGGCAGTTAAGATCAGTCCTTTTAGAGCTTCATAAAACAGCTAAAAGACGTTTTTAAAACTTCTAAAGGACATAGAGAGAGAGTGTAGCTCATCTAAAACTGGAGTGCTGTGCTTTATCTGTTTAG
This sequence comes from Trachurus japonicus, assembly GCF_045865225.1. Taxonomy (NCBI): domain Eukaryota; kingdom Metazoa; phylum Chordata; class Actinopteri; order Carangiformes; family Carangidae; genus Trachurus; species Trachurus japonicus. The sequence goes on along the minus strand of NC_140913.1, from coordinate 17,366,831 downwards.
TTTGTTTTGAAGTCTGGCAGCACAATCATGAGTAATTTTTATCCCCTAAATACCCTTTTTAAAGAAGGCCAGTGGGAAGTTATAATAGTCTTATTGAGATGAAAGCATGAATTGGCTTTGTGGCATCGTGTTAGCTTAGGAGTGCCTGTACTCTGCCAGTATTTCTCACATTGTCTGAGATGCTGGCATATACATAAACTTTGTTAGATGAAAGAATGCTATTTTGGTCACTCAGCTGATATGCGATTTAAAGCTTAGCTTGGATTCAAAGACACAGGCTTAAAGTATAACTTCTGATTTGATCTGCAGAGGCAGAGATCCAAGATTATTTGATAGTGCATCTCTTTGGCCTTGAGGCCTTGTAGTTTTTTTTCTGTGTGCTGTAGAAAGATAGTAATATTATGATTTTTAAAGGCAAGAAGATGGAGGGCATCTTGTTCATTTGACACTCCAGACATGTAAAATTACGTGTCATCGGCATATTGTCTTAGACATTTTGTCTTTTCTCTATGCCTATGCATTAAAGGTATATTGTGTAAGAATTACTCCCATCTAGCGGTGCGGTTGTAGATCGCAAGCAACTCAGTCGTATTTTTCATGCTGCATTCACGTGAAATCGGTTAGATGGCAGACGGACAACAGCCGCTGCACGTAACGGCTTAAACAAGCCTTTATGTAAACAAGTGGTCCGTCAGCACGAGGCGAAACAATACACGTGACAATATGTTGTCATGGTGATGTCGTATTGTTTACCTGACCCACGTTTTACCGGCTTTCTCACAACTTCTGTGACTAAAATGACATCCGGTTTGTTACCGACAGCCATTTTTCCGACTGCACCTGAATGCAGCATTCACGTGCAGTCCTCACAGTCCTCACTGCACCGCTGTGACTTTTCACAGATGCCACCTCGACCTGAGCCGACAGCTCCGGTGTCTCCGCTGAGTTTCCGTGGTTTCCTACCGTCACGCTGCCACTGAACGTAAAAACATGGCGAAACGACATGTCAGCCACCACCGAGCTTGCCCGCTCGATGTATAGATGAATGATATGAACGGCAAATTCAGAGCTTACCGGAACACTTCAGTTTGTTGATGGGGGTAGTTATTGATGAATGAAAAACGTACTTTTGAACGAAATAATCGATTTTCGTGAATAGATAACAGGAGAACTTACACAATGTACCTTTAAATCACTAGGAGATGCCAAAGTCAAAAATATTTATATTTCACACGACAACTTTAATCTGATACTCCATTTCACAAATTTGACAGTATTACCTGCCAAATTTTAATTTCAGTGATTGCCAGAATTTCATGACAGTTGAAAGTTTCTGAAAAACTCCCCCGTACTTAGCAATGGAAAAAAAATGTTCCTCCACTATCTCTGAATGCTTTAATAAAAGTTATTCATTCCTCCCTGGCTTTTATATTTCCTTTGAGAGTGTGCATCTTGTAGGTGGATGTCCAGCCTGAGAGCCATTAGACGCATTATTTGTAAATATGGTTGAGTAGATGCTCGGTGGGGAGATAAAATGGTTGTGTGTCACAGCGCTGTCCTCGGGGCATGTTAGTCACAATACGGGAGAGTAGATTTATGGATGCCAATAGCGCAGAGTAGGGGCATCGTGAATTTAGAGACACTAATGGAGAGGATGGAGTGACGGTGAAAGAAAATGAACACATGTGCAATAGTATTCCCAGGATCTGAACTGTTCCTTTTAAATTTCACCTTTGTGACTGTGTGAGCTTTTAATGCTTATCATCATTGAGTTTGGATAAACAATTGTCTAGCTTAAAAAAAATAAAATAGAGGAAAACACTGTCTATCATAACTTACTTAAACAGCAGTACGTGTGTGTGTGTGCGCCTGGCCTTGTGTGTGTTTATTTGAAAGGCTTGTAATGCAAAGAAAGAACTATAGATAAAAAATAAAACACAGAAAGATGGTGTGAAACATCTGTACAGTAAGGAGAGGGAAAGAGAGAGAGAAAAGTCAACAGCCATAGCAGGGAAGTGTGGCAGACACAGAAAAAAAATCTGTTTTTCTCCATCAAGTCTCATGAGATAACAAAGCAGCAGAGATAAATCGGGTTACAAACTTGACAAAAAACACAGAGGAGTAGATACCTCTATAGCCACACAAAGATAACCAGCTCCGCCAGAGATTAAATTATTTGCTTCCTGGCACTGGCATTTGAAAACCGAATTTGCTAATGGCTTGAACGTCATGTTTGAAAAAGTCTAGTTAGAAACATAACAATCAACGGCTGGCTTTACATTGACTCTAATCAGCTCAGGATTCAGCAATCAGAGCAGAACAGGCTGTTTCAGTAAACAGCAGTGTTACACTGTAAGTTCAGGAACGAGCACACAGTATTCACAGCAGACAATGAGAGAGCTAATACAAAAATATGTGCAAATTAAATGATATGTACCACAGTTAATGTAGCATTTCTCCTGTCAAATCACCAACACTGGAAAATGACTACACAGTTTTTCAGACCAAAACCAATGAAAAATAATCATGAAAGAAGAAAATGATAAGAAAGAAAAAATGATATTATGTGTCCAACACAAACTTACGTAAAAGGTACCAAACATTTTGTGTCGTAATGAATATAAGTACAAATTCTCATAAAACACACTATGACTGTCATTACTGGCCACAAAATTAATTCTGACAGAGATCACATTTTTTTCATATTGTGGTTTTCCATTTTCTTTTTTAAGAAATGTAGTTTCAAATAATATCATGATGAGAAACTGGAGCCAAACCACAAGGGAACACTATTCGTACATACAGTATGTGGTATAAATCTTACTGTTCTGTTTGGTTAGAATGAAAGAAATGACTTTTAGAAATGATAAGGGTATGCGTGCCAGTGGATGTCAGTCAAACTGTGAAACTACCAACTATAAACATGGAAAGTTATTGAAGTAAAAACAAAAAGGAGAAGATTATGTAACTCACTGATTCTTTGCTTCAGTTTCAAGTTGCTCCTCCACTTATTGTGCATTATATTGTGGGATAATATGGTCAATTAAATCACCATCAACTGTCATTCAAGTGCACTTTACCCTCAATCAAGTAAATACGTAAGTGGGATGTGATTCAGAAGCCAAAGTGTGTGATCTTTTTGCTCACCAGCTCCCTCTGTTGGTACTGTACTCCACCAGTCAAAAAGTCTAAAGCAACAGTAACAAAGAGGTGGCATATGCAGCTGTGTTGCCCACATATTTGTGGCATGTACGTGTAATCGCGCATCCCTACGAATCTGTGAGTGTGTGAGCGTGTGTTTGTGTTTGTGCCCGTCCTATAAACCTTGAAGCTGGCGCTCCATATATTTGTAATCTTCTTCTGTATTTCATTTTCTTTTCACCCCTCTGAAGATTTGTCCCTGACGCCAGCTGTGGCCCCTGTTCAGAACAGTATGTATCACCACCTGCAGCAGCTGCAGCGTGCTAACACAGTAGTGTTGGTAGAGATAGACAAGGTCGTAGGTGTGTTGCTGTCGTGCGTAGCTGCCCGTAGCCTGAGCGAACGTCTGTCCTTTAAAGCTGTACAGATATACTTTGGGTGATTTTCCTATTCACCTTCAGTAAAGACAATATATTTCTTTGTAAAAATACACAGTCCTTGCCATAGTAACAGTGTTTACTATCACCTGCACTGTACTCTCACTGTTGCTGCTATTAATCCATTTTCCCGGCTGTTCTGACAATGTTGCCTTCGTGTAGTCTATAGAGCTTGCTTGCTGCACAATATAGAGCATTAGACCTGACAGTGGTGTAGCAGGAATCTTAACATCTGAGGCTTATCTTTCATTTCAGGGCACAACTGCTCTCGCTCCTCTCCCAGCTCTATCCCAGACATTTCTGCTCATCTTTCTCTAGGTATATAGCTCGCACTCTCACATGCACAGCCAATAATATCCCTGTGATCTCATGTTGATGTACCTGAACTTTCAACTAACAATGGATCCGAGAGGTGGAGTAGTTTCAAACTCTTCTGATATCCTCCACTCCTGGTGGAGGAGTCAGGAAATGCCAGCTTTGTTTAAGAGAGAGTGCAGACTAGATGTCACTCCCGCCCACAATCTCTATATCTACCCTTTATGAGTCGAAATCCAGCTCCACTCAATTAAGTCTGTGGCCCAGGGTTGGCTTTTGAACTGTCGTCTTGAAGTGTTTCTGCTAGCTCCACTGTTCTCAAGCTGCGGGGGGATCCTATTTGCCTCTGCTAATCCTCTTTTCCTGCTTTCTTTTTCCTTTTCTCTGTGCCTGTCTGTGTTTTCCTTTCCTCCTGATTTTCCTCCTACCATTTCTTCTCTCTATCAGTTCCAGCCCTGTTGAACATAAGCTCTTATGTGAGTGACACCTTTGCCAAAATCAGCTGGACTGCCAGAGAAGAGCAGCAGGAGTCACAGCTTTATGTGGCTTATATGAATAACCGTAAGCTACTTTTCCTGTCTCCGCCTTGCTAAGCATTGATAGAAAAAAGAAAATGTTTTTAAGTGCCATCATGTTTAAGTGCAACTGGGGATGTTTTCTATAAACATCTAAAAGTACATTGCAACCCCAATGTTTGCAGCTTCTATGTCCATGATATGAAATGTACTTAAAGTTATATATAGTACAACCAATACAATCATTTTGAAACAATTATTAATCAATCAGCTTGTCCTATCTTTTATTTGGATAGCATGAATGCTAATACAGACTTGCTGCTTGTGCACTTCTTGTGCTTGGCTTGTGTAGGTGATGGTAACTGGCGGATTTCAGAGGCTGTAAACACTTCTCAAAGTTTCCACGTAATTGATGGGCTCAAACCGGGAACGCTGTACACTGTACGCCTCATGACCAAGAGGCTCCTCGATAATGCTAGCATTTTTGAGGACGTTATCCAGACTCAAGTTAAAGGTGAGAGGTCAGAAAGTTGTCGCAGTCAACAGAATTCAGTCATTTCACTTCTAACCTGCCATAAACATGCCATTGACAAATTGACAGCGAGTGTGGTGTATGTGTGAGTTTATTTCTTTCTTTCGTATCTGTGTGTTTGTTTTGTTTCCTTCCTATCTAATATTCTTTCAGAGGAGATAAGAGTGTTGTAGCTGAGGGGAATGTGAGAGAAATAAGATGAGAGAACATCTTCAAACTTGAATCCATCATGTATTTTATGTTTTTGGTCAAAGATAAAGTTGTTTGAGGAGTGCTTGAGGGGGCTGTCATACTCAAACACACTGGAGTGTTTAATGGTTCTTTGAGCTCTATGTCTCTTTCCTGTTTTTGTTCTCAGCTGTGGAAGGTAAGCAGAGTGAATTTTCGACCCGGGGGTGGGTCATTGGAACCATGTGTGCTGTGGCGCTCCTCACCCTTGTTGCACTCATGGCCTGCTTTGTGAGGAGAAACAAAGGTGGCAAGTATGCAGGTACGCCGCCGCCGCACCAGCGACAAGACATAATCTCCATGGAAAAAGGTCAGTTAGTCTTTCACCAGGGTTGAGACTGCTTGTCTTTTCACTTCAAGAGGTGAACCAAAATTCTGCTCATGAAAAATACAGCACATAGAGGAGATCTGTCCAATTTGGTAACAATAAGTGGAATTATGTTTGACGTTTCTAAACACCACATTTTTTTCAGGATTATGCTTTGATTTGGCTTTTTGTGTTATTTTGGTTGACCTATTGAAGGAATGAAAATGTGCAGTGAGCCTCAACCCTGACTTTGACCCTGTTTGGAAATGCAGTGTGCATGCAATCCTTCCACCAAGCCCAGGCTCGTCTACCCCTGAATGTGCTTGCAACATACTGTTTTTTTTTTTTTTTTTAACCGCATTGTGGAATAATTTGTGTGACCCTGTTAGATTTGCTTGATGCCTGTGATTACATACCTTGTCAAGTGAGATGAGTAAGAATCAGCTGGCTTTGTTCCACTCCTCCCCGCCTCTCGTCAGATCTTCCTGTACCACTGCGCCTTTGTGCCACCTTGTGTCAGGGCCAAATTCACTTTCACAATGATACCTACCTGCAAAGTGTCTCCTCGCTCGCTTTCTCCTCCACTTCTTCCTCCACTTCTTTCCCTGCAGCAGCTTTTGACATGAAGCACTGAATATTTCATCAGCTTCTTTGGATTCCCCCTTTTGCCCATCCAGCTCGTTTCATGAAATCCCTCTTTTGTCTCTCTCAAAAAGCAACTGGTATTTTTAAAGCATATTTACACAAAGAGCTGATGTGCAGCACTTTGTGCCGACGCACAGAAAGAGGCTTTCAGTGTCCTGACTTGATACCAAGTTTACACAGTCATATTTAGTTCAGTAAAGCTTTTCAGATTTGACTTTTTAATTTAAATTCCTGTGCACATACAGGTGATGTAAAAGTTCATATCATTCATATCTGTGCACCTGTATAGTGTAAATCCTCAGTGTTGGTTTTGCTCTAGTTTCCAAGCATCATCTGACAGAAAATCACTGAGATGATAAAAGCTTACAAATGACAGATAGTGCAGAGTTATTTCCCCTTTGGAAAATGTTAAGTACAGGAACCTTTATAGTAATCTGAATTAGGAGCGTTGCAAATGACTTTGTGTCCCAGCAGTGCAAATAAGATGTATTACATCTGTGGATGAAAGTGCTGCTCTTTTACAATGGTGCTGAAATGTCCCCCCTCCCCTGCAGTGAAAGAGAAGGAGGACCTTCACCCTGACGTGGAGTCACAAGGAATGAATGATGACACGTTCTGTGAATACAGGTGAGCCGCACTTCTTCTCTGCAGGGGAAAACTGCAGTGCAACAGTATGCTGAGGAAATTACATTTTTTATCTCCTTGAAATGCATTGTGTTATAGCAATATTCACCTAACAACCATATGTTAAATATTTTCTGGCTGAGAAACTCATTTGTCATGTGTCACAGTGATGTTTTTTTTTCTCTCCCATCCCAAAAGCAAACCTTGCATTCATGAGATTTACCAGGATCAGCCTAGAAGCCAGTGTTCTCGTCATTTTACGGGCTAGGTAATCACACAGAGTAGCTAAGAGTAGAAGGTGGCACTCAACTTAAGATTTGTTCCCTTGTAGCTTGATTTTGCAGTCTGTGCTTTCACTTTGTTGTTAGTTTCTGATTGTGTGCATGTGTGCACTCAGTAGAGAGAGTGTGAGTCAGCTTGTTTCTGTAGGGATCAGTTAACTTAATTTATGTGTTAGAATGTGTGTGTTTGTGCATATTGTAGGCTGCTTGTTTCTCAGTGTGTGTTTTTTAAATCAAGCAGAGTTTCTCTAGTTGAACTTGTCTGCCTGAAAGTAACTGTTGTCGTCTCTGTGTGTTTTATATTTAATAGCCGATTTACAGTACGCAGGACAAAAGAGAAAAACATACACTCACACATCCACCTCATACGCCTCAGAGGCAGCAATCCTAACAGTCCTCATATATAATGCATAAACATGAGCCCCATTTTCATTTCCAACATGCATCCTCTTGTATTCAGTGATATTGTGCCAAGCATGTTATCTGCCCACCATGCATATTTAAACAACTGAATGTGGCTGAACTTTGACCGGGTGTCTTGGACCAAGACAGGACGCTCGTTCTTCGACAGCCGTGTAGTATTCACTCAAAGTGAATGTCAGGCAACAACAGCTGCGAGCTCTTAGATCTGCTTATGCAGAGGTAGATATTGTTAAAACATTAAATGCTGCTGTCTGCTGCTCCAGTGCTTGAGCTTACCTGGCAACTTGACAGATGTAGATTTACCAGTAAATACCGATGCACATTGTGAATTAGGATGTGTTTTGTAGACTACCCTCAACAGAGACCCCATTGTTAATTGCAGAAGGGGAAGCTCGCGTTGCAGAGATGCAGATTGATTTTAGATGTTCAGTAATTGCTGGAAACAGGCAAAGACTAAGCATGGCAAATGGGCGGAAAAACTGGGCCTTTAAGCCCGCGGCAGACAGCTGTTGTGTTTTATAATAGCTGTTGAATTTTCTATTGTTTGCATTGTTTAGCTGCTATAGTGACAACAGTTAAGGGAAATCGACTGAATCCCATTTTTCTCCACAGCGCTGCACAGACTGTGACAGTGGCCTGCCTGGTTGTTTATGCACGCACAACAGAAATCACCTAAAACAGCCTCTTCTGTTTGTCATATTATTCAGAGCATAGCCACTGAAAATTTGCCTGTTTGCTGCTAATTATGTTCCTTTGATTCTTGCCAAAACTATAATTCTATTTAAAAAGGTGAATGCATTGCCCAGTTACTACAGTACAAATCCATTTATAAAGTATACAACAAATTATAACAACTAAGTTTTTACTGCTTCAAAGCTCCAAATGTGTGGTTGAAGATGGAAGTGAGTTGTTGCTGAACACTGATATTTTGTCGGCCTCCACACTTGGGCAGGAGAAGCCATATTAATATGTGTTTGTGAGCTGTGTGGCCGGGCTGCAGCTCTCTGTTTAGAATGCCTCTCATGTTTGGGTTCATGATGCCGCTCTGACTACTGTCCCCCCAGAGTGCCCTTAGCCTCACTATGATGTTGTTTTTCTGGCTTTAGAGTGGGATTCAGTGCTCTCTTGTGCCCTTTGAATCTCTGAAGGCAGTGGGCCACCCACTGGTATGCCACGTGTCTGGAGAGCTGACAAGTGGTAATTATGGTCCAGACGATTTCTCTTCGGAGACAGCCCTCTGTTGCCTTGCCCCGCTGTCCACTGTGGGAACAGCAGGTGTCATAGTATCTGGATCAACGGGCTTTTCCTTTTTTTGTTGTTTTTTTGTTGTTTTTTTCCACTCCATTCATCTTAGCTCTCATCTTCTCACACGTTTATATGCAATTCAGGAGATGGCAGCAGATGTGAGCAGTTCTCCCTCAGACAGCTTTAAGCTAAAACAAACACAACTTAAGGTGGCACAGGCGGGGTAAAAAATCCATCTCGCACCTGAAGTCTCCCCGTTGCACCCAAACCGAGTCAGCATGGGTCAATGGCAAGACAAATTTAATTACCTTTTGCCTGGTGATGTGCCTCCATCTCGCACCTATTTGCGAGGCTGAAGGAAAAGCCTTTTCACGGCAACAGCTGAGACGGAGCTGGATCCCGACCAAGGTCTTGAATGAGCTGCGGCTCACAGGCACTCAGCCCCATTTTATCACTGTATTCAAAGTCACTGTGGGGGGGCTGCAGCGGCTGTGGCATTCCGCTGCTCTTAGATAACAGCCACTTATCTCCAGCGCTCTAGAGTCGTCAGAGAAAGGAGGTTTGATAAGAGTTGAAATGCGGACCTTATGTGGCTTGCATGGTAAACGGCATCGTTAAATAGGACAGATAAGATTGGTTATTAAAAATCCCTGTGAAGGAGACCCGATTTTGTAATCGTAGCTTGAACCCCATTTCCGCGCAAGAAAATGCCGTTCAAAATGTCTCGCTTGTATTTGACACAAGTGTCAACTACAGCGTGCCTCAATGGTGATATCATACACCAGCCACCTGAGCGCTGTTTCTGAACACAGGCGCTCTGTGGAATGAATACTAAGCCGGGGGAAAAAAGGTGTTTCCGAACATGGATGGTTTTTCGGGAATTAGAAAAGAGGTCAGGGAGGAGAAATATCCTCAGTGTTTTGAGGTGACCCTGCATCTTGTAGTGAGACACCTGCAACTTGGCCAGCTGCCCAGCCTTAAATTGGTATCTAATCTCCTCTGCCCGCGTGAGGGCCCTTTGGGAATACTAGGAATGACAGGCTGTTTGTCTGGGATTGCATATGCCCTCTCCTGCCTTCCTTTTCCCTTTCTCAATCTTGCCCCCCCACCCCCACCCCCCCCCCACACACACACACACACACATATAGTATATACACAGGCGTCGTCTTTCTCACTGCACTCTGGCAATTTCCATCGTTGGCTCTAAAGAGATTTGAAATTGCCTTTGGTCCTGAAGCCTTGGCAATTAGCAATTAGTGAAGTGATTGTAGCAAGCTCTCCCCACCTCCCTTGTGCGGCTCGCTTTCCCGCTGTGCAGCCACTGCATCCCCCCTGCTTACTGCCCGTAGTGATGTGTTGAAACCATAAGAACTTAGTGGGAGCCTGTGTATCTGTTAGCGCAGCAGAGCATTTTATAGTCTATATGTTCTGTACACGCTCTATGCACTGGTGTTTTTCTGTGTGTCTGTGTGGAGCTTCTGATTGTATGTGAAACCGTGTGTGTGTGTGTGTGTGTGTGTGTGCACTGTGTGTCAAAGACAGCCGCTTAAGGCCATGTGTGTTGCTCGCAAACATCTGCCTGACGTGCTCTACAATATGTTTGCTTTATGCACTGCACCACTGACCCAGGTCATCCTTCTCTGTTGTTGTTGATGGCAGTGACAGTGAAGAGAAGCCACTGAAGGGCAGTAGCTCGCGTTCCCTGAATGACAATGGAGACGGCGTGAGCAGAGACAGCTTGGTTGACTACGCTGACGGCGGAGAAGAATTTGATGAAGACGGTTCGTTTATCGGAGAATATTCTTCTGGACAAAAACACAGAGGTTCTGTATGCGAGCACAGAGGACCCAACCCAGTCACTACATAAAGCCCATTCCACTGGAAACAATCAACATCAGCTCCTAACGTTTTATATTCATCTTCCATGGCATTAAATATAACTTAAACAGCCAAATATGGAACAATAGAAATGACTCAAATATGCAGACGTTGGCCGAGATATTTCCTAAAGACTGGAAAAGAAAGAATATCCTCGCCATACAAAATGAATTGAAAACCATGTGGCTTTTTGTACATACTGTAAGACAATTAAATGTATCTGTGACATGTGTCATGGTTTTATTAATGATAATAAAGTGTTTTTTACCTATTAAGCAAAATCATCAGTGGTGTGCATTGATTATTTTCTGTAACAAAAAGCAGGGGATCAAACATATATTTTATACAATGTATATCTACAATATTAACATATCACACACCATGAAGCTTGAAGGAAATTTATTTTGACATCTTATCACAAATACCTAGTCATTGATGCTTATATGTTTCCATTACTGCAAATTCAATGTATAAATTTTAAATTTTATGGGTGAAATGTGATTTAAAAAAAGATAGATTTGCCAAAATGCTCATTATGTGCATTTATGGTGGCCCTGAGTGCACTACACTCACAAAACATTTCAGGTAACACAAACAACATTAATGGAAGTGTTTCCCGGCTAGAGTGCAAGTGTAAGTAATGAACCTGGTTGGGACACACTTATTGTTATAGTTTTAACCTCAAAAGTCACAAATTTGTATTTGTATTGTGAGTATTTGCAACTGAATTCTTGTCAAATGGATGACTGTCTGTCTCTTAGTATACTCACACACTATTACACTCTCTCACATAGTGGTGTTTGTGTATGAGTATAGTAGTGTGTGTACAAGAGTATAGTAGTGTGGGTGTATGAGTATAGTGATGTGTGTGAGAGCAAATATGAATTATTTCCCAAACGGCCTCCCATATCTTAGGGCCACCATACCTTTACGACGCCTGTATGCCTGTTTAGCAACAAGGGATAGATTTCTGCTCTTTAGAAATTGGTTAAAGTAATAATATGTTTGTGCTTGTGTTTTTGTGTCTACAAATACATTTATTTAATAGAATTATTAAACACTACTTGGTGAATAAAGCTTTCACCTTAGTGTAGTACTGAAGAGGAAGTTTTTAAACCAAAGCAAATTGTCCAACTCCCACTCTTATTTTTAATCATGTGCCTTTATTCTGGCAGATATCACAGAGTGAATCACTCTACATCCCTTTAAGATTATCTGGCAGCCGGGCTATTTATTATCTTGAAATTTTAAATGTCAAGTCCTTTCTTCCCGTTTCATTTTTTGTTAAAACTTGGCACAGTGATTCATCAGTTTCTATTTGTTGCCCCCTGTCTGTCATTTAAAAAGCACCCACACTTTATGGTAAGCTCGCTTTCAAGTTGAGATGTCCTTCTACTGAACATGGAATGGGAAAACATAATAACAAGAATTCCTTCTTGGGTACTTAGCTATTTCTAAAGATTATACAGCACATTTTGTTCACAGACTGAGCACAAAGTGATAAAAACAGGGCTGAATTAAGTTAGATTTTCTATTAAAGGTCAAACAGAAATATTTTGCCCGTTATCTCTGTACTACATACCGAGAATCTGCACATACATAATGCATGTCGCTAAAATATTCATCAAGGATATAAGTCAAATAAAGTTGAGATTTGACCTATTCAACAGTCTTACTTAAACAGATGTAATAAAACAGTGGGGCTTCCTTCAAAGTGCTAAATGTTTCATTGGCTAATTTTTTATGTTTACGATTCAACAGTGAATTCTTTGTAAACATGTGTTTCATCTTGAAGAAAGGTAATGTGGACCCGTTTGAAATGCAAACCCAGAGAAACTTTAATGGCCACAGCATGTTGTATCAATTTCTTTCATTCGTTAAAGACAAAAACAAATTCTCCCACACAGTCAGCAACATGAGTAAACAATAGTTGACAATAAAGTGTATTTTCACTTCAAACCAAACAGAACAGTGGTTATCAAATAAAAGTTTAGCTATGAAATATAGTCAACATTGTAGTCAATTTCTTTCTCATTACTGTACCAGGTCCCATGGCTCCAATTATCTGAACCATAGCAGTGCTCGCTCTCCCCTTCAATTTCTGAAGGGGAAATATAGCACCTTTGATGAGGCACAAATCCTAACTAACGAAGATGGGAGGCGATTGACTCATCTGTCATTTTATGGGAACCTTTTAAAATCCCTCTTAAACAACTATCTCTCTGATTCATTCCGTTATTTTGAAGCCTTTGAATAATAACAATTTTTTTTTTTTAAAAGCTCAGGAGGCTCAGGGAATTTTTTTTTCTTCTTGTCTTTTACAGTATGTACCATATTTATTCATCCCAAAATGAGCCCAATTTCACCAGTCTGAGCAGTTATTGAAGGAGGCTAATATAAGACTACAATGTTTGTTTTACTTTATGCAAGCTTTTCTTCATTCAAATCCTCCCACCTCTGTCACTGGACCTCTTGCATATCTCTACAATACCCTGGAGGCACTTATCTTCTATTTTGAATACACAGCCTCCTTACAGCCATTCTGTCTATAGACTGGTGATTAAAAATAGGCATTCGAGCCGTAATCAAACCAGACTTGGGATAGTAAGCGCTCCATGCCTCATGGCAAGATAAAGGTCATTTAAAGAGATAATCCCTGTATTGTCAGGGATTACGCCCTCATCCGTTTTAAAATTGCTTTCTCCATGGAATGTTAAAACCTCTAAACAACAACAAAAGATTACTCTGGTCAAAGCCTCCCTGAGTGTCACCACCAGCTTTTTCTTTTTGCTGCACTAAATCTATTCCGAGGACATGCAGGTGACCCTTTCTTAAGTCATAATGCCCTATTTTGGAAGGAGCATGGGTCAGGATCACTTCAACATGCTGAATGGAGTGGCCTGGCTGCTGTTTTGCTTATGGGATCGCCGGTGGATGCTACACACTCACTTACAGATCCCAGCTCAAAACAGATCTCTCCCTCTCAGTCGATTTGATCGGCGCTGATATTTAGGCTAAGTGCCCTGGAAATTGCCTGGTGGGAGGAAATCGATAGTATGCTCGCACATGCTGTGAGTTCAGCCCCGTAACCGCAGGCTGTAACCACTCAGTGTTGTATCAACCTTAAACCAACTGAAGATGCTGCAAGGACAAGAAACTGACAAAAAAAAAAAAAAAAGTAGCACGCAGGGAAGATTTGCAGTTTTCTCAGGGCGCAAGATATTGAGTTTACGCTGCAACTAAAGAAGATCTCATCAATAATGAACACCGTCGGGTTCACCAAGAGGGGAACCGTGACAGGTGTTTCCTGAGATGCTCTTAAGGAAGACCTTCCTCTCTTTGGTGGCTTTTGAAGGAAAACAGTTAAAGCATTTGCAGAGGCACTGGTTTCAAGAGATAAACCAATGTCACAGTCTTCCTTTTTTTTCTCTTTAAGAAACAAATAGCCAGTTGGGCCTGCTTGGAACAAATAATCTCAAGGACGAGCTGGGAGTGTTTCACCAGAGAAAGATTTAAGCGTGGGCACAGGAAAGGGTGGGACTTAAGAAGAACCGAAGGTTATTTGACTGCACGCTCTTAATTGAAACCTGCTTCAACAACGTTGCAGATAAAGAAAAGAATGACTTTGACACACAAATGGCAGTGTTTCAATATCCATATTCTTCCACATGGCCTTCACTCTTTGTCTGCATTTTGATGTGGGAACAATGACCTGGCTCACCTGTTTACTGAAATTCCAAGCAAACTTACCATGAAAAAAAGAAAGAAACAGCGCTGTCAAGCAAGACAACAACATCTCAACATTCATGGGTCTGTTGTGGTTGGAACAATTTAAAATGCATTTTGTCTCTCTCTTCACAGCCTTCCATCAAAACTTCTTCACCTGAAAGCCTCTATTGATTCCCACTTTTGAAAAAGCTAGAAATCTAAATGCATCAAATGGAAGTTACAGTGTCCCAGTCACCGTAACACACGGAAGAGCTCCCATCTAATTTAGGTCTCAGGCGTCCTCCTCCCCTGTTCCTTTCATTCTTTTGTCATCTCAACATGGTGCTATGCTCACCTTCTGCTAAAATTTAATTTGTCGCACTAGAATGCAAATGGAATGGGATGATTCTGCATACAGAGAATCCTTTTAGAGGGCTATTATTTCCCTGGTAAACTGCTTTAGATGCAAGCCTAGACACTCTCAAATGCCAGCCAGCAATTAAGTGGATATTTGTGTGTGAGCGTGTATGTGTGTGTGTAAGAGACAGAGGGTATGAGTAGAGCAGGAGGAGGCAGGGACACTCAGCCATGGCAGAAACTAATGAGACATGCATTGGTAATATGATTACAAAGTCAGCCTGGCTATGTCAGAATAAAGGGAAGAGGGCGAGGGGAGGAGGGCTCTGGTAGAGACATCTGCACTGGACACAGTGGGCCCTGGGCTGTTCACTTGTACTTGAGTCTGCATTACATTTCCTGAAAGTGAGCAGATGGTCCAGGTGGTGGGAACGATGCTCAAACCAGCTGTCAATCAGATGACAACACTGACATCAACAAAGTGATGATTTGAAACAACTCAGGTATATGTGTGTCATTCAAGACTGCAGTCTCTCATTTAGGTCAACACATCCTGAGCTTGATCCAGATAAGGATTTTCATCTAGACACCTGCTAGAAGATTAGATAATAGACTTGTAAGTGCTGTGTGGGTAGTGAATAATTCTCACTTTCCTTTCTTAGCCTGCGGCTGCCAAACCAACACGGTGGCGGTGGTGGTGGCACACACTGCCATCCATGCACAATAAGTGAGTGCTCACATTCTCTGCCGCTGAGCCACGAGACAAATGGCATGCATAACTTCTCTCCACAAATGACTTTCTTGTTTGTTCATGTTTGAACGGCCCACCTGCTCACCCACAGAGATGTTTTTTTTAATGTTATTTTTAGCGCATCAACATGCTTGTTAATAATGATTCAATTGGTCTATTTTCACAAATGTCAGAACACAAAGTGCTGCAGTTTTTTGTAAGTTTCCTTTTCCTGTGTTGGCAGTAATCAGACTCTGGTATTTTACAAAGAACCCCCAAAGAGACAAATAGAGACTGAAACCTTATTCTGGTGTTTCGTTTTAGTGTTATTACAGAACAAAAGGCTGGCGGCAGCGAGAGAGAAGTTAAGTGGACACTCTCCTGTACTTTACAAACTAATTAAATGGTTTATTTCAGTTTGCTGATGTTTGTTAATAAGCAAGTGATGAGCGGCCCTGGATATCAAATGGAAGGAAGCAAAGCTCAAGTGTCAATTTTTATTTTTCCAAACCAATTCTTTTCCTGTGATTTTTTGTTTCTGCGATGCGATTCTCATGGAGCACCACTCCTGAATTATTCATGATTTCTTCATTAAAACACCTCCATTTGCATAACGCACAGGGGCCGTAAAAGATGCATTAGGGCTTTTGATCCTGGTGTACATGTCAAATAATTTAACACACAGGGTTTGACCGGCAAAAGCCTAGCAACACATAAGAGTTTAAATGTCTCAAAAATAAACTGATAATAAACCTCAGTCGGTTTAAAGTTTGAAATGAAAAATTACCATGCAGAGATGTAAGTGGGTCAGAGTGGACCCCTTTGGTGCTATAACCCACTTGAAGAAGTAAATAAAGTATGATAAAGGAGTCGTGATACTGGAGGACATTAGTGCTTCTCTCTGGAGAGGCTACAGCAATGTGATTTATTAGAATAATTATTTTTTAAGGGGGCAGTGACAGTTGTTTGTCAGATGTGGTTTTGCAGATGTGTCTATAATGATAGAGCAAATTTTGTCACATTTTCATTTCAATCAAATCAAATTTGCAATCCAACACCAACCTAATCCCACACACACTCATCTGCACATCCATCATATTTTAAAAGCTTACCCGCTTGTTCCACCTCGGCCGCAGCAATCAGGCTAATGAACACAGATTGAATGATAAAAGCTGCGCTGGAGAGACAGGTGTAACCACTGGCCTTTGTGGCCAAAGCACTGCTACAGTGGAGCATCATTAATATTGGAAGCTGCAGTTGCCACCTGCCACACACACGCATAGATTTGCTTCTGTCAATTAGGGGGACAGTACATTCATTTTTTAGTGACTTACCCCAACCCTGTGCTAACCCTAACCTTAACAACTCACCCCTGAATCAGCTTTTCTTGGAATTGAAGACAGAAATGCAGCCTATGACACACCGATTTTGTGGCATTGAGAATTAAAACAGTGAAACAAACATGTTTCACAGAATGGCTTGGTGAGAGATTGAATAACACTGTCTTTTGGGTTAGATTCCCGAGATGGGGGCCTTTCGGCTGGAGTTTGTATATTCTCTATTGGTTCAGACCTCGTGTCTGATCCTGTTTCCCTAACTTGTGGAGCTCAGGGAGACATAGTGGTGCAGTGTTTATTACAGTACCAAAAAGTTCTGGTTTTGATCCCCAGGCTTGGTTCCTTTCTGTGTGGAGTTTGCATGTTCTCTGCAGGTTCTCCAGATTCTTCCCACAGTCCAATTACATTAGGTTGATTGGTGAATCTGAATTGCCCACAGGTGTCAATGTGAATGTGTTTTGTTTGCCTGTACTGTATGTGGTCATGTAATAAACTGGAGATCTGTCCAGGGTGTCTCACCCTTTGTCAGAGGATAGGTGGTATATGTACAACCCGATAAATGGGTATCTTGAACTGTTTGACAAACATTTGATTACTCCAAGAAGATTTGGAATTGCTAGACACAACTGTTGCTATTTGCTGCTGCACAATTGTAAATTTTCCCACTGTGGGACAAATAAAAGAATCTTATCTTAACAAGTGAAAACCAGTGTCAGAATGATGTCCCTGTTTCTGTGTTAAGACAACCTAAATACTTAATACACAAGGAGGACAGCTCTTTTTCAACATGTATAACTGGGAGGAGTCAGGATCAGTGTGCAGGCGTTACTGTTTCATTGATGCTTTTTTGCAAATAGACTGCATGTGTTTAAATAGGATGTGGAGCTTTACACAGGGAACTGAGACTGCACCGACTAGAGTTATTATGAATTGTACATGGAGTTCAGCTCAGCTCATACCTGTATTACATAATGTAATAGTATTCTCTTTTGTCATCTGGTGTCTATTCTCAAGGAAGCTCATATTATGCAGAACCCGGTCTCCTAAAGATTGGCAGCCAATCAGAATGGCAAATGATAACTTGTGACAATGGGCTTTAGAGCAGTGCAAAACTCTGCATGTCACATTAATTAATCTATCCAAGCCTGTAGCTTCTTATATTTCTTGAAATTAGAAAGGTCAGCAGAAGGACAGTCTGTGCTGAAACCCTGTATAGCATACAAAACCAAGATGGCGGCGTATGTAGATGCTGCAGCCTGGTGCTGTCCTTTAATTTTCTATTTATTCGATTTTTATTGTGATGCTGCTAGTGTATTGATGCATAACCTAATTTTGTTGCATAAAAATATGCAATGGCATTAAAATCTCTCTCTCTGATACCGTACGTCTCCATGTTTTTAGACTTAAGCCAGGGAGCTTAAAGACACTCACACAAGAAAAAAGTAGGACATTTTAATAACAATACATATCACAAGTGAAACAATCAGTCAACCCCCTAGCTGTTAATTTCCACTTTCAATTCCAGTCTCATAAAATCGTGATAACAAAATATTATTAACACAGAGAATTCTTAATGTTACAGTGGAGTGATGAGAAAATCCGACACAAACAAGGACATGAACGCCATAAATTCTGTCTGGTGTTGGACCAGACAACATCATTCATGATCAGATTATGAAGAACATCTGATTTGAACCGCTTTTCACCTCCAATGTTTCTTATGTAACAGCACTGTCATCCAATGTTTGGCTTTTATCCAATACATAAACGCAGAAACAGACATAGATAAACAGCCAATTTGCTTATGTGATGTTTTGTTGTCCCCTTTACATCTCAACTTGTTGCAAAAAAGGCGAGATAGCATAATGGATGAAAATGACAAGAAAACCTGCCACAAAAGGCATCATTTGGCCAGAGATAATCGCACAATCAACTCTTAAATCCTGGTGGAACACTAACGTTCATATTTGGTCCTTTCAATTTCACTCAACACAGACTGATTACTGTAATGGCTTTTGTCCTGTGATACACCATGAAAATGCTAGATCATTTCCCATGTTGTGTGTACAATCACTGCTTTGCATTCAAACAAACACACATACACACATACACACACTGGAGCAATGAGCACAGATGGGTAAGGATGTTTAGTGAGGGTTTCTATCTCTCATTGTCTTTCTTAATTGCACTCTTTTTATTATAATCATGTGATGCCCCCTGTAGGCACAGATGCAGATTCTAAAATCTGATAAAAGTGCGGGCGGACAGTGGCAACAGTAGACGTTGTTTTGTCAAGGTACAGCAGTGTCAGTGTGGAAGTTATTTCTTAGACTAAATAGATTCTTCAGTTAATTTCTCCAAAAATTGCTTCTACTGCTGCTGCTCATGGATAATAATTTTGGTTTGAGATGATAAATTAACTAAACTCCCAAGGTAAACGGTAGCAACTGGCAGCAGTTGACTAGGAGTAAGAACACAGGCACCATCTGATGTCTCTAGTGAGTTAGAGAATTCATTGTTCAGCATCACACTTTGTGATCTGACTGGGGGATATGATCATTGGACCAAAATGTTTTTTGTTTTTTTTAATCAGAGATAATGGAAATTACATGTTGATCTGCACTTGCCTGCAATTAACACAAACTTGTTTGTAAATGTTTTTTCGTAGCACATTGTATATTAAACATCCCTTATAGCGAAAGTGCAGGAATTAAGCAATTAAGCAGCATTTACAATTACAGGGAGGCAGGTACAGGTGCTCCTTAGACCTTCCTCTACTCCCATGATTCTTTGTTACTCTCTCCTCTTCTTATAAGAGTGTTTCATTCAACCTATGTTATTTGCATTTTCAAGGTAGAAAAAACAACAACCTTGCAATTAAAAAAAGAAAAAACTTCAGAAAAAGCTTTTACTCTCGCCTGAGGAGGTGACGTACTGTAGGTGTAGCTATCGATAAAAACAAAATGTGACAAAGTCCAATGGAAACAGACTTAATGAATCAATTGTGAGTGCTGTTGTGTCAGAGACTGTGACATTTCTCAAATGAATATGTCAACAAAACATAAATGCCACATGTCCATCATATTTGCCACATTGTTTTTGTTCTGATGTTTGACTGCTGCACTTTTAGTCACATCACAGTGGATAAAGTATTGATTAAATAAAATACAGCAAATGCAATTTAATAATCGTTGAAGTACGTTTTGAGACAGATTTAAAACACTTAGGACTTCTATCTTCTATCTATCTTTGTATGTGATTAACTTTAGGCAGTTAAGAGACCTCTAGGTGCTAATTTCATTATGACAATCTCATAAAGTGACCCAATATGCCCTGAGGGAAACATCCATGCATTATCTATAGCTTATCAATGCAGGTTGTGGGGGGGCTGGATCCAATCCCAGCTGACTAAGGGTGAGGGTGGGATATACTCTGGACAGGTCCTCAGTTTGACACAGGGCTGACATATAGAGACAAACAACCTCACACACTCTCATTCACACCTTTGGGTATTTAAAGTTACAAATGAATCTAATGTGCATGTGTTTGGACTGTGAGATGAAGCTGGAGAACCTGGAGAGAACATGCAAACTCCACTCAGAAATGAACCAGGCCCAGAACGTTTCGGTTTTGGTACCGTACCCACTGCACCACCATGGCTCCCTGAACTAAACAAATGAGAAAACCAGAATTAGTCACAGGTCTGAGATAAATACAAAAGTTTTGGGAGGAAGAGAAACAATTTAATTGCTGTCATATTTTTCATCACACTTCTTTTAAAAAGGCGAGGAAACACTTCAAATCTGCATTTGGAAAAGAAGCTATAGCTGATGCTTTTAAATTGCGGATTTGGCTGCCCCTGACCAAAGATTTTTTTGGTCGACCAATAGTCATCATTTAGGGCGATTAGTCGACTAATCGTTGAAAACAGCAGTGATACGTGCTTTCATGTCAGAGTCTCCAAACCAGAATCGGAAAAAACGCTTTTGACAAAAAAATAAAAATAAAATAGGGACCTGCCGTGCCGTGTAAAAAAAAAAAAAACTTACAGCGAGTGAGCGTCACGACTTCCTGTATCTTTCCTGTAACTTTCATATAGCCTACAGTTCAGTCATATTGATTTGACAAGACACAGCTCCAAATGTTTGTTTGTTTTTTCCTCCAACCAATCCACCAATGACATTTTGGCCGACTATTTGGGGGCAGCCCTACATTTATGTGATACACCACACCTCCCTCCACAAGCAACCACCCCATCCAGAGATGCTCCCCAGCCCCTCAACCATACTCCCTGTCACCTTAAAATGTAGAGTGTGAAGAAATGAGGGTGACTGTGGGCTTGTTGAATTGGCTATGAGTTCCCCCAATGTCTGTTTGTTAGTTTATTTGTCAAAAGGATTATGGAACAACTATTAAAAAGTGATTCAGTGTGGTAGAATGGCACTGCATGAGGAAGTATTGAGGTCTGTCTCTGAATTTCTTTTTACAAGGTTTCTAGAGAGTTTTTTTTATTTCTCTCTTGTGTTTTTGTGGAGTTCTTGTTTTGTGGGTCAGAGTCCATTTCTTTTTGGCTCGCTTCATCTCACTGAGACATGGACAGTAGAAATTGACTTGACTTTAATATGCACTGCACACACTCACTCATCCTGGATTGTTGTGTTTTACATGTTAAACTTTACCTGTAATGTTGGATTTGACATTGTTATTGTCCATGATAAGAAATAAAGGGCATGGAGTTTGACTTGTATGGGCTCATAATACCTAAGATCTTATAACTTTGCGCACTCCAGTGGTTGCAGCAGGCTCCCCTAAGGAGCCGTGTCCTTTGCATCTTTCAGTCTAAATCGCCTCATTTCATTTGCCTCTATTATACTCCATCACACCTTATATCTCCCATATGACTTCAAGAAACCTAATTTGCCCTCCACTGTCTTGGCAACATGCAGCGAGACACAACAGGGATGCCTCTTCCTCAATTAGCGGTCAGTCATCCTCCTCGGGAATCCATCAAGTCCTGCCTACCTCGCATATTCACACTTCACCCTGCTTTTTAACTCTGCAATTTCTGCCTGAGAGAAATCTTCCCTGACATGCACGATTACTAGAAAGCCTCTCACTGTCCTTTCCCATCATACTTATTCAGCTGTGATGGAGCCTAATTCTGCTCTATAGAAGGCAGAAGTGTGAAATTCACTCTTTTCTATATGTCATCTGCCGCATGCGCTTGGATACATTTGCACACCCAAAACAGAATTTCTCAGTCATCCAGTCTTTTTGTTGTTGTTGTTGTTGTTGTTGTTGTTGTTGTTGTTGTTGTTGCTGTTGCTGTTGCTGTTGATTTGTTTGTTGTTGTTCATTGCCACATAAAAAACAACCTTTCACACGATGTGCATACTGTAACATTTAATGAATGTGATGTGTGTTATGGTGGCCCTGCATTCATTGTGTACAGCACACATCTGTCCCAATAAAGACCTTGCTAGGACACAGTACCATGAAGGAGAGAGTTTTATTATCAGTGACCTCTTGCACCCTGAGCTTTTTTTCTGCAGTAAAGAGCTCTACTCTCACACTTTGCTGATGTAGTCATTAATTTGTGATGATTCCTGGATGGAGGGAGCATGTTCAGACATCATTCAAAGCTCCAGGAGGAGGCACTCGCTTGGCATTTATGTGGCAGTTTCTACTAGCACCTCAACAGGGTCATGTCTTTTGAAATGACTTCACTGTACTCGACACTGTTTTTTTTACTTACAGTACATTAATGCTGCTTTTGTCCTCAGAGACCAATTTTCTCTTGTCTGCTGCTGAGTGCTGTGGGAAAGAATAAGAGTTATTGTGGTGCCATCCCTCTCTGGCACCACACACAGAGACAGAACAACTCCAGTTTGCAAAATATACAGAGCTCCATGAATGTTTTGTTTTTTTATTGTCTAAGCATGCAGTATATTGGATCTATCCTCCAGCAGGTGTAGTTGTTAAAGAAGAGCCTCTTTTCAGAGGGGTTCTTCAGAGATTTCCTTGAATACGATTTTCCCACAGAGGAACTCATAAGGAGTAGATTTTATAACTCTTATCAAAGACTGAATAAGTAGTAGCCCTGAAGCACAACTGCAGCGTAGCATCCTATTAAATGTAATGAATTACCAGCTGCCTTACATAACCAGTATTCCCGCAGACCTGGTGGGCTAGTGAAGCTTGTGGGTTGGCTTACTCCCAGTATATCGAAGATGGTAATGAAGAAGATGAATGAAGATGGTAAATCTTATTGTCACTTCTATTATCTTTTATTGAAGGACCATGTGTTTCTTTCTCCCCAGACAGTAAGTAGCTCAGCGGTATATACAGTTTTTGGAAAGCGTCCATGCTACTGAGTGGAGAACAGTCAGAAAACAACACAGCAGGTCATAAAACCACATTGCTATGACACAGAGATTTGTTGCTGTGATGCTGCTCTCTGTGGTTCTGCAGAGTAGAGAAAATACTTTCTTGGGCTTTCAACACAATTACAGATCTTCTTCAATTATTTTGGTCACAGAGGATTACTGTACCCAATTAGCAGTAGCACTTTTTATTCTGTCATGCAGTCTGGGTCTTGGTCACACACTGTAGGCTATAGGGCCATAACCACCATCTATGTAAATGACGTTAACAACTCCAACAACAACTGTTGGAGACTTTAAAGGAAAGATCCTTTATTCATTTCTTTGTGAAGAAGAGTTACTCCGGTGGGGAAAAAGAAACTTAGCCATAGACGTTCTAGCCTATAGGACTCAAAGGTTGTTTGTTGAGGAAGAGCGGTCACTCAGAGGAGTTTTACTGGGACTGAGACTTTTTGTTGGTTGAAATGAACTATATTAGCCAGTTTGGAACATTTGAACATTTTGGGGTTTGTGGTTTTGTGTGGGAAGGACATTTTCTGTTTTCTTATGTTTCTTTTCTGTTTTGTGCTTGAATTTTAATATACTTGGGATTTATGGTGTGACATTGTCAGTTGTCTTTTTGCTTGACTCTTGCCTTGTCTTCTTGAGTGGTTTGAGTAGCGTGAGGGAGGGTACATCATGCAGGGTGTAAAGTGTCTGAGTTGTGTATCCTTGTGGGGGATTAACCTGTCCTGTCGGAGGGAGCTCCAACTGGCACCCCCCAAAAAAATTAAATCCCAGGTAATCCCCTACAACAGTAAATACAAACCAAAAAGACAGGAAGGAAGGAAATAAAAGTAAAAACAACAACAACAAAAACAATGGTCTTGGTATATCAATTAGTGACAGAACTAATCTAATTTAATATTTTTGAGTACATATACCAAATACAGATTTAAATGTAGTCATTTTACAGTAGTGACCAAAATGTATTTTCTTATAGATTTCAGTCTTGATTTGTTGAATGGTGTGGCTTAATTCTGCAGCAAACACTATAGCTGCTTTGTCAAAAACACAAAATAAGAACCATGTTGGTGGATCTGTTCTCAGCAGAGGTGACAAAGTCGGTTGTATTAGTTAAGAAGAAGTCAGTCAGTAATAGGAGCATGGTGCATGTTGTTTTCAGTGCAACACAGCCCAACACAGTGGGATTGGTAACCTCACTGAGGAGTCTGAGGTTTGCAGGCCGTCGCCTGCTGCTCTTCATCTAACAGCTCGCAGCAGCTGCTCCCTCTTGTTGCCTCACTCCCTGCAGCTTTTAAAACTGATCTGCTGCCAAAGAAATGCTGAATATGACCTTTGTCTTTCTTTTTCTAAATGCATTTTTGATTAAATATGTCTGGTAGCAACCTCTAGGACAAACTACTTGTCCTGTGATTCCTTAACAATGAAAGTCCCTTTGTGGTTCACTCGTCAAATGTGAAGCATTACTCAGTTTGCATTATCAATAACTTCAGCTCGGATACAGTAAAAGCATTGTGTATCTTGGAATTTTAACACATTTAGTAGAGCTTAAGTATGTCAAACATCAAGTCTCACAAAGACAATCAATAGAATTAAATAGAGACATTTTCTTGATTGTTAATTGGCAAAAGGAAACACTTTTCATGATTTACTGAGACATTGTCATTAAAAAAACAACTGGAAGAAATCTCTATGTTGAAAAAGTAGAACAGTAGAATAACTCCATAACTCCGCCAATTTAATTATACTCTTCTTTAATGAAAGAAAAGATAAAATCTCACACATCTGCGAGTTGGATCAGAAGAACTGATGTATCTTTGTTTCCTTTCTCGGCTATTCTGCAACAATAAAAACCACAGATGACTGAAAACTTGCCACTTATTTGAAATGACCATGAGCTGCTTTCAGTTGATGGTTAAGGTTAGTTTATGGCCTTCATTCTGCAGGAGGATGTGGAGTTACCTGGAAAAAAAGTCTTTGGTTGATCAATGTGTAGCAAACAACACATAGCTTTGTTAAATAAAAAGGAAATGCCCCGCAGAAACAGTATGTATATACTGTCTTCTGAGTGGTTATTTCAGGTTTTTCCAAAGGCATTATTTCTAAACCTTACACTTTTGGATTAGTCAAGTGTGCAATTTCTGCTCGCTGTGCGACCACAGATAGAGGGACCTTTTTCAAAGGGTGACAAAGCAGAATCTCTTATCAGAGTCTTCTCCGTGACATCCCACTTTTTAGACAGAGGGAATTATGGGCTGTGATCAATTGTTGAGAGAGAGAGAGAGAGAGAGGATGCTCTGATACAACAGAGGCGCCTATCACGGCAACTGTAATTTCAAGCATGCATTATTCAGCAGTGCTGTGAGATCTGTGAAGATTCAAGATTATTTACAGTTTGAAAAGCTGTGGCAGGGCAATTGCAGGCATGTCCTGGAGAGCCCAGAGGTAATATTTCAGCATCTGAGAGGAGATATAAGTTTTGAAAATTTCAGGACACACAGTATACATTATATTATAATGGTTCTCCATCATCATTAGCTCTAACTGCTGACTGTAAACGATAAATAATGCATTCCATTTATTTCAATAATGATACATGTTAATGGCAGAATTATTGAGAAATAACCAAAAGCCATATCAAACTCAGATTGTCAACTGTTTATTTGAAGGAGACCAAAGGTAGTGAGTGTTCTCTGGGTGCTTGTGGGTTATTTTCTGCAGTATTGTCTGTGTGTCTGGGCCTTTACATTCATTATGGTAATTATCCATGGCAGCCAACGATGACTCCTGCATGCTGTGTGTCCACTGAGCTGGCGTCACACGGAGGCCATGGCCCACGCGCTGTGGCCCAAATGTATTACCGCGCACTGTGTTGTCTACGTGTGTGTGCGCCTGTTTATTTGTTACTATGTGCCCGTGCTGCAGGCATTCCCTACAAATAAAGCTCAAGCTCTCCGTCCTTCTGTTTCTAAGTCTTCCTCTTGCTCTCTTTATCCGTTCTGCCGATGTCTGTGTCTGTGTCAGGGTGCTGGGTGTGATGCTCTGTAGCTGTAAGCGTAAACATCTCTCCATCTCCACATGAAGACAAACAGGGGGGCATTATCAGGCAGAGGGAGAGACCCTGCATTCAATCTTTGACTATAAATAACCCCCCTACCACCTCCTCATTGACATTCATGAGGTGAAAGAGTAGCTTGGAAAAGAACAGGAGCTCTGTTTGCAGTCTTATTCGTCTCATTTGTTTAATCAAACATCGTTGCATAAAATTTATCACACTTTGTCACTTTACTTGTTCCTGACTCAGGAGCTCATTCACACCAGACAGTGTAAACTGCACCTGTTGACTTTTGTCACATCCTCTTTTGAATATGAACACATGAGAAAGAAATAATTTGTTATTTTTGGGAAATTGGGACATACTATTTGCTTTCTTGAACAGTTCAATGAGGCGATTGATGCCACTGTCATGTCTGTGGAGTAAACATGAGGCTACAGCCTGCAGCCTCTTAGTTTGGCTTAAAGATTGGAAACAGGGTGAAACAGCTGACCTGTGAGTGACATCTGGACACAGGCAGGTGAGGTTGAGTTAGTTGGTTTTCCATCATAGCCATCCAGACGAGAGCAGAGCCTGACATCCATCAGCTCATCCCTGCTTGCTTTCTTCTCACTGATCAAGTTAACTATTTGGGTCCCAAACCAAAATGACTCAGACTGCCACTGATACATGTTCATATCTGATGTCACTTACTAGCAAACTGCTAAAAATACAAAACACAAAAGCAGTTCAATCGATCCATTATTTACTGGTATAACAACAGTTGCACCACCACCATCAACCACTAGGGAATACGGTGCAGTCCCAAAAAAGACCTCAGACCTAAATTTGAATTATTAATTCATTAAACAGCTTCAGAGTAATTGTGATGGTTAAATTACTTGTTATGGAGCGAAGGGGAGAATGGAGGCTCTCTGCCTTCCACATAGCATCTCTTGGCCAAAAACCAACCTTGCAAGATAATAATAATCTCTTGTTTATAAGACCACACATCGTAACACGTATACACTGGCACCAAAAAGAGGCTCTGTCACCTATCAGTGATCATAATGTTGATGAGAAAAGAATAAATGGATTTATCACCAAAATTGCACAATAATAAGAGGAATCAAACCCAAACTGGAATGAAGTTTTTGATTACAGGGGGAGCTGCCCCACCAGGTAAGATACACACTGCTCCTGATCTCCCCTGTTATTGTGTCTTCAGCCTTTCAGAGTTGGCCGGCCCTAAACCAGCTGGCCCTGACCGACTTTTTTTTTTTTTTTTGCAGCCACATCAGCACAGCTGCATCTTCGCGGCCACCTTGGTCATGTCTTCACGCGGCCACCTCACGCCTGCATCATTACGCCACTGTTGTGGCATTTTCCCATATTGCCCTATGGCCAGTCCATCCCTGCACGTATATGATATACAGTATAACGTTATCCACCGCTCCACAGATTGCCCTCTGGTTGGCTTTGTTAAAAACAAATACACATGGCCAGGGGGAGGGTTAGCAAAATAGCAAAAAAGAAAACTGACTTGCATAGTTCCCTAGGCCGTTTCATATAATAAAATAATAATATCTGCAACCACAAGGTCTATTTGAATACTTTTGGTGTCATAGTAAAGGGAAATTGCTGAGATGTGTAAATTTCAGTATATGTGTTACTGGTGAAGAGTAAATGAAGATGGCACACAAAAAAATCCTTCAGAATAATGCTAATAAAGCTCAAAATCTCAATCAAATGATTGTACAATACAATGTATGAACATTATCCTTGCAGTGGTTGATTCTGATAAAGTGAAGCAGTACAAAATTATTGAGATTTTACTACAAAACATTCAGACGAGCTTTCCAAAATGTCCATTTTGGCACAGTTTAGAACTATAAACCATTGTTTAATCTTTACTTTCACACAATTTGCATAAACTAACCGCAAAAGAATCAACCAGGACTAAATAACAACTACTTTCTAGGCCCTCTGTGTAAAGCTGCCCTGACCTGCTTATTTGGGTGCAGTTACGCCTGGCTCTATCTCTGCAGTGGATTGGTTATTGATTCGAGTGATTGACAGCTCATTCGAACCGTTACAGCCAATAGATGAGGCTATACCCACATTGATGTGATTGACAATTAGTCCAGTAATTTTAGGCCAAAAAAGCGGTCAACGTTAAACAAATTGCAACAGAAGCAAACTCAACTGATTTTGTATCCTCAACATGTCCTGAGTGAGGGAAAAAAAGCCCCGAAGAATCCCATTAGGGGAAAGTTTCGAAAAACACCCAAACATATCCCATTTATATGCATATAAAAAAAAAAATCACGTGTATAGGGTAAAATTTTTAACCTTTAGATATCTCCATGAAAATTACTGAGTTGATTACTTACATTAAGACAAACAAAAAATGTATTACAAGTTTTTTGAAATTCTTTGTTAACATGAGCAAATTTGCATAAATGTGTATACATTTGCATAATGTCTATGTATATATGAAGTTGCTGTGGTGGTACCAGCATGAAAATTGGAATGAGTTGACTCCATCGGTCAACCAACAAGTTGACCACTTTAAATTTCAAGATGACTGCCATTTTTCAAGACAGCCACATCCTTAGTAGAGCAGGTATGACATGCTCCGTCTCTATTAATGCTCATGGGCCTAAATTGGTTCCATTCCTTTTTTAACTGTATTATCATATTACAGTTAAAGCAGAAGTAAGTGATATATTTGTGTTAATATAAGTCTTAAATAGTTATATCTTCCGACAGCAATCACTTACATAGAGTGTTTGGACCGAAACACGGGTCTGTCAGTCCCTCTGCTCTGCTCTGAGCCGAGGAGAAAACATTTATTGTATCCTACAGTTTTTATCCAATGAGAAGAGAGAACGGCATGCAGGGCTGTGTGTGCAGCCAAGGGACGCCGTGAATGTGGTGACGTAGCGACGAGGACTGTTATGGTGCGTTCAAGGAAACTCGTATTTTTCCGACCGTGAAGTCGTACCAGTTCGATCTGGTACGAGTTCACCGGTCGGAAGTTACGAGTGGCCGTTATAGTGACTTTCACCGGTAAAACAGGTCGGAGAAACACGAGTGGGTTGCCTGGAATGCTACAAAGTCGTAAGTTGTGACTTGAAGCTGTAATTTACGATTTCAAAAGCCTGCCTGGAACGCAGCATTAGCCAAAACGACCGGACCACTTACTTCTGCTTTAAAAAATGTCTTGTTCAATCTTGTTAACATATTATATGTTAACAAGATTGAACAAGACATTTTCACCTGCTCTACTCAATGTTTAGATCAGGTGTTGTATGTATGCAAATTAGCCATACGTAATTGGATTATGCACTGTTGGCTCATGTCATACCTGCTCTACTAAGGATGTGGCTGTCTTGAAAAATGGCAGTCATCTTGAAATTTAAAGTGGTCAACTTGTCGGTTGACCGATGGAGTCAACTCATTCCAATTTTCATGCCGGTACCACCACAGCAACTTCATACACATGTGCCGTCAAAACGGTGGAATTTATGCAAATGTATACGCAAATTTGCTCATGTTAACAAAGAATTTCAAAAAACTTGTAATACATTTTTTGTTTGTCTTAATGTAAGTAATCAACTCAGTAATTTTCATGGAGATATCTAAAGGTTAAAAATTTTACCCTATACACGTGACATTTTTTTTTTTATATGCGTATAAATGGGATATATTTGGGTGTTTTTCAAAACTTTCCCCTAATGGGATTCTTCGGGGCTTTTTTTCCCTCACTCAGGACATGTTGAGGATACAAAATCAGTTGAGTTTGCTTCTGTTGCAATTTGTTTAACCTTTTCTCATAAAATGACTGGACTAAATAGGCCTACTGGCAGCCAATCAGAAGCCAAATCCTGAAATGTGTGACGTGCGGGTTGTTATGTGTGACGCTCACAACGGTTCCGCTCCTAAAGACCGTCCGGACCGTTTTAGATCTAACACCGGTCAAAGTTCAAACTGGAAATATTGTGGATTTACCCATAAAACAAACGTTTCACGGCAAAACAGCAAAGGTAAGAGGAAATTTACAACCATGTTTTGGCCAAGCAGTGTCTGTTTGCTCGACTTTGCCTGTTGTTGGCTTCTCTCTCTGCCGTGCTTCTGTGTAGCCGCGGGTGCTGTGTAGGCCTACAGTAGCGTATCGTTCCCATCTTTGTAGCCGGCTCTTTCATATGAGCAGTAGCTGATGTGTTTTGCATAATGTACAGTAGTATACGAGCCAGAAATGTGGCGACTGGGTAACATCAAACTTCATGAAGCACCTCTGTGTGGACTCCCCACAGAGGTGCTTCATGAAGTTTGATGTTAAGTTGTTTATTTGAGTAGTGTTTGGGCTGTGTTTGGGTCATATAAACATGTTTTTACACGTTGTAGACCAGCTTCTACTGTTTAATTTGATGTAAAATATAACTATATTCTTTTATAATTAGTGCTGTAGAGGCTCTGTGGTTGTTCTTTATGTCTGCCAGTCCCCCAAATGGGGGACTTTGGGCTATATAGCAGGTAAGACATTGATTACTGTATTGCAGAAGAAGATGGGATGAAACACATGATTTTTAGTTAAAATATTGTAATAAAAATGGTGTGACTCCAGCATGATGCATCTTAAAATCATCAAAGTGAATGAGTTATGTCAGTTACACAACCGCATCTTTAAGTTTGACAAAAAATAGATAATGGTCCAAATGTAGTTCCAGAGGGAAGGGATGGTAAGATTTTTGATAAGACAAAGCAGTGAAAAACACTTAAAATTGATTTCAGCTATTTTTTCTGTGGTGATTTT
This sequence comes from Trachurus japonicus, assembly GCF_045865225.1. Lineage (NCBI taxonomy): Eukaryota > Metazoa > Chordata > Actinopteri > Carangiformes > Carangidae > Trachurus > Trachurus japonicus. The sequence continues at coordinate 17,335,889 of NC_140913.1, read as the reverse complement.
TTAAAAGTTGGTAAATCATGTTTTTGTGCAGGGCCCAGTCAACAACAGATCAGCACATCACTCAGCCTCTGTGCCTGTCTCAAACACCTCTCCAAACTGTGAGCATGCTAATCTGCATCCAACAGTAGCCAAGAGAGCTCAGTGAAGTGCTAGACAAGAAAACACAGAAAATATCTTCATCACTATTACTACACATGAGCTGCAAAGACCACAAATTCACACAACACAATAAAAGCGTTTCCAGGGGACACTAAAAAGTGATGAACTTGGCTGGGACCTGTCGTTCAATACCCTGCTGTGAATCTGCAGTGTATTTGTTGTTTTATTTGTACGTGTTGTGATTATTTTTGCAGCACGTTTTGTGAAATTCCTGAAGATGCTTTCTGAATTTGCGGACTGCTTGTCTTTTTGCTTGCATTTGAGAGCTCTCAGGGCCACCTTAGAGTCTACTGCAGGTAATAAACTGACAGTGGACGCCTCACACTAATGGAATGAGCAAGGAAACAGCTTGAATGTGTTGCAGTGGATGATCCATTTGTTATTCTTAAACAGCATTCAATCATAGTCAAATCCTGATGTTGACACTTTTTGCCAAAAGATGCGCAAGTAAATAAGCCAAGCTCAGAGGGTACATCTGCTGCTGTGTGTTGTATGGTATAGGCTACAGTATCTGTGCACGCAAAGCACAGCACAGCACAGCAGAGATCACAGCTTTGGGCTAAAGTATAAAGGAAAGAATGCACACTGTTGGGATGTGGTTTGTTCAGAGGAGCCCACTTTGTTGTTTCCATTGTGACTTGTACAGTATGCATCCTATCGTAATTCATCATAATCTCCCTGGTGGTGCACGTTAATTTTTGGTTTGCAACAGCTGTTAACTATCAACCTTTGGAGACCTGACAAGCCGTATTATTCTATTTCTTTCATATTCAGTCTGTGGTGTGATGCAATGCATGTTGAGTCCTCCTGTGCAGTGTGTACTCAAAACAAACAAATGCAAAAAAAGAAGAAGAAAAAACACACAACCACAATGTAAGCCATCTAAAGCTTTTGAAGTTTGTCACTTTGTTGCACACTTCTGTGGCTGGAACAAATCCAAGGCCTCATGCTTCCACCTTTTTATTTTAAACATCCACACATTCAACATTTCAGAATCATATTATTCTTTTTATTGACTGAAGAGTTAATAGCATTTTATTTTATCTGACAAACAAAGGTGATTTTTATAAAAATCAAAGATGTGTTGCTATGGAAACTGTGAATATCAGTGTGTGTGAGTGAAAGTCTGTCTTGCAGACATGATGGCTCAAACATCATTCTGGAGCCACATCTTATCACACTCCTCGCTTGTTAAAAGTTTGTGCTACTTTTTTGTGTGTGTGCCTGGGCTCCATTCTCCCTCTCACATCCACTCAGTGTGCTTGACATTTCTTTTTAGCCCCTGATCCACCGTAGATCCATACTACACTTTTTAAAATACCATTAAAGGAAGTGTGTCAAGTAAAAACACTCACAAAACACAATTCATGCTTTCTTTGTTATCCTAGATGGCATTCATCACAATACATAGCCTATACTGTTTTCATTCTGTTTAGTCCTTTGCCATGTTTAAAGTAACCTGTTTCACCATTAATGTAACTGTAATGTCATTATGTTGCTGTACAAACAGTCAGCACATTGTAACAATTATATTCATGTTGATAATTCACAGCAAGTCACCTTGAACTGATGTATGATGACCTGCAATTAATGAGTTCCGGGGTTGGCTTGTTACAGGCTCCGATTCCACATTTCACCTCAGTGAAATATTATTTCAATGATACATACAATGCTGGATGTTTTCTATTCAATGCAGATCTCACCAAGGAAACCTTGAACGTCTGACTTCAACATTTGTCTTGACTATGAATCAATCAGAGTGGGAAAAAATGAAAAATAAAATCCCACTGATGTCTTACATATCACCCATGAGCTGGCAGGATGTTGTAATGCATCGGCACATCAAGTCTTTTCTGAATCAGCATATGATCCTCAGTCACGAGAGGATTATTGGACACACGCCTGCAGAAATCATTCACTTCTCATCTTGCCAATGAATCTGTTTAGCGGATCTTTGCCGATGTGAGAACACAAAGTCTGACCCCAAGACCCAAGAAAGCCACTGCATATCATCACTATTAACCTCGGTTTACCCCAGAGGAGATCACATCTCCGTGGAGATATTATGTTTCCAGCTAACTCCTGCCTGAAACACAATATCTGCAATGATGAGCTGTGAAATTTGCTACCTGTGAATCCTTGGCCATGCAAAATTAATAAAGGAGTCAAGTATTGACCTAGGTAGCATCTGACTTTGCGACATGAAGAAAGCATAGAGTTCATAAGGATGTATTTATAATCAGTGTAATTAAATAGCTATGCCTTCTCTGCGAACAAGTGTTTCTCTTCACTTTTTTTCACTACTGTCTCATTATCAATTTTGTTCTGAATTTGTGGTGGGGGAAAAAATATCACTTCTTTGTTGCTTTTCTCTCTTAAAAATAGAAAGCTCATGAATATAACAAGACTTATTTTTTCTTGAAGACACAATTCATTGCATTCATTAGGCGTACCTCGTTTTTGCTCCGCAGTTTTCAAATAACTTAACAAAACATTTTCTTGAGTTTGGAAAAACAGACTAAACTGGTACGGGGATGTGAGCGAAAAAATTCCTTTGCTCTCTCTCAGCTTTTGAATCTAAGTCACTTTGTACGTTTGATTTTCTTAGAAGCAAGGTCAGAATTGCTGCCAGAGATTTCTGTCTACTCTATTTATGCGTTTGTATTTTTGTCAGGTCTTTGAGAGTGAATGACTAACGACACAGAAGGATCGACAAGCCGCAGCCTCAAGCTGTGAGAAAGATATGATTTATCCCTGTTATTAACCTGTGCCATTTCCCTCCACACTTATTCAAATTCATGACTAAATCCATCTCCTTTCCAGTGCCATTTTTTCCATGAATGTGATTTTTCATTCTCCCTGTTTTGATCTATATTCCAGAATAAAGATTTGCTGTTTATACAAAGGAGCCATTTAGATGGCACCCGGTAGTGTGGGTATAGGGAATGGATATGAATCTCACATGACAATGTATTCAATTAAAAGCTGCGTGAGGCAAGAACACAAGAACTCTATGCACACAGGCAAGTCTATCCTATAGCTGCAGCGGCAGACTGGCTGGCAACCCCGTAACGCAGTGTGACTCCACACAAACATTGCATTTTCTCAAACAAAAAGCCTGCAGTTGTGTTTAAACTCAATTTCACGTTTTTAGAGCTGCGATTCTCGTCAAAAAGCACGTGTCGGTAGAGAGACAAGCAGTGCTGTTTTGACAGCTACAGAGCAGGTCAAGATTCATTGTAGTTTTCCCTGCAGGTGTATCAAACCTCTATCTCTTTCACTCCCACAACTCCTTTACACACTATATTTTACCTCACTCGGTGTGATGAACTATATGGCAAGGCAAGTTTATTTGTATAGCACCTTTCAAACTCAGAGGCAATTTGCTTCACTTGAGGTGAAAGAACAATGTTTCAGAGTACTATAAAGAAATACAATGAGATTAAAAAAAAAAAATCAGATTAAACAATTATAATGACTTGATAAATACATTTAGATACAAACTGAATAGTGTAGTCACAGTGCCGTAAATATGCTTGACTTCTGGTTTTTTTTAAAAGATGAAGATAAAAGCACATTGAAAAAGAAATTAATAAAACATGTTATATTTAAGTAAGTAGCCTTGTATTTCTACTGTGTTGGATCAGGAGTATAATTATGGAGCATGGTAAATAACAAATCTTATATTTAAAACATTTCAATTTGTAAAGTTGTAAAAGAGAGAGAGCTGAAGATGATAGGGTGTGTAAACACAACCTGGTAACTCACAGTATCAAGTAAAATACTGAAAAAATGCAGCTGTCACTATTGCATATATTATTATTATTATTATTATTGTTGTTATTATTCCTTTAATTCCATTAATGTGTAACTAACATTCCATTGTTGAAGTTTATTGTGGTAATTAATGGTTGTTTTCAACATACTGTATCGATTATTGTGTATACTGTATTCTCTAATAAGCAACATGTTTGAACTCACTAATTACTAGTGTTTGTCAAAGTAGTTGCCAACTCTATGTTTGGCAGAATGGGTGGCACCATTTGAAAGCAGCGCATGAATTAAGTGGAGGCTGCAACTGTCAAGTAATTGTAGTGGGACATAATTTAAATATTTCCCTCTGGTGTAGACGAATGAAGTGGCCTGAAAGCAAACTACTCAAGTAAAGAACAAGAACCCCACAGTTGAATTTACAGAACTGAATACAGGTACTTAGACCACTGCTGAAGGAGACAACGTATTCGAGGTTATGTTGTGCAAGAGAGTCATGATGTTTAAGAATTATTGCTGAGATTAAAATATAGTGGTGAGTGGCTATGGTTTTGGTGAATATAAATCTGATATAAATTAGATTATACACCAACACACAGCACAATAGCAGACTGATAAAAAATTATCTCAGTATACAGTATATACTTTTTATCTGTGTCTATGCCATGACTGTAGAGAATCCGTCAGAGTGTAATGTGTTTTTACAATGCCTCGGCTTCAGACGGCACTGCCTTTTGGAAAGACAGGTTAAAAGAATCATAAATCCAGTCGTGAAACCAGTGGTGATATAAATAGTTCTTTTATGCTGTTGTAGGTCTAACAGCTCCATTTCTCATCCACCTCTTGGCAGTTGAGACATGTTCTCAGTGACTGTAACAGCTAGAAAAATCCATTGCAAGCATGACCTGAAACCCAAAGAAGCCATTTAGTTATTTTTTAAAAGATCTGGGTGGAACGCTGCATGTTTTTTTTTTAAGTTTATAATTTGAGATTCACATCTCAGTGTGGGTTTTATATTTCACAGCTTTTCTTCCCACAACAGTTCTTCCATCACCACAGGATTCTCGGCTCTTGTAAAACTACAGAGAAGTGTTTTTTTTTTTTCAAAACAGAGAAGTCTTTTTTTTTTTTTCAAAACAGATCACTAATTACATACAAGTCCTCCGTGTCCAGTGAGAACAAGAGCGCCGCACAGAAGTCACCTCATGATTCTGACTTTCACAAATGACCCAGTTGGAGTGTGTTATTATAGGAATAACATACTGGGATGAAAAACATACTGAAAACAAGAGTCAACCACAAAGAAAACATGTCCTTGACACAGTTATAGTTATGAATGATGCCATCTCTCAGTGGAAACTTTGTCAGTGTTTTGGAAGCAACCATATACATGCAGTATAGACCAGACCATGAAGGGCTGTAAAAAAAAAAAAAACTCATCTAATTTTTTTATTAGCAGCAGGGACATTGGGTAATTGGCTGTGCACATACTTTAATATGAGTACCTAAGGACACAGCTAGACGCCTGAGATGTGGTCCCCTGACTGAAAGTTCACTGTCGGAGAAGCTGCACAATGAGATGCAGCTCTCAGCAGGAGCTTTCTCTAAGCCCACGTATGCATATCAAAACAGGAGACTATATCTAATATACATCAGCATGCAGACCACCACCACAACTGTGAGTAAGAAAGCATTTGTTCTCATGCTCTGTTTGCCATGTTGACATACTGCAGGGAGCGAAGAATTCAGATTTTAGGGGCTTTGTGCCTGCATAATCGACCGTGAGCAGAATGTTTTCCAACCTTTTTTTTCCTATTCTTTTCTTTTCTTTTTTTTTTTTTAATTCTATCCAAAGTCATTTAACAGTATTTGATTTTGTGTCGATGTTTTCAAAGGCTTCACAGCTTACGCCGCGTTTGTTGTGAGCTCCGCACGTGTTGAGCAAAGCTAACAATTCAAAAAGAAAATTTAAGTTTTTAAGATCAACCCAGAAGTAATTATTTTAAACCCTTTGGAGTTTTGTGGATCAAGGAGTGTTTTGACAGGAAGCGTGTGTTTGCTGAAGAGGCTAATTGACTTGCAGCAGCTAATTAACTCAAAGGTTGCAAGGTTGTGATAACAGTGTAATGAGAGAGAAGGGAATGTCAACACCAGTTGGTATTGCCCGCACTAAATATAGATGAGATCATGTGCATACCTTTTCTCTGGCTGCGATTTCCAGATGTAAAACCAGATGGATAACACAATGTAGAGACAATAGAGATCTTCTTCATGCCATACTGTAGGTTACAAATGTCATGGTGGAAAGTCCCCCAATTTTTTTGGGTTTATTGTGTGGTTTATAAAAAGCAGGAATATTTAGATTACAGTTTGTGCAGCTCACTTTTCCATTTATATGTGAAAATGTAAATATGAATATGGTTTGTCGCTGGAGTTTGCATCTTGTTCATTAGTAACCTTCATTAGTTAGGCACTTCTGAGTTGTATAGAAACAAATCATAACAGAATAACATGCACCAAAGTGGCATTTTTGGAAGCATAATGGAGAAATGTTTGACTCTCAAACTGACTCTCTTTGAAAAATCTCAGTTTGACACTGTTGTTCGGTTAAAGTTACCTAGTATGCTGAAACCTGTGCAACACCAAACTATATGGATAAACTAAATTAAAACACTGAATTCTGTCTTTTAGGTTGAAACTATTGTCACAGTGAGTTGACATGCAGTAGGTGGATATGGCTCTAACTAATAACACCTCTCCGCCCGTCGCAATCCAAACTGTCAAACCCCTGCTGGTTTGTCTCAATGTCGAGGCAGGTATTTCTACCGGAAAGCCAGTGGGCCTTTTTAATAACCTCCTCCGATGAAACCTGGCTACTCTGTAGCATTCGACTTGTAGAAGAAAGTTAGCAGATTGAGGAGATTCACTCAGTTGGATGATGACAAAGACAAAATTGCCAGGGCTGTGGTTTTATTTGAGTATTTCAGTGCTGATATGACACTAACTGTCAGGCATTCACCAGACAATTTGCTACATATTTGTAGATGAGGAATAGCTACACTTTTCACATTAATGTCAAATAAACTCACAGAAAAAAAATGATTCCTTCTGCAAACATATTAGCATTCACTTAAAAAAAAAAACAACTCGATTAAAAGTGATATTTTACCCCATACAGCATGTAGACCAAATAAGGCAAAGGCACACTGCCTTTGGAGTCTGACAACAACAACAAACTGTTAAACTCAATTGGTGTTTCGACCCAGCCAAACCAGGAATCGATCTGTTTTAATAGGGGGAGTTGGGGTCTATTTGGTTGACTATGCAGCAAGGCCGACCTAATTGGCATGTCAATGTCTGTTATCAAGAAAACCACACTCTCTGCTCAAACAAATCCTTGAGAATATGAAATGAGAAAAAACAAACAAAAAGACAAATAAACCCGCTCCCTCCCCCTCTCTGAAATTAACTTGTGTTTAAAATGCATTGTTCTTCTGCTGCGCCTTGGCAAACAGGACATGCTGAAAACCTTGAGAGGCATCCTAGCTCTATCATGTTTTTCCGGAGCTTCAACATATTTTATAATTACGCCCTGTCCCCTTTGGCTGGCAGAAATGTTTTGTAAGAAATAGAGTTGTGACATTTTGAAATGAGGGATGCCAGGCAATTAAAGTTTATGGTACAGTAGGATTACCTAAACGTGCATTATGGGATGGAAGACTGTGATCAACATGATAATAATGCTCTTAATTTTTTTGGGCTCATGCACTTTTTTTTTCCTTACTCAAATGTCACATCAGGTGGAGGATTATTTTTTGTCAGCAAGTGCTGGGGTGAAAGCGGCATCTGACATGAGTATAAGGCCACTGGCATCAGTTTAGCCCAAGGGTCTGTCTGCAAAATGTCAAGTTTCTTGCCGATTTCAAGAATAAACCTTTGAAACTGTGGTTAAATTACATTAGTCTATACAATGTGCTCATTTGATAGTACTTTTTTTTCAAATCTCCATTATATGCCATAGACAAAAGTAAATATTATCATAGTCTTGTCCTAATGTCAAAAATCCTCTCCTGGCAGATTATTATGGAGGAAGAGACAAAAAAAAAAATCATCCCACCTTGAGTTGGTGTCAGAAAGTAACACCCGTCCACCGTCTCCTCTTCAGCGGCTGCATAAATAGCTGCTGAGATCGCTGATTGATAATTATCCTTATCTCCAAATGTCTCCTGTTACGAGGAAACAAATAAGAGGAGAGGGAAGCAGGAGCTGGCAGACAGAGGTCAATGGGAGGACTTCTACATTTCATCTGGCACACATTGAGAGATGGAGGTGCCACAGAGTGACAGGCTCCGACCTCTAGGTGAGATCTGAAAGGGATGATAAAGGCAACTGACAGAGAGAAAATTGGCAGATAATTACAAAGGCTAGAGGGGCACATTTTGTCTCCCCCTGTCTCTTTCTCTCTGTCATATAACACACACACACACACAAACACACACACACAGGCAACAAGTAAGTGTAAACAGTGTGCAGCATCCACATGTAAGCACTGAAATTACAACTCCTGTTCCTCAAATGTACATGCTTGTTGTTGTGTGTTTCAGTTTGTTTACAGAACACACAGGTAAAGTATTTTATTTCACCTCTGCTGGTTGAAATTCCATTAGGGATGATGAGTCACTCAATATAATGTTGGTGAAGTTGTTTCACCTGATTTTTGGTTTGAAAATGTCATCTACTGATGATAATGGTAGCATGAAGTCACATTTGCTATGTCCTGCGGTGATGTTGTTTAGACACCAGTGGCACATGCCCATTTCGGACACGTGGTGCCATTGCGGGCAGAAAATTTGTCCCACTGCAGGCAACCCACTGCGGGCCCAATTACCGGCGTGAAATGTGGGGCAGATGTTGGTCCTACAGTGGGCTCTGGGTTGCGTAGTTACTGGGTGAGTGTGGGCTTCCCAGACTAATAAGCATGGGGTCCCCAGTAGGGCCCAATGTGGATCAACAGATGTGGGCCCCAGAGCATTACCCCCTGCTTTCATGGTAATGGGTCCCTAAAAGGGCATATTTGGGGGCCCATGTGGGCATTCACTGGGCAAGCCCACATGCCATGTGGAGCCTAGCAGTTTTGCCCATTTGGGGGCTTTTTATGGTTTTCTGTATAGGCAACACAAGCGTGGTCCATAGTGGTCTTGCATCAAGCCGACATAGGGGCTCCGAAGGGCAATGGGCAGTTGAGCTCCGTGTGGGCAAACCCATGCGGGCCCCGCATGACATTGGTGTGGGTTTTGCCCCACCCACACTGTCCTACCATACATGCACGATTCCATACATCATGTGGCCTGCGTAGACATGATTGCTGGGAGTATAGAGGCAAAACCTGACAAAGTTCTCAACTTTTCTCAAGAGCAATGAACTTTTCAATCTCCAAACCAGCCCTACACCTGTTGGAATTAAGTCTATATTTCCACACGATTTACATCCAATGTCAGTATCCAGTGTCAATGCAGGAAGTAGTGTGAGGAATGTAAAGGTGCATGAATGACTTCTCATGACTTCACCTCTCTTATCAGATTTTGTGCAGCACCCTCTGGGGCTGTAAATTCCTTTATATAACTTATTTCACAGTGGCAGTAGCACTTCTCAAGCACTGACTTTGATGTTTAAAACCACTGCTGTAATGGTATTTCACCAGCTTCAACCATTGCATAGTTGCCATGCAGATATATTAACGATGCCCAAAATGAAAAAAGAAAAAAAAAGACTTTGGCTGTTCAGAACTTCAGCACAGGTTTTGCTGCGTGACCTCTCTACACCACCTGTGACAAAAGGTAAGATACTAAATGAATAAATGTTTAAATAGATTTTAAATCAAGTTTTATTAAGGTTATTGTAGTGAGGGAACATTTTTCACCTGTCCTGATTTTCTACTTGTTCATTGACTTCACATCCTAATTTATAAGTTCTCCTAATGCAATTTTGTGGCTGCCCCCCACCCCTCCCCTTTTTTCCCATCAGCCACCTCTCTTGCCCATTAATCACGTCATGCGTCTTTCACTGGATGAACCCCAGGGAGTGCTGAGGGGATCAGAGGACTGAACTGCACTTGAACTGGAAAAAATGCACCAGAGCAGCTACAGCAGCAGCTGAACCAAACCATGTCTTAAGAAAATCACGTGTGTGTGTGTGTGTGTGTGTGTGTGTGTGTGTGTGTGTGTGTGTGTGTAAAAGAGAAAGAAAGAGAGAGAGAGAGAGGGGGCGATTAAAGTAAAGTGCTACTCTGTGCTGTGCCGCCTGCTCACTGGCAATACTGTCCAAAAGGATGCTTGTCTTTGAGTAATGTCATTCCTTCTGAACTGTAGTCTTAATCCCAAACATTGTTATTTTTTTTCCTTGCCACCCTCACTGACTCAACTTGACAGAGGCAAGGTGGGCGCGGATATATCACATTCTGTTTCTGTGATGGTTTGCTAGTCTTCTTGTGAAAAAAAGAGAGATATTGCAAAAGGCATTGTTCTTTTTGGAATGAATTACATGCAGCTGACTGAATTGGAGGCATTTGATCTGTGGGTGTCTAAGCTCTAAATCTTAAATGAAATAGAGCAGAGTCCTCTCATTGGGCTGCTGAGGCGGGTTTATTGGTTTCTACACATGGGGTTATGGTTTTCCATGCTGTGCTGTCACTATATGGAAGCAAAGGAGGATTTAGTGAGAACTAAGTTATTTGACCTGTTAAAATGAGTTTTTTGTAAGTTTATGTGTCGTCCTGTAAAGAACAAACCTATTGGTCGTTTAGCTCATTATGACTTAAAGTTACATTTTGTTGTTAGTCTCCGTAAGGAGCAAAGAGAAAAATTTAATGACATATAAAGACAGTGTAATGTTGAAGAAATTATATTAGGCCTGTAACACCATTTGTTCCTAAACCTCACATAAGTTGTTGTAGTGCCGAATCAAAACATCACTGCTGTCACTACAGTCTGCATGCATGTTATTGTAGCAGTGATAACTGAAGTCTGCCTGAAGTAGCCAATGCTACGCTTGCCCCCAAGGTCCAGTACGGTTGCTATTTAAGGCAACACTCCTACTGTATGGGTTGTATAAAATGGTTGGAAAAAACAGCCTGTACTTCTTACCAGTCTTGTTGTCATTTACAATAGATTATAGTACGTCCTCTGCAGGGAGCTACGCCTTCAGGTTAGACTCAGAAAGTGACATGGAGGACTTCACAGATTGGGGCTACTGTAGTTGCTTAGCATGCTAACTTTGGTAGTAGAAGGAGAAATAGTTTTAAAGGTGTACAGAAAAGAAAAATGAATTTGATTCCACTCTGGGTCATAAAATTATTGTAATAACTCATCTATCAGACGATAGAGCTCAAACTTTGTGCAAAATTCTATTTTCGAGTAAATCCACGATGAAAGTGGAGTAGTTTTTTTTCGCACTGGATAATGCAGGCACACGAATTATGTGTCACGCTGCTCACGATTCATCAGCCACTGATACTGGATCCGTCACCCGTCAATCAAACGTCTGAGACACACACACACACCGAGCTCGGTCTTGCCCCAAACATTGAATATCCCGCCCGCTCGGTAACGACCAATTACGTTTGTTTTCCTTACTTGGGTAAACTCATGCGGCAACTCGTAGAAGGAGGCACGGCCAAATGGCCATTTCTGAACACCTTTAAAGGCTAATTTATACTCCACTTACGGACGAAATTGTATGTGTCCGTTTCAAACATTGTTACCGTCACTGCCCAGATACTTTCATGCGTCTTTTACGTTGGCATGGATGTTAACCAATACATCTACCAGGGGGCAGCTCAGAGTCAACAGTTTATGACAACAAACATGGCAACTATGGAGGAGATCTTGATAATGTACAAAATAAAAGAAGAAAACTGACTCGTTGTAAGAGGCGGTGGTCGGTAAGGCCGTTAAATTCATCACAGCATTTTTTTCCTCACCAACTCGCACAGTTTCTCCTCAAAAAGTTCAGCCATCGTGTCTTCTTCTTCTTCTGTCTCACACTGGATTTAGGCTACATATCGGGTATTGACAGCAACACTGCCCCCACGGTGTCGGGTGCCGCTCCATTTGGTCCGTATCCGTAAGCTTTGTGGAAACGGACGAAAAACGGACGAAATGAACACATAGTACGGACGAAAGGCTCCGTCCGTAGTATCCGTATGCGTATGCGTATTTAACGTTGAGCATAAATGGGCCTTAAGACAAAAGGTTGTGCTCCACGCCTGGTGATGGCTCTTGAGTAAGGGAGTAAAGTTTGATGCTGAACTTTAAAGCAGGAGTAAGCGATATTTTTGTGTTAATATAAGTCTTAAATAGTTATATCTTCCGACAGCAATCACTTACATAGAGTGTTTGGACTGAAACACGGGTCTCTCAGTCACTCTGCTCTGCTCTGAGCCGAGGAGAAGACTTTTCTCGTATCCTACAAGTTTTATCCAATGAGGAGAGAGAACGGCATGAAGGGCTGTGTGTGTGCAGCCAGAGCCAGTCTGGTGCAGCCAAGGGATGCGCGTGAATGTGGTGACATAGGGACCAGGACCAATAGATCCATGACGAGGGCGGGGGCTGCTAACTCCATCGGCTGACAAGACGTTATGGTGCGTTCAAGGCAACCCGTAACTCGTGTTTTTCCGACCTGTGAAGTCGTACCAGTTCGATCTGGTACGAGTTCACGGGTCGGAAGTTACGAGTGGCCATTATAGTGACTTTCACAGGTAAAACAGGTCGGAAGAACACGAGTGGGTTGCCTGGAACGCTACAAAGTCGTAAGTCGTGAAGCTGTAATTTACGGTTTCAAAAGCCTGCCTGGAACGCAGCATTAGCCAAAATGACCGGATCGCTTACTTCTGCTTTAAGCATTTCTTGCAGACTGCTGAGTAAACAAAATGTTAACTTTTTTTTACAAGGATGTGTTGTGAATATATGTTGAAGAGGCATGGTCTCAGGCTGAAGGATAAGCTCAGTGACACTGACTGATTCACTACAGTCAGTTCAGTTTAAAGATCTATTCAAGTGTTTGTCGAAATAAATTGTTCAATCTGCTCTGTGTTATGTCACAGAACACTGTAGGCTACAGGAGAATTAAAGCATCTCTTCAGAACTTGATAAGTTGCTCAGGTGTCAATGCCATTGAATGACATGATTTTTCAAACTCACATCCAATAGTCAATTTTAATATAAGTATGGAATGTAAAATACCAAATCCATAATTCAGAGCAATGAGACAATGATTTCATACTGAACCACTGGTGGATCAATAGCAAATCCAGAACCAGCGTTGCTGTAGCTTGAGGGCATGCTCCATTATGCTAAACCCAAGACGAGAGAGGGCAGCCCTAATTGTCCAAACAACGCACTCCACATTCCTCATTTGATGCGGCATTGACATATACCATATTGGATTCTATGCTGGAGCAATCAGGCCAGGGCTGCAGCACAGGGGCACTCTGAGACACGACCAGGAGCCAGGATAATTAACATTTATTGATACATGACTGCTGTAAGCCTGTTTGCCCAGTGAATTAAACCAGCTCATTACAGGCTTAATGGTGGGTAGGGGAGATAAATAATAGATGCCAGTCCACTCACTGGCACTTTAGCATGCACCAGGAGACCTCGCCACTGCTGCCCCCCAATCCTACCCCACCCCCTTCCACCATTCCTGACATCAATTTACCCCACACAAAGTCAAGACATCCTCCCTTGAAACCAAAACTGACATCACCACTTCAATCTCATCAAGTGGTCTCATGTGGGCTTGGTTGGAGTTTTTAATGATGGTGGTTGTGGGTAAAGGTTAGGTTGAATTGGGCACTAAATCAGATATATGCAGACACATTTTTAATATACTCAGAATTCCTAATTAGCAGCATAAATTATGTCATTTATTACCTCATTTTGTGGTGGTATTTTTTCTTTTACATTCCCAGGAGTGTTTGATGATAAACACATAGGCATGGAGACAGTCAGTAAATGTTCTTTGTGAATTTCAACACCACAAAAGGTTGTTAATTCATTCATTTTCCCCACTCTCTCTTGCCTTACTTCCGCTTGAAGAAATGAAACATGGTAAAAACCACTGCATTTTGCTGGAGCCGTATAGCAAAGCCACCACAAACAGATAATGCTTTTTGTTGTACTTGTTATCTTCAGCTCCTTGTCCTTTCCAATTGTTCTCCTCCCTGACAACATAACTTTCACTTTCCAGCTCTCCCACCTCCCTCCTGTAACCCCTCATGAAATTCTGCCTTATCGAACCTAAACACAAAAGCATTTTCATCTGCCACTCTGCCTTGTGAAATCCACTTATTTCAAAAAGCTCATGAACATTCAATACTGAGAGAAAGGATATATGTTTGGAAGGAACAAGTCATGGTTAGAAAGGTGTTTTATTTTTCTATTTATATACACCTCAGCCTGATCCAAACTCATATTTTTTGTGACTGTTCTGACTTGTTTCAGGACTTCAGAATATTCATTGGCTCAACATGAAAATAAGTTTTGCAGAAAGTGTCATGCTACTTTTTGAAGTAAGGCAGCATAAATAAATTGGATATATGAACTTAAACATGATAACTATACCTTTTTCCATTATGATGGTATATTCTTATTACAGAATGAAAACTGTTTTAATATGAAGAATAATGCAAAATATTTTATATTGATCTTTATATTTAATCTTTATGCAGAAATACAGTGCATGAAATTTAACTGACACAAACAAGAAACAATATGCAATCTGTTGTTGTTTCTAATAAAAATGTAGAGATGGGATGAGTCTTAGGTGTTTTACATAAATGTTTCAAAGTAATCCTAACTTCATCTCTCAGGCTGGAATCACAAACGTTGCTCATTTTTCTCCCCAGATGTAATCAGGCCACAGTGCTTTGAACTTCATTTCCTTGTTAGTGCTTTTACTTATTTCTGCCCTGAATAAAAGTTGTGAGTAGCCTATTTTTCAAGTTTGACATGTGCTCTGTGACCCTGTAACAACACCCAGGATTACATGTTTGATGTTTCTATCATAACACCAAGGTAAGACAACAGAGGGGTTAGTGCAAAAGGGTTGTTTAGTAATCAAGATGACTTCCAAAACAAGACTCAGAAAAACATGGACCCTATTTCATCAAGGCAGATAAAGGAAAATCCAGATTTTGTTAACTCTACTTACCGTAGTAATAAACCATGATAACTGGACTAGCCTGCTCCACTGTTCTATACTGCAATGTCAGTGTAAAGTAATTTGTTTGATTTTACGATTGACTTGACTCTTTACAAAAAGATAGTTTAACACATTATCCTCAGCCAGAAGAAATAAAAATAAAATGTGGACTATCAATCATATTGACATTAAAGCAGAAGTAAGCGATCCGGTCGTTTTGGCTAACTTTCTGTCAGCCTATGGAGTTAGCAGTCCCCGCCCTCGTCCCTACGTCACCACATGCACACGTATCCCTGGCTGCACAGAGAGGACCGCCCCTTTAAGCCGTTCTCTCTCCTCATTTTGTAAAGGATGTAGGATACAAGGAAAGTTTTCTCCTCGGCAGAGTGACTGACAGACCCGTGTTTCAGACCAAACACTCTATATAAGTGATTGCTGTCGGAAGATATAACTACTTACATGGGCGTCGCACCCGTGGGGGATGGGGGTGTTTCGACACCCCCACTTTTATAGCAAAATAATTTCATCCCCCCCACATTTTCCAATGGTAAACCCGTGTGCCCACCCCTCGCTGTGCACCAGCATACCAAAATGGAGCGCACCTCAGCCTCAGCCTCCTTACGCTGCATGAAAAGGCAGTGGTCGAATTGAACGGGCATTCACCCAATCACAGACCGCTGTCCGCAGTGATCAGCTCCGGTGACCGCGGCGCTGACTGTTTATCCCCGTATTAATTAAAACCAGACGCGGCCCGACACATGGTGCTGAAGCACGGACCAGCGCGGTCCAACTTTATTCTCGGTCCGGACTCCGAACCCACGCGTGTGATTGGGTTGGTTGGACACATGTCAATCGCTTTGATCGGACCTCAGCGCTGAGAACACGTGTGTGCGCGCGCCTGTTTGTTTGTGTGCTCTCTGTGAGAGAGAGAGAATCAACACATAACCCCCCCCACACACACACACACACACACACACTCTTTGAGGGCAGACAGGAAAGACAGTAGAGCAGTGTTTTTCAACCTTGGGATCAGGACCCCATGTGGGGTCGCCTGGAATTCAGATGGGGTCGCCTTAAATGTCTAATAGCCTAAGTAAGAAATTACTGACAAAAATATTTTTTAAAGTAAGTTATCATTCTTTTTAAAAAAAATATATGATTAAAAACACCACACACAATCCTAAACAACTGTAAGAGAGAGAGAGATTTTTTGAAGTAATGATAGTTCATTTGTTTATATTCTGTCTGTTCAGCAGGTGGTGGTGGGATTCATAATGGATTAGAATTAGAAGTGTATCTCAAAAAAACTGGATTTTTACACCTATTTTGAATTTTACTCGAACACAAATACAAATAGAAATACTAGTATTAGTGCATACTACTAAATATTGATTGAGAATCGCATATAAGACCCAAATAACACTTAAATAATACTGATAGCAATATACAGCACTTAAACGCAACTTTTATTTGGTTGGCTGGTAAAATATCTGCCTGGCTGGTGAAAAAAATCACTTACCAGCCTGAAAAAGTTAGTTTCGGACCCTGATTGGAAGCTTACTCTTTTGGCGATCTAAGGTGGGCTCATGGCAATTAGCTATATCTTTTCGAGAGAGTTTTCAATCCAGCCATGAAGTGCAGAGTTTTTTTCAGGAACGTCGTAGCATAGGTAAATCCACCGCGATAACTAGATAGTGATTAAAAATTGTATTTTGTGATTAAAATTGAAATTCAATTTCCGTTCTTTGGAACACCCCCACATTTAAAACCACTGCTCCACCCCTGACTACTTATATCTTACACACTATGTTGGTGCCTCCACTTAACACAAATATTCCGCTTACTTCTGCTTTAAATAAACAACTACTGCATATTAACCTTCAGCCCCAAATCTTAGTGACTGGATAGAAAGGATCTGCGGATTATTGCTTCGTTCTCTACATTGGTTATTGTAAAATATAGGCAAGGACTAGAAAAGACTATTTTACAAGGAGGTGTATATCTGTGTATTTTCTCACAGTAGATAGAATGTGTCAGTCCACTTGTAGGCTGTTACAGGTTGAGTTTAACTTGACATTGTATTATTAATTATTGTACAGGACCAGTGGCAACAGTGCTGAGGTCTGTGATGTGATCTTCTTCTCAACAATCAACTGTTCTGGGCTGATTGTAGTCAGACATAAAGCAGCTTGTTCCTATCTGGATGTGTCCTCTTAGGGCAGACCATGACACTATCAGTCAGATATGTGCTCCAATTTCCCTGTAATAACTTAAGATCCAAGTGTCTGATGACTAAAATCCTTCATCCAGTGAAAATATGCAGCTGTAAATGTGTCTTTAAAAAGGATCAACCTAAGTGCACTTATAGGAGACATGAAGTCATTGACAGGCGACCAAATTAAATGTACTAATACCATAATGAAAATGATGTATTTCTCAAGGTTAGGATGACATATTTTTAATAATATACATATTAGATCTAGTCCCTTGTAGACATTTTTATGCAGAAAAACTACATGGTAAAATCAGACATTTTGTCTGGTTGTACACATGTATCACAATTACAGACCAACTCTGCAGCTAATCTTTAACAGCACTTGCAATAATGCTGTACATAGCTTACAGTTATCACAAATCTGACTAATGACTTGTGTGTACCTTGCTTGCCTCATCTCATCAGACTTAATTTAGTGCTTTGATATAATGTTACCAGAACCAGCTGAAATGTTGGCCAATATGAAAAATAAAATGCCATTTGTAACTGCGAAGAGAGCTTTATTTCCTACCTCCCGGCACAATCTAATACGACCAAGGCAGTCGAGCTGAGGCGTGAATGTGAGTTGGTGGTTGAATCATTCTTGTATTCTGGTGCCTGCATGTGAGAGGTCTTGCTAAAAAAATGCCTCTGTTATGACCAGATCTCTACTCATTGTTTTTGAGTGTTATTGTTACAGTATTAGTCTTAATATAATAAGTATTGAGTATCTGTGAATCTGTAAAAGCAAAGTACATCTGAAAGCTGTGCAGATGCTTACAAACTCACGCTAATGCTCTAACGCGTCACCTCGATCTGAGAGATCTGTGGGTCGTAGATGAGCACGGGAACTAGTCCGGATTAGCTCAATAACGATGGTTTATTTTCCACAAGACCAAAACAACAACTGCCAGTCACTCTCCTCTTCTCCTCAACTGACATCTCACCCCCAACATTCTACGCCCCAGCATTCTAACACAACACAGTTCTAATCACACAACATACAATAGTCCTTTATAATAACATAAAATTCATCTTACACTAACATGAGTATTATTAACATAATTGCAAATATTTTCTATTATTATATGGTGTTTTATTATTAACCTTTGGATAGACTTAGAAGGAAAAAATCATCAATTTTTAGAGCTTGCAGTAATTCTTCATGAATAAGAACGGCTGGCAGGTGCGGTTGTTTGTAGTTATTGTATCTTACAGGTGACACGAAAATGTAGATGGAGATTTCACACGAGAATCTTCATCTGAAGAAATTGCACAAGAGAAATGTTTCCCAATTATTGAGGACTGCTGCTCATCTTAAACTTGTGAACAGGAAAATGTTTCTCAGATGCTTAACTCTTAAAACAGGGCAGATGTTTCGTGTTACAAACTAGAGCTGCTCCCCAGACAAGAAATTACTGACTTTAAAGACTTTGTATGGAATGTTTTGCATGTTTTTACCAAAAGGATTCATATGGTACAACAGCAGACAGAGAATCTGACATGGTTTACATGTTCAGTTAGCACTGAGGCATGTCCAGAGGGCCGAGCTCCACTTTTGCTTGTGGTCAACTTCTTTTTGAATTAATTTGACATAATGGACACATCCAAGGCAAAACTGAATCAATGATGATATTTAGTTTTAGGTCCTTTTCCACAAAGAAGCAAAGGTCAGAAGATAAAATTTCAACACTCCACCCATGTCTCATCGCTGCAGACAGCATTCAGTAGTTCAGTTGTAAGAGAAGTACTCTCATTGCCCTCATTATGTCACTTCTGACATTTGCAACGCTTTTGTGGGTTTGTTTATTCTGGTTTGTAGGAGGACTCCTTCGGTGCCACCCATGAGGGCCTATCAGTATCAAAGCAACACGTCAGAAACCTGACACACATCACAAGCCCCTCTCCAGCTCTGCCAAAGCTGCGCTGGGAGTGTACTGAAGTCTATGTGAGGCAGGCTCTTGTGAATGATCAGACAGAGCCCTCTGTAATATACAGCTATAGTGCACATGTGAGCATGTAGATGTGAGAGTACAAACAACTGTATCTATTGTCTTTTTAGTGGAAAATAAAAATGAAAAAGATATAGAATTTCAAATTATCAAGCCGTCACACCCAAACATTTCAGAAAAATTCTCAAATACAGTACCAGCTTCATGCACTGTATTGCGCACAGTTTAAACCAACCTACTCTCAATCAAGACTACTGTACAAGCTATAGTTTTACAAAAGCTCCAATATAATCGATGACACAATATTTTTCACATGCCATGCCTGTCCAGTTTTTTTTTTATCCATCCATTGTCTATCACTGCAGGGTCACGGGGGGCTGGAGCCAATACCAGCTGACATACAGTATAGGGTGACAGCAAGGTACGCCATGCCATCACAGGTCCAACATATAGAGACATACAACATGCACACACACTCAGACACCTAGTTGCCAATTACTGCTATGTATTTGAGCTGTGTGAGGAAGCAGAAGAAAAAGACCCCTCACAGGCAAGGGAGAATGTGCAAACTGCAAGAACTGAATCTTTTTGTTATCACAGAAGAGATAAGACAGAGCATCAGACAGCATCATGATAAAAAAAAAGGTCATTTGATTTGAACTCAAAATGTGTTTGCTCTGTCGTGACACAATGTTTACCATACCACAACCACAAACATATAGGAAATGCCCTGTCATCTATGCAGCTATAACACTTATCACACACATCTTATTTTAATTTTCTCAGGCTATAGAAAACTGACTTGCAAGAAGAGGGGATCGATGTATTATGTATAACTGTCTGCAATAGTAGTTAGTGGTAATACCTTGGTGATAGTAATAGCAATATAATGCCCTCTTCTTCTTCAATGGTTTAATTGCACTTGACAGGGAAATTACCTCCAGATGTTGAAATGCTGTAAGAGTACCACATTTTTTATTTTTGTATAAAACATGGATGAATCTGCAAATCTATTTTGTGTGAAATTGTTTAAAACGTGGCTAGAAACTTGGCTTTTGATGTGATGTTTCTTGCCAAATTACAAAGCCTTTTATATGGTTTTACCATCACACTTTTTGTTGTACTGAATTCTGCTTTTCACAGCCAAAGCATTGAGGGCTCAGGTTAAAACAATTCTGGCTCTGTAGATGGATCTTTACTGCTCTCTGAAGTATCTGCACCCTGTGAGCATTACAGAAGCAGGTGACTCCTCAGTGGTTTTGATTTAAACAGTTTGAAACTCTGACTGGGCAACAAGATGACTTTTGGAACTTGTGGAAAAGTGGCATCTCCGCTGTGTTTCGAGCAATTTTGCAATTTCAAGCTCAGTTGGAACGATCTATGCTGAGTTTATGCAATATTGGTTATGGGTGCATGCCTGTTCTACTTTTCTGTACTTCCTTTTTTGTGACCTGCAAACCAGTGTTTTCCATGTCATGTTAGTCCTAGCCATCTCTTCCAGTAATCTAAGAATCAAAAAGGTAAAACTGCTTCAATGTCTCCATACTGTAGGAGCTTTTTCTAGGTAATAAGGAGAGTTATTTTCCCTTGCCATCTTCCATCCACATATTGTATGTCATCCCTTGCTCATTTCAAAAGGTTTTGAAGTGACATTAGTAATGCACCTAGATTATTTCCTTGCAATATTATGAGAAGTTGAAAGTGATAGATGGATAATAGTCAGATTTCAAAAAAGGATATTGTCTAGTTACCTCTAAGGATCCTTCCCACCCCCACCCTCTGCTTTATTTGTTTAGGTAAACCTAGAAACAAATAAATCAATCCATCATTATGCTCCAAAAATAACGCTATTCTGCATTAGTTACTTTTGTTCAGTGGCAACTGTTGATGCTGATGTAGCATTCATGGTGCTGGAAGCACTAACCTATAACGTTATGCCTTGAACACTGGCAGGCCAATATCTAAGTACTCAGTAATTAAGTTTGAAC
Organism: Trachurus japonicus; assembly: GCF_045865225.1. Taxonomy (NCBI): domain Eukaryota; kingdom Metazoa; phylum Chordata; class Actinopteri; order Carangiformes; family Carangidae; genus Trachurus; species Trachurus japonicus. The sequence continues at coordinate 17,314,563 of NC_140913.1, read as the reverse complement.
ACATATTAGTGACACACAAAAACCCATCTTAAAACACATCGTAATAGACAGCTTGTGTCACACTCTACCATAATCATAGTAAACAGAGAATAAAATAATGATGATGAATAAATTCAAGCTTCTTGTTGTCTCCTGCCCATCACGTGTGCTATTAAATTTGACCTGGTTTAATACTGGACTTGATGTGGTCTCGAACCCAGTCTTATACGCTTTCTACAGAGTTACTGCCACAAGTTTTCTGTATTTTAACTTTTTTTCTTAAAACTTTTCTTTCAGGGTTTTATGTACCCCCCCCCCTTTAAACCGCATTATACAACAGAAAAAGTCCACAGCTGCCTCACTGTTTGAACCACGATAAAGACACAAATACATAAACGGCAACCGGGTAGATGGAGCTGAGGAAACCAAACCGAATGTAGTATTCTGGGGAGGCAGATGTTAGGGAGATGACAGCCACACAGAACCACAGTTGGTCGCACAGCTTACTCCCCTGGGTTAATCACTCTATGACTGAGCATCTTTATAAACTGTCACACAGAGTTTATATTATTTTCCACATAGAGCTTTAGCATCCGTGATTTTATAGAGCTCTACATGAATAATTGATGACTGTTAAACTGCACCAAACAGTACAATTGTGAGAACTGCAGTGTCTCGGCATCAGAGGTAGCTTACTGTAAACTTTTCTCACTGGACTAAGGCCTTCTGCCTAAAGTTTGAAGAAGCTGCTGGAATAATGAGTGGATCAGTAGGTGATGTTTGTAAACATAATTTTATAACGTGGCTTATATTTGATACTATTCACCATTTGGACAAATCAAATTGATGTATTTTTGGAAATACGAAGAGAACACATCATGAAAGTCTAATACATTTGTTGCTGCCTCCAGTCGTACATGCGGTCCAGAGTGAGGAGCACTCTGGTCAAGATGAGTCAAATAAATTTCCTTTTGTAACCACTTGCCTCCAGTCTGTTGTTAAAAAGAAGTCATTTCCATTATCTACACCCAAATACAGTAAGATGTATTCATTGTTTCCATCACTTTTGCCAAAGGAGGATTGTTCCACAAAATTATTCTTGATTAAGCTGATGGTGGAGACAGACAAAACCGAATCCTTGGAATAACTAATTTCACCTTAACAAGTGAGCTTCACCTCATTTAGTCAGTGTTAACACCCACAATTACTGCTGGCAGGATAACAAATGTAAATCACAGTCAACTTCTGTGTTAGCCATGCTTCACTGATTTAAACTACTCAGACGAACAGACGGAAACCTGAGGCCACATTGAACTGCACCGCTGCAACTGCTGAAAAGTAATTTTCCAGAGAAATTCTGGTCAATCTCTGCTGAACAGCAAAACAACATGTGTCCAACAGCTTTCCATTTGGAAACTAATGGAGCTGCTGCGTTGAGATCTTTGAAACAAGTAAACCTAAATGACGGCAAAACAGCTGGTGAGGTTTGATGATGATTAACTTCTGCACTGCGGGTGATATAAAACAAGAACCACATGACACATTCAAGTGCACACATACAAGTGCATATGGACTGACACACTTTCACAGATGCTATACACGGATAGACACAGTGCTCGATCCTCTCAAGGGAGCACCTCTACAACCCTCTCTTATGTTTTTTATCACACAGTATTTGATCCTACTTTCCTTCTCTGTGTGTCTACCCTCCAGCCCGGCCAATTCAAGTGGCCAGGTGCAGCCTCTTCAAAATACCCAACACAACAGCTCTCAGTCACTGTGTGCTCACCAGCACCACAATCATTTGCCACAAATTATTCTGCTTTTTCACGCTACAGGACTGAAAACACTAATTCAGCTATCCAATTTTTCTTCCTCACAATTTTTAGACGGCTAAAGCAGTAGTAAGAAACCTACTTCTCATGCTTCTTTCTTCAAACATATGATACATTGCTTGGTTAGTATACTTACAAGAGAAGAGTTACTTCTGGAAACCCAACCATCAGGCTGGCCTCAGCTTGAAAATAAAATAATATGAATCTTAGTCATCCTCTTTACAGATAACATGGTGGTAAAGAAAGGTGAGGGCCATTGAAGTCTGATGGTCTGTAGAGCCCCATCAGAGGATGGATGACCTACAGTATAACATCATTGATTCCTGCTCGTACATGGATCTTCCAGCGTTCAGAAAAAAACAGTTTCCTGGGAAAGGTTGAATTTCTCATCAGCCAAAATCTAGGTCCAAATTGTTGTAGAGGGGGGAGGTGGCGGACAAATTTTGCTTCTTTTTGGATGCCATTGCAATCTGGTCCATCATCAAGAAACCAGACATGAGCTAAGATAAAATCTTTGATTTGTTTCATGGTCAATCCACGCAATCATCAAAGGGCTTAGACCTGGCTCAGAATGATACCGGGTAAGGCAAGACTAAGTTTCATGCTCTATTGGGCTCCAAGGACTGAAGATTGGTGTCAGCAAGTATCAAGGTGTGAACAGGGAAGAGGTGGAGATGCGGGCCTGAGGAAGCAGAGCCTTGGCCGAGACACACATCTTTGGCATGGTAGGCATGGTACCTAGACGCCCAGGGCTTGGAGTCAAACCACTACCCTCCCTTTGATAAGGCGTTTGCCAGGTAGGCTACTGTTAGCATCTAGTTTCTGAAAACAGTTGCAGAGACTGTCTCCAAAACCATTGCCAACAACAAGCATATCTGTGGAAAAAGGAACATCTATCTTCTATCAGTGCTGCTGAACAGTCACAGTCCTGATCGGCAGTTGTTTTGTTTTCCTCTTCATTGGACTGGGAGATGCAAGTTGACTTGAGGAGGCAGCTAAAGTTCCCAAATCCTGTTATAGTAGCATCCTTGAGGCCATTGTGCTGGCATCAGCTTCTTCAAAGCTGTTGTATCAATAAGCAACTATTTGCTTACAAAGGCACCATATCAACTGATAGGGTGACTGCAATTCTCCTGACAACACACACATTGGTTATTTGATACGTGTTGTTCGGGCACACCTTGTTTCTCTGGTGTATCGCAACGCTCTGAGAACTTTTTTTGTTTTGTTTTTTAGTCAAAAAATACATTAAAAAAATATACAGGATATAGCATGAAAACAGGAAAAACTGCACTTTGTGTGAATATAAAAGAAAAGCATCTTTCAAGTGGAACAAAATACTTTGTTAACCACTTGACATGAACAGAGGTTCTTGAGTCCTTGAGAGTCTTTTTAGAGTCACTTTGAAAGTCTACTTTGGCTTCAGATGACTATAATAAGACTTACCACCTCAGCCTTGTGAGAGACATAGCTGTCAATGGAGGAGAGAAAACAAGATCTGCTTCTTGCAGTTGTACATGCATAGGATTAAATTTTAACTTAACATCAGATAAATTATTTACTTATTTATTGCATGAAATCTGATTTATCTATTATAAATCAATTATCAATTATACATCATGAACATAGAGCATGCAGCAGTACTTACTGTGATGGTGTGTCCCATTTTGTTTCTACATTCCCCAACTAGCCAATAAATAAAAATAAAAAAAAACAGTTTTTCAGATTAAAGTCTGTACAGTATGTGGTCAGAGGATTTATATTGGCTCAAATAAAGTACAGGGCCTTGGGGCTAGCTATCCTAAGGTCCGGGTTAGCTAACACGTGAGAGGACTGAATGGGGTCAAATAGTGAGGTTACTGGAGTAAATATCAAATTAACTCATTTTGTCTGTGCTGTAACGTAGCCTATGGCTACATTGTGACTGACACTGAACAGGAAATGTAGAAAAATACTTTTGACATTTCCAGTAGCTAGACAACACATATTTATGCGTGACCACCAGTATGCCACAACTTCACCAGAACCCTGTCTATATATTAGTGATGGGACAAAACAAGATCTGTTTGATTATATGCCATTAAATCATTAGCTGAAGCTCATATAATGAGGTGATCAGCAGGGATGTTGCCGCCCAATACACACCTTTTCCCACCACACACCAACTCCTCAGCCAGAGCTGGCCAGCTCATCATACCAAACTATGTAATCAACCCTAGCCTCCCTCACCTCTACTATCCCCCACACCAACACTACCGTCTCTTTTAGCCATTCTTCTGCTCCATTGAGTACAAAGCCACTCGCGCCCCTCTTGTTCTCTGCTCAAGCAGAATCATTGGCAGTGACAAACATCATTATATGTTCCTCGATGAGCGTTCCACCTTTAGCTGCATGTTGTAGCCTGCGGGGGGCTCTTCTCCAGAGCGATCTATGTGCTGACCCGTGTTTGCATGCTTGCAGTTCGACTGTCCACTCCAGTGAATCACAGACTCAAGTCACTTCCCTGTCCTCTTTGCTTCCAGGATGTTATGCATTAGTTAAAAGACTTTGGGGGAGAATACCCATCATGTAGGCTTTTCATTGAGAGAAAGTGAAGATCTGACTCTACATACATGACTAAACATTTGTAAAAGAAAAATAAAAACTTTTTTTTTTTTTTTTACATGAATGAGAAAAAAAAGATGCTAAAATTTTTGGAAGGCCAAGTTCTGTTAAGTAATTAGAGCAATACAAAAATATTCAGCAATGAACTGATTCCAGAGTTGCTGTCAAATCCAGATGAATGCTATCCCCCTGCTTGCTTTCTCCAGAGATGGAAAGAGCCCTGAAATACTACTCAAGTAAAAGTACAACTACTTTGATGAAATTTTACTTAAGTAAAAGTAAAGTACTGGTCTGAAAATGCACTCACGTAGTAAAAAAAAGTAGCTTGTTTAGAAAAACAGAGTTGGGGTTCTTTCTTGTGTAGTGCAAAAAGGAAAAGAGAGGTAGTCGCTAAATCTACTACTGAGCTACTGAGATGCTTGACCCAGGAGTAACACCTCTCTATGCTGCTGTCATATGCCAATGTTTGTTTTGTATTGTGTTAAGTAAGAGTCCAGACGCTGCTATTTTGATGCAGCACAGTGACCATTTATTGTGGGTCCATGTATCTTAGTAAAAGTCCATTTCTTTCTATTTCCATAAATAAACCAAACAAACAAGAACTCCAGCATGCTTTTATTTCATGATCACGGGCAGAGTCACATGGTGCTTCATAGGATGCAGACGGGATGATGCTGCATTCAAGACAACTCAGAACCCATCCCATATTGATTCAAAACAGGATGCACTATTTAATCTTTAAATACTCAAGGGATGGGTGGCATTGGCAACCATAGTCTCCATCCTTCTTGTGATTAGATTAGCACCACCTGCCATCATCATTCACATTCACTAGGCCCACGCCCTGCACGTGATTTAAAATGTAGCTAAGTACAATACCTCCAAAAAAAAAAGACATTCTTAAGGGAAAGTAAAATTACAGATTTTTAAAATTATAATTAAAAGTACAAGTACAGAAAAAAACAACTCAATTACAGTAATGTTAGTCAATGTAATTTGTTACTTTCCACCTCTGTCTTTCTCTAAAGTAGCGTCCATTACTGGGCTACTCAAAACACACAAATAGGCTTAATATATAGTATATAAAGTGAAGTCAGAGGTTATTATGTTTATTACATTTGCTGATATATTTTGCCAATTTGTATGGAAGGCAGAAAAAAGAAAAGGGGATAAGTTATTCATACGTATGTGGAATCGGTGCTTTTATGTAACGATGATTCACACCAGTGGAGCTGCTGGAAACTCTTCACACAGGATTCTAGCCTTAGCTTTTTGGGGATACAATTACCTCGTGGATGAACAACTGCTTTTCCATTATTTAAATAAAATGGAAACTGTGAAACGTATTATAATATTTTTTTAATGCAAAGTCAAGAGCCATTTTTGGTTTGAAGTGTGTTATTAGGACTATTGTGACCCAGTCATTCAGAATTGAGAATGTTTTCCTGTCTATTGGTCTTCTGCTTAATATAAATTAAAATTACTTTATAACTGTAAGACCCTAATATGCCTGAAATATTAATCCATGGCGTGGACTATTAGAGACACACTGTCACAGAACTGTTGGGGGCTTAAGTGTTCATTATGACAGAGCTGTACTTGGAGAGAGTCTGCTGCAGACTGTTTCAAGTATTAACGCTTTGGGTCCTCTGTGAATTGGCCATAATACCAAGCTCCCAAAAAGAGTCAGGCATGTCCCTGGGTAGGTTTTTTTTTTTTTTTTTTAACATATTCTAAAACTACCATTTCACTGAAGACATTACCTGCATGTAACTGCATTTATGTTGCTAAAATCCAGGAATGCCTATTCAAATTAGGTCTAAACAACAAAGACCTAATTTAACAGCACATACGATCCTGCTTCTTTTTGGTCATACATTATGTGGGTTTTTGGAGGTACATCAGAACTATGGCTCTGGTTAGGAGACATGTGGTGACTTTGACCTTTCCTAACCTTGGCAAGATGATGCAGTGACCAACTGTGAAGCCGGCTGTCTGTCTCTCACTGGGTCTTTTTCTTTAAGTAACAGGCCTGAAAATGTTGCCAACACATTTTCTGTTAATATCTAAAAGTAATTAAAAAATGCAGTCTTTTTTTTATTATGAAACATCTTTAAATTATACCAGTTGTCTTGGCAATCACAAATATATATATATAGACACCTAATCTTGTTTGTGCTGACGTTGCTACCTGTAAGCACCCTACTGTACACCATGCTTGTGCCAGTGAATCTGCTTGAATTGCTTCTTCATGGAACAAATAATCAGGAACAGATGTACCTGTTGTCAGAGATGGCAGCCTCCATAGGGCCCTGCTAGATCTTGCTCTGGGACCATGTGCACACCCTGTTATCAAGTCCAAGAGGTGTGTGACACATTTGTGACAGGTGGATTGCCAGGTGTCCCAGCTGGTGCCCAGGCTTTCATGCATCTCTCAGGGTGAGATGTCACATGCAGTATTTTCCAGGGGAGTTGGCAGAATGTGTGTGTGTTTTTTTGTTTTGTTTTTTGCTTTAATTGAATTTTGCTCACTGACACTGATTTTTACTCACTTTCCCCTTCAAATTATTAATAATTTTAATATTTATTGAATTATCTAAAATAGGACATATTAAGTCAATTCAGTGAAACAATATCACACTCATGTTCCTGGAGTTCCTGAAAAAGTATCTGCATTTCATAGTACAGTACAGTATAGTCTGATTAGTAAACTCCTCTTGAGAGGCAGGGGCAAACATGCAAAGTAGAAAGGTGAGATGTCTCCTGAAATCTAATGTGACTCTGAGTATGTGTGTGTGTGTGTTCTTGCAATTCTGTCTCTGTGAGGACCGGTTTGATTTTTCAACACTGTGAGTGATGAGGTCCTCAGAACTTAGTTTTGTTGTTTGAGGGTTAAGACTTGGTTTAAGGTGTTAGGGGTACATTTAGATTGAGGTTAGTATGGAGTTTAGGCATTTAATTGTGATGGTTGATGTTTGACTAAAGGGTAGGCGAATGCATTGTGTCAGCGAGTGTCCTCACAAAGATAAACGTAGAACTATGTGTGTGTCTGTGTGTGCATAGAGGGTTGTACACCTGTAAGCCCTGCAGTCACTGGAGCAAAGCCTATTAGAACAAGCATAAGACATATCCCTCAGACTGTGAACTGTGAACACACACACACACACACACACACACACACACACACACACACACACACACACACACACACACACACACTGCACAACCATGTACACCTGTCTTGGTGGGGACTTTGTCATAATGCATTCTCTAACCCCTTGTACTAACCTTAACTATCCCAACTGAACACTAACACTATAACCATGTCTTAATCCTCAAGCAGTCATTTAAACTTGTGGGGGTGCAGCATTTTGGTCCCCGTAAAGGAATTGGACCCCACAAGTAAAGCAAATATACACACAGGCACACGGCCATTCACGACAGGACTTTGTACATTGCAGGCATGAATTACCATCTTGATCACACCCACAGCAGCCGCGATGTCATGCAGACTTATTGTTCTGTCTAATGCTGAGGTCACCTTCAACAAGACAGCAAGTCTAGGTGTGGCATTATGCTGTCTGCGGCACTGATGCTTTGTACTATAGCCACAAATGTATTTCTTATCCCCTGCAAATGGGCATTCATCAAATGACAACAAGAAATCCACTGACTGTCAAGGGTAAACTTATTGTTCTGTCTCCTGCAGAGTTTGTTGGGATCAGAGCAACTGCAAACACAAGGTGTGGTATTAAAATACACTTCATGCACCAGTGATGCTTTTCCAAGTTTACTCCTAAGCCTTTCCAAAAGCTTAGTCATTCCACTGACAGCAAACCACTGTAACTGTCTACCATTTAGTATCTCAGGCACTTTTGTGCATTGTCCAATATTTGGTGCAGATTAAATATTGATTTCTATACATTTTGGAACGCAATGAAAAATGCTCCCATGAGTTGGATTATATGGGGCGTTACTGGAGGCCACTCATCATTTCTCTGATTCCTACAATTTGACTCACGCGGTGAGATTATACCATTTACTTTGTTCCTGTGGCCTTTCAATATTTGAGTTTTCTGAGTATTCAGCAAGCCTTTCTCGGACGACTTGTCCGTAGCAGTGATCAAACTCCACTAAACTTACTTTCCAGTGCACTAAAGTCCTTAAAGCAATCAAGGATGAGGAGAAAATAGACAATCTCCAAGAGAGTAGCTCATGCTGATTTGCTCGCCACACTTATCCAAATAGTCTGGCTCCTTATCAAATTGGATTGGTTTATTTGAATGGGAGTGAAGTCCCTTTTGGTCAGTGGAAGATTAATACTGATTTAATCTGAAATTGTTAAATATGGGACAGATGGTGACAGTAGTAAGACCTTGAATTCTGAAATGGTTGTCTATACTTCAGTGTTCTCTTGGTGTCTTTCTTCTGTTCTGCATAGAGTAGACTAGAGAAAGAGCCATATTGTGCATTTCTGTGACCTCTCCACTTTTTAAGAATAATAACCTTTCATGCAATATTCAAAGTTCAGAAAATATTTAGGATCTACTTTCAATGCCTGCAAAAAATATTTTAGAAATGTATCAATTCAGTAAAACAAAATGCTAGCACTCTGGGAGCTGCAGTAAAAATTTGTGTGACTGAATTATCTTAAATGGCTGTCAGGGTGAACGTACATTGTTTCCCAAGCTCTAATATTTAACAAATTAATAAACCATTGCAGCTCTCATCCTCACTGTATGCTGCTATGATTACAAGAGATGGCGCATATAATCATTTCTCCTGGGTGAGTGATGTTACTGATTGTGAAAAATGAGAATTGGTTTCAGCTGTAGAACAGAGGCTGTTTCAGCGTGCTTGTCCACAGCTCATTAAAAGCTCTCTCCATGTGCCAGGAGATAATTACAAAGGATTTGCTGCAGGCCCTCACCTTGAAATACAGTAAGTCTCATCGTGGCTAAATGTCCGGTCACCTGTTTTGATGATAATCACAGCAAAGTTGACACACAGTCACCACAGATCTGGCCAACTGATTTTCTAATTGCTGATATCATAAGGACTGTGATTGATGCTGCTGTCTCTGCTTTCATCTGAGCACCAGGCAGTGAACTCAAGAGTATCCACAAGTGCATTACAAGCTTGATGCTTGCCTTGTTGTTGTTCTTTTATCCCTCTATCCCACACACAGGAGCTTCCTTTGAGCCTCTGCAGATGCTGGTGAGAGCAAGGAAATCAATGCACTCAAACAGGGATAAGAGGGGCTTGGTTTTGGATAACTCAGGGTGTCTTAGTGTGCATTATTCATTAGACAGGAGAGACACACAGTCACAATTGCTGCCACTGCAGAGGTGTAGTGGAGACAAAGAATATGAAAGCTACACCGTATCACTCCCTAAATATCAGAGCAGAAGAACTGCAATTCCTGGTGTGCAGCTTTCTCTCGCTCCCTCTGCAAACGGGCAGCTACAGCGCAGGCTCTGATGATGTTAATCAATTTGAAATAGAAACAAGGGCAAGGCCTTTTCTGTGTGCCTGCAGTGTTTTCTGGCTTAACATATTGAGGATAAAGCTCATGTGTGTTGTGTAATTAGAATCACTGACACATAATTTTGGCAAAAACTAACACAATTGATATTCATAAACTCAAGGGTTCAGGTTGAAAAACTGGACATATTAAATAAGTCACTCCCACAACAAAAAATACCTTAAATTGGATGGCAGGTTGTATGTTCCAAGATACTGACATAGATGAAATTATAGAAATTATATCATAGAGCAGCAATGAATCTCCCATGTATAATTCAGGTCAGCAACAACACACAACACAACATTTCCAGTAGGTATTTGAGAAATTGAACTGAACAAATAAATAAGAAATAAAGAAAGACATCATAGAATCTGTCATCATAGAAGCCATGACTCCTCTGGCAGCTCAACACACCTGTGACTTGTGTTCTTTGAAACAATGTCCTGAAAGTTTCTCCCAACACTGTCACAGAAGTTCCCACAAATGTAGCACTTGTGTTTTGGTTTGCTTTCCAAACTCTTTCCACTTTATCTCAAACCAGCTCCATGGGGTTTTAGTCTGGAGAATGTGCTGTTCTTCCCTCATGTGAAGCCACCGTCTATTTTTTTCATCTGATGTTTTGGGTCAGCATCTTGCTGTTTGCACCATGCCCTGACCAACCAGTCCACCTTCCTTCGTTATTTCTCTTTTCCTCACTGTTCTTCCATAGAAATAAACAGTGCTTATTCCAATACAGTACAATATTGTATTCTATTGCCCTAATGATACACCTGAGGGTGTTTGTTCCAACCCGGCCGTTGTACTCACAGAGGGATTTAAAGTCATCAACAGAAGTTGGGGCGCTGAAATGTCTGCATGACCTTAAGGCAGGAAAGCTGTAAGTTAACCAATAACTAACATAAATAAAAATATGTGTTTTCTACACAATTTTCAAGTTTTTATTTTATTTATTTAGTTTTATTTATTTATTTTGACCTTGAGCAGGTCACCACTTAACATTTCTTGAACCTGAACTGCTTAGATTTCAATAAAAACTAGAGTGTTCAAAAACTCTTTACAGGTGCCGTACCACTCACATACAAATTAGTCTAAACACCTCAAAGTCATGCATTTCAATCACATTTGCAAAACCACTCTGCAACATACACAAACACACAATGTATAGACACTTGTTGGCTGGACCACGACAGCAGGACTGATCTATGAAGAACATTTTATTCACACATTACACACTTCAATAACGTTGAGATTTTTCCAGTTCTTATGTTCAGTAGCAGTTGAAGCTGTCATTTTGTCACTGTCAGTTTGGTGCTTGTACAAAGAGGTAGCTGTCACTTCAAATCTGGAATGTTTCCCCAGCTACCATAGAAACTAGATGCTGAGTGGTGTGGATATCATGTAAATCCTCTACATTTCAGATTCTCTTTCAGAAGTGTGATGAGTTTAATACAATGTTTAAGTTCCACAGGTACACACACACACACACACACACACACACACACACACACGTGGAGTGGAAAGGGCCATACAGTAAATGAAAAGGCGCATGCTAATCTGATTATTTTAGTCCCTCTTGTGTATGTGTGTATATACATGGTTTCTAACATGGCTGGATGTCTGTGTGCACATACTGTACTGCAACTGCATTTCACATGCGCATGCATAGACATAGGCTAACTGTGGTCAATGCATGACCGGCAAGGTCTTTGTTTTGTCATTGACTGGTTCATATTTGTATGATAAATGTCCTACACCGTTACAGATAAGAATCCCACAGTGACAGACCTTTTTGTTATCAAGTCATTTTTAATTTTTATTTAATCAGAAACTGCTGTTTTCTTGCCGACTTCAAAACCACCAGGCTCTGCTGATAAAAATAGTAATTTTAATTTGCAGAACCTTGCTGGTGCACTTCTGCCTCGATTGAGTTAATTGCCTGAACGAAAGGAAATGAATACTTCTGCTACCACTGAAAGTCACAAAATAAAACAACCACCTGAGCCAGTGGTAGACCATTAACCGCCCGCCATGTACCGTGTTTGTCTCTGTTCTCTAGGGCTTTTTAAAAAAGGGAGATTTCTGGTTACTGGAGCATCATAGGCTCATATAAAAGCAGAATATCTAGTTATAAATGTCTAATCTTATATGAGAGGTCTGTATGCTTGTGCTGCAGGCCTGGTGTCGTTCTCCGGTGATTTAATAAAAGTAAACACAACTGAGCGGCTGAGCGTAATAGCACTGCACTCGTTCATTCACATGCTACAGAGTTTTAATGACTTGAAGTAGAAAGTGTTCACACAGTATAAAGCAGTGGTGGACAGCACATACTGAAGAATCACCCACATCCATTCATAGATCAATGCAGACTGATTTAAAGACTTTCCAGCCTTAGCCACAATAAATGTAATATTCCCACAGCCTTGACTGAGTCACATGTGTGCACATAAGTGTATGTACATTGTCACCCATAAAGTTGTAGTAATCACCTTTGACCAGGTGCAAGGTCTCAATTACCCAGGTAAAACAAATTCATACTTTGCAATTGTTTGACACTATAAAAAGGCAAGACATTCGCTATGTTGTCCATTTCCGGCTTTAAGCCTGTAGGTCACATTTTCACAATTGGCTTTATAATTTTCAACCAAATACCAAGGTTGAAAAATTGAAACAAAGGCCTCAATCCTATTGTGCAATAGCCTCAATTTTGTTTATTTGCAAAGTCTAATTATGGTTTAATTTTCACAGTGATATGTTTGGAAGAGACTGATCAATAACGTTTTGAGAAGATATACACTTTATCTGTCAAGAATAAATTACATTGTCACAATCATTTCATGAAAAGACATAAAAAATGTTTTATTCCAACTTTATGGGCAGCCGTGTATGTGCAGTCGCAGGATGCAGACATGAATACACATGCACATTGTTACCAGGAGGGAGTGTAGCTCAGGTGAAAATCTCTGTAAGATGTCAGGAACAGGCAGGAGGCAGGGTATGGAAAAAAGTAATTTTTAATTGTCACCAGGCCTGTTCAAAAGCAAAAACACAAAGGCCCTCATTTATGAAACTTGCGTACACCAAAAAAATGGGTGTACACCAAATTCACCGCAAGGATCGGCATTTATTAATCTGAGCGTGAGCGTACGGTACGCACAAATCTCACGCCAGCTCTGACCAGGTGTACGCACATTTGGAACCAGCGTAGAACATGCAGGAAGGAGTGCTGCTGTGTCAGAACGATTATTAAACCATAGTCTAATAACGCAGCGATGTGGATCACATGTTGTTGTTGTTTATATTGATAAAAAGATAAAAAGTAGCCAAAAAAAAAAAAAAAAGAAACGCTACAACCAAGTCCGTGTTGAAAATTTAACTCGACTTTTATTTTGAGCAACTGAGATGAATTAAAAACCACGACGTGACAGATGCTCGTTAATCAGCTGTGTAAACAGAAACAGTCAATGACAGACAGACCTGTTATTGTAGATCACACACACAAACTTCCAACATCTGCAGCACCAGAGCGTCTCCCTCTCTGCCGGACGCCGGACACCGGAGCCGGCGGGGGAGGGGGGGGGCTCCGCTACCTGTCCAGGTGCAGCTGATCTCCGTGGCGGAGTGTTTTTTTTTTTTCTTCCCCACCACCGGGACGTGTCAGCGGGAGATCGGGCCGGTGTTTCACATCCCTCCTCCATCAGCCGAACCATGCCAGCGGTGCTGATGGTCATAAAGTCGCGTTCGCAGCAGTAATATGCCTATGATTTCTCCTCAGTCACTTGTGTTTAGTAAACTGCAGGAGCATTTCATGAGATCGCTGGGTTTCCTGACGTGGTCGGTGACACGTGCGTATCAATCGCTGGGTTTCCTGACGTGGTCGGTGACACGTGCGTATCAATCACAAAATCTATCAATCTATCAATGTCCAGATATTTAATGTTGCCGCCCTCTCCCTGTTCAACGCGGTAATGCCAGTAAAGTCTCTTCTTGGCCGTCTTCCGTGTCTCCATGTCGTAAAAGGGGCAGGGCGACGCCTCTAAAGCAGGAATATATCGGGGCGTGACATTTAAATGACGCTCGTTTTCAGCCGCCGGATTTATCAACACCACACCGGTTCTACGCCGAAATCAGCAGCGTACACACTTTTAGTAAATGACACGTGACACTTGGCGTACACTGATATTTACACCAGAATCTACACCAGATCCTGCGCAAGTTTAATAAATGAGGGCCAAAGTGAGGAAAAATGCCTGAAATAATAACACAAAACAACTTAAAGGGGAAGAGCTGGCTGTCTTCCTCCCCACACGGCCAAGAGGGCTTTTCTCCACCGAGGCCTAGAGGCCCCACCCTTCAATCAACCAACCACCCCAGCTGCTCCCAATATTGTAATCCGTGCAGCCCCTCCTTCAGGCCTGTCTACAGGACTCTTCTCCTCGAGACAAACAGTCACATTAGTGGGCGTTCCAGTCACAATTGGCTGTGCACCGCCTATTTGACTGGAAACACTTCAAAAAAATGCAATAATTTGGGCACAGTATACTAACACTTTGTGACACACATACTGCACATACTAATGACATACACACTTGAGACTCATCATGATGTATGTGTTCCTCCTGACCCTACACGCACAGACACACAGACACACACATCCAAATTCAGATTCGTACTCTTTCTTCTTTCGTCCCCTTTCACATATCTTTGCGGCCGCACTGAGACAGCTGGGTACATAGGCACTTGAGTTTTTAATTCTCAAGGAAATGATAGCAACAGTAAACAAAAAGCTGACTGAAATAAGGAGGTTCTGTTAATGATTCCAACCAATGACTTCATGACATTTGAAATGCCAGTAATTGATTAATCTTGAAGTAGTGTGGGTTGTAACCTCCTTTCAGCGGGACAACTACCTCTATTTCATGGTTCAAGAACTCTGCTTTTCTAAGTGAGAAGACAGATTGGCTCAAGGTTAAACGCTTTGGCAAGGCAGTCATTAGTGTGCAGCAAGTGAAGGCTGAAAACCTCAACCTCTTGATTTTCTGTGAGATATCTCCCACCCAGACAATTTGGCCCATGGAGCCGAGAGTCACAAATCAATACCAAAGCCCTTGAGTTACACTATTTCAAACTAACATGACTAATTAGCAAAACATAGTTAACTCTTCTTATGGAAGAATTCATGAGCACTTGCTTCATATTGGACATACCATTAGAAAATGAGTAGCTCTGTCAACATACTTTTTGTCAGGTGCATTCATGAAGACTGACACAGAAACTATGTTTTACAGTATGTATGTGCCATATGCGTTCATTCAGCTCTCAAAAAAGAGTTTGCTCATCACAGGATCAACAACAGCTTAACAAGTGGGGCTATTACAAACACTTTGATATACAGTGCTAAATGGAAATTATACCTAAATATGTATAGTAAAGTAAGGATTTATACAGTGAATCCGTTTAGAAACATAAACAACATGAAAGTATGAATCATAACCAAACATTATAAAACACTGCTATATAAGGCCTTAATAAATACCTGCAGAACATTGGTTGGACAAAGGGGATCTGCTGTGTCTCAGCTCTTATTTCATAAAGGAAAATTGCCTGTAGAAATAAAAACAAAGCCTCAAATCCAGTTCTTCACTTAGACCATTAGGCTCTGTAATATTTATCGTATGCTGCTGGCAAATGCCTCACTTTTCATCAGCTGTTAAATGATGATGCTGCTGCTTCAGGAAGACAAAAAATTTCCACAAGAGATCTGATCCTATTTCCAACTCTGTTTCCTGAGAATTATATTCAAAAACCTGTATAAACATTCGCAAACATAACAAGGAAGAGTTTATACTAAATTGTTTTACATCCACTCCTTTTATCTTTAGGCTTCTTGTGGGAAACTCAAAGCTCATGTGTCATTGGAAAATTGGGGGCACTGTCTTGTGCTCCCATTGTCCTACTTTTTGACGTCTGGATTGAAAAAAAAATACAGCCAGTGAATGTATATCAGACACCTTTTGTGTCTACTAGCAAGTGTATTTGGTGGTAGGGTAATCTGTATTTCTGTTTCTAATTTCTATTTCTAATTGCCGCTTTATATTCTTTGATTTTTTCCACTCTTATCAAAATGAAGCTTACGCATTCATTCAAGTCCCTATAGTTTTTGCTCTTTGTTTCACCTCCTGGAGTCCCATTTATGGACTTCACCTGTAATTTCAACATTATTATCCTGACCCTGCTGCTCAGCCATGTGGTGCAACTATACATTATTATCTCAATGAGTGAGCAGATATCACACTTTCTGACAAATCAAAGGTGGCTAGCCTTCAAACAGGCTGCAAATACGGATGCTCCACACACAAAAATGTCAGAGTTAAAAAAGTTAACATTGTTTCTTTATGTTGGTGTTATCAGTGCCAATACAAGTTTTTCCAGTTTCAGTTCAGGTTTTTTGTTTTCAGTGCCAAATTGTGTTTTTAGTGTAAAAGATTTACTGTCACTTCTGTAGCCCATATGTTTTATGAAGTTGTGCCTAAGAAATGTTAGACTGAAATACAGCTATTTATTATGCTCAATTAAAGACAACATATGGTTAACTGTATCTCAAAATAGAAAACACACGTGTATGTATCAAAACGCCAAACCTAATATACCCCAGCAGCAACCTGTGTGGAGAGCAGTATGCAGTAGACAATAGATGGTGCATAACATTTGAACACAGGATAGCTGTTGTCTAGTATTAATACAAGATTGATTAACATTGACTATTGATTCATTATTTTTGTGTTGATTAGCTTGGCATACTGAGTAAAATGGAGCAAAAAGCTTTTTCGGCCTACGTTTATTCCCACAGAACATTGATCATGAGTCAGTAAAGAATGTGGGAAAAAGGTATTGAATAAGACAAATTGGTTTTGCCCTAAACATAAACTCCGTCTGCAACACCGAGGAGGTGACTGAGCTGCTGACTGTGCTTGATTTGATTAAAACTGAATGAATTGAATGGCATCATGCAGCGTCAAGGGCAGGGAGGATTGCCTCAACTTAGTCAATTGCACACCAGGTTCACAAGAAAGCTTTAAAGGAGACATATTATGTCCCTTTTCCACAAAATAAAATTGTTCCCAGGTATCTTAAAGACATATCTTAAAGACATGCATCGGTCAAAATACCCCAAGGATCAAACATTACAGCACTCTTTTCATCTGCTCAAAACAGCCCTGCTCAGAACGGCCGGCTTCAGTGTCTGTCCCTTTAAATGCAAATGAGTCACTGCTTGCCCCACCCCTCTACCACTGCCAGGTAGTAGTGGTTGTGCCGATTGACGATCCAATCGTCTATCGGCGATTGGAAGGACGATCGGCGATGTTTTGTTTTCTTGCCGATTTTACACACACACACACACACACACACACACACACTCGCTACTTTTTTTTATTGATCCAATGCACAATCTGTTTGTTTTGTTTTAATGAAGCCGCTTCTCTGGCTGCTTCCAACAGATACTCGGTCAAATGACAGTGTTTCACCAATCAAATGCAGCCAGGTAGTCATATGACCGCACACAAAATCTCTGTGGTAAACAGGGTGGCCACTCTGCCTCAAATTTGAGGAAACACGTTTAGCTGGTGTTGTGGCTGTGACTAGGCTGCCGACGCCAGCCCTGTCACAGCCCGACGAGGTGTTCACTGATATGCCACAAATAAATTACGTCCGCCATGAATAGATTTTTCGGCTTTCGGCAACGCAATATCGTTCCGTTCATTGATCATAGCGCTCTTTCTCCGTTATTAGCCCTCACACACACACACACACACACACACACAGAGAAGCGCATGCATGACAGCATGACAGCAGGGCACGGTAAACGCAAAACCATACGCCGCCCCCCCCGGTCGAACGAACACGTGGAACGACCTCCCTCGGTACCCCGGCGATAGATAGGTCTATCGGCGATCTCCTGGGAGGGCGATTGGGACGATCTGAGAATGTCAAAATCGCCCAACACTATAGTGATATACAAATTTTAAAACTACTTACATCATTGGAAGACAACTGAGGGACCAGCTCGTTAAAACCACATCGATTTCAACCTAGGGAGCCTGCAAATTACAGATTTTTTTGCCAATTCTCATATTTTGGGGGCTGGAAGGCAAGCCCAAATTCACATTAAAGAGCCTTCAAAATGTGATATTTCCA
This sequence comes from Trachurus japonicus, assembly GCF_045865225.1. NCBI lineage: Eukaryota > Metazoa > Chordata > Actinopteri > Carangiformes > Carangidae > Trachurus > Trachurus japonicus. Next base: position 17,296,425 of record NC_140913.1, on the reverse strand, counting down.
TAATATGTCCCCTTTAACAGACGATAACAGCTCAGTGGAAAAAACAAAGTCGTGTGATGAACTGTGTGGGATGTTTTCTTTAAAGAGGTACACTGAAGTGAAGTGATGCAGCCTTTTAATATACAGTCTATGGCCGCAATAAATTAATGAGCCAAGAACTGGTCATTTACAAACTAGAGATCATGTGGCTGTATAGTCGGCTTTTTGTGGATGGCTCTTTTGCGAATGATTCGTTTCTCCACAAAGACATTATCTATTAACGGCAACAACAACAATTGACTTTTATAGTGTGGCAATATGACATTATGAGATTTTTTCAGCCCTTGTGTTGTTTGAGTTTTCTTTTAAGCAAAATTGAATATTTGATCTGTTTCCTATCACTGAGTCACAGTGTCAGTTCATTTTATAAATAAACACTGAGAAAAAGGTTGAGAAGATGAGAGATATCAGAGATTGTATTATCTATTTGCTTTTTCTTGCTCTCACAGAGATGGACCTGGGGTCCGTTTCACAAAGCAGGTTCAACAAACTCTGAGTCTAATCCTGAACTGATCTAGGAAACTCAGAGTTAGTTCAATCAACTCTGAGGTAACTTGAACCTGAGTTACGGGGAGATGAAAAGCCCTCATCAATGGAACAAAGATAATATGATTCACCATAGCAACCAGCAAAAAAAACCCTCTCCCCGCTCACTTTTAACGGTGGAGTGATGTATGAATGCCGACGCAGAATCACATCAATTTCAGGGTTAACAGACTCAGAGTTTTCACTAAACCTGCTTTGTGAAACGGACCCCTGAAATTGCCTGTCCGTCTGACTTCTGGCAGTTTCAAGCCACTCTTATAACAGCAACTTATTCACTCCCACGGGACAATTTGTGTATTCAATTGACATGTTCTGATGTGACTCATTGCTGCACAGGCCTGGCCACATGAAATTTTCCCGACCCCAGTGAGAGCAGGGAGAAATTTGTCAAATTGAATAACATTAAATGCAGTTCATTTTTCTTTGGAAGAACCTATCACAATGAAATGATAAGAAAATTTCCCCCCCGGTGGAAGAATTCATGAAATATTCAATCCTATTTGCAGATATTTGTGTTTAGGGTGGCTATACTAAAGCGTTCCTTGGAGCTTTGATGTGCCATTATTAGCTACCGGTATGTGCATGGGTGGCTAAGGAGTACTAAATGTTCATTCAGTAGGTTAATTCAAATATTTTTTTTTTCTTTTTACCTTTCCAGGGCTCAGCAGGGCATTCGTTAATTTCTCCTGTAATTATCACTCTTGCATTGGCTCAAACAGAAGTAGATTTTCTTGAATCCCACTCAACATTACAAGTGGATTATGAGCCGGAGGCATACAACTTCTGACTGTTTAAACTTTATGAGCTGGAAGCCTTTCCTGTTGTCTGTAAAAGTAATGATGAGAAAGTGCATGATCATATTTCTTTTTAACTGACAAAGATGTGTCTCTCCAGGCACCGTTCTTTTCTTTTGTTTCTTGTTTTAATTTTGTTAATTTGCTATACCACATACAGGGAGTAAAAAAAAAGAAATGTTAACACCTCATTAAAAATGGATGCAACTATGAATAATTTTATCTCGGTTACAACTGTTACTGATGGTGTAACGCCTCAATCAGCAGTGCATTGTATTTTGTTTGGTTGTTGACAGTAGCTGTACAGTATAGAGTGTGTGATGACATTTTCCCCAACATTTTTCCAACTTAAACAACCTCAAAGGTTTTTTTTCCACTTTTCTCTTGATCCATGGTCCAGGAGTAAAATGTAACTACTGATTTAGCACCCCATGCACATGTATATGACCCTGGTTATGATGGTCGCAATAAAAAACATGCAAGTATACATAAAGTATTGGTTACGTTAAGGCTCTACTGGTAAGGTTTAGGAGAAGATTTTGATTATGGTTAAAATCCATACTCAACATCAGACAACCTTTGTCATCATGTTTACAATAATAACAACATGGGTAACCTTGTTAAGTGTTCATGGATAAAAGAAACATGTTAAACTGCTGACATCACATGGGAATCAAACACTCTGCTGTGTTGCATGATTATCCACCCATCAATTTACACCAAAATGCTCATGATGAAGACTTTGTCTGCTCTTAAAGTACATCACTGCACCTTTCCCTTTGATCATGTCATAGTTACTATGGCCACTAGATGTCACCAATCAACAAAATGCAACATGCGGTTGTAAATGGGGTCATAATTAGCTTCTGCACAAACGACCAATTGTCAGGTTGCGGGGAAGGACCTAAATGCAGACACGCAGGTTCAGTCCATAGACTGTAAAAAGAATGGACGTAGCGTCCGTGACGTCACCCATTGGTTTTGGGGAGTCGTTTTTGTGACTCAAATATGGCGGCCTGAACAGCGCCATGTTGGATTGGCCGGCCGAGAACCCGCCCACACTGGCCTCGAAGCAGCTGTCCACGGAGCTGCTCGGACCTGTCACTCAACGTTTCCACGCCCTAATTGGCCAGAATTTTAACCTAATAACAGTAAAACAGTAGAGTTAAAAAAAAATTCACCCCCCTCAGAGTGTGTGCGGGGGTAGAAACTATCGATTGAGACGAAAAAACGTTCTGACACCAGGCTTTTAACATGTTTACTGAGGATGTAAAGTCGGCGATTTTAACATGGGGGTCTATGGGGAATGCTCCCTTCTGACACCAGCCCCCAGAGGAATTCGAGGGGATTGCAGTTTTTTGAACGCGGAAGTGAGCTTCACTTCTCAGACCGACAACTGCCCTCTTGGTTCAGTCACAAAAAGGGTTTTATTTACTCACAAACAAGCAGGGAAAACACTGGAGCATGGAGCAGGGCAGGGGAAGAAGCAATGAAGCGACGTCACACGCGAGACGACATTTATTGCCGGAAGAGACTGCCTGAACACAGTAGCTAAAGCAGTCATCACAGAAGGGACAACACGGCTGAATTTATGGAGTTTGACAACAACGACAACTGGTTTCATTTCGATGGGCGCCCCTATCAGTTTGAGACCGAGTTTACTGAAGACGAGCTGAAGGAAATGGAGAAGAAAAGTGAAAGAGGGACGGTTATAGACAGCTATAGACGGAGTCTATGTGCTGGGTCCCCCACTTTTCTGGGGGGTTCGAGTGGTCAATGTGTGTTCACTGTCTGCCAGTGGCCGCTGAGACTGAATGTCTGTGCTGCCAGTTGGACTCGGACGTGTGTTGTCAGTGCCTGGATGCTATGCTGGACGTGGAAAGTTGCTGCATAACGTATAACTGTAGGAGAGTGCGTTGTTTTCGTCTCTTTTCAATAGAAACCAGGCAAAGATGCCTCGTATTATGTGCTGGGACCCTGTTGACAAAGTGCTGTTCTGAGCATTATTTGTGAATGAGTGGCTTTTTGATTGCGGTTTGACTGCGCTGTTTGTTATAGTGCGGTCATTGCTAAAGTTGCTGCAACTAGAGAAGCTAGCGGTTAGCAGACTTTTCAGGGGGGGGGGGGGGGGGTCTAACTCGGTGTCACTGTATTCTTTTTACAGTCTATGGTTGGACCATGGGTTAAACCTACGCCGGAATATCCCTTCAAAGTTGTATATGTTTTCCAGTAGCCAAAGTGTTGATTCTGCATTGTTTTGTCAGGACAGTGTATGTCACCATTATGGAGAAGGACAATACAATTGGCCAATAAGTCACTCCTTTTTGCTGGACTGTTTGAAGGACTTTTGTGAAGTAGGCCCATTTCTGCATTTTGCTTCTTTGTACTTATGCTTCAGAGGAAACAACTGAGCAGGTTCTATAACAATTTTTGAATATTGCAGTATTTTGGTTGTATTATTTTATGAACAGGAACAACAAAACAACTGGAGGTGAGGGTCACGCCAATCAAGCAGAGGTTGGATACCTCTGCAACTCTCATTAGGCAAGATAACAAAAAACACCCTTTTTAACAGTGGGTGTCTAAAAGACTTTACAAAATACACTGTCATTGTAGGCTAAATTATGATGCAGTTATTATTGATGAAAATATAAAAGATTATACTCAGTAGGGTAGATAAAATCTGCTCATCATGCCATAGCCTAACATGAAAATGAAACACTTTTTAATTTATTGAAATGGGCCAGTTGGAGCATCCAAATACAGTATCTGTAACAGCTTTCAATAAAATGTTGTTGTTGTTGTTGTTGTTGTTGTTGTTAATGAATAAACAGGATCTTCAGATTAGGAAGAATATGTAGGCTACAGCCTTATGTGTCTGAGGACATGGGGGTTAAGGAGGATGTGGTGTGAACCTGCAGCGTGAATATAAATAAATAAAATACAGCTAGGCTACATATCCACCTCTGATGTCCCATGAGCCACTGCCGCCGCGCGCGCAGGCAGCCACAGTCCTCCTCTCCTCCTGTGGACGAGCCGGACGCAGAGACTCAACAGCGACGTTCACCAGACCGTGAACACTTTCAGTTCCTGCTCTCAAGAAATTAAAAAGAAAGAAGAAAAAGAAGAAAAAGAAAGAAATATTCACTTCTCTGAGATAGAAGAAGGCACTGCTGCGGGCTGTGTTAGTGTCAGCCGGGCAGCGGTGCGAGCAGGGGCAGGAGCAGGAGCGCAACGGCACCTTCAATGAACGTACCAGGGAACAGGGAGTGTGGAGCGCGGAGGAACAGGCGGCAACCAGCAAGTTCCCAGGACTCTGAGAACAACGAAGAGACCGAAGGTGGAAAGGGTGTCTGAAGACGAGAGGAGAGACACGAGATGAGTTTGGCTCCATTTCTACGAGGAAACCGAACTTAAAGTGTTGCCGTCGACTCGACGCTGGGAGCTACCCGGGTGAAGCAGGAGTGAGGAGATGCGCGGTGTAACATGGATATCCGAGAAGGGCTAAACACCAGCAAACAGCGCGGGGGACTTACTCAGGTAGGCTTAATATTAATAATTGTTGTTTACTTATACTATGCTCTGTGTAATAAATCGTATTTCCTTTATTGCTAACCCATTATTGCTTATTTTCGGTCAGTTCAATCATCAGGCTGTCACTCACAAACTTCCACTTATGCCATCGAAGATAATTATAGTGCAAAACCTCATATTTTAGACATTCAATAAAAATATCAGCATGCAGACTGTCATAGGGTAACTGGACCATTATTATGTTTTCTTTTTTCCTCCTCTCTCTCACTCTAATAGACAATAGCAAAACAGAGTTACAATATGCACAGCGTGAAATTGCACGTCACATTTGTGCTCTTGCTTGCATGACCATACCTCAATTAGAGAAAAAGAATCCAGTTCTCACTTAAGATGTATAATTTCTATTTTAGACAATATCATTTACGGTGTCCTCTAATTGCCATGGACACCACTTTATCCATGTATCTGTGAGAGGAGGACACAGCTACCCTAATAATTCGTGCTCATTTAAAACCTCCGGCAGACCTCATTTATCTCCAGTGATCAACAGGGGATTGGACTCAGTCCAGTCACATCATCCCTCACTGTCTTTGATTGCACCCAGCTCCGAGCTTGATTGCAGTTCAGATTGTCTAAAGTCGTTAAGCATGCCAGTGCATTGGAAATAGTTGTTCTCTTGTGTCCATATGTCAGAGAGGAAGCTGCCTCAGCCTTGCAAATGATAATTCTGCAGTTAAGTAAATTATTTTTGGCTCAGAAATTAAATGTGTTTCTTTCTACAGTTATTTCTTACATGTTGTGAATTCTTACCTCATTTCACCTCCTGTTTGGAGGGAAATCTCAGTGTTGTAGTGCAGTCTTTATTGACAGTGTGCCAGCGAGATGTTCTCTTGGCATATAGTTTCTACCCAAAAGTTCCTTCCAGTACATACTGTAGTGCCTCCCGTGTGCAGTTACTCCTCTTACCTTTTGCATTCAAGTGGCTGGAATGCAGAGCTACTACACATCTCCTTGGGGAAGTGTGTTCATGGCAGGACACCTTTCTGATGATGTCACTGCTGGCCCAGGAGGAGGAGGAGGAGGAGGGGGGTAGAACATGAAGTTCATGGCACCCCATGAAGTGGAGCATAGTCTGCAGGAGGAGTGGAAAATTGCATGTGCAGGCTGATGTAGGCATGTGTTATGATCTGTTCATAGAAGGATTGATGTGCTTCACGAATTTAGGCGTATACCATATATAAGCAATGGATTTCTGATCTGCCTTTTTATTCCAAAAACAAAGGATTGTAGCTGCATGGTCAGTTAAACTCTAAGCTATAATATTTTATTCAATTTAGTACAGCAGGGACTGTTATCTTTTCAAGGAACCTACTAAGTTCCACAATATATCTTCTGTGAGTCTTTGCAGTGCTTCCATACAGTCTGTTAGCTGAAGAGCAGCGATGCAGAACTGAAACCATATGTTTACCTATTGCCTTAAAGGGTTTTAAAATGACAGCCCTGAGTTGTATTGATCACAATGAAGATAATTCCACCTGTATAGTTAAATATTTATTTAGATATATTTTTTTGTCTTTTCTCATGCACGCCAGGCACTGTTTTATGTTTTTTCTAATGCTTATATATTTACTAATAATATACTATTTATTTATCACTGTCTGTGGTTCTTTTTCAGCTGCACATTATGTACTATTTTCCAGTGCTGAACATGTAGTCTGTTTACACTGGGAAAAATGTAAATGTGAGTTATTGTGTACATGAACATGCAACTACTTCTAGACAAGATTTCTCAATTTTGGCATGTGGTGCAGGGACACCACAGCTGGATGTCTCCAAGGCCCACTGAGAAAATACTTAAAGGGACAACGAGGAGTTTGTATTTGGTTATAAAAAAGTCTCAAATTAATGTGGATGAATCTGCGTTACCTACACTGGGTCCATTTTCGATAAATATATTGTTTTGTCTCTATCGTTATTTTGTTATTATTACTGTATTAGTGTCGGATATGCTGGGCGAGCCGACCAGCGTTTCCTACTTTCGGTTTCGCGGATGCTGCCCGGCGGGTCATGGGAATAACGTCACTGAATCGCCGTTTATGGTCGGAACTACGACGGTATCTGATCATCTTCGAACCTCCGACTTTCACTCTTGATGAATGAAAACATTTGTGGCAAGACGTCCATCTTGCACCGGTCCAAGAATTTCACTGTGCGTGCGGAGGCTCATGGTAAATGTAATGTGAAAACACTTCGCTTTCCAAAACTCCTCGTTGTCCCTTTAAGTAAGATCAGACATCTAGGAAAAACTAGCTATTCCAAAGTTATAGTTCACTACATGTCTGGTATGAAGAAAGGAATGTGTAATTGCGGAGTAACTGTCAAAACAATATAGTGTAACATAAATCAAATACTTCATATACTTAAATTCAAAGCACATTTTATAACAAGACTGACCCTTTGTGAAAAAATAAAGGGGAAAAGTGCATGGAGTCTTTATGAAGAGGTTGGGATGACTGGGTCAGTGGAACACTTGAATAGCCTATGTCACAGGATAGTGGTGTTCGATTCCCCTGTGCAAACATAAGTTTATGTTGCTTGATGTGCATAAACATTCAAGAAAGTTTGTCTTATATTGAGTACTTTTCAGAGAACCTAACCAAGCAATGAGAAATATTGTAACCATGGTGACATTGTGCTAAAATCAATCCTGACTTGTATTATTAAGTTTATGATGCTCCAAACCACAGTACTTTTTAAAGTTTTTTTAAATCCATAATTATAATACAGTAATAATTTCTCTGACATGGATTTCAAATTACCTCCCATGATAACTGCTAGAGTTTGATCCTGATGGGATCCTTAATTACTACCTTAGAAAGCGGGTGTATTGGCACTGACAACCACTTGTGCTTTAATAAAACAAAAACAAAAAGAAAAAATGGAAATAAAACACAATTAGTCAGAACTTGCATTGTCTGTAAGACAAATAGACAGTTTGTTTGCTTCAGTAGCCAATCAGAGTAATTCAAATGTAGGCCACTCCACTAGCAGGTTATTACTAATGAAAAAATAAATAAGTGACGCCCATGTCAGTTCTGTGTTTGTATTACGGATTATATAATGAGCGCATGACTGAGGATTAACTATTCAATCAATAATGAATAATAATAAAGAAAAGCAACAAAGGATTTTAAAAAAAAAAGGATTTTGATACATACATCTGAAATGGTTACGTAAATTATTACCACATCCTGTGCTCATTATATTAAAACTTGGGCTTGGAGCATGTGTGTGAGCAGAAATAACCTTTCAACACACTTGGTTGGTCTTGTCACTGGGGAGAGTGGGATGAGCGTTTCGTGGAGTGCCCCTGGTGCGGTCTGGAGAAAGGAAGAAGCTGGCATGTGTTATGTCATGCCTGCGGCTTGTGTGCTTAGATCAAAACACCATTAGTCTCTTTGTCTTGTGCCACTATTTGAGGTAGAATCTTGGCTGGGGAATATGCTGGCACTTCGATGACTCCCGTGGTGTGCCATTTGTGAGGAAGGGGGGGGAAAAAAGGGTTGGCACATTTAAAAGCAACGACTCAAAAGTTTTGAGTTTAGTGGTTATAGCTTCATAGGTTCTTACAGAGCAAGACTGGCAGTGGGAAGTTAAGTTTTTTTCTGACTTTTTTTTTTTTTTTTTTTATCTCTGTGGAACTTGTGGAACTCTGTGGGAGTCAGTACAAGCAAAAGCACCTTCAAAACACCTTTGAAAGTACTTGAAAGTACACTCAATCTTTTCATGTTAAAATTGTACAGGAGGCTACAAACATGTTTTATGGATCCAGAAGATATGACACCTACTTAACACATAGCCACGGCTGTGTTAGTTCTATGATGAAAGAAAAATATCTGCAAAATCTTTATCTTTAAGAACAAAGTATAGACTTGGTCAAATCTATAACCAGGCTAAGAAACTCTTAATTGCTTTCTTACAACTGCTCACAGTATATATGGGTTAATAAGTAAATTAAAACATATTTAGAGTAAAAAAAAAAACCTGCACTGGAACTGCAAAATAATAGCATCTGATAAGAACTTGATATCATTATCACTGCCACTCTTCCACAGAGCTGCTTGGTAAATCTTTGATTCATGTGTGTGGTGAATCAAAGTATGCAGGATTAGGGAGAAATTTCACGTTCCCTACTACTACTAGTCTCAATGCGAGCACCGCCAGAAAATGAATTTTAGATGACTGGAGGCACTCAGAGCCGTGAGATGAGCCTCACATGCAGGAAAACACTGATCGAGCTGGTGTCTGCAGATCAAGTGAAGTCACAGCTCAGGTGATTAAAGATGCAGCATTGTATGCCATTTTTCCTGGTCTTGTCTCGTTCCTGCAGAGTGTGGGAGTCTGGTCTCATTCATGATTCAGAGCTCGGGTAGGGTGGTGGTGGTGGAGGGTGTTGGTGTGGGTGGGAAGGAGTGAGTGAGCGTGTGTGGGCAGCTCATGCATTTTAGTGTGAATTTTATCTTCATCTGGACTCCTCAACCAAAGGGACCTGGAGTACCCTTCTATTAATACATTTTTGAGCCTTGAAAAATTGATGGCAGTGGAGAGATCGGATGTAGCGGAGAGGGTCGAATCAGCTGCCATCACTGTCATCTTCTGCGGCTGACTGAACTAAAATCTGTGGTTTATCAACTCCAGCTGGTGCTGTCAGAGGAGAAGAGGAACAGAGGTGTCACTTTGACAACACTGAAATTTGGAGGAGCGCTTTGTCTCCACAAATCTGAAACCTGCCTCAAAGCAGCTGCATTTCCTCAAACGTCAAATAAAATGAAGCGCTCAGTTTCACACCCGAGCTCTCCGCTGTTGCAGCACATAACATTAATTCCATGTGATTAGATGACGCTCAAGTACAAAGTACGACTGCGCTGGGGTGTGGACTGGAGCTGCAGGTCTATTAATCGATTTGTGGATTGACAGAATGAAATATTTTGATGAATTGTTGTAGTCCAGGGAGGTGTAGTGGTGCAGTAGTTGGCATTGTCACTTGGAACAAAGGTTTGGATGTTGAACCTTGTGGTTTGGGACCTTCTTTGCTGAGTCTGCATATCCTCATGCCTCTGTGTGTACTATGTACAGTAGATGACGTCGCTGACAAACAGCCCAAAATGTAAAGCTACTTGATTGATCATAACATAAAAAAGAGAAATGTTGTGAAACCTGAATGAGCAAATGCTTGGCATTTTGACTGCTGTGTATTTGTTGATTAATCCTCAAAGGGGGGAGAAAAAAAGTTATATTCATATTTTTACACAATACCACACATGTTGCTTATTATGATAAGTAAGGAAGTAGGATTTAGGCAATCCACACATTATTCCTTAAAATCGGAAATATTTATGGAAATTGTATCTCATGGAGTCAGAGATGACAGCTATTTCACATCTCATCTAATTTAAATGTGCTCATGTTCCTGCATTAATCACTTTTTTTGTAAATTAACTAACGTCAAAACATGTGAAAATGTTAGGTACAACTTATTTCCCCTAGATATTGACAAGTATGTTGTGTAAGACCTTGAGCTGTGGTGTCAGTTTCAGAGGAAGGAATATGAGGCACTTGAGGGATAAAGCTGCGTGCAGCATCCCCATCAAAGGTTCAGCACCGGTTAAATTATTACCCAGACAGACAAAAAGTATGCAAATCTGTGTTATTTATAGTCCTTGTATGTTCCTCCATTTATTCTGTCTGGGTTGCTAAAATGACAGGCTGGAGTCATGAGTGTTGTGTTACATTTAAATGCGGTGACATTACAAATTGGGTCAAGAAATGTGTAGGCCATGACTGCCATTCCAGCCGTGGTCAAACTCCATTTTTCAACCACTAGTTTTTTTGCAAAGACATGAAAGAGGGTGGAACTTGAAAGCAAAAGTTTGAAAGCCTTTCCTATCATTAATTTTCATCTCATACAGCAAACAAATGAGAGATCCAGTTGGGGATGAAAGTAAGTCAATGGCCTTGTCACTACCTCTTAAGGTCACAAGGGTAATTAATTTGTACCGAAGAGGAAGTCAAATACTGCCATGCACACTCCCAACTCCCCTAGCCATCATCTTAGTGCTAAGCTTCTTTGGATCAAAAGGCTGTCTTTTATCCCCCCCACTAACCCTGCTGTCTGATGTCTCCTGTCTCAGGGCTTGTGAGTAATAGAGATCAAGAGATGGCAGTTAGAGGCCAACAGATACCTGCTTTTATGAATGGGGTGTCTCCACAGTTCACACGTTCTGGTCATGGTGGCCAGTGGTGATGTAGAGACAGGATAAATTAATTTTAGATGACCAGAGTCTCAAATATTTACATGGCTGACCAAAACAATTACTCAAACCGTTTTTGAAGATGTCAAGCATTTATTAAAGCAAGGCAAGGCAAGTTTATTTGTCTAGCTCATTTTTACATACAGTTTGTCTCAAAGGCCTTTACAGTACATAGCATCATAACATCATTACATGTAAATTAAGTTTTATAATTTGTGTAGTGGAGTTTATATACACGTATAAGATGTTGTCAAATAATGTGGCAGAGGTGTGACAGTAGAATATAAAGTTTTGCTGAACTTCTACGCTACTCTTTTAAAGACATTGTGTGGAATAATTTATTCAGCGCATCTCTCACAATTATTCCCTCAAAGGAGGAGCACTCCAAAAATATCCAGGAGCACAAGAAGGGATTTGAAGTCTCTCTGTTTTATTATTAAAAGCCAACATTTACTCATGACATTTGCATCCTAATAACTGCAAGATAAATTGGAACTAAGATGACACTCTAAACCCAATCTCCATAATGAGATTTATAGGGGGAAAGTGTTGCCTTTAATGGTTTAGTACACGCAGAAGGAAGAGTAGTGTAGGCGAATGTGTCAGGGACACAGCTGATATATTCATATAAGCATCAGTATGCTCTGTCATGCCTTCCAGTGGTGCATAGATAAGAGGCACACAGATAACTAAGAAACTATGAAACTGTAATCATTCAGTTGTCTCGGCTTTTTTGGCACATTCTCCTTGATAGACTATACTGTGTGTTCTTATTAATTTCTACTCTCATTTATTTCTGCATGCTGGTGGAGTGTAGTCAGAGGAAACTGTGCCATCAGTCAGTTAAATGTACCAGGGAGAGTCAGCTGGAACAAAGACAATGGCTAATTTCCTCTCCTCATCCTTCTTCACTCCATAACCAGCTTATAACGCGTATGAGATTTGTCTGTTGCTTTACCAGAAAGCATCGTGGTTGTCAACATGTTTATTTTTTTGAGGGGGGCGGCGGGGGGGACATATTTAGACAAATAAATACATCACTGTTTATCAGTGACAGGCGGAATACATCTCATTATGATGTCACAACTTTTTTTAAGACTTCATTTGAGTCTAAACAGGGATAAATTACGGTTTAGTCCTTGAGAAAATCAATTGTGTGAGTCTCCCGTGGGGACGGAAAATGGTTTTGCACTGTGTACAGTCAGCTCTTTATGTCAGAAATACATAATCCCCCCAGCTCAGATGAATTCGAGGAGCCAGGACAGTGGTTTATTACTTGCCAGGGATGTGTCTGACAACCAGCTTGCTTTTTGTTTTGTCTCAGCAGGTTTGAGTACAAGCAAGCAATCCCTTTATGTTTCTCTTGCAGACACAATCCCCATTATGCAATGTTAAGAACACTGAAGCAAACTGCACAGCGCAAGTGTGCACAAGTGCTTTGTAAGTGCTTTGGTTGGACAAATCATTTTTTGAGTTTGCACAAGACAGAGCACATTCTTGATTATTTTCAGAGATACTTTATACCCTGGCTGTCACGGTATCTGCAATTCAAAATCGACTAAATGTCACCTAGACCTAAAAAGTGTTTGCAGAAATCAAATATTTTTAGCTTAGATTCTTTAGATTCTTTTGGGCTTCCAGGATATGATTGATAATTGAGTTTTGCCATCTTCTTGTGTCTTATATTATAAAAGTCACTGCACAGGAAATATGCACACTTGCTGTATGTGAATCTCTAATGGTTTTCCCCTTCCATTTATTTTTATTTAACAGACGAATCGTGAAAGTACTGAAAAGGACAAAGCCAGGATTCTACACACCTGTGATTGGATGTGAGCTTGTGTTGACCTGAGACCATTGAAATGGAGTTGCCATGGAAACTTATACTGCTGCTGTCATTGGTGGACTGTCTGACAGGTAAGCCTCCCAAACATACACTTTTTTTTATGTTGTTAGCACAGGAGCTTTGAATAGTTATTTCCAGATTTTTTTGTGAAGGCGCCTCAGCATACGGAACAGATGGCACTTAAAAGTCAAATGGAAAATGAACTGGTTTTATGGCACGGCACACCCAAAGCTTTCCACCAAATTCATAAATGGTAGGAAAAATTCATGCTGTTGTGTTTTCATTGGCAGCTCAAGGTAGCAAATTAACATTCTTTCAGGTGCACATTGCATTTTTTTTTCAGACAGTGATTCCTGACGGAAAAGAAAAAGCCAGGTTTCTATCACTGAGAGACAGGCCCTATCAGCTACTGAATGTGCAGTCATTCATTTTTAAGAGCACCTCAATTGTTACTCTAATTGAGATTGCACTAGTAGCAGTACAGAAATCGTGTCATTGATCTCGCCTTTAATGAGAGACCTAATTGTCCTCTCTTATAAAATGTTCAGGGTCAAATGTTAGTCCTCTTCAGAATGTCAGAGTCTGGAGCACAGAACAAGATGAATAAAGGCTTTGTTGTATGAGCACGGTATCTTGAGGAATGAGTAATCTTTCATGTTGCCTTGCTCCAATCAGCAGCCCCTCCTCGCAGCTGGGACCCTAAAATAATTAGTGTGCGTGTGTGTGTTTGTGTGTGTGCTTGTGAATGTCACTGCGTGTTTGTGTTTGTTCATGTGCGTCTCTTCAAAAGCACAACAGCACGTCGGCACCTAAATTTGCCTACATGGCAATTAGCACCACTTATCACTAAATCCAATACACATCAGTGGATGTCTAATGAGGCTTTCCTCAGGGAACTGTGAGTCACTATGGGATTAGGATCTACACCACAAGTCTGGATCACATATTATGTCCTACTTAGGCATTCTGTTAAATATACAGAGGAGTGAATGTCTTTGGCAATAGTGGAAATCCTTCCATAAATCATTTGATCTCAGATAAACAGCTTCAGTGAGACAGTTCAAATCTCCGGCCAGATTCCAGCCACAAACTTTTGTCTTGCAATGATGAGGTGCAGAAAACACATTCACAGTTATCTATTCAACACAAATTATCAAAGAAGCAGAGGGCAAATCGCTTCTGAAAACCATTGTGTTGCACAGCCCTTGCCTCACTCTTGAGGCTTACACTCACAGTTGGTAACACAGAGTAACTGAGCATTAATATTCAGTATGGGCTTACATTACATATGCTCTGCTTGCAAGACAAGTATGGCACAATATAATGATAGACCTCCAAAGGCTCTGTGTTCTGAGAGAGACATGATAAGCATTTTAGTAGGCAGATACGCAATACCGTGTGACGTTGTTGGATAAGTGCTGCTAGGGAGGTTACTCATCCACACTTGGAAATGATTTTCTTAAAACAGTAGGCACTGGCTGTGTGGGAGAGCAATGAGGCCAAGGGGAAGTCATTCCCATAGTGAGTTCATCTAGAGTTAACCAACCTCCCCCCATCCCAACCCCCAGGGCTCTGAATGGCCTTAGGCCGAGGAGTGTACTCTACGGCATGTGTGGTTGTGTGAATGAGCTAACCTTCCCATGGTAAGTCCCTTCAAGTGGACAATGAAGAGATTTCATTTGACAGAAGGAGTTTCGTGGCAAAAATTTGTCGGCAAGACACATCTCTGTATGGGCTGAAGAGAAATTTCTGGTTAACATCATATATTATTCTAAAACATATATCAAACAAGTATCGACAATGTTTGGTTATTAGGGAAAAATAACCATCAAGAAGGGGAAGAAATTCAGTTGTGGTGCTTGATGTAAAGGGCTCTAGTTTCATAGACCAGCACTTTGCAAGTTTTGTGCACGGCGCACCCCAGCGCAGGTACTCCTCCCATCCCTCCTACCGGCGCAAGTGGGAAGAGGGAGGGGAGAAAGCGTGAGTGGGTTTAACAAAGCCGACTCACCTTTAAATGTGCTGCGGGTGAGGCACACTGCAATTTTGTCATTTTATATTTCGACATGGACGAGGGAGACAGCAACGCCAGACGGCCAAACATTTTACAGGAGGATATGTTTTGGACCGGGAGGTCCGAGCTCAGGATGGTAACATGAACAGACCTCCACGGACTGAGCAAAAGTAGTCTGGGAGGAGGTTACTAATTGTTAATCAGGTTTGCCCTGATGCAGAACCGCTGCCCAGTGTGAAAAACAAACAAAAACTCACATTTAAGTAACCTATATAAAGCCTGTGTAACAAAGATGAGTAGTGTGCACAGATCACAACATAAACAAATACCATGCGTAACAGGGATGAAATCAGAAGCAGCTGTGCGTAAAGGACGCATCACTGAGCTCTGTTGCCGGCCCTTGTCAGCGAGCGTCTCTCTCTTTTTCTCTTTTCTTTTGAATTTTCTGAGATGAGAGATGCCGAATATATAATCACTCTCTGATGCTGAGGTTGTTTGTGGTTGGCTGAGAGCGATGTGAACTCGTTAGTTTGTATCACAGTTTCATCTGTGTTAATTCAGTCAGGTTGAGTTCCTATTACGTGTGACAAACGCCTTTGATCTGACATCAGATGTGACGGGACAGTCGATATAGATATACATTTGTGTGCTAGTTGCATTAAATAGTGGTTGTTGTTGTGATTATTTATTGCATTTAAATGTACCTGAAACTGTGGAAACCTGCCTGTGAGGTCTTGGTGACGTGTGCGCACTGTGCACCGGTCAGCCAAACTACCACTGCGCCGAAAGTAGACCAGGTTGGAGCTGGTGTGCTTTCAGCACACCTTTGGCACAGCCTTTTGGAAACTGTCATTGCGCCAGGCTGAATCTGTGACGCCACACCCATCTCGGTGCACCGCGGTCTACCAAACTGTCAAAAGGACCATGTTGCTGCACTCAACTTGCACTGTGCAGGCTGCGCCACCCTGCGCCGCTTTGCGCCGCACCACGAAACTGGAGCCCAAAGTGTCTATTCTCCTATTAACTCATTGAATGCCAACCATGTAATTTCTCGTTTTTCGTTCCCATGCGTTGAGTGCCAAAAACGTAATTTTACGTTTTTTGCTTTTTTAAAAAAAATTATGAAAATAGACACTTTAACACACCTTTATGTGTAAATTTGGGGACTCTACGACGAGCAGAACTGAAATAGATGATGATCAAAAACTCATGACAGCTCACGATCTGGAAGTTTTTATCATAACTCGGCTTTTTCAAACCGAGTTCTGCATGTGGATGCAGCAGCTGCTCTGCTCTCACCCGCGGGGCTCCAGCAGCTCGGAGCCGAACAGGAAGCTCTCAGCCGACAGTCCCGTCCGGTCTTCATCTCGAGCAACACCGTGTCCTCCCCAAGGTCCTCCCGCGGTAAAATGTGATGGTCTCTCGGCCAAAGCAGGCCAGCACCACCGACCCGTACCACAGAAGGACCGCGACCACCGGTGGGACCGGTGTTCCCGACCTGCTTTTGGCCGAGAGACCATCACATTCCGTGGCGAGAGGCTGTGACACGGCACGGTGCGTCTGTGTTATTGTTGTTTAGTGGCGCCCCCCCCCCCACCGCCCCCGATGGTGGCTTTGTGAATAGAACAACAATTGTTGTATATATTTATCTTACACGAGCCCTTTGATCCAGAAATGCAAGTGTCAGAAGAGCGACAGGCACAAACAGAGAACCTTTCATAAAAGACGCTGTATCTCCTTTTCTAGAAAAAAAGCAGGGATTTTGATGAAAACCGGCTATGTTTAGCTTGAGTTTTCTCAGGAACGGAGGCACGTAGAAACAAACGGTTTGTGGCCATTTGAAGCAGAGAGTTTCACCTTTCAAATGAGCAAAATCTACAAAAATCGTCAAAAATCGTCTAAATTGCCGGTACACTTGACTAAAACTTTGGAAAGGAGCGCGGCACTCAAAGAGTTAATTCCAAACATTTCAACATGAGCCGAAAAATTATCAACAGCAGCGAAATCACAGAAACATCTGTAGTTGGCTTTTAAGGGCTACAATTAAGAAACATTGGAAACAGAAATATGAACATATCTAGTAAAACTGCTGTTTAGGCTCCAACCAACAATCAAATGTTTTGTGCTCTGAGAATAATTCAAAATTAACATCAGAAAACCCATTGTTAGATGAAAGAGTGTTTACAGTTTCAGAAAAATGATGCATTTTTGGCACATGCTGTTGATGTTTAATTTGATGAAAAATCAACAACATCTCCAGGACTTGTTGAAAGTGAAGTGATATGATTAAATGTCTAGTGATCTGAAACCACTTATCTCAAACTGTTTTTATTGGCCAATCAGAACTAAGCATTCAACAATTCTTCATTTGACAGCTGAAGTGGTTTGGCACAGCAATGGTTGTGCTACTAGAAATCAGTAAGCCTTTAAAGGATTTAAAGTTCTTTTTTTGAGTCGAAGGTGACACAATGCTGACATTCTCTCGTTCAGATTACAAACATAATTGGTTGCAGTAATTGTTTGTCAAATTCATGCTGATTATGAGGACATCAGTCTGTGATTTCATCCAGTCATCCATCCAGTCCACTGTCAAGACCACTTATCTGTCGAGGGTTGTGGGTAGGCTGGAGCCAATCCCAGCTGACATAGAGCGAGGGCAGGGTATGCCCTGGACAGGTCGCCAGTCACAGGGCCTACAAATAGAGATTGACATCGCACACACACACACACACACTCACACACACACACACACACACACACACACACACACACACACACACACACACACACACACACACACACACACACACACACATTCACGCACTACAGGCAATCCAGACACATCAAGCAGCCTAATATGCATGTTTTTGGACTGTGGGAGGAAGCTGGACTACCCAGAGAGAAAACACATGGAGAACATGCAAATTCCCCAGAAAGGCCCCAGGCCCAGGAATCAAACTCAGGACCTACTTGCTGAGATGCGAAAGTGCTTACAACCACACAACCGCCCTGTGATTTCATCTCATTGCAGCTGATAAAGGATTAAATCCTCTTTCTTAGTAAAACGCATGAGTTTTGGAATTTGTATGAAGGTAGGGCACAGCAGTCTGAGCTGGTAAAATCACATTTCACTGTATTAGTCAGGGCTGCACAATTAATAACTTACAATATGAACATCGGTTATATGTCAGAAGCAGCCATTTAAAAAAAAAAAAATGTAAATGTGTCAACAGATCGCAGATAGGCCTTTGTCATGCAGCAGACATGCCCAAATAATATAAATTTAATGGCATAAGTGTTGTGGGCTGAATTTTTTTTAAATCAAATTTTAAAGCATCTGTAAAGAACTTTCATTTTGTGTTTATTTTGGCGACCCATGTGGACAGAAGCAGTAGCTGTTGTAGGTCAAGAGACTTTTGCATATCCAGTTAAAAGTTCTTTGTAGGGGCTTTAAGCCACATCCTCTTTATTCACCTTTGTCGTTGTTGTTTAGATACAGTATATTCTAACCAGATGAAGGACACAGTGATCATCTAAAGTTATAAAAGGAACAAGACAGGTAAATGTTAGACAGCTCAGCTTCCAGCCTTTGGGGACATCTTCTGTGTCAGTGAATCACTGATTTTGTTTTGTTTTGTTCAGTCTGTTTGTTTTGGAGAGGACACCCCTGTGGATAATTCAGCTGCCGACAAAAACCTGTTGAACGTCTGTTTCATAGGTTATTAACAAAACAAATGTTACGAGTCTCCAGTTGCTCCAATACGTCATCGGTCTACTAAAAGCATTGGTAATTGCACTCTGAATAAAGACTTGCATATATTCTGATTGCTACAGTGAGACAAGGGATAACATGCAGACGACAGCAAAGACTGGAAAGCCTGCCCTCCCGGTTGGACTAATCCTTTGTGGTACGGCTAATACCACATTAGCTGTCCCAAATTACAGATTTTTCAAGCTAAAACTGCTTTATTATGTTTCTACTGGCTCATAACCCCACCCATGTGATTTGGAGATGAAGAAGCTCCTGCAGATGCATCAGCCTCTGATGAGTAGCTATCTCTGCTCCCAACCCTTCCCTGACATCGGTCACTTTGATTTCCTGTATGAATCTAAACCTTGAGAACCTTATGTTCTGTGTGGACGACAACAGTTCCTCTGGTTCCTTGCTTTCATGACATCACAAATTTTGTCGTTGTTTTTATTGAAAGGCTCCTTGTGGCTGAAGTTACACACTCTGCGTTTCAGCACTACCAGTGCAAGATAAATCATATCATTTTTTGTATAAAGCAGATTTATGGTGCCGATTAAGGGCTGCTTCTGGTCGGCAGTATAATCTTCTAGGCCTACTACTACTTTACTCTCTATCCCTATGTGTGCATTCCAGGGATGACTGGAGTCTCAAATATTGACTTAACTCATTGATTCATCTGAACATGGCAAAGCCTTTTACGAATCCTTAAGCAAGGATTTCATTGCATCTTTGAAGTTCTGCATATGTGAAGATGTGGAATATTCCCTGGTGATTGCTCCTCTCATAGTTGGCTGTACTTCCACTTCATCCAGGAATGAAAAATCATCCAATTTAAATGTACTTGCTGTGAAGGGTTAATTATAGACCACAATGATTGAACTGTACTGTGTATCATTTCTTTTAAATGCATCACTGTTAATTAAAGAGCAACGAGCAACATGTTTTGACATGACAGATCCAACAGCCTGTTTTTCTGACATATGTACTGTACTGTCTCCCGAGGCTGAAGTCATGAGTCTGATAACGTCACTCCACTTTAATCTGAACATTTTACATGCATTGTTTTACACATCCGCAAAGGCATGACAGTAGATAGTTGCCGGTGGAATTAGATTCATATAAAGAAATATTAAACATTTATTTTCAGCACTGATCTCACACATACAGTAGTTTAATTAGAAGGTGTTAACACGTGTGTCAAAGTTGTGATTTTCTTACTTTACTGTCTTATCAGTATGTATGAGCTATATGTTATTATGCAAGATTTTTTTTAAATGTACAAGTATCCACTGTATGCTGCTTTGCATTGTTAGACAATGAAAACTGCACTCAAAATTTCAGAAATCAGTGAATTTACTGCGGTTGAGAGCATACAGTTTTATACCATGATAAATGTTTCCATTAGTGTGCAGCACAGCAGCTTGTAAGTGACAAATAACCTTCTAACCAATCTTGAGGAGGAATAGGAAGGGATATTACTACAATTAGATGAAAAATGGCATTCTCAGAAGCAGTATGTTCCTGGGTTTATGTAGACATTCAATACAGAGAACACTAACAAAAAATTGCTTTAATTTGCCTTCCCCACATATGGAGTTGGACCTAATCAATTTCTGTGTTTCCCCAGTGTACATGGCATTGGATACTCTTGATACAAAGGTTGTTATTGAATTTCAGTTGCACTAGCTTTGATTAAGTAGAGAATGGTGTGACACTGTTGGATATTGGTTTGGAATGACTTGGCCACATTTCTCTCCTTGCAGACTGTGCCACCGACTTTGTAATTAGTTTAATTAACGACAGTCGGCTGTACAGTATAGTACACCGTAGCGCATATAGATAAGATATCGTGTAAGTTCACTCTATTTATTTCTATTGGTTTCGAATGTCTTCTCTACATCGATAGTACAATGTCCATTCACAGGTTTTTCCTTTTTCCAGTGTTTTACTGGTAAACTGTTAATTATTGATTGTTTCATTATGTACAGTTTGATGTTTTTTGTTTATCAAGGACCTGGAGAAACAGATTGCCCAGATGTTTTAGATGTTAAGAAAAGATTTGTTTGAATCTATGTTGGTTAAACATCCAAACCTTCCTGCTGGTCTTGAGAAACACTTGCTGCCCCTGAATGAGAGACCTTATAGGTGTACCTTATCGGCCTGAACAGAGGGGAAAGATGCTTTAAAAAGCAAGATTGGCTTTTTTTATTTGATGCATAAAACCCTGAGCTGAAACGAATGGATTTGGGACCTCACAAACGACCGATACCTCCCCCACAGCCAACTCCCCATGTGCCTGTTTATTCATGCTGAGGTAAGCTGGAGGAATTCATTTGCTGTCAGCTAGTATTGAATTTGAGATTAGTTTTTATTTCAGCCTCCAAAACAGCTCCCTCTGCCTTCCACTTGTGCTTCGGTGCTGAGTCTTGTGTAGTCTGAGGAGCCTTGGAAAATGGTTGTACATATCACCATCTGGCAGCAGGTGACAGATATGGGTGGAGGCGGCCTATATTTTTTAAAGATCCTTTCATAATGACCTCCATCTCTGTCCTGCGGCATTGTGAAGTCAACTTCCCGTTGGGATTCTGGATCAGTGCACTTCTCTGATAGAGCACTTTTTCATCATTCTACTTTGTGTGCTGCTCAGGGGTGCTGAGGGTTGGACCTGCAGTCACATTTTGACATTCTGGTTGTGACATGCTTTCTTGACTACATTTTGAATCCTCCAACAGGTGTGTCATTTGTTATGGTCAGTGCTGATTTTACATTTTAAACCTTCATTACTTAGCTAAAGTATTTTGCAGTATGCACCCATGGTCTAGGCAAGGCAATACTTATGCCACCAAAATGAGATCTTCCTGGGAAAGAATAATAAATCCCTGAATATCTGTGGAGCTTGGTCTGAGCAGGCCTAGCCTGTGTGTAGCCCTTAATGTTTGATTACCAGAAAGCAAACCACAAAATTATTCTGCTTTCCCTACCACATGTTACATTCATTCCCGTTAGAGCAACGGAAGAGTTTCAGAGAGTTTGCATCAGTTTGAACTGAGCCCCCAGGCACAGCCCCCGGAGCTCAATCCCTTCTCATTATTCTGACAGTTACTCACCATTATAACAACAGTTGCCATGGTGCTGCCAAAGATCAGGTCACTTTAGCACTGCCGTGATCGAGGGGACGGGCTACAACCAAATATCTACAGTATGTTGATTAATTTTCCATTAATTGAATATTGAGTTATGTTTGTGTACTGCACTCCATGTAGGGTTTGATGAGTGCACTGCACACCAAGGCTATGTAAAGAAAGAGTACTGACAAGCATGGGTCAATGCATTTTGGGTATTTGCCCCTGGTTGCAAGCGTGGAAATGCAAGTTGTGCTGTAACAGGGGACACATCAATAAAATTGTGCCCTAGGGCCCTACGCATATACAATACAACTGAATACAATAAAACACCTTCAGAGATGCGAATGAATGTTGAAACATTACTTTTTGCACTTTATATATGCAAAAACAGTTCCTAAAAAAATAAAATAGATTACTGAATAAATAAGCTGAAGTGTTGAAGTGTTTTTCAAAAAAATATGCAGAATGTAAATGTTTTTAACTTAATAGCTGAACTCATTTATCAATTCTGTGATTCCTCTCATGTTAACTGCATGCTTTATCTTCCTGGCAAGTTTATGCACAACAAGTGTGAGGATTTGTGTTTGAATATGCGCTGTACAAGGAAGTGTCTTCTGGTAATCAATCATCTCTCAACGCTGCTGCGAAGGACACGCTTCATCTAACAAAGATTATAATTAGGAGGCCTTTATTCTGTGTAACTTTCTGAGAGGTTTATCCTTGTGGAGAGGAACAATCAGTGTACAAGGTCCCTTGTCAAACATCCCCACCCTCTCAGAGAGTTATTTTGAGTCTTGAGGATAAACCTGTACTCCCTGGGCTTCAGGGACTTGAAAAGGCTACCTGTCTCTCATATAAATTAGTTGCCCTGCCTATAGAATCCTCCCACTTCTGCACCACAACAGAAATGCAAATATATTCTGACAAATCCAAATGAATTCCCCTTCCATCGCAGGGAAGAAATGTTTATTCCAATGAAGTGTTGACTACCCCATGGGTCACTGTGGGTTTTGCCAGCACAACATGCTGCTGTCTGTGTCTTTGTTCTTACAAAAACAATGAATCAACAATGCTGTGATATCACTCAGGGAATTTAGAGTTATTGTATAAATGTATGTACTATGCTGTATATATTGTATATTTACAAGTTTTTCTCTCTTGTAGAACGCCACATGATGAATAATTATGATAATGATAGTGATAATAACGATAACAGTCGTCAGTACTGTCCACACTGCATATATGCACAATGAATAACACCGTAAAAGTGTTATTCAAAGCAATCTTCAGGCATCACTGTTGATTTGTTATATCATAGCAAGATTGCATTATGAGTAATAATGGGTAGCAATGATAAAAGCAATTTTTGTTCCACTTCCCCAGAACAAAAACAGTGTTGAAAGAGCACAAGACATAAAAACACAAAACAACCCCTCTCTCAAGTATTCGAAAAATTGCTCTGAAAATTATAGGCCTTTTCTCTTTGTCTATTTCTCAAGGGCACCATTTTGATGGTTCGAATGAGGGCTGATTTAAAATGAGACCATATTACTCTCAAAATTTGTTGTTTCAGATTTCTTACAGGATGACATCCCTTGGGAAGGTGGTGATGAGTTTGAAGGGTTTATATGAAACTGTGCTGAAGTGTGGTGGCCTCTGACTGTACAGTCTGTACATTCAAATGTTTGCATTAATGTTTTATGAAGGTTACCAGCTGATGCAGGACCGTAGGGAAGTACTTTTTATGACTGATATGAAAAATGCGTATTCGTGCCAAACAGAAATATACACAGTAAGTCAGCCTTCTTTTGTGCAGCACGGTTTCCAACTTGCTTCCTGTAAATGTTAAATGTGGTTTTCAGGCTCACAATGACAAGAAACTGATGTAGCGTTTGTTGGTTCCCTACACAGGAAGTGGAGTCCTGCTGAGGCCCGTGTTCACCAAACAACCTGGCAGTGTGGTGTTTCCCCTTCAGCCTGGTGAGAACCGCAGAGAGGTGGTGTTTAGCTGTGAGGCACAGGGACACCCACCACCCTTCTACAGGTAACACTTGCAGGCATAGCTTTATGCATGCTGTTCAGTTTTTGTTATGCAGAACCCTCAGGCAGTACCCCAGAGCTTTCAAGTGTAACATTTGTACTAAAAACCAAGTGAGACTGGATTTACTGCCTTGGGAAAACTGGGTATTCATCGACCTTATGGCTCTGTGCTGCAAGCTGCCAACAGCTTTTAGCTTTACTGTCAGTCTTAGTTAATTTGAAAATGAAGAATTAATTGGCCTTCGTTGCTGATCTATTGTATATTCACATTGTGTGATGAACCTCTATCATTTTTAGAGCTTCCAGTCATCAGTGTCAGTGACCACTGATAAGATCAAGTGACCCAAGAGAATCACATACCAAAACTTGGCTGCTATCATGACAGAGATTGAGTGAAGAAGAAAGAAAAACTCCAGTCTATTTCACATACCAGAAATGATGTGATAAGAGATGTTGTTCAATATCTCTGCTCCAGGACTGCTACAGTTAATGTTATATACACAATCACTGCCAAAGACTTCACAGACTCATCTGATTTGGAGCTTATCATTACGCGATAAAAATCACTTGATGGACAGAGGTGCAGCAAAACAGCGGCTGTTCTTGTTCAGTACACGGACTGTGTGCTTGAGCAGTCCTCTAGGGACTGTGTTCGAAACGAATTGATGCCCGGTTCTGCTAAAATGATGACAAATGAAAACAAATGACAAACAATGATTTGCTTTAAAGTGCATCAAGCACATATGCTGTTAATTCATAATCCATCAAATGGGGCCACATAGCTGTTGTACTTCTGTCAGTGTAATTAAATGCAAATTGCAAAGCCAAGCATTTAATGTGTAATAGGTTGAAACGATCTCTCATAACATCAGCATATGCGGCCGCTAATGTAGCTTGAAGATCCTTGGTGTTATGCCTAATGGGCACAAATTGAAATGAATGTACAAGATCTTATCACTTGGATCGGCTGGAATACTTATTAAGCAATCAGTCACTATTTCACTGTCTGCATAGACCTACTTTTTCAAATAGAAACCAATTCACAAGTTCAAATCAGTACATTTTTTTTTTTGCCCTTTTGAGTTCAAGTTCTGAGAGTGAGCACGGCTCCATATCGAATCAAATTTTGTCTAATTAGCTCTTTAATTACAGCAAGTGCCACCAACTGTGGCAGTTTATATACCACATTAAGAAGTGATTTTCAGATTGATCACAAGCTGTTATGATATCAGTCTTTTATCACTTCTAATGATGGGACTGATATGCAGATGGACACAGGCTGTGATGTTAGTTCAGTCAGCACACATCATAGCGCTGCCTTTGACTTGACAATTTCCTTTTGTAGCAGAGGTCACTTGTGCCAGAGCTGGAAATGAGTTTTGAAAGGGTTTTGGGTCCTTGTGAGGTTCAGCAGCAGTACACCATATGCTGAGTGGCTCCTCACTGCTGTGAATGTTGGCAGGTCTATTTCAGGGGCGCCAAGGACAAATTAATTTGTCCAAGACTACCCAACGATCACTGCCACATAGAGCTCCCACTCCAAGTTGTCACCACAGCCCCTTGATTTGTCTCATCTGGAGCTGTTGGACCAGTTCCAGCAGCAACACCGAATCACTAAATCAATCTAATCAGCCAATCTGCTGTTGAGCACCACTCCACTACCCCCCCCCCCCCCCCCCCCCCCCCCATTCCCTTCCTTTCAGCTGCCTCCCGTTCTCTCTCTCTCTAAATATTTTTCAGGGAAGAAAGAGGAGGAAAGGTGAAATTGGAAACCTCAAACTTCCTTTTTTTTCAGAGAGCTGTGAAAATCTAATTAAGACCAAGCAGCTAACATTCACCCTAATTGTGGCTTATTTCTTCGATGAAAAGCTATTTCCTGAGAGTCTTCTTTTGCATGTGTCACTTTTCTTGTCAGTCTGTGTTTATGCTCTCTGTTTTTTCCTCATTTTCTCTCCCTTTGGCTGTGGTTTGAGAATGAAGTGTTATTTGCACACAAAATTTGCCTGATTGTAAAGCAGGCAATTCCAAGAAGCCATGATTAAATGTATCTATACATTTAGAGAGCTTTCTGCTAAACTAAATGGAAGAGCTTAATCCTTTTAATATTGTGTCATGTTGTCGTGTGTCAGTGAGTCAACAGTTTAATGTTCAATAGAAATCGAACCTTGTAGTCTTCAGTAATTATTTAGGAGGCTATGGTCACATGCTGAATTTGGTTGTACCGGCATCATCAACTCAGCAGGTTTTCTTGGAACATGAGCTTTAATTATTCAAAGAGCACAATAATAACACTCCCAGATCCCAGCCACACAGATCTTGTACAGTAACAAGTTGACCGCTGGCAGATGTGTCTTGCTGTTCTCTCTCTCTTTCTCTCTCTCTCCCCAACTCTTTTTCTTCTTTCTTTGTCTTGCACACACTCACACACTTGCTGGACTGCTGTGTTACTCTAAGGAAGAGGTTCAATCAAACAGCAGTATTATCCTGTGTGTTGCATGAAGTAATTTTGTTGGAGCAGTGGTGGTTCTTGCTCCTCACATGTGACAATCACTGTGATTGGAGGGGAGGATTTTGTTCCTTGTGAAAGGACCATCCTTATCGGGTTGTGGTTGATGGACAAACAGGCTGAAAATAAAAAAGGAAATGTCAAAGGAATCTACAGAATTTGATTTGTTTGTTAGACATGACATGTGCAAATTGAATAAAAGCCTGAATAGAAATAAAGTGCATTGTGAAATGTCTGTTGTTGATTGCCTCTCATTTCAGTATTCATTTTGGCTTTTGCCATAGCACACTTCACAGTGTGACATCTCTTTCAGTGTCTGTAGTAGCCAGTACAGTGTCTGGTAAGCCACAGTTTAGGTTACTGGTCAGTTTCTGTGACTTTGATAGTTTTTGTATTAGCATCCATCTGTCTAGTACAAATAATCAGAGCTGATTATCACACACTATGCACTAAGGACATTTTCATGTGCTTGCATTCACAGGTGGAAGCTAAATGACTCTTTCATCCTGCCCAGACCGGGGTCACGTTACTCTCTCATGGGAGGAAACTTGCATATCAGTCGCCTGAACAAAGAGGAAGATGTTGGCATCTACCAGTGCCTGGCATCAAACTCCTTTGGCACCATCGTCAGCAGAGAGGCCAGTCTGCACATTGCATGTAAGATCATGTAGAAATGACTTCAGCCGGTGTCACTTGAGTCAGCTTCAGCAGGGACTGAAAGGTACAGGTTAAAAAATAAAGAGAATCTGAAGGTGAGGAGTTAGAGAGAAGTGAGCTCACTGGAGGTCTGATAAGATGACTGATATTTCTAACACTGCTCTATTGATTTTAATTTTTATAACTGTTCATCATTAGTATGATGTGTTATAGGATGTGGGTATTTTCTTTTTTTAAATTTCAGAATAATTTCATTTTTTATTGGTGACAGCCCCAGTTCAATTAGCAGAAATACAGCTCTTGGGCTATTTGGCATTCAATAGTCTTCAATAATTCGTGTTCTTTTCAGTTTCATTATCATTTAATAAAATGTATTATTTTATTGCAGCATTTTTTTTTATTATTCAGTAAGGTTTAGTTCAAGTTCACTTCTTCTGAATTCAATTCGGCCTTTGTTTTTTATTTATAAGTAAAATTTCATTAAGCATCAGACAATGTAGTTAACTGAAAGTATAATTTCCATGAGTGTCTGGAAATTGTTTGCTGTCAGACCTGATGCAAAATAACAAAAAACATCCAGGGACAGAAGACAGGCAGTAGTTGAAACATTCAAAATCAACCAGTATTATCAGTCAAATGATAATACTGTCAAATGCATCCATGAATTTTCTCGCATTGATATTTACTGAAGTTAGCCTGCTCACCAGCTTGCCTTAGCCTGCCCTGTCTTGCACTATAAATAAATATAATATAGAAATATGCCTTGTACTTCAAGAGTGAGTCACTGTAGCGTCCAGTCTGCCCTCAGTCCATGACAGGATGAGAGTAGTAATTGTGACTAAGGTTATAAACCTGTGTTGTAGCCGTCCTCATTATTCCTCCACTCGTTCCTCAAGCTCAGCTGTTGCTCTTCTGCTCTGTCTCTCTGATTGGGCAAACTGGGTATGACCTTTGTTGCCACTACAATAAAAAACAAAGAAAATTACCTTACTGTACCTACCCGGACACATACTGTAATCAAAATTCACTGTAAAACTTAGTGGAAAACATTATTTATAACCCAATCCATTCAGGTTTTTCAGTGTGTAACAACTGTCAGGTTCATGCTAATATTGGCTCAGTGTAAAGGTTGATACTTTTTGATTGGCCAGTGAGCCCAGCTCTGATACACATGCACAGCACGCTCTCATGTTTGCCCAGAATGACAGACACACAAAGAGGGGCAGTAAAAACTTTATGAAATCTTTGACAGTCCACCTGCCCACCAATGTGGCAGCTCATTAGGATTTGTCCACAGGCCAGCTATGGCCTGGTCTTACTACGCCACTGAGGAAGGAGAGGTGGGAGGAGAGAAAGGGTGCATTTCCTTGTTTCTTATGACAGGAGTGGACACCTCAATTTTCTGGTGATATGCTGTTCCCTATTTATTTGGATTTGACTGACCAAAAAACATATTTCTTTGACGGTCATTAGTAAGAAATCAAATAATAACTAATTACATATATACAGTATATTGAAGGTTAATTTTATCTTTTTATCCTTAAAAATGATTAATGCCCCACTGTTGGTGTTTTCTCTGCCTGGAGGTTCAACATTTTTCACATCCCTGTGCTGAGGACTGTGTGATTGTGTGGTGGGCCTTGACAGACCCCCATATAGTTGATGCTTTACAGCCTTCATCCATCACATTTTATAAGACCAGAGTCTAAGGCATCTCTGATGGCAAGGTGAACTTGAGGCCTCCACTCTTGATGGGCACCCATATCAAGTGACAGCTCTTATATCTGTGAACAGACGGTGCAGCTTGATTAAATTCTGATGTCTGTTTCTCTGCCATAGCAGACGCAGAAATGATCATTGGCTGGGAGAGCACTGGAGGTATCCATCTTACAGTTTTTTGGTGTTTCTTTGTCACAGAGCAGCTTTGAATCTTCAGCATAAGGCAAATCTCTGTGTCCTGAGTTGCTTGCAGGCCGTTGATCATATCCAAATTTCCAACCAGTTTTTGAGTCCTGACTGGTAGTGTATGTCATTGTTATTGGTGTCATCCATCGCTTGGGCCAGACCTGGAACGTGCCGCTTTTGTCAATGGATGAGGACAAGCACCAGTGCCGATGTGCTGTACATCTTATTTATTGCTTTTGGTTTAACTTAATTAAGTGTGCTCTGTGATTGAGTAGGTCTCAGGTCAAGGGAATAACTCATTGGAGGAGCTGCCTGTTATGAGTCACTATCATGTCATTTTTAACAGCATCTGACTCACAGTAGCTCAATATGCTCTTTCAAACTCCCAGGGGCTTGTGTCTATCTCTATCTCGTAATAACTCTGAGAGACAAAGACGCAGGTAACGGTCATAATGATGAGAATACAAGGATCTTCAATAATGTCCAGCTCATACTCTTATTAAGCCTGGGATAAAGATTCCTTTCTGTATGATGACATTTTGTGACGTGTCAGTCATTACATGCTGTAAGGCGGTGACATCGCAGCTCCAGTTTTTTTTTCTTCTAAAACCTTTTTTACGCCAAAGTAAGTATAGCCAGTAATCCTGCTAAAAACGCATTTGACTCCTTTTACTCTGCTAGATGAGTTTGTCTGTCTGGTCAGAGCAATGTCACATGGCCACGGAGCTCGCACACAGACACATGAGAGAAATAGTGAGCTGTAGCCACTGAGTCTCAGTGTGAGACGCTTGGATTGTGTTTTTTAAAAAGGGCTGCAGCTCACTGCTGCTGCAGCCAGTTTCTATCCCAAGTACAGCGTAGGCATTATGTTTCCTGTCACCTGCCCAGCGCTGTGCTGGGTTAGGTGCACTGACAGGTGTGTTTGCAATGTCTGTGTCCAAAAGACGTTACACCGAAATAATAAAATTGGTGTCCTCCTGTTTACAGAGTGTGCATGCAGAAGGCAGACATGTTTTCAGCCAAAAAATCATTTGGTGGACATTACATTTGAATAATTTCAGAGCATTTTAACAAGAATATGATAATACTGATTAGTGTGAATAATAATTATGACACATATAATTTTGATACTGTTTTATGTCTAGTCTGAAAGCCTAAAACCAACACTGTAAGTCACCACTGCTAAAAACAGGTGTAGAACAGTGATTACAGCGTCCTTATTTGTAAATAAAATAAAATAAAATTGTACTCTCATTAACAATGTAAGCTATATTTGTTGATATATTGAAGAAAGCCCATGCTGATGAAAGACTGAAGATCAATGTCTAAGATCTGTGCCAGCTGATGATGTCCCATAACACTGACTGTGTGCAGGCAAGAGTTGCATGCATATGCAGTGAAAACATAAGAGTAGATGGACCACATTATTTAATCCTCTGAAAGATGGGTGATATAACAGTTTATACCATCTGTTTGGGGCTTAAACCTCTAAAAGTATAAAGGTTCTTGATCCTGTTGACAATACAGACTTAAATGTTTAAAAGGTTCTGCTCGCCTGCTGGGAGTGTGGTAAGGAATAATCTATTTGGTTATCAAGCCAGATTGAGTTTCCTAATCTCCAAGGGATATTTTTGGTGTAAATGAAAGGATTTTCACTGATGCAAGATGCAACATTATACAGCAGATTGCAAGGCTTGCAATAAGCAAAGTGTATTGGATGCCTCTCCTGGAGAACATGCTACAGCCTGGATGTTGTGCTGCTTATAGAGCCACAAGGGTAAAACGGTGTTTAATGAAGGGTGAAATCGTTGTATTTACAGTATGAAAGAGATGCAGGATGTGACTCCCTTGTATCTTATAAGTTCCTATCAAATTCAGCCCTGTGATTGCTCTTCCTCCGCATCTTTTTCTTACTGGCTCCAGTCTAACTTAACAGCCTTATCTATATAATTACTTTGCAAGATTTCTATATCTTGTTTTTTTTTTTTCATTTTCTTTTTGTCTCTCTTTCATTAGTCCTGCACTCGTTTAGTCACTGTTGTTGCCTCAGGTGAAAATTAAGCCTCTTTTGTGCTGGGGCGCATCTGAGGAAGGGACAATAACATTTCTCATCAGCACCGTGATGCTATAAGTGCTCAGCCTCGGTTTCAAATCATCTTCTAGCGTGCAGGTTAGTGAGCATTTTGTGAATGCTGCGGTACACAACAGTGTTGTAATTGACAGGAGACTCCAGCAGTAGCGCTCTGTAAGACTTAGGCCCCTTTGATGTTTATCACTCCTCAAATGTCATGTGTCACTCACTGTTAAGGGTTCACTGCTTGATGCGTCTATGAGAAGAGAGGAGAGGGGAGGGAAGGTGAGAGACACACCAAATGAGAGATGGTGATGGTTTTCATCTATCAGTAATGCAGCTATTCATTTATATTTTTACTTTTATCATAACAACATGACAGTTTGTTTATTGCATTGTTTTTGTTACTTGCCCTTGAGTGATTTTCGTCAGTAATGAAATTTACACAGTGTTATTGAGTTTTGAAAAACCCTTCTGTTTACAACCACAGTCACTATTAAAGTAAAGATTACTTACTTCAAGGTAAGAATATTCACACAATATTGCATGACAAAATGGTTTGCTGTAAATTACAACTGGAAATGCTTTCAGGCACATTGTTTTGTCAAATGAGGGTTTGTGTAGATGTCCTCCACACATTTCACTCCTCCTCCCACACAAAACATGTAGACTACATGTAAGGTATTACTCATAAAAATAATAATAATAATAGTAAAAAACAAGGAGCATAAAGAGCTTTCTGGTAAAGATTGGACAGCATAAAACATCACAAAACAAACACAAACCAATACTGTGTGAATATTCTTACCTTGAAGCGAGTAATCTTTGCTTTAATAGTCGAAGTGACTGTGGTTGTAAACAGAAGGGTTTTTCAACACTAAATAAAACTGTGTAAACTTCATTACTGACGAAAATCTTTAAAGTGCAAGTAACAAGAACAACGCAATAAACAAACTGTCATGTTGTTATGACAAAAGTAAAAATATAAATGAATAGCTGCATTTCTGATAGATGATAAAAACCATCACCTCCTCTCATTTGGTGTGTGTCTCTCTCACCTTCCCTCTCCTTTCCTCTCCTCTCATAGATGTATAAGTTTAGTGGTTAGACAAAAAGCTGAGCTAGTCTGAGAACTGAGGCTGGTCATGAATGTGAGTATAAGTAAATTGACAAGACTTTCTGAAGAGAGATCGATTAAAATGCACTTAGAGCGCATCTTTGTTAATAATTCAGAAAAAAGTGAATAGTTAGGTGAAAGAAGCTTTTATGACATTAATGGGTTTAGAAGATATCAGGGAACGTTATTATATTTAAACTGATTCACATTCGCTTTTTGACACGGCTTGGTGAGAGGTGACTCACTTAACAACAACGCATCAACAGCCATGACTGTTTTAACCGAGGAGCGCTAACAAAGACATAACTTTTATGGTAAGGAAGGAGAAACGATTATTTTCATTTCTGCTCAAAAACAGTTACGACCTTTCAGTCTTACTAATGGGAGGGCATTATTAGTCAGCCCACCTGTCAACACTTTGGTCTACAACACTTGAATCAATTGGCATAACGTTAAGTTCAAACATACATGGTCCCATGAGGATGAATCCAAATATCTTTGGATTGATATTAATTGATGATGCCCAGACATTTCACCCCGAGCCATCAGCCGATTAAAATCTGTAGTTTTTTGGCCAAAAGGTTAATATTGTTTTTAAAGAATATGTTCTATTCAAACCTTCTGCAACTGGTCAGCTGACATCAGAAATACACAGTAACCCTTTTTGTTTTGTTTTGATCCCCATTAGCTTTTGCCACGCAGCAGCTATTCTTCCTGCAGCCTTACTGTCATGAATGACTGGTTTGAAGGCAGCTGACATAAATGAAAACCTCTAACTTTCTCTGAGAGATTGTTGTACAAGCAAATTTAGCTGAAATCACAGAGCAGCTGTTATCTTTAACTTATGTGATGGTGATTTTGTCAAATGATATTGTGGTTATAAAATGAGGATTTTAGCAGTGCAGTGCGGCAGCTTGGGAGAATAGCAAATAGATAAAGGGCTGAAACCAGCTGACACTAGGCAGAAGGCAAATAGCCTTCAATGTGGTCCAGCCACGTACAGGGTTTTGACCTAGTCTTATTTCATTAAAAGACAGAAGCTTAATGGAGGCAAATGAACCATAGCCAGAGAACTTCGAATAAAGAAACTTTTTAAAAGTCTTTATTTCTTTTATACAATGACTAGGTGACAAATGTAATGACATCACAAATTGTCCTCAAGCTAAGACTTCAAGAGTATGGCTTCAATTCTTCCCTTTTTGCAATCTCCTCTCATTCATTACAATGGGTCACATTGGAGTAGCAAGCCCAAAAATGCAAATTCACATCCAATTTCATGGATCTGAAAACACTCAAAATAGCCTGAACCCAGCCATGGAGAAGCACATGGAGGTGCAGAGCCATGATAGGCTTGATAAGATGATCCACAGGGTGCGGAACAGCTTGGGTTGTCAGGCATTGTTGGCTTTTAGTGTGTCTAGCTCATTTACGCCCCACCATACTCCAAAGGAATATTGATCAGGAGGGCTTCACATTTGCTGTGAGTTGAGCAACTCTGATATTTTCTAATGTGTGAGCCTGGTTTGGTAGAAAAGGGCCAATTTGATCCCATATTTTGTTTATAGTTCCTACTGACAGAAAGGGTAAGGGGACAAAAAAGCACCCAATTAGGAGGAGATGTCTTGTTCAGTATTTCTTCCTCATTATGATAAAATATGCAATTTGATATACTGTTTTTCAGATGTAGCATACACCCTTAGGCAACACCGAGCACAGTTACTTGTTTAGGGTACGTAACACACGTTTAGGCTGCTTGTGTACGGCTTACACAAGCAGCTTTACTTTATTTAAAGTTGAGACCCTTTTTCCCCTGTGCAACTGGTAAACAGCAATAATACACTAATGTGCATGTAATAGGAAATTGTTTTTCAGTTCGAAAGATATTTCATCTAGCCACAGAAATTTTAAAAATATCTCAATATCTGGGGGAAAAAACATCTTCTTTGAGTCCAATGTCTGTACTGATGTTTAATAATAATATATTCAGTTCAATAATATCTGTACAAAAGGTCCTACATGGCTATCTTAATATGATAGAGTAGACAGCGCGTCTTCCAAAACTGTCACTATCAGGAAAAATAGTACTCTATGCACAGTGTTTTTTAATGAGGAAAAAAGGCCGTATTGAAAAGGCCAGTACTTTTCATCAGAGTTATCCAGTTGTTGGAAAATCATGAATCAGGGAGCAGACTACCAAAGCCATGCTAATGACAGACTCTGAAGAAGTTAAAGAGACAGGGCAGCACCCAGGCATATGCAGACCTAGTTTCTTTCACACAGTACACATACCAAATGGTTGTGATGGATATTGTATTATTTCATTAGTCAACTTTTGGATGACAATAAAGTGCAGAAAGTCAGCGAAACAACCGCACGAAACCATTCAAAGTCCTTACCACTGCGGCATGGGATGTACTATCTGAGTCAGCAGGTCGTGGCCCTGCCAGAGCAGCTCCAGTCTAATGTGTTATCAGATAGCTGGTTATTCTGCTCTCTAAGCCAACACTGATGTTGGGGTATAGGGAGAAAAATGAGGCAACTTTAAAACTTTGCTTTAGTGGGATAGCTCATTGGATGGCAGTATTGCTTCTTTGGTATCAGTTCATCACTTATACTGAAGATTTTTGACATTTGTTGTTTTGAATAGAGAACAATAGAACATGTTCAGGTGTAAATACTCAAAATAATGATGTCTAAATTCTGTTAAGCTATCATCAGGGAAATGTTTTGGTAAACGTCAATATACTGGAACTATTTGTACGTTCAGCTATTGCTGCACAGCCAGTTTCATTACCTACAGTTACTGTAACTTATCAGAGTAGAAGAAATGCTGTGAGTTAAGCATCAATTCTCACTACTCTATTTGCCAAGAGCTGTCTCTAGCAGTGGAAGGCAATGCCAGTATTAATGCTCGTCGCTCACATCCTCTTCTTCTGAAGTTAGCACGCTAACCAGGTGGCCCTGGTACTGTGGCCTCCTTTCTGCTCCTGTGGATGTAGTGCTGCTCAGAGGGTGTATCATAACTTTTTGTGTTATAAAGACTACCATCGGCTTCTGGCAAGAAACCGAAATGCTCAGAGAAAGCCCCTTTAAATAAAGCTGATAAAATAATTTGAAACTAGCCTACCAGGTAATATTTTTTGACCTCTGTTTTTGAAATTCAGCTCAGAAAGCAAGCACATTCAAAAACTAACTGTGATTTTTTATTTATACAGAGATAAACAGAGTAAGAGTTAATGTTACCTGAAGTTAGGCTGATTATTATTGCCTCCCCAACCATTTCAGGCATACACAGCATAAAATGAGAACAGCGAATTAACACATTTCTCACATTTACTGAGGAACTAGAGGATATACATAGATATATATACATACACACTTTGTTAGTTCAGAGGGACCCTATGTGTTTTTGCACCGACTGGCTGTACAGTATGTTATTTTGTATTATCCATGAATAAGGCATAGATTAAGAATCGGGCACTGAAGCATCCACTCAATCTGTCTGCACCGAATATGAAAATAATTTAATGATCTACTAATTAATTTGTGAAATCATACACAAGTTTTATACTTAATCATTTGTGAACCAGCTCCAGCTGAGCAGCCACATCCACTGAGCTCTGGATCAGCTGATCGATGCTCAGGTGACGTTAGATCTTCACATTTTTAACTCATACAAAGTGCAGCCAAACACCAGGCTGAAGAGAGAGGACCAGCAGCAGCTCCTCTGTGGCGCTGCAGACAGGCTGCAGGTGGGCTGGCGGGACAGCGGAGTGCCGTCTTTTTTCTTTTTTTCTTTTTTTTTGCACCGCCTTTGTTACAGGTGTTGCATGTGCATATGAGAACTGATTTTTAATCGAATAGAGATACATCTGATACATGTGATGTGCATTTTTTGGGGAGGAAATATGGCTTCTGATATAATAGTCTGTAGACATCATCATCATTCAACTTTTTCACATGTGTTAATAAAGCAAACTAAAAATCTCAAAAAGAAAATCAAGAATCGGTTTAATTGAAAATCGATTTTGAATCATGAGCCACCCAAAGATTCACACCCCTATAAAGCTATGTAAAGCTGTTGAATGGTGGATGTAATTTTCCGCCATTACTCACAGGGTCTGCAAAGATCATATTCTTTATTTATTATGCAGAGGGTCGCCCTGCTGTGCTTGTACACAGGATGTGTCAGTTTTGCATTTTTTTTCTCTCTGTTTTTGAATTCTTTCTTGATTATGTCATTATATGGCAGCCGCGTATTTGCCTGCACTGCCTGCAGCCAAATATGCTCTGAGAGCCACAGTAAGCATGAAAAGGCAAAGTGTTCAAGGATTGCTGTCTCTATGTGCTTTCTCTCAGCAGGTTGTCAACAAGTAATCGGTCTCCATACAAATGATGTTTCAGTCTTAGTCATTTAATTGTTGCTGGATGTGTGCAGTGGATGAAACATAGAAAGTGATAACAATACGCCATTCCAATTAAATTCACTCATGTGTGACTTATACTTGAGGAATTGCTTTCTGCTCCAGTCAGAAGTGCTCTGGACTTCATAGCACCATGTCTGTGTTTATGCAAACATAGCATGAATTGTTCAATAAAATATGCAAAAGTTCTGTATCATGTCTCACTGTTGAAGTCTGGCCAGTAGCCGTGCTCTAACCAGATATGAAATTATTGAGTGACCACAGATATGACTTGTAGTGCATTTTATCTCTGTAAACAGAGAGGCAGGTGTTTGCTTATTGTGTGCTTATGGCTTCATAATGAATTGATTGTTTTTTCTTTATTGCTTTTGTGTTGTGGTAAGCAGACTTGGAGAACTTCAAGACGCAGAGAAGAAGTCCAGTGAGGGTTCGTGAAGGTCAAGGAGTGGTCTTACTGTGTGGCCCGCCCCACCACTCTGGAGGTAAGTTATTTCTTACGCAATTTAAATTTGTACCTGCTGGTCGTTTGTGCTGCAAACATATTAGTGAAGAGTCACTATCAGTTTTATACAGAAATGTGGACTTCTCTGATTCCTCATCCTTACTGTGTTTATCTGGACAAAGTGGAAGTCATGTTTGTGCTCTCCCCCTCAGATCTCCTGGCTGTTTGTTTATGTTGTTGAGATCAGTGGAGTGAGTCATTTTTACTTTGGGACATTCTGGCCTGTGAGCCCGATTTTCAATGGGGGCGAGGGAAAACTTTGGCATGCAGACTAGAGAGGCTGTCTGTGGCTGGGGCCCTGCCAGGCTGAGTAATGGAGCTTCTCTGAAGGTGCTTTGTTTGCTTCACATCAGCCCTTTGCTTCCACGACATTATCAATGTGAGTTAGCATCCAGTGCTATTAACCTCTACACCGGGGTCTGAAGATTGGCTTTTGTATTACCAGGTGGGCAGGCTTAAAGTAACATACTGCCATTATCTTTAAAGGAGTATCATTAAAGTGTTTTTACTGTAAATATGAAGTTGAATTGAATGAGCCACTTAATAATAATAGGATAGGAGTGGAAAAAAAGCTATGATGATGATAATGGTTACCATTATTGGTATTATTTTTTTTATTATCATCATGAATACTACTATTACTCCTTTAAACATTATTGTGTCAACTTTTGGTGGAATCATTTCATTATGATTTCATCGTAACATAATTCCTTATCCCATATTCATGACTGAAAGCCAACTGAATTTATAAACATTAGTCACTGAGGTATTGATTTTCTCTGTCAAATGTAAGAGTTGAACAAGTGTAGCCTAAATCTATCGAACACTTTGGCAATTAGGAATTCTGCCTATACTGGATCAGCGAAAATGTTTATCTGTCTCAATAAATCTCAATATAATGGCACATGTGAAGCTAACAAAAATATTCCATCGTACTGAAGGAAATCTAACTTTATGATAGTAAATATTTATAATTTATAATAGTACATTTTGTAAATGGACATAGAAAAGACAAGTTTATTGTTAACAGCAGAGTGTCACTGAGAATCAGTTAATAAACTGACAAATAGTACTTGTGTTAGTGAAAGTGGATACTGGGCACAAACCAATATTTGGTGTCATCTTGAGTAAATATTAGTCAACCATGTGCTACTGTGTTATTTTTAGCTGCAATAAGAATAGGATCAGGTGTGTGTGTGTGTGTGTGTGTGTGTGTGTGTGTGTGTGTGTGTTTTATCACAAACCTTACAGTAGGGATAATTTTGTGCAGCTTTGTTCTGTATACTGTATCTCACCTTGTGTTGACAGGAAAAGCTGGAACAATGAGCCATATGCTTACATTTGGCAGCCTTGTAGTGTAATGCCTTTTCTTTTCTAGACACATCTCCTGGTGAAAGGTGTCAAAATGCCAAAACAAAACAGCAGCATTGTCAGGAGTGTTTGGCTGCAGTAGCAATGTCATGACAGTGTCCAAAAATATTTTTGAAAAATCTGGGCACAGCAATTTAAATTCAATAGTTTATTCATTATTCCCAGGGGGAAAAAAAAAATCAATTTTGTTAAGATAATGACCTGTCTGCAAAAATTCTGTCTGGTTTATTTCTAGAAACATAATGCAATGGCATATGTACTGTACCAGGTTAATGTTTACAATTTGGAAGAGGGAGATTGCTTTCTTTATGTAAGAGCACTGACAAAACATATGGCAGTCAATTGACAACCTTTTTGGTTCACCATCTTTTTAGCACTGGCCACAGAATTGAGTTGACATTGACTGACCTCTCCTTGGATGGATTACATGTGCCAAATTCTTTGGGGTGATTTGCACACAGCACACAAACAGACAACAAGTGTTTGTCAGAGGAGAGGAGGAGAAAGAGGAGAGATAGAATGAACAGTCATAGTCACATTTAAACTCCCTTTGAGTAAAACAAAACAAAAAATGCATTATTTACATTAGAGAAGAGATTGCCCCTGCACAACTCAGATAAAACTCCACAATGGTGCAGGTGGTGTCAGGAACAAAAACCATGAAAAAAGAA
The DNA here is from genome assembly GCF_045865225.1 of Trachurus japonicus. NCBI lineage: Eukaryota > Metazoa > Chordata > Actinopteri > Carangiformes > Carangidae > Trachurus > Trachurus japonicus. Next base: position 17,257,201 of record NC_140913.1, on the reverse strand, counting down.
AAGAAGGTTCCACCGCACTCAATGGGGTACATTCAATAAATTTATTTGTTAAAACCGCAGCAACGCGTTTCGCCCCGTGGGCTTCATCAGGCATTTATTTACATGTTTGATAAATAATCAACTCAGTAAATGTTGTATCGTGTTGTTAGAAGAACATTACTCAGTTATTTATGTGTAGTGCATTGTACTATTAGTGCACCGATAATGGACTTCATTATATAGAGGTGTATCTATTTCTATTAAAAGCAAATGATTCCTGTGTTAATTTCATATTCCTGTTGTGTGAGCACAAGCTGGGGCATACAAATTAGAATGTGATTTAATCTCAATTAAAATGTAATATTACTAAGATGTGCCAGGTACAGAGTGCCAAACAGAGAAGCATATACAGCATGGCAAAAGCGGGGTATTACCCAACCGATACGAAAGAAATTTCAAAGGTGTTTTCTCTTTAGATTTGAGAGATTTTGTGTTACATACAGGAACAAGGCCAAGGGAGATTTTGACTTCAGGCACTACTTATTTTCACATTTTCAAAGAATTCCTCAGGAATTATTCAGGAGTGCTGCTGCTTGGCTCTGGAAAGGACTGGAAGTGTTGAATGACCTTGTCCAGAGTTCATAAGGCTCATAGTGTCATAACAATTTATTAACATGTACAGCAGGTGGGCGCTTCACCACTGCGAGAAAACTGACAACATGTTTGTCCTTTAAGAACCTTTGTAACTCACCTCCTAATCAAGTGAATACTCTTGGTTTTTTTGCTTTCATCAGTGATGAAATGTTTTGTGTTACCTTTTAACTAACAGATGGTTAAACCACCCGTGTCTCTAGACTCTTTGTCCTTTATACTCTCACGCAAAAGGAGGATTTAGGGACATGGTTTTGTTTATATTATTACAAAAATGTAATCTCGCACTATAGAAACTCATCATCTGATGCAAGACTTCAACTGCTTTGTTTTAACTGTGATTTTGCATATTTGACAAAATTGCAAATGTTTACCAAGATGTGCCACACTGTGACAAAATCACTGGAGATATGATATCTGGGTCTTGATGTTCTTGTCTTCAGGGAAATGTTAATAGATTTATTCAATAACTCTATTCAATAATTCATGTTCTTCGTGTCTGTCATTTGTTAGAAAAGTTGGTTCTTTTTATGTATGCTCCAAACTCCCTTTGGACTACCCACCAACATGACACTGATGATTTTGGACTATAGTCCTGGAGGGCTTGATGTCAGTAACCCACACAGTTACATTGCACCTGGCCCATATCTGTCGCATCAAGTCTAATAAAGCCTTTACCTGCTCTTAAAGAGGAATCATAACTACATCCACACACTACCATTAAATCTGTAGGCCCATCATTATTTAATTATCGAAGATGCAGAGGAAACACAGACCTAATACTTTAGTGCCACAATATGTCTCACACTGTCATTAGAGAAAATGCCTCCTCTCGTTAGATAGAAATATTGTATTACCATTGTAGAGTTGATAAGTGTTGTACAGATGTACGTTGATGATTGCATCACTGCTTGTTCCATCGCTCTATTAGCTACAGTTCTCCTCTTACTTTTCAGTTTATTTCAAGTGTATTGTATCGGCCTGAGGGACTACTATAGGAATGAAACAGGAGCAGTTTTATTTGCATAATTAGACCACATGTGTACTATAGAAAGTGTATGATAAAAAACAACAAATAACTGAAGAACTCTCTTACTTGGATTATTGAGCGAAATTGCTGTCCCTACTTAATAATTTTATTTATTATTAGTTTATTTGGGAGGGACAATGCATGCTAATGAACATGTCTTCACTAGGAATAAGATGTAAGCAAGCCGGAGTGTAGCCAAAGGCTAATTTCCATTTCCATATTAACCATTAATCTCTCAGGGTCCTCTGAATTCAAACTTACTTAAAAAGAAACATAAACACCAAAACTTAAAAATAAAACATTTCTCACCGTTTTGGGCAGAAAATACAAATTGTAATATACAAGAAATAAATACTAATCACTTCACAAAGGTAATCCTTCATTTTTGGTTTAGATAAAATGATACTTTTTTGTGCATCAAGGTTTTAATATCACACATCACATAGCCAAAGTTTTTCTTATTCGTATACTTTTATTTTACATTTGCCAAATTAAGTGACAGTTTTATGAGCATGTCAAAAGCATGCATGTGTCTTTTTACAGTGACAATCTGTGACTGTGTCCCATCTACTGACAGCCACAAATTTGTTTGTTTTGGTCACACCCTGCCCTTCCGAATCCCCGCCGTTCTGAAAATCTTCGTAGGCCTAATGGCTGGGGTTCCCATTTTTTCTAAAGACCTCGCTATTCCGAAAAGGCTATTGAAAAGTCTGCTATCAGCAGGAGCAGCGGCTGCAGCAGTGTGGGGGGTTTCGGTCCCTGCTGGTGTTTTTTCCAACATTTTCCTTGGGTAGTTATTTTATCATAAAGTTCAACATACTATTGAAATGATTGAAAATTATGTAACAGACATTACGAGATCAAGAACTACAACAGAGGTAAAATATGGAGGAAGAGACAGATTTTGTCCCGACCTGAAAAGGATGAAACAAATATAGTCAAATGTAATGCAAGGCATCTGATATGATAATCCGAGAAAATTCAAAATCCAACATGCATTATCATTGCTCTCTAACTGTCAACAGTAATTGTATTTGACTGAGTAATTGCTAATCTTGTTCAAATTCATTCAAACTGGGTCAGTTCACATCCCTGCTGTTTTCCTCATATCAAATATGCACAGCCGGAATTGCTTTTGTCCAGCCGACCAGTAACGTACAGACTGCTTTTATTTACACCGGCAGCCCCTTCATTCCTTCTTGTTGTGATGGATCATATCTTTTCTCTGGAGACCTAGCGCAGTGGTTGGAATGATCCATTTTCTGACAACATTTTCAGCACCTGCCATTGTAGATTATGCCTATCGATGGTGATGTTGAGGATGTTGAGATGTGCTTTTGGATGAATCATGTGCAATTTCCTAACATCTTAGCTAAAAGGCCAGCATGACCATATCTGTTATGGTAAGGAGACATCCATCTAGATGTGGTTACATGGCCACACATTTATACACATAACACAAACACCCACACACTTTCCAGTCACATACCCTTGTCCTCATTCACCCCCTCATTGTGACTACAAAAAGTAATGGATATACTGCTTTGTGTAAAATGTAAATAATTTGATACTGTAGCTGTACTGGTAGTCAGAAAAATTAGAACAATGTCTGAACTAGTGTCAAGTTCAAGTATCAATAAATAGTTGAACTTCTCCAAATATTTTTTGTGAAGTTCCAGTCTTCATTTAAAAGAGAGAAAATTTTGAAATCAAGAGGTAGATCTATGGCATCTTCTTAGTTGGATTACAGTTAGCAGAGAATTGGTGAATATTTTGACTTTTAGACAAAGATATTATAAAAAAAAACAAGAATGTAAGGACTCAAAAGATCTTGTCAAATTTGAGGAATATTATATGGATACACTAGGATGTTGTGATGCATACATGCATAATGCTAGGATGAATAATGGACTGATGTATTATTTACAGCACTTTGACTGTGTTGTTCCACTTTTGAAAAAAAAAAAAAGGAATTTAAATAGACAATTTGGAAGTGTTGGAAAAGTGAGAAACATGCTCCCATAAAGGGTGACAGGACACATTTCACGATCAGCTCAATGCAGCCTCAGACAAGGATCTGCCTCATCTCCTCCTTAAAGGATTTCAATATCCCATGCATGATTCAGGAAGCCATTATTTCATTTTAACGATGCCTGAAAACCCTCAAGACAGCTGCAGGAAGTAGTCTGGTGTAGAACAGGATGCTCTAAAACGGAGAGGCAGTTTGAAGTTGCTCTTAAAGAATGACCAAAATATTGTCATGTATCCAAGAGGAATCCAGCAGCGTTCCTTCACTTCTCTGTGCTGCATTTGCATCAAATGTCAGTGTATGTTGTCTTTTTGCTCTGAGAGGGTCTGAATGACTGTGGTGCGCCCAGGACCTAATGCATCTGACCTCCTTTCACTAATGGAAACAGGCCTTTTAGATTTACTCAAGGCTGAAATCTCTTGTTCTCTCTCTATCCAGTGCATCTACCCCAAAACAGAGGCTGCTCGCTGGCTAGTAACAACACACATAGCTTGCAGGCATTTTTCCCATGTGCGTGACCTAAGCCATTTCGTAGAGTGAACTTGTGTGTTATGAATACAGATAGGTACCCCTGGTTAATGGTTGTTACCGTCCGGGGAACAGACTTGGGAGTACAAACTTTGACACAAGTTGCCCATATACGTTTCTTTGATACAATACACACTCTTAAAAAAAATCTACTCTGGATTCAATATGTCCTTGGCCTGTCATGTTCCATTTCTCTCTCCCTCTCAGATCATTAGGGGGGAATTGATGCTGCCTGTTCATTATACAAGGGCTAAATGGAACCACAATGAAAATCTGCCACTCACTGTCACTCATGATTGCATTATTCCATTACCGTCCATCCGCAGAAGGCTCTTAAGTCAAATCATCAAGTAAAACCAAATGGTGCTTTCCACTTCCTATTTCCTGCTTCCTGTTTCTCACCATGAATCTTTAACTAACCAATTAGTAACCTCTTATTTGCTGTTGTTCCAGTTTGTCATGCCCTGCATGCAGCTTAAGAAGGTATTGTTTCAAAAATAGACATTAAATATGAATAACTTTGTGAGGATGAGAGCTGGGATTTATTATTTAGGGAAGAGGAGGATTTTTACAGCTGCTCTCCTGTGTGGGTCGGACGGATCAAGCCAAAGAGCCATGGTTGTTACAAGTCACAGTAACTTGGAGACTGCAAGAGATGTGAAACTCCTCTTGTTATGTCTGTGAAACCATTAAATGATTCATTCACTATTTGGAATAACGCTTTCTTTTTTCTTTGCAGTAAATTAGATGCAAAGATTGATACCATTCTTAGTTCTAGCTCTGACCAAAGCTTCTAAACAGTTCACATACTGAAGCTCATTATAAGCCTCTTAGATATGAGTCCCCCCCCGCCACCCCCCCAAACACCTTTCTAATTGTTAGCAGACATGTAAAATAAATCTACAGGATTGATTTATTGTAAAATGATCGACCCTACTGGAATTAAAATGTGACAAAAAAAGAAAGACAGGTGTGAAGCTGCAATCTTGTTGTGTTCTTTGTATGATCACAGGGTCAGTTTGTCCTTACATGTGCAACTAACATAAAAAAAAAAAAAACACCTACGCTGTACCTGGTACAAAAAAAAAAAAAAAAAATTGCACTCTCACATGCACATCATACAAGTTTCTGAAGATACTGTGACACATCATGATTTGCAAGGTTTGCAGTTATATGTTCAATCCCACATGTCCTCGAGCCCTAAAGAGCAGAGCAACACTGAGTCAGTAGATGAGTGTCCAACTCACGTCTCAATTATTCCCTGTCCTGTTGTGCCGAGTCATCGCTTAGACAAGTTTTTACCAACAGCCAAGATTGCTTTTGGGACAGGGATGCAATATGGTCCATAGCAATCTATCCTTGTGTCAATATGTCAAAACACCATCATTCGTTTTTATAATGTTGCTGATTGTTAGTGCATAGCTTCTGTGACTGCATTCCATTCGGTTGATAGTACTGGGAGTCTTTCAGAAACTTGTTATCATGAGTGATGAATAGAAGACTTGGTGTTATCATTTCTGAGTAACATGAGATGGGTATACATTGGATTTATTTGGCATTATACTGTATAATTCTTCATGCAGCAGATGCAGCTTAAGGGTTGATTTAAGGTCCTTTGCTGCTACATGACAGCCTCAAAGGATGATGCTGATTGCTTTGTTGTTTCCTTTTTTGTAAAATATACAATCTGTACATAATACGTCTCTGTATTTGTAAATACAGCCTTGTTAAGAGAAAAAAATCCCAAGCAGAAGTTGAATAAGTTAATATCAAATGAAATACAATGATAATAGAATAGCACACAAACAAAGGGCGTTTTCCAGGAACTTTTGCCCAGCACATTTCTGAGATCTTTCTGCAAGACAGATGAATTTTCCTTTGGTGATTAGTAAAGTAATTTGTATTTGTATACCAATACCAGTATTTTTGGCAGTATCCAAGACATTTCCAATACTTGTGTCTGAATCAGAACAACTCTTATTTCTTGCCTACACTAGTGTTTGCTTTTCCACTGCCTCAATGGAGTCTGTTATGAGTTTGTACATGCTTAATCATTTTACCATCTACGTACTCCTCATTTTTCCACCCAACCTTTCCAGTTCTCTTCTAAGCTGAAGAGTGAGTCATTCATACTCTCAGTGTGACATGTAACATATTGTACCTGTGAAACAGTTAGTAAGAATTATAGCTGTTCAATTATGAATTGTGTTTATAATCATGGGGGGAGACCAGTGTAATCCACTAATTGTTTTATACCTGAAGGCATGCACTTGAACTGCAATGATGAGACAGCTAATGATGCATATAATATCGCTGCACAGGTGTGGATGATGTAAAAATGCAGTTTGTGTTTTTGACTTTGTTCACAGAGCTCACCTTCACCTGGATCTTCAATGAATACCCGTCTTTTGTCATCCAGGACACACGACGATTTGTGTCCCAGAAGACAGGCAATCTTTACATTGCCAAAGTGGAGCCCTCCGATGTGGGCAACTACACTTGTGTAGTCACCAACACAGTCACCAAAAGCAGTGTACAAGGACCTCCAACCCCCCTAGTGCTACGGGTAGATGGTATGGACTTACAACAACCCTTACTGAACTATGCAGTGAGCAAAAAGCAGAGAAGAAACAGTGGTTTATTTTTTGTTTCACAAATACAATTTTGTGCAACTTCCAAATTGCAAATGTTTTGACTTTAATTAGCTGTAGCTGGCAAGATAACAAGTTTTAAAAGGTGAAAGTTTAAGCTGGCAAACACTGATTTTGCCAGTTGCTGGTTAACTGTTGCCAGCAAACTGCATCATCTGTTGCTCATTTATTCCCGTGACTTGGCTCACAAAATGAAACTGTTTACTGTCTGTTTAGCATGTTTGAGATAAGATACATAGTTGTGTGAAATTACACATTACACTGTGTTGAAATGTAAGAAGACTGCATGGTTTTGCTGCCCAGTACCCCCAAAAGAGCGGTGAGTCTCTTGGTAAAACAGTCTGGCTGATCAGATCATCAAAGTTTTTTTCTTTGACTCTTATCTAGCTGACCGATTTGGAAAAGAGAGCCCACGGAGAACTGGTGTCAAGCTCAAGAGGCAACGAGCAACTGCAACATTTCATCTTTCTCTTTTCATGTCCAAAGCGAAATAGGCTTGTAATTATGCTTGGCAGATGCCTGGTGCTACAGTATGTAGACCACCAAAATACTGTAGGCTTAGTGTGAAAGTTTGTATTTTCAATCTCAAAAACAAGCAGACATTTAAGCCCATGGAAACAATACAAAGTTGTCAAAGCAACTGAATCACAGTTTCTTTTTGCCAACACAGTCATTGCCTAAGCTTTGTTTTGATTTTGTGACCTTTTCAGGCCTTAAACTGAAAGCAATCCCTTATCGTGTGGCATCAATTCTGTGTTTCTCTTTATGACTCCAGGTGTCATGGGTGAATACGAGCCAAAAATCGAAGTTCAGTTCCCTGAAATTGTTCCTGTCGCCAAGAGCTCAACTGTCAAACTGGAATGTTTTGCACTCGGAAAGTACGTCCCACTGTGCATTGTTATGCCAGTCATCACTATGCCATTTATTGTTTACTGTACCAATGTAAGTTGCATGGAAACCCTCGTAAAGTGAATGAAACGTTAATGACACCTTTTTTTAGTGCACCCAGAACATGCAGAGAAGAAATGCTCCCCAGTTTCAGATTAATTTAACATTGACATACTGTGTCCGTGTTTTCCAATATTCATTGTTATTTTATGTATATTTTATGTAATGTATTATATGTCTTCAACTAAGCCAGATCTCTAGATAAAACAATCTTGAGGAGTATTTTTCATGTCATGGCATTGCTGTGTGTGTTATATTTTCATACCTTTAGCCCAGTGCCAACCATCAGCTGGCGAAGAGTGGATGGAGCATCTTTTGGCAGGAAGGTGGACATAAATAAAGCCAGCGGAGTTTTAGAGATCCCATATTTCCAACAGGAGGATGCAGGGATATATGAATGTGTAGCTGAAAACAGCAGAGGAAGAAACTCAGTGAAAGGAAAGCTGTCTTTCTATGGTGAGTAGGAGGATGGTTTCGCTGACTGATCGAAAACTTAACTTTACTTCACTCTTCTTCTCTAGGCAACAAGAAAATATCTTATGCTATCAACCTGTCAGTTGTCTCCCCAACATATCATGTGCATTTATAGGCTTTTACCAAATCTTCTACCCATTGATTCATAGTCTCAAAGGTTCACTAATACTGGACCTGATTGAAAATGTTGCAGAATCAAAGGCCAGCTTTGGTGTGAGTCTAACAAATTTTTTTATTTGTTGTCATGCAATCTGTAGTTTTTATTAGAACTCATATATAACGGCATCATATAGTGGAATGTGGTAGTAAATTAACCTATTACCAGTAGTTCATTTTTGACAAGATCTTTATTGTGCCAGCAGCTAACATGGGCAGTAGTGCACACAGATTTATACCCCCTTTCAGGGAGAGGTGATTTTTCCCTTACCAACACTGGACTTATGGCCCATATTCTGGGAAAGCTTTTAATGGCCTTTGATGAAGGATTTTTATAGTTTCTCTCTCCATTATTTTGCAGTTTATGCATTGATGATGTCTGCCCACAAGGCCCTGTAGGGATGTACTTGACTGAAATCATCAAATCCAGATTTTTCTTTCCTGTGAAGGAGGCTGCCTTTGATATGATAATACAGGGTTTTTCAGCACCTGTGGGTAAGATGAAATGCTCACAGTACCTGTAGATAGGCTTGGGATTACAAATGCTTTACTTTAAAGAGATGTGCCTGTTCATAGAGAAGTATAGAGACTGGATGTTGTTGCCAAGTAAGAGGCCCAGAAATTTGGGACAATGGTACGATTGTGTTGTGGTCACTTTGTAAACACAATCATGAGGTTTCAGCAACTTACAGCTTTTGACTTATCACTGTTGTGGTGCATTGTTGCATGTCCGCCATAGCTTTCCTCTACTGTAGCTGTGTGGAAATCGTGTTTCCACTTGTAAGATTTAGGTCTTGTCTTATCTCAAAGCCTCGCAGACTGGCCGGCCGCCAGGTGATAAAAATCTGTAATCTCATTTTAAGCTCCCATAGACAGGCGCTTGTGGGACATCCATCAACTCTATAGAAGAATAGGAGAATCAATATTGGGATGTCGTGTTTGCGACACCCAACCAATGCGGGCACGGGAACAATAAGGGGTGACTTCTCTTTCGATTTCCCACTTAATTGTCCTTCTGTAGTTCCAGGGGATTTATGAAATTAGATCATGGTTTAGCAGTTGACTGCATTTAAATGGGCTCACGCACGATCAGATTGATTTTGTATAGAAACTGCTTGCGTCATGCCCTGGCTTCCATTATGTTATATCTGACGGTCTCATTTGTAATATTGTTAACAGGGTGTCATGTATTATTTGGCCCTGTATAGTGATGCATTTCTAATTCAGTATTGCTTGCTCGTCTCTAACGAAATTGCATAACAAGTATGCAATTTCCCATTGTGAAAAGAACATAAAGAACGCATATTTTTTGATAACAAAATATTATCTCAATTAGCATATGGAGCTGCTCTTTTTTTCTCTGTAAGCTTTTTAAATATTTTTTTTTCTTACTAAATAAATTGCTCTTCAGGCAATGCAGGCAGCACTGTTCCCAAAGATAGGAAATACAAAGAGAAATAATAAGCAAGAAACACCTCCATTAATTTTGAAACATACTCTCGTCTTTATTACCAGACATTTTCATTGTCAGCTGCTAGTGCCATTATTTCACCTTTTAAGTTTTTGGGCATGCAGCTTCAAAATACCAACTGTTCTGGACAGGATCTGGCAGGCAACTACTACAAAAGACAACACTTTTGGCATCCACAAAGCACATCATGACCAGTATAAATACGTCATACATATTATGATTTAATAATAGAAGAGACTGTGTTTATATGGAAACCCCTTGGTTTGGCTGGATGGAGGGCCTCAGTTTGACACACGGATTGCGCTGCGGATATTATTCTAGCTGAGACTGTCCTCTTTCCTGGTCCTGGAAAGAAAAAAGATAAAAATGCTTTTTCAATTAAGCATTATGATTATTAAAATTACATTATCAAAGTCACACAGCCAGACAAGTCGACAGAGTGACTTAACTGCCTCGGTCCCCTTGACCCTGGCAGGGCGTCTTGTATTTATGTGGGTGCTTCACAAGTGCCATAAATCTCCTTACACTGTTGCCAGAGAGGTGCTAGTCATTTATATGACAGTAGGAGCACAATCGTAAATATAGCGTCATTTTCTTTCTGGATTTCTTAAGTTTCAAGACATAAAGGGAATGTAGATATGTAGCCTTTGCTATAAACTGTATTTCTGAAATACAGTAAATGACAAACCTTTCATTGTGAGCATCACAAAACCACAGTCAAAAAATGTAATTATCTTAAAAGAGAAGTAGAGGCTATAGTCCTCGCTGCAGGCGGCCCCAGTTCGAATCCCGCATCGAATTTCCTGTCTCTTTCAACTGTACTATATAATGGCATGAAAAGCCCAAAAATATATCAACATAACTAATTCAAGCATAATTTAACAAACCTAATAGTTCATCTTTGTTGAGGAGCTGTACATTTTAATGAGTAAAAACAACGTTGGATAAGAATGCAGATAGAGAACTTTTCTTTACCACGGTCAAGGATAAGTTCAGTTCAGCTGCAAAGACATTAAAACAAGGTTCCATGAGAGCACACAACACATGTTGTATGTATTTTCGTTTTGCCACAGGTTGCAAAAACAATCACAGTAAAATTTCCCACTACACCTCTTCCCTTTTACACTTAAGGTGAACAGTCTCAGCCATTCAACCTCCGACATATTAAGCTCATACAGTTATTTTTATTTATATATTTTTCAAGTAGAGGTCAGCTTTGGGTTAATTGGAAGTGGATTTATGATTTGCGCACATGGATGCTTCTTTAATGAACTAATTGCTCGCTTGGTTGGCTGATTGATTTATTGTAACACTGCTGCATAATGGTAATGCTCAAGCGCTTGTGTAGTATTAAGGTGTTAATTTACAGTATGTGGTTTCTGACCTTTCAGCTCCACCTCACTTGACGGAGAAGCCCCAGGATGTTCAGAAGACCATTGATGACACTCTGGTGTGGGAATGTAAAGCCAATGCCAAGCCCAAACCTTCATACCGCTGGCTGAAGAACGGGGAGCCTCTGGATCCTATGGAGGTCAGGGATTTCTCTTTTTAATTGCTGTGAGTGTTAAAGAAAACATGAACCTGTGTATTATAGAAGACTGGATTCCCCATGCCTGCCTCAAATGTAGATGAATGAAAAACAAAGACATCAACAACAACCACACAACTATTTTAGAAACAAGTAGTCTGGTACTTAACATGAGCAGTGCTAATTTGTGTGCTCCAGCATTAATCAAGACTCTTATCAAGAGTCTTATCAAGGTGTGTAATACACAAATTGCGACTACTGAAAGCTGCAAAGCTCAATTTAACAGGCTTCTATTTAAATAGTATTGAGTCAATATTTTCTGTCATTACAACAGCCAAAGCAGTTCAGTGAGTGGAGACAAGCGTAATGTAATGTGTAAGATGAAAGCTGATAAGATGGCCGTGTTCAGAACCATTTTACTTAAAGGATGCACTTTGCATTATCACACTGTTTGCTGGATTCATTTTGTTCAGAAGCTCATAATGGTTCCAACTCATTGGCTTATACTTGGCAAGAACATGTCACTTTGATATGGCTGTATTTGCTTTTGACTAAATTTGGCATCAAAAATGTGTGCGTATGTGTTGGGGGAGGGTGTGTGTATGTGTTTTGTGAAGAAGCCAAAGTGAGGCCATTTTCTGCCTGTCATCAACCAGGGACTCGACAATTTATCGCTCAATCTCTCCTATCTTCTCTCAATTTTGTCATTAAGTCTCTTCTCTCAGGGGAGGGTGGAAAATGCCTTATCATTTGAAATACATTTTGCATTTAGGCAATTTACCTCATTTCATGTTATTGTGTTGCTGTTGTGAGTGTGTGTGTTTTTTCTGCCTAGAAGGAACAGTTCTAGTAAATCATGGACTCACCAATAGTCAGTGTTTTGATTGGGTAATGAGCCTGATGCCTGTTGTTTTTTGTTGACTTTTTCTTTTTTTTAAATGGGCAGGTGGGTTTGGTTTTCTGTACTTTGAATAGAGAGCTGGTTAGATTATAGAGTTGTTTATTGATGCCCACACACTGAGAAATATTGCAGAGTGCTGCACCAAATGGGTGGTCATCATGACACAGAAGAAGAGTATCTACAACCTCTGCATGTGGAGTAAATACAATTTTAATCTAAATAAATAGGCTGACTGACAAAGGCCACTTCCTCTATGTCCCACGCATCCTGAACCACAGGAAACACTTATCACTCCACCTGTGCATCTCCTCTATTGGCTTGTAAATAACATAAAGGAAATTTGTTTGGTGTGGGGCCAAGGTAACTTATTCTCTGTACATGTGGCTATATTAATGAGGAGGGGTGTTACCATTTTCAAAATGCCACCGTCAACAGCGGCAACAGTAAATCAATTTCCAAACCCAAAGGTCAGCGATGTAGAGAAAGAGGTAGAAGGAGAGGAAGGCCAAAGGGGCCATTTGTTATTCCTCATTAGAATGGATCAGTCCTCCTCTCCCCCTCTCTCTCTTTATCTCAGCATCTCCGGTGCTCTCTCTCTCTCTCTCTCTCTCTCTCTCTCTCTCTTTCTTACGTTCCCTTTCAAGCTTTTTTCCTCCCACTTTTTCCTGTCTCTCTCTCCATCTCATTTTGGACCCCCTCCAAGGGAATTAAATGGCGCAGAGGAGGGCTGTCACTTCAAAATGTCACCCCACTGAAACAAGGACCTGCTCACGCTTGTATTTTTCCACTCCTACACCAGCACAGCCTTTAGTCAGATAGTGTGGGTGATAGTGAGTGCGTGTGTGCTTTTGACACGGCTCTACCTTTGACCTCTAAAGTCAAGGACCTGCCTTCTAAGGAGTTACTGCACTGTTAGAAATTACAAGGATTTCACAATAATTAACAGTATTATTTTACAGTAACTTGTTGTAATTAAGTTTTCCTGTAATTTCCCGATGAATACCTGTAAAAACTACAGAATCCTGTGATTTTACAGATTTTAACTGTTATTTTACAGTTAAATACTGCAATCAAAAAACTCCTGTTATATCACAACAAGGTCTGTAATGTCACAGCAACACCGTAAAAACATGCAAGGATTTCACAGCATTCAACAGTTTTATCACAGTAAAATATTGTTTTTTCAAATATTCCATGGTCACATGACACCTAACCGACGCACTGAACCAACTGAACCTGAACATGCCATTTTCTCTTCTGGACTGAATGGAGAAGGTGAGCTGCATGCATAACTCCAATGTTATGGGTTTTTTACTTTCAAATGAACGTATATTGCATGACACATTTCATATTTTTTTAAGCAAGTGCCCGAAAGGTTGTCTCATAGCATTTGCTAATAGCTGTCTTTTCATTAATGCTACCCAACTACTAACGTTAGCTGCCGTACATCATGCTTTTGCTGAACCGTATAAAGCGTTAATGTGTTAAGATTATAGGCTAAAGGTCATAATGACTCAACATTTGATCATATAGTTGGGTTTGGGCTTTTTTTGAAGAAAGTGGGACACCTCGGCCGTATCGATCCCATACCAGCTAGAACATTTTCTGATATACAGTATATGTGTGAAATATTAATTTTACATTTTTTTATTTTCCCCTACTTGGTCATGTCAATGTTTTTTACATTCAAATGACACCACCACGGCCCTGACGGACGTCGATGTCCCCCAGATCCGAGATGTTGTGGCCTGCTGTGATCCAGACCCTGACGAGTCTGCCTGCATCCTGCTGCTCCTAATGTCGGACTTCAAAAAGCCGAAGGAGAATTTAATGCTTGAAGCTGATGTAAGATTTTTTTTATTCAAAATATTATTAAAATTGGAAAATAAGTGATTTACATTAGACGCCATGTATTTACCTTGTATGAAACCTCTGACCAATGAACAATATTTAATGTTAAATATCTGCTATGGTGTGTTTACTATTTTACAGCCATGTGCCACTGCCATGGACGTCAATACTGCAGAACTCCCCAGCACCGCCTCCTTGATCAATCAAGGTAAAGTTTCTTGGATCTGTTATCCACATTTCTAACTCAGTATTTTATTTTGATTCTAGGAATTTACATGGCCACAATGAACATTTGTGGAGCACTTTATATTTGAAACAGATCTCAAAGTGATCATAACACATGATGTTTTATCGGTTCATTTCAGGTGACATGATGAAGCCCTCTGGATGGCTGATATCCATTGAGGGACATGTGATGGGCCCACCCTGCTTTCTTCAGCAGCTATTGCATCTTCAACCTTGAGTATCCTGTCGCTGGACAGTCACTAAAGGTATTGTATAAAGATCAGATTTGATCTTGTAATTCATATTATAGTATAGGTTTCTAATTCAGTGATCAGCAATCTTGATGTTTTTCATGCAAGTAACCGTTAGATCCAATATGTGGTTAGTTTTTCCCAAAATGATCAAAGGAGATCCAACAAGTTTTGGATTATAAGTCTATTAGGTGTGATATGGGAAAATGCCTTGACAAATGCTGCCTGCAATACATAAGTCTATTTAAAACTGAAACTATCTTTGCTTGTTAACAGGTGCTTCTTGGACATCGCGAAGAAGTGGACCAAAGACCAAGAAGTGGACAACAATTGAACCCTTATGTGAGCACCCTTTTGAGGAAACTACCCCTTTCTGACATCCCTTCATTGCTCTCTCCCTTCTCTTATTTTGCCATGTAGGCCTCATTCCTATCCTCTTACTGTTATTGTGACACAGCTAGGTAGTGAATTCCACGTTTCTGTACAATTTCTCTGTATTTTAAAGGGATAGTTCACCCAAAATTGAAATTTCACTCATTATCTTACTCACCCTCATGTGGACTAAGGGTTGGGGAGAAGTTTCAGAGTCCTCCGTGGCTTCTCTGAGTTACAGGGGGTCTCGGCGTAGCAGTGCATGTCCATATGACGGTTGCAAATGGATACCAACTGTCTTCGTAACAAAAGACACACCAAAAAAACATCCAGATACCTCCATGCTGCTCGTCTGTAATGTCCGTCTGTATTGAATAAGTTAAATAAGTCTATTCTTCAAGCTTGTTTTGTAGCGGAAGCTTCTAGAAGCTCTTCTTCTCTCGAAGAGGACAGATCCTGGTTCGTCCAAATTTGACGGACCAGGAAGAGGAGCTTCCGCTACAAACAAGCTTGAAGAATGGAC
The DNA here is from genome assembly GCF_045865225.1 of Trachurus japonicus. Classification (NCBI taxonomy): domain Eukaryota; kingdom Metazoa; phylum Chordata; class Actinopteri; order Carangiformes; family Carangidae; genus Trachurus; species Trachurus japonicus. The sequence continues at coordinate 17,241,633 of NC_140913.1, read as the reverse complement.
TTATTTAATTTTTTTTTGGGGACAATTTCGCATTTCGGGGCTTCAATACAAGACGGGACATTACATACGAGCAGCATTGGAGGTATTTGATGTTTTTTGGTGTGTCTTTTTGTTACGAAGAAAAAGTGGTATCCTTTGCCAACCGTCATATGGACATGCACTGCTACGTCGAGACCCCCCTGTAACTCAGAGAAGCCACGGATAATTCTGAAACTATCTCCCAGCCCTTAGTCCACATGAGGGTGAGTAGACAATGAGTGAAATTTCAATTTTGGGTAAACTATCCCTTTAAGATGGCTTTGGAAAGTTTATAACTGTTTGAATTTCTTGAATTCTTGAATATCTTGGCATTTACTGTATGTATGTATGTTTTATTTGTAAATAAATATGCCATTGGGCTAACAGTAAATTGAAACTTTGTCTGCATTACTTATATGACTTCCACAGTATACATTGTAAATTCACAATAAATTACTATGAACTTGTGCATTACATTTACAGTACACACTGTAAAAGTACAGGGCCTTGTTGTAATGATGTACAGCAAAAGGTTGTAATTCCCCAGTAATGTACTGTAATATCACAGTAATTGCTTTGTCATTGAAGCTGTGAAGTTACAGTATACAGCTGTGCTTTTACAACAATGCATTGTAATATCACAGGTATAAAATTACAGTAAATTGCTGTGAGTATATTTCACAGTAACCTTATTGTGAAAGTAATGCAAAATTTATCCAATAATTTATTGTAAATTCACGGCGAAAATCTTTACAGTGTGTGACCATGATCAGACTGCACTGCAACTTGAAACAGTGCTGGTATCAGAGAAGAGTCGAGCTTAATTAATGATGACCATGAAGCAGGCCAATGCCACCATTTGTCTCCAGCGCTGAAGAGATTGTGATAGAGACACCGCTGAGTCTCTGAGGGGTTTCTAACAGGGCAATGGGTACAGCATAGAGTGGCACCAACCCATGCACTTACACAGATCTCTTTCATCTCTTTCATTCCCCTGGGCCCTTGCGCTGTGTAACCTAAAAAGGACCATCCATTATCTATTCAAAGTCGCTATGGCGCTCTCTCTCTCTCTCTCGGTCTCTCATCCCTTTTCCCTTGAACACGCATATAAGCATCTATTCCTGTCCAAAAAACCTGGAGACTTGTGTTCCGCTTGTTCAACTGTCTCATCCACCCTCACCCAGGACCCCCTGTGGCAGTAGCCGTAGCGCCAGGTCAGCCGTGTGTCCATCGTGTGCCGGGGCCCTGGAAAGAGCCTGCTTTGAAGATCGTCAGCAGTGTCACTGACTAATGTTAAGGGAGAGTCCTTGTCTTTTCAAGTAGCAGTGCTGTAATGATTCTAGACGACAGACAGACTGGCAGCAGGACCCTCCGGACTACTTTGTCAGTGACATTAAAAGGTTCAGCTACACTGAATGGGAAAGATCAAGGGCAAGAACAATGAGTGCAGCCACACTTAAATTTACACAACTATAAAAAGGGAGCAGAAACCAGTGCCAAACCTTGTAAAGGTCAAAAGAAGCGGTGGGAAGAGCTTTATTCAGGTGTTGTATTTACTGCTCATATTTTTGGTAGGAATACTTTCACAAAAAGCATCACCTATTATATTTTCTCTAACACTACAAGGTTTCGAGGAGTACAAAACAACAAGCATCCTGCAGCTTATTCCTGACTAGTTCTGCAGAGGTTTGATTTCAGCCGCTGTTTGATGGTGTTTCAGTGCTATGTTAAGCAGTAAGGGGTTACATAGTCACTGCGGGCCTATTAAGACCACAGAAAATTAGCAGTGTTTCAATTACCAGCCCCCAAGGAGAGAAAAAGTGTGGCTAAAGCTTGAATTAGATCAGAACATTCTTTAGAATGAACACGGTTGGGATTGTAGTGCCTGAAATGTCCATATATAACCCTAATTACCCACCTCAAAGTGGTTTTTAGATCAGCATTCTCACATTAATACCTAGTATGTCATGCTGTTATGGCACTAATTGGGCTGTTTAGGAATTCCCTTAAAAAGACATTTATTATACAAAGTGAAGGGTCAGTCTTGGAGCAGCTTCACAAGATAGACCACAGAGTCAACACAAATTATGTTGTTGCTATGTTTATTGGTTGTTGACATTAGATATAAACCATGGTTGGTAGGTTAACCTTAAATGAAGACAAATACTCTAAATGCTGCTGCAGACAAGACATATGGAAAGTACTGTTGGGGGAAAATACAGCTCCCAGAACACCTGGGAAGTAATAGAATTTACAATGACCTGATATTACTTATTTATTGACCCACAGGAACAACAGAACAATAATTGTAGACACCATTAAAACACAGTGAACCACACTCCAATAAAAAACATTATTCTGTACCAAGTGAGGAAACATGAGCTAGGATTAATAAAAGAGTAATGGTCTTAATATTACTGGTTGGCTTAGTACTTCTTTTTTACTAGAGGGTATTGAAAAAGACTCCATGGGTGTGTAATTACTATATAATTGCTTGTAACTATGATCATCCGAAAAGTGTAAGCACTTACAACAGCCTAAAGGTTGGATGGTTTGATTATTGTATTGACATGAGTGTTAAACTCTTAAGCTTTAAATAGACACAAGTTTTGAGGGAGCTCTAGAGATAAATGGCTTGTGGATTTGTCCAAGTCCTTTTCTCAGCAGCAGAATAGATTACTGTAACACCCGTTTCATTGGTCTTCCTGTACAAAAACCATCCAGCAGCTTCAGCTCATTCAAAATGCAGCTACCAGTACTCTGACTAAGAACGAGAATTTTGACCACTGTCACCCCAATTCTCAAACAGCCCCACTTTCTACCTGCTCATTATTGGATTGACTTATAGGCTTTGCTCCCAGTCTACAAAGCCCTGAATAGTCTGACTTCAGATTGACATGCCATCAGTTTATCTACCCACTAGATCTCTCAAGTCACAGGGTTGCCATTTACTCCAGATTCAATGAATGCATTTGAAATCCGGTGACAGAGGTGTGAGTGTTTATGCACCTGAAGTGTGGAACATCCTACTCGCTGAATGTGGGTTTGCATGCTGTGTGTGTGTGTGTGTGTGTGTGTGTGTGTGTGTGTGTGTGCGCGCGCACGCACGCTCGCGTGCGTGTATTGTAACCCATTCTCTTTTATTGTATGTCTTTGTAGAGTATTTCTTTTTCACATTATAAACCTGAACTTGCTCATATGTCAGAAAACCTTGAGTCCAGAACATTTGCACTTTAGTTCAATTTATATAATAGTAATGTTATATAAACATGTGTCAGTACTTGTGAGCGATCAATGTCGGAGTTGGTAAAGGATCATCCAGGGAGGACGGTGTCTTTTATAATAAGAATGCTTGATGTGAATGTAATGTCACTTACTGTGGCATCCTGTTCGAATAGCAACTGAGGAGCTTATCTGCCTTTTTCCATAGACTTATCTCTTTGCTCTACTAATCAATATATTTATAAATTAGCTGTAGATCAAATGACTGTTTGTTTAATGTAGAAAAGGTTTCTGTGGCGACATAACCACAATGAATCATCATGCACTGTCCCTTTCCACAACAACAGACACACACAGTTAGTGACAAGCTGGAGACAAAGATATGTCTTTCAAAAGCTGGTGGAGACCAAAGAGCCAAAACAGGGTGAACACTGGATGTAGGCGTCTGGAAACATGGACAATGGGACAAAGCAGTGACACAGCATGACTGTAATAACGGTGCTTTCATCACATGGTAATTAACCAAGAGTCTGAGTATTAGAAGGCGCATACAACAGTACCAGTACAGAGGAGGTCTTAATTGGATTGGTGGATTGTATTAGGTTTTATTTCTATGCCAGAGGCAACCACTCAAACACTTTGTGCTGACTGCTCACCCTGTCTAAACCTGTTTCGTGTTTGTTGTCAGGTTAGCACAGCAGCCTCCATTTCGAGTCACACTGTATTAAATGCATGCATGTGTGTGTCTGTGTGTTTCTTTAGCAGGACAGAATTCAGGCCACTAATGGAGTGCTGACAATCAGTAGCCTGAATCTGGTTGACATCGCCATGTACCAGTGTGTGGCGGAGAACAAGCACGGCCGAGTGTTCACCAACGCTGAGCTACGAGTCGTAGGTAAGACCAAACATGCAGGGCTCTGAATACATTTACTGTGCCATCTCCCTAATCACTTGTAGATGGGAGACACTGCTTTTGGCAAGATGATAAATGTGCCAAAATAACTATGATACCAGTCAGCTTGGTGCAAGCACTATAATTAAAGGTGTATATCTGAGGCCATATCTCCTACGCTCACAGTCATATTGGCAGAACATTGACTGCATATGTCTCTGCAAAGTGTAGTAAATGTGTTTTGCCAGTTGGATCACCAAAATGATTATAAAATGTTTTCTCCCTTTTTTTTTTATCAGTGCTCTTAAACTTTTTTTTCTTTCTTGACTGGCCACCATGTACAAAATGCAGGGTAAATTTATCAATTTGAATCAAAGCTGACACATGGAAAACCCTTTTTTTCTGATCTTGCCAAAAGTGCACAATAGTTCCTGCCTCATCATTTAGTAACCACACTAGGTGCTGGTCTGTCCTCAGGTGGGAATGTTGAATTGACAGGTGTGTTTAGGGAAGATCAGCTGTATGCACCAAGAATTGCAGGGAATGAGAGCAAAACTGTGGTTGAACTAGTTACCAGCAAAAAATCAACTGCAGTAAATCTGCTGTGTTTGCTGTGAAGGGGATTAAATTAATTTCAGTTAATTTCTAACTGCAGAAGCAGTCTGATCATAGAGCCGAACTTTGTGCTACTGCTTATATAACTGACACAAGAAATTCAGATTAAGAGCAAACAGCTATGGAAATGGTTAAGTGTCTGTGTTCAAGGTCCTTCGTGTTTAAAAAGAAGGAAGGTAGCTGGCAACAATTAGTCAGATAAATGCAGGTATCATGAAAAGCTGAGATGATAAAACTATCTGGACAAGTGGAGTTATGAATTGAGTCTATAATTACTTAGAGTTAAGCTTCGTCTGGTTTACTGTATAAATTAGATGCAAACTTAAATTCCTTGCACACTGGTGAGATAAAAGCAGGTATTGAAAAAACATTGTATTATTATATATTATAACAAAGTATTAAAGACAATTTGCTTCCTCACATACCAATGTCTTCTCATCCCTCTCATCCACAGAATACAATATGAGACCATATTGGACACTACTGTATTAGTTCTCATCATTTATGAATGTGCATTTCCTCAACATGATGTCCTTTTCTATAATAGAGGTCACAGGATTAATCTGACAGTGTCCTTGCCCTTCAGTGGGAGCATAAAAATCTACACGTTGCATTCTGAACCTCTTTAAAGAAAGATTATGAAGCAGTAAAAATACATCTTTAATTGCAAATTGTTCAAGAGAAGGAAAATATTTTCCTCACTTGGTCAACCATACCTGTAAAAGCAATACACAATACTGTTGGGCAGCAACTACCCATTATTTCCATGGTTAACCAATATGATGATTATTTTCTTGATAAATAATGCAATAATTTACCATTTTGATTTATGTGTAGGCTTTTACTGGTTTTATAATATTTATTATTTGACAGTGATAAGTCAGACTCTGACACACTTGACTGACACCGGAGGCACATTTCTCCATCACTCATCAAGAAATATTCTGCTCCCTTGTTTGTTTTTAATCATATGTAGAGCTGATTATGTGCTTTTATAACAACCTTTATGCATTTATAATGTAGAGCTTTTTATGTGTTCCTGAACATCAGTGCTTCGTAACCTCCTCTGCAACAATGACATTATAAGAACCATAACATTGTATGTTGATCTGCCTGGAGGGTGTTTTTCTCTTGCCTGCATGCGCATATGTCTGCTCATCTGAGTCCTATCTTGCACTTGACACTTGCTTTGTCTTTGCACCCATGGGTGTGTTGGTCCTAAAATGAGGTGTGTAGTCAAGCACGTTGTTGGTAACTTGCTATCTTGCAAGAAAGCAATTGCACTGTTGACCTGCAGCAAAAACCTGGTCTTAAGTCAGCCGTCCAGTATTTAACTGTTATTATTAGAGTGCATTGTCAGGAGTGTAAAATGTGCCAACATACATGGGTGCACAGAGGTCACACACTCTGCCTCTTATACACTTGAGTGTGTTAAAATGCATTAAGGTGTTGAAATCAGTCAAGTGGGTGTTTCAACTGCAGCCTCAGAAGGTCAGAGCTTTGTTAATTGTGACATGTTGTGTGTTGTATCATATTTTCATGTATCATGGATGTCTCTGCACTCGGTGGGACTTCCCCCGCCACAGACGTTTTCTATTGACATCAAAGCAGCCCTCCGACAGATGGTTCACACAGTTCTCATTCATCACCTTAATTTGTCTCCACAGTCACATAACGAACTGAAGATTTATTCACACTTCTCATAATATAACATCAAATATTTCTAATGTTGTGATTTGTGTTGCTATTTCAAAGTAGAAGCATGTTGATTCACTCAGCCCTTCTCTGACCCTCAAAGTCCACAGAGCTGCTGCTTGTGTGTGTCATGGCTGGAGTCACTGGTCAGTCACAGTATGTTATCAACTGACCGCAAATAAAATCTAACTGCGTGAAGCACTGCAGCACTGCACATACAGTAATAGCAATACGCCAAAAGTGCAAGTGCGCCTGGCTTTTAAAAGGAAAGGGGAGATGGCACTGTGATTGGTTTATTAGATGTTATGGCTGAAACACATTCATGAATAATTAAAACATTAAGTACAAGCCCTTTGTACCATGCGCCTGTCGCAGTGACAGTTTTTCCCCCTAAAAACAGAAAAAGTGACACTACACACTTCAGACCATGCCCTTTGGATCGGTAAGTGGAGCCCTCAGATTTGCTAATTTATTAGTCAAAGGTGTTCGACCACCTTTAGCACCTCCTTCTATGAAAAGTAGCCATGGTTTGTGACATTTGTCACTTGGTACTATTTTGAAAAAATCCCTAGATCCAGCAACATATTTGCTAAGTCAACACTACAGGCTCTGAACACCTCCCTAATAGAAACAGTTTATGCCAAATCATTTTGAAAGATCAATGTGGAAACTCCATGAATTGGCCAGCTGACTAATGGTGAAACTCCATCAGTCAGACGCTCAGCCACTCATGGTCAATGGTAATTGTAGGACTGGCCCAGCTGTTGCAGAGTCGAGCCAAAAATATTTACTGACTTAAAATGATCCCCCTTCAGAGAAGAGGATGTTTACAATACATGTTGTATTTAGTTGCGTCCATTTAAAACAGAGGATGAAGAGATTCAAATTAAACTGTAGCTTCTCTAACTCTTGTTTTAAGAGTTCATATGAATCCCACTCAAGTGTTATAAGAAAAGTGCGACAAATCTGTCCATTCTGTCATTGCAGATGCTGGCATTGTGCACTTAGGGCCCTAGTTTGCTGGCGCAGCGCAGGTGGCGCAAGGTAGCGCAGCCGGTCTAATGCAAGTTTCGACCAGCGCAGCCTAGCGCAAAGTCAGATTGGAAGATTGGCAGATCGCGCTGCGCTGAGATAGGCGTGGCGGCGCAGCAGGGGGAGGCGTCACAGATTCAGCTTGGTGCAGTGGAAGTTTCGTCCGAAAATGTCCCGCCGAAGTTGCGCTGAAAGCTCGCCACCTCCAACCAGGTCTAGTCTCAGCGCAGCGCGAAGCGCAGCAGGTGCAGTGGAAGTTTGGCTGACTGACCTGCAGTGCACACACGTCACCAAGACCTCACAGGCAGATCTCCACAGTTCCAGACACATTTCAATGCAATAAATATCCACAATAACCACTATTTAATGCAACTAACGGAATCAACACGTGAATTTATATCTATATAGATTGTCCCGTCACATCTGACGTCAGATCAAAGCAGAGATCAAAGGCTGTGGCACGCGTAATGGAAACTCCACCTGAATTAACACAGCAGGGACGAACTGGCACTGAAAAGCAGCTGTGGATGTCCCAAAAGCAGGACTGAGGGTGGATGACTGCATGTCGCTGCCGTGTTGAGATACCACTCTGCCCTTGTGATGATTGCTGTATTTATTTATTTACTTATTAATTCATAAGCACGTGCGACCGCATCACGCAGCCGTAATGAAAAACAAAACACAAATCATCATCTCTCTTAGTCCACCACAACAGCCTCGGTATCAGATAGTCAGTATATAGCCTACTACAGTATACTCAGCATCTCTATCACAGAAAAAAAAGAGAGAGAGAGGAGGACAGAGAGAGAGAGAGAGAGAGAGGGAGAGAGAGAGAGCGCGTCCTTGCTGATTTCATCCACATGGTGTGTGTTTATGTTGTGATTAGTGTAGCCTACACCTCTGATCTTATACACAGGGTTTGAATAAATGTGAGTTTCTTTATTAGTTTATTAGTTGTTGTTTCTTAGATTGCGTAGGGGTTCTCAGTGTATCAGATCAATCCTGGTTAAGTATATTAGTAAACTCATTATTGGTCACTCTGAGCTCGGACCTCCGGACCAAAACAGCTGTTTCCTCCTGGGAGAGGTTCGGCCTCTGGCGTCGCTGTTTCCTCCGTCCATGTCCAAGTATAAAATGACAAACTTGCAGCGCGCATCACCCGCCGCGCAGTTAAAGGTGAGGAGAGGAGCTCCTTTGATTGGTGAAGATCTGACTCGGCTGTGTCAAACTCACTCCACGCCTTTCTCTCCTCCTCCTGTCTCCCTCCCGCCCTCTCTCCTCCCTCTTTGCCGTTTGCGCCGGTGGGAGGGACGAGGGGAGGGGTTGCGCCGGTCTAAGTCTGACTGCGCGGCCCACCAATCTTGCGAAATGGACCTGGTCCACGCCCCGTTGGCGTGGCGAAGCTGCGCTGATCACAGACTTCACCTGGTCGACGAAACTAGAGCCCTTAGTGTCAAGAAATAATAGTGAGACGCCTTGTGCGTTGTATAAATACATGCATATCATAGTGTGTATTGCTGGAGATGCACGCACACTGACATGCGTTGGCAAGTGCTCAGCCATGTCACAGGCGCCAGGCTGCGTGTTCACTTTGAAGAGCTTTCTGCTGAGTCGGTGTGCATACAAAACAGCTCCAGACGACGGCGCCTTAGTAATTAAGGCCTAAAGGAGCAGCAACAAAGCCTCCCTCTCGTTTTACATTCTCTCGTTTTTGCTTCAGAGCCCCACGGCTTAATTCTTAATGCATAATATCCTTCTAAGGAAAATTCATGGAATTGGAAAACCTACTTTCTTTCAAATAAAATGTCTTTTACCATGACTGTTGTACTGCATTTATGTAAGCATGTGAGCCTGTCAGTGTGTGCGCACTTGTCTATGTGTGAGGAAAGGGAAGGATGAGAGGGCTGACCTTCCTAATGGATGGAGTGACCTGCAAGATTTAGGATGCTTCTCCACTGTCACTTCCTCATTGGCTCCTACCCACTGTGTAGCTCTCTCTCTGACAGTAATTTTAACTTTCTTGTCTGTTTTTTTCTTCTGCTGCTGTCTCACTCAGACAAATACTTACATTCCTCTTTTTCTTTTCTTTCCATCAGCTATCGCTCCAGACTTCTCACAGAATCTGTTGAAGGCTCAAACTCTGGCGCGACAGGGTGGCGACATTCTGATCGAATGCAAGCCCAGGATGTCTCCACGTGGTGTGATTTCCTGGAGGAAAGGGAAGGAAGCCCTGAGAGAGAGCCACAGGTACCAGGTTTCTTTGTGTAGAGCAGTAAATGCATTGTTGGACAGGGCCACAGTTCTTTAGTTTGTCTGCTTTACCTGAAGAATACCACTTCATTGACTTATTTTATTTTTTCCCTACTTGATATTCATGGTGACAAACTGCAAAGAACACACAGTGTGACACAATACAATCTGAGCTGCATAACACGTTCTGCATTTCACCACTTTCCCCCCGCTATCTGCATTTCTTCACTGAACTCCATTTTACTTTGCTCTCCCGGCTGTGCTCAGAGCTGGTCTCTGCACTGTTTACTTAAGGTAATTGGTTGTTCCTAGACTGCGGCACTTGGATCGATGTGCTGATCCATCAGCTCATTAGCAGCATGTAAGGCCCGGAGAGTCATTAAAGCACAAGGCAGAGGATGATCCAGACTACCACTGAGACGCACAGGAAGCAGATGAAATACCCAGAAGGACTGATCAGGGACTTGCTGCTGAATAACATACATTCTTCTGTGATGGTGGTGACACCAGGGGAACTAGCTGGACACCTTGTTTTATTAGAAATCAGGTTAAGTGCAGATCAACGCAATACGTGTGTGTGGTGCAGAGGAGTAGAAGAAAGAAAACAAATGTTAATCAGACAAGAAAAAAAAAACACCTCACCTCCGTAAGATATAATGCTGGTCAAGGTAGCAGCAGGATGTACAGTGTAATCAGTGACTTATCAGCATTCATACTGTGTCCTATCACATAGGAAGATATGCATACAGTATATGGTATAGGCCAGCTTTTAGATACATACCCATAGGTAGGGATGTGTAAATACGGTGTATCTGTTTCTAACCCACACTCGTCTGCACAGGCAGTCACAGGAAATCTATACATCTTATGAAATGTCACCACCTGGCTTCGCATTCACGAAACACTGAGCATGAACCAAGGCACACCGACGTGCTGCTGCACTTTTAATTGTGGATCTGAGAGGAAAATCTCTCATGGCATTGTTGTATGTGAGGTACACAAATGACTCATTCGTGCATTTCCACTTTGTGTTTGATAGCATCTTTATTTTTCACAGGGATGTGCCAGCAGGGAGAAAAGCACACCTGCTGGCACACGCAGTGAGATAGTGGGGGTCCAGATTTCTCATTTGATATGGGATTAATTGTTCAACTGGCTCAGCAGCTTTTCCATATGCAACCTCTGGTATATCCATCCTCGCCACAGTGGGAGTGCTGCACATGAAGTCATGTCTCACCTTCTCCTGTCAGACAGTATGGTGGGGAAACTAAAGGTGTTTGTTAATACAGATGATAATACCAGACTGAGACATCTCGGTTACAGGAGAGAGACGTTTTATTTGGAGGGTGGAGCAGCAGAATCAGCACTAAGATTATGTGTTGCAAAGGCCTGTTAAATGTTGGAACCAGCTTGCAGATTTATCATCCTCTTAAGTACTGAAAGGAAAATGCATCTATAGTGCAATGTGCAATATCAGTAGTGCCCATAAAGGCAAGATTTCCCATTTGAGATTTAACGTTACAGCCTCACCCTGAAGTGGGTGAGCTGCATACAAGATGTTAGGCTTTGACATTATTGCAGCATCTCTCGCAAACCTATTCCCCCGGTCCTGGCTCGTTAGCATTTACTTTCCTCCATATCGAAATGGGGCGGCTACCAATGCTATTACAGCAGTGGCATATCACTAATCCATCCCACTGGCTCAACTAAAATACCCATAATTCCTTCTAATCTTCCAGGGATAATGTTTTCAAGGATCTGGAGCAGGGGAGAACAAATCAACTAAGAACACAGGCAGGATCTGATTAGTTAATGAAATCATACAATGGTGATACCTACATCGGCTCGTATCCCAGGCTTGCATAACAAGATAGCCTTATAACAGGGTTGCAGTGCACTTAAAAAGGAAGCTATGAGGTTAACGATATAGTGCTTACCCTAATTTAATTTTACTGCTGACCACTGCCAGAAACTGTGAAATGGATATAGGAAACAGCTCTTAGGAATATTACCTCCTGATTGAACCACTGTGTTTAAGATTGTTATGCAAAATGACATTCATTGCTTTAACAAGCAATGTGAATCCATTTATAATCCTGCTTCTAAAACACTAAGATCTTCCCGGATATGTTTGCAAAACATAATGTGTATCAGTAGTGAATTAATTAAGCACAACTTGATGAGAGTGTAAGTTTCCAGTAACATACTGACTTAATTATGCTATCTGATTTAAGTGGTTAAAATATAATGTTTTTCATTTCCAGTCTCTTAGTTTTTGTTACACCAGAGAGAGACACAGCAAGCTTTTAGATTGCAGCCAGTAGCTCAATTTTACACTAACCAATAAGGTTGAGGTAAAGTGCCTGTTTACTATATCACTGCTCAAGATTTTATCTATCCCACAAATTTCCCCTATACTTAATTGCTCCAGGGCAACGTTTGAGAGGAGAGGGAAAGAAGTGAGAGCATGTCAGACAGATAATGCTCCTTACATCTTTATCCTGAACCATTCTATTGTAGCATGGGTGAAGAGGAAGCTACTGCACAGTTTAATGGCAAGTCTTATCCCTGTGACATCTCATATCCATAACTCTTTGTTATAGTCCATTACAAAGGAAGGGCTCAGTTCAGTTAGGAGAATATACCCCCATATCCATGGGGAATGAACTCTGTCAAGAAGGCTAATGTATTTTAATTCTTCCAGCCTTTAAGGCGATACAGGTCATTTTTGATCATTTTGGGAGGTCCAGGCTGCCTTCAAGGGATCTTTTAGAAAGGAGTGTTCAAGTCCTTCTTTGAGACACTGGCTCAACCCCATTACACCGTCATGTGCACTTTAGAAGATAAGATGGGAGCTTCTAGTGAGGATTTGCAGGGCATGGCATTCATAAGTGGGGTAATTAATTTCAAATGTGATCAGGAAATTGTTCTACAACCACAGTTGAAAGGCAGTATCAAACATTTGTTGGATATAATTTGATCAAATTGGCATGACCTTTCTGACTGAAGGAATTAACTGTGGATAGGTTTTCCACTGTAGCTTGAATTTGTAAAAGAGGTGAAAAGCTGGACCGTTTTCTGCTTTGCATCCATCAAAAATGTCAATAACACATTTAAGTTTCTTTCTTTGACAAATTACTTTTCAAGGACGAAATCCCAGCACATGTGAATTATCATAAATATTGTCCTTTTGTCAGCTAAGCCCTGGCATTAGAATCTAAGACAAACAACTGTTTCACGCCATGAAATATTAATCTGTGCTCATGAGGCTTAATGGTCTGTAATAAGTTTGTAATAATCAGGCCAAATTAATTATTAGTTGAACAAGCAATGGCTGTCTTGTTGGCTCGAGGGAACTTACTTTTAACAGTGTGATATATCTTATTGATCCCTGTAGGGACTTTTCTTCATGCGTACCCCCCGTCAGGAGATCTGAGCTGATATACTTACTGTAGTGTTGCTGAAGGACACCTCTGCATTGCAGATTCTTGACTCCAACATGGCAACAATATAGAGAGGTCTCCTGTTCCTGCTTCCATTATTGTTTTGTTTCTCTGAATTTACACAACAAATATTTAGTAATGATACTGTAACTCATATTGAAATAAAAGATTTTTTTTTTTTTTAATTTATATGGAAAACATGCTCATTCATTTTATCACTATTGGTTATTGAGTGGACTAATGGGAAGACTAATGGGCAAAAATTTCATCAATTCAAAATTAAATCCAGAACATAATAAAGTGCTCAAAAGTGAAGGTGTGTGAATATTCTGAAGCCATGTTATTAGATTTTTTTTTATCCTTGTACTGTTAACAAGAGATGTCCGGATAAAAAGCTTTAGAATATCTTTTTTTCTTTTTTGAGACTCTGAATTTAAAATAAATCTTTCACATGTTTGTACTGTTAACAAGAGGTGTCCTGTCTCGGATTAAAAAGCTTTAGAATATCTTTTTTTTCTTTTTTTTGAGACACTGGATTTCAAAGAATTTTTTTCACATGTATATCATCAGAGAACGATTAAAGTGAATTGTGACTAAGAGGTCCAATTGACACAACATAAAGAAACAGAAAATGTCAAAATGAAATATTTCTTTAACAAATAGATAACAAAACTGTAGATTACCATTCTAATCAGACTGACTGGTGACCAAAAATGAAAAACACATACCTGAGCTATACTTAATAAAATAAAGTGGTTTGTCAGTCTAAAATAACAACTTATTGCTGAAATTACTGTGAGTGAGAAACACACCATAGTGAAACTATTTCAGTCTATTTACTTTTACAGTAGAACCAAGTTTATGGAAAGACAGCAAATAGCAACCCCTCAAAGCATGATAGAAGTGCTGGGAAACATTTTTCAGTGATGTGAAACAGGCAAAATCCAGGAAGTAAGCAAAAACTTCAGTCACACTGTCTTTTACAGGCTGTGATAGATTACCTCCAGTAATTACAGAGATCAAAGGAGAAAAAGATTTTGTCTGAATCAGCTGGAATGCCTTGTTAACAGGAAAGACAAAAGCATCAAACATGAACAGTAGGTATTAAAAATGAATTATTTAGTGATACATTATACCAAGCTAGTACTGGTGATATCTGATAATGTTTGTTGTTGCACTGTCTGCAGTGCTGAAAACATGAATAAATCCCTTTTAGCTTTTAATCTGAGTACTCTGTGCAGCATGTGGCCAGTTTTTCACCAAAGTAAAGGAATGCTTTTTTCGGCATCATGGTAAACAGAATTAATCAAGCCACGAATGTATTTTCATTGTGTGCCTCAATCACCCACGGCCCTGTCATTCATTTCAGTTTAACTAAGTATTTAAATGTCTCAGGCATATGTGCATCTCATCAAACAAGTTTCCCAATCAAATGCGTTCTTTCTTTTATCCTCTTTTATCCTTGAGTTTGCACAAAATGGGGCAGAATGAATAGATTTATGTATATTTCCTTTGTGCACCTTTCCTGTGCACACTGTATTCAAGGCCTTGTTGACACTGGCATGCTTTTAAGAACTCATCCCCCACAAATCTTTTCAGTGCTCCTGGAGGGGGCATCAACATTTTAAGGTTTAGTTTTTTCAGCATAACATTTTGTGCCCTCATATTGCTCTTCCAGCACTCGCATAACAGACAAACAGCACTAGAAATTACATTTATAGCATGTATGTACAAGGACCAGCAGATATCTTTTTTATTAAATGCAAACCCAAGGATGGATTATGTTCTTTTTTCTTTATTTTCCTTTTTAATTAAATAGAGTATTTGCATTTCTGAACAAGAGCAGTTAGCAGGAGGTGGTTCGGGTGGATGGTGGGTGTATGAACCGCACAACTATCAGAGATTTGCAGTCCCATCTGTGGTCAAATGTAAAAGACATTTTAGTTAAGGCTAAGAAAATATTGTTTTACTTATTAAGAAGTCACTGTGGACTTGTTTCTGTATTAAACTACACTGCAATACTTATTGAACCTTCAACCAAGCGCTAGGAGTGAAACATTTCGGTAACACTTTACTTGAAGGTATCGTCATAAGACTGACATGACACAGTCATGAACGTGTCATAAACATTATGTCAATGTCATAATGTTGTCATTAAGTGTCATTCGGTTAACCCTAACCCTAACCCTAAACCTAACCCTACAAAAACCAAACACTGACACTTAATGACAACGTTATGACATTGACATAATGTTTATGACACGTTCATGAGTGTGTCATGTCAGTCTTATGACAGTATCATGTCACTCTTATGACGATACCTTAAGTAAAGTGTTACCAACATTTCCTGAAAGGTTTAGGTTGTCTCTATTATCAATTTGGTAACAGACAACAATGTTTTATCAGCATCAACATAACAATATTTGGGACTAAAATTTGCCAAATAATCTTTAGTAGAAAAAATATGATCTCGTCTCCATTTCATACAAAACATATTTGCAATTGCAGCTCTGGTTCACATTTAAAAGTACAAAAATGTAAATATGAACAGGTGACTCAGATGGCTCATAGCTGGATTTAGTGAAATGAAAATGGACTGAAGATGAAACTTTCTCAGCTAACTTGCACTGTTCTTATCAAGTCAGTGCTGAGAAATCAAATTGTATCGCCCCACACTGAGCTTCTCCTATTGTCACTCTGAAGCTCAAGAAGCCAATTAAAATCTCTGAGATGGGGTTAAAGTTAAATGCTACAGGATACTGGACTTGCTCATTTAGAAAAGATTGTCATGCCAGTTGAATATAAAGTGACCGCCACGTGAGCTTCTACAAGTAGTGCTTTACAGTGACTTTATTAACCTAAAGCTGTCAACCCGCCAGATGTACGTATGTATATATATATATATATTTTTTTTTTACCTTTTTATTCCTACAGAGTTACTGTGTTGGATAATGGGAGCCTTCGGATTTCCAATGTTAGTAAAATGGATGCTGGACTCTACACATGTGTAGCCAGGAACCAGTTTGGAGTAGCAAGCAGTGCTGGCAGCCTTTTGGTTAAAGGTAAGATTATTTTCTTGACTTGACTTCAGACATTGTGGAAATACTCTAAATGGTAGCTGGATGTTGCTTGTCTATAATTTATTTCATGCCAATTAGCTGTTACCTTGACAACCTTTGGTCTTGTGCCAATACAGAGAGAAGGTAATCCCCAGGTTTATGTCTTTAAGATGGGGTTGAGTACAGTGCTTATTTATTAAAACCCTTTTGTGTCATCCATTTAAATACTGGACCCCTTGCAGGTTTTGTTACCCAGGCCAGCTCCTGTAATAGTATTTTGGAGGAACATACGGCAAAGGAATTAAATGAACCAACACTGACCCTCACTGCACACTCGATGAACAAACAGTAAAAAGCAGAGTTGCTGTTAGAAGCCTCTTCGTACCTGACACATACGCAGTCCAGCTGGTTGAGTGGCAGTGGCTGGAGGAAGTGAGACAAGAGGCTTATTGCATTCATGCGCCTCAATGTTTAATTCATACTTTTTTTTTCACAGTAGCTCATAGCCATGCTCGGTTTGTTTAAGATTTCAATCCATTTAAATCACACACTTCTGCAGTGCAATGAATTTTCTAGGTCTTTCTAAAGAGCAGCGTCAACAACAGTGCTCTATTAAAATGCCTTTTGGTGATTCCTCTTCACAAGTTTTTTGAATTGCAAATTTGCTTGCATAGAAGCCCAATTTGCAGGGGTTTTTTTCTGCCTCAGCCTTTTTACATGAACCAACGCAGCTGTTATTCACTATATACTGTACATTTATGTGCGTTTCAAATGTTCATCCAAGGTGGAAGGATTCAACTGCACAAGTACTAGCATTTAGTAAAACTAGATTTTATATGCATACAGTAAATATTTTTGTTGTTGATAAGGGCTATAACTAAATTAATGCTATGGTAATCTGCAGGGTCATTCTCTAATTCCTCATTCTCGTTCATAATACTAATGACAATATGATTTCATTCATGAGCCACTTCCTCTGGCTGAGGTGTTGTACAGTCTGATAGCAGTCCTGTAGTGGAATGGGATGAGAAAAGATGAGATGAGATGATTTAACTGCAGACATCAAAAGACCTGAACTTCCTGAGGAAAAGGCCGGCTCTGCACCTCTTAGTAAATTCTGCACGTGTTCAGAGACCAGTCCAATTTACTGTCCAGATGCTCAGCTGGGTATTTATAGGTAATTATAAATGTGCATTACATTAAAAATGTGTGTGTTATAAATGTGCCCTTCCCTTGTATGTTGACTTGCTAAAGAGTGGCCCTAGACCTCTGAAAGTCAATGACCATCTCCTTGTTCTTAAAGGAGCCAGTTTTTGTTGCTCCATTCACTGAGGATAACAACGCATTTCTGCAATTCAACCGAAATATGTACTGTATTGCAGTCCATGTTATTCTGTCTGAGGTCTATAGAGTGAAAACTGCTCTTTATGCCTGTTTAAAAACATCTTCTCATTAGGCCATAGATTTACACAATAAGACTTGTCATGTACAGAGCAAACTGTAGGGGATGAGGGAGCCAATTTGTGGTTTTGCCCTCTAGTCTATAACAAGAAATCAGCATCAAGCATGACAGCTTTGCAAGCAGAAAGTTTTGCTCTTCTTATTTTGCATCTGTTACCAAACTTTCCCTAACACTCACCTGGAATGCACTACCATGACCAGTCAGTTCCCTTTAGAGATAAACAAGATAAACAAGCTGGCCTGTTTTGACAGAGCTGAATATAGACCTTTACGCCCCCTGACATGCTGCATTGGCTCGCCTGTCCATTAGATGCTTATGACATGCATGCATAATCTACAGTGGACGGGTGTATGGGTCTCCCAGCCTTTGCACTGCACTGCTGTTGAATGAGACACCCAGCTGCGAGGGACCAAAGATTATGTTGATGCACACCATGCTGAGGATGAAATGGGAGAGTATTTTGTCTCTGCACAAACAAAGCCAAATTATCGGCTCACTTCTGACCTGCAGTGGCGGTTGAGTGTTTCCTTTTGGTTGTTTCTTTAATTTTGTAGCTGCAGAGCTGTGCTCTGATTTCTGAAAGTCTCTGAAAGAGATGCAATATCAGCTCCCTAGCAGACTGTAAAGTAATTTATATTGTTTGGTTAACATCTGGGACAGATTTGTTTTGTTGCAATTCTTTCTGATAATATAAAATACATAAAGAAACAAAAGCAAGTGAACCGAAATTGAATACCTATCTATATTGCAGACACTCTGGAGAGAATAAACAGGGAAATGCTCACTTTCTCTAACTTGGTGCTTCCTGTTTCCAGAGCCAACTGTCATCACCAGTCCAGCCGGCCATCTGGACGTAACTGTGGGTGAAAGCATCGTGCTGCCCTGCCAGGTCTCCCATGACCCCACGCTGGACCTTAAGTTCACCTGGTTCTTCAACGAGCAGCTCATCCACTTTGGAAGCCACGGGGCTTATTTTGAAAAAGTTGGTGGGGTGAGTGCATCTATTTATGAATATTTTGATGTTTTCAAGTATGAACAATGAACAACATAAAGGAAATGGGATATGCCTACATCTCCTTCGGATCACCATCTTTCAAGTGTCTGAGTTGAGTTCTTTGCTATTTATTGGGCACATTACTATTTATATTTATTATTGCTGAATACTGTAGATGACATTCATATTTAATATATCCACTGGTTTTAAGTTGACTGTTATCTGTGACTCTAATGTTTGGTTTTGTACTGTAATATATTGTCAAGTTTTTGTTCTGTCTTAATTGTTTCTTGTTTGCCTGCCAAGGGCTGCAGATGCAAATGAGCTGTCAGCTAACTCTGGTGCAACTAACACATGTATGATGTCCCTGACAGATAAACAATAAACTAAGTTAAACACTTTAAATTAAACTTGAACTGGGAGAATTACACTGTATGTATATTTTTGGATCATAATTGAAACAACAAATTCTTGTGTTGGCCAAGTTACATTTTCTGAGGAAGAAAATTAAGAAGTTTAGTATCCAGTATTGATTCACTTATAGCTTTAAAAAGCATGCAGCCTCTGAGGCCTGGCTTAAATAAAAGTTATATCTGAATTGTTTTGCTTTTTATAATAATTAGAATGTCACCTTTCAGTCACCCACAGGGAAGGGGGTTATTTAAACTCTATTAAAATTTACATTTACGTCTCATTTCTCTGAATTCATTTTAGCTTCATAGTTTAAGGAGCAAAATATTGTTTGCTCATGATGAATCATACTGATATATATTTTTTTTGGACTGAACAAGAGGGCTCTCTGTTGCCTGTTCTACTTGTTAATAACACCTCCTCCCACCCTTTTCACTGACATAAGCAGCAACTAAGAAATTCATTATGCAATGCTCAGCCATGCATCACACTTGATCATCTAACAGAATTTTCTTTTCTTTTTTCATTAATTAGGAAATGCAATTATGAGGTCTTGGCTTCTTTATCACCCCTAGTTGTTTTTTTTCTCCATTGAACATGATCATGAACAACAACAGAGGCTTTAATAATTGCATGTAACCCAGCACTTCTTTTTAACACTTGACTGCATCACACCACACCCCCACGCGTTGTAGTAAAGACACCAGTGCCATATTAATGGTGGATGGTCGTATTAGTTAAAGGAGCCATTTGTAGCTATTGCCACATAGCGAATGTTAACATTAACATCTGTTTGCTTACCCGTCTAGAGGAAATTTTGTGACTTCAGCATTAAACTTTATTTCTCTCCTTGCCAACAGCTGTCTCCTTGGAAAGGCGCAGATAATGAGTTGGATCCAAATATTTTTAATGTCTGAATATTCATATCATTAATCTGAAAATAAAGGAAAGCACATTTTTATTTGATGTGCTTCCTCGACACAGTATCTCCATGTGAGGAAATGCTACAGCATTCCTTCTTAGAGCCTTCCTAAATTAAAAAAAAAGTTCCTTTGCAATTTGATTACATCTGTTCTCATCTCGAATCGGGAAAGCGGTACAAACTACTCCCGCTTCCAGTTTAAATCCAAATACAGATACTTGTGCAGAGTAGCAGGATTAAACAGACATAGATACAGATGATAGCATCTCTGAGCACCTCAGCTCGCACTAGCCAGCTAGCTCTGGTCCATTACATCACTTTAAGATCACGCTCAAATCTTCCTCGAAGACACAGCAGAGGAAGTGTAATAACCTATATAACTTTAAGAGCAGGACATGACACCCTTTTCTGTCCGGATAGAATCTACTGTGAACTCAAGGAGATTAAAACTTGTATAATGTACTTGTAATAGCAATGAGTCAATTTTTATACTGTATGGAAAGTGCAGTCTTTATCAGCATAGCTACTCCCCTTTACATATAAATCCAAGTGTTTGATTACTATCTTTTCAGCACTCAAGTTCTGTACATGTTACATAGAGATGAAAAAGGTCATCTCAATCCATTACACACACACACACACACACACACACACACACACACACACACACACACACACCGAAATGAAGAATATCAGTTTAAAGTAGGTGTGTGGGTCTTATGAAAATCATGTCTTTGAGTAAACATGAAGCCACAACCTCCTCGAGTACTGTGCTACTGCTCAGGAATTGGAGGAAATAACCCTTGATTCAGTTCCATTCAAATTTGATAGATGTGATTATTTTTAGGGATGTCCCGATCACATTTTTTTGCCCCCGAGTCCGAGTCCGAGTCATTTGATTTTGAGTATCTGCCGATACCGAGTCCCGATCCGATACTTTGGCAATGCAGTAAAGTTTTTAATGTAGATCAACTGTATCATCCCACTATTTTTCTGTTCTTTGTGCTCTACTAGGGATGTAACAATATCACAATCTCCCAATAATACTCTACCTCAATAACAAGCCCATGACATTTATTGCAGTATTGTAAGACATGCCATGATATCAAACTCTCAATGTATATTAGCACAGTAGCTCCACAGTATAATATTAATGCCGTTATCCATAAGTCAACAACAAGAACATTTGGTCAAAAATAAAATAGCTTATCATGTCTTTCTCAATCACCAGCCTCTCTCCCCTGATCCCACCCTCTCCTGCCTGTCTGCCCCCCCCCTCACCTCGCTCCTTCTCCCTCCCTCCCTCCCTCCCTCACCCAGCTCACCTTGTTCCTTCTCCCTCTCTAACTTTAAATAAATACCTGGTTCTGTATCTGCCATCACGCAACACAACGGTAGTTTTTTATTCAACAGTATGAGAAGTTTAACAATGTCCGCGACATCTGCGCGGTCGGTCCGTGTGTCGGTCTCACGTGCGTTACGTCGGACTCGCTCTCAGTAGAAGCTGCAGTGACTGTTGTTGCTGCAGGTGTGTGTAGCGCTCAAACATCAACAACAAGCTGCTTGGAAGTCAGCAGTGAAACAACGCAGCCACACACACACAAACAAACAGTGAGCTGACACGGTGACACGATCGTCTCTCACACTCTCGCAAGCGCCGTCATTTCATATCGTTACTTGTCCGCGACGACGCAGCCACACACACACACCGTGGAGCTGTGCGCCACAGACCATGCACAAAACACAAGCACGCTGCACCGAATGCGCGTCGCTTTGGGTAATGAGCGCACATGACGAACGTCTACAGTAAAAGTAATGTGTTTGAGAGTGCAAAAGATGATACATCTGAACGCCCCCCATGCGGCCGTCTTCGCTTTAGACAGATAGGAAAACCCTGACATGTAGATATGTAATATATCCGATTCCTGATCGGGATGTAACGTCCGATTCCGATCGAGTCTGAAACCACGTGATCGACCCCGATTTCCGATCACGTGATCGGATCGGGACATCCCTAATTATTTTAATGGTAAAATGATTACAAGGGGAAGTGAAGGTTAAAATGCAGCAGCACCTTTAGGTCAACTGTTTCCTGCAAATTTTAAACAAAGTGAAAACTACATTCAGTTTCTACATGAACCTCTCTGTTTGCTGTGACTCCTCTCGCTTGTACAGCTCAGAACAGAAACATATTCTTTTCTAACTGGTTTTATATGGCAATTAGTGTTTTTTCATTTGACTCACTTAAGTCAAGCTCCAGATTCAGATGCAGATGTGACGTGCAATGGACAGAGATCACCTCTTTTTATTCTGTTTCTAAAAGGCACATAACATTATGATTACAGTATTTTGTAGGGCTTCTTGAAGTTTCACTTAATTTAATAAGCAAGCTAGGAGGTTTTTTTTTCCTGCTGTGTATAAAATTTGCAAAAGTGAGAGATCTGTGACCCATTCCATCCCTAGTTATATTATTTTAATGATGGCAGGGAGTTTCAAAGAGTGAATTACTTGAAGCAACTGAATTTTTAGCTGTATAAAATGTCCCTGATTATACATCAAAGTAATTACTGAGCCTCATCCTGTTTCACAGTCCCTTATTTTCATAGATAAGACATCAACTTAACATTAGCACTAAGTTTAAAGTTAAAAGCTAATAATGCATTTGGCATTGAATGGATGTCTGCAGAGTAAATGGATTCAGAGTGAATAAAAGGGATAGAGCTGAAAGAAGCTTTTTAATTCCCCACAAAGAACCGTCCTCATAAATGATCATGAAAACCTGCACTCAGTTATTTGGCGTGTCCCTGGATTTGTCTTGTACCTTTTTCTTCCATAATGTAATAAACTGAATGCCAAAAGAAACCACTCTGACATTGCTCTTGTTTCTGCAGCCCTTTTAGTTGATCACATTGAATTTCAAGATTTTGCCCTTTTACTAGTTTTCCTTTACTCGTCTTGTTGTTTGTTCTCAACTTTACTTCTGCACTGACAGCGCTCAGCTGGTGACATCATGATCCGGAATATTCAACTGAGGCATGCTGGGAAATATACATGTGCGGTCCAGACCAAGGTGGACAGTGTCTCTATTGCCACTGATGTGGTCGTCAGAGGTAAGGATGGCCATTATACCACATTTGAAAACTCCATAATGTCAAACATCATACACCAAACTGAACATAAGAAAAATCTATGTAACAGATCTGCACGTCTGGATCTGCCTGACTCTAACTGGCTCATGCTCCATTTCTCCACCAAGTTTGGCTGCTGACAACAAACCAATAAACAAACAGACAGACAGACAGACATTGGTGAAAACATTATCTCAATGGATGGGGGTAATAAATCAAACTTCAGTAGTCAAATTCTTGCAGTAATATTTCTACCTCATAATAATCTATTCATCGCATGTGATTTGTCTTTTATTCCGAGAGATTCCATGCATAAATATCAATGCAATGAGTGATTATGGCCTGTTTTTGTCATAGTGTTCTCATTTTTTATCCAAGACATGTCAAAGCATTTTTTTACTTAGTCTTTCTCACTTTATATAAGAAACATCCAACTTCTTATCCTGCAAATAATGCAATATGCAGTAGAACAATGACTTATATTTTCTCCCACTCCTTTTCCACTATTGATTTCCACCTGGACCATTAGTTATAATGGTTGAAGTTCTTGCTTTTTTTTTTAAGCATTTTGATTCATTCAAGAACATGATTCAAACATTATGTCATTTTGTTGGCTGCTTAACAGCATGAATGATGACAATAGGTAGCAGTAGGATTCAATTATTATTGCACAAAATGATACCAACAAACAGATTTCTGCATTCACCACACCCACCTCCAGTATGAAGAGATATTCTTGTAATGTATGTCAGGGCTGTGACCACCATGGAAATCCCAGAGAACAGTTTGATTACTGTTATCCATCAACACATTTAGCAAAGACATTTCTGAAACCAAATCTCACTCTTTTTTCCAGTGAATGAAATCACGTTGATTCAATTTCATAAAAGCACTACAGCTTCCTGTATAGCCTTCTATAAAACAGCATGTTACAAGCTACTGTGAGGTATGTAATTAGAAAGCTGCAGACTTCTGCACACTGTGTCTCTACAGCGCTATATAGGAGGCACATGTGATGCAGACATACAGTATAATTGCACCGTTGCCTTCCCACATAAAACCCCTCTATGACAGTGGCTCACTACCTTTTTGACTTATGACCTCTTTAAAATAAAAATAAAAAATGTATTAACTAATGACTCCTCATCACAGGTTACACACAGTGCATAAAGTGAGTGAATTTTGCTCGTAATAACCTTACCTCATTTTATTTCACTCATCTTTAGAAGAGGTCAAACTATCTGGTCATTCTCCTGAAAAAAGCAAAGGCTAGAGAAGAATGAATATCATTACAGAAAATGATTTAATGTGTTCTTCCTTCTTGCTCTGTTAATCATCGTGTGACCCCTGTCATTTACTTTGCACTTCTACATTAGGAACCATTACTCTGCAGCCTATTATGATCTGTTTTAGCGCAAACACTGCTCTTTATAAATACAGAAAATGAGATACGATCGACTACCTTTCTTTAAACAGGTTAAGCTTGAAGCTTGAAGAGTTTTTTTTTCCCCATTTCACCCTCAATGTTACAAACATTCATTTTAGACTGGTTATAGTTCATTGTTGTACTTAAGCTTCAGCAGGTTGTTAGCAGCTGTTATCCACCCACGCTGTGTCTCAGGTTCTCTTGTCTTCATTAATCTCTACAGAACATATCATCCTTTGTTAGTGAACTGTGAGTTATCCTTCCAGGTCCCCCTGGCCCTCCTGTAGACTGTCGGGTGACAGAGATGACAGAGACCACTGCCTCACTGTCCTGGGGACCAGGCATGGATAACCACAGCCCCATCCTCAGCTACACCATCCAGGCCAGAACGCCCTTTTCTCTCGGGTGGCAAGCTGTCACCACTGGTAGGCTGGTTTCATCTGACAATCTGGTGAAGGTTTTGTGAATGTGAGGTTCATTGACTAGATAAAAAAGAGTGAAGGGGGAGTGATTGGTATTCTTTTCAAACACCACACGTAAAATGACAGTAAATAACACATCACCAGCTTGGCTTAGTTTCAGTGGCAGATCTTGCAGGGCTTTGATGAAAGGTTATTTCTGTGATGTCTCTCAGTTCCTGAGCTGCTTGGGGGGAAGCAGCTGTCAGCCACTGTCACTGACTTGAGTCCCTGGGTGGAGTATGAGTTCAGAGTCCTGGCAACCAACGCTATTGGAACAGGAGAGCCCAGCAAACCCTCCAAAAAGGCCCGCACGAAAGAAATGCGTATGTATCCCCATCTCATCACATTTTCTTTGGTGACAACATTGAGTGACACATATGTAGAAACATTCTTCTTACAGCTCTTACCACTTATACATTATGAACATTTCTATGCACTAACATGAAAATAGAGCCAGACTGTCTCACAATACTCACAACATTGAAAGAACGTCTTACTTAACACAGGGCCGAACTCATAAAGATCATTAGGTGTTGGGATTTTTATAACGCACATTTAAGTATGAATTTAAGAAAGGTCGTACCCTTTCCCTACTCTGCTTTTGAATGACAGATACTTGAGTTTACAAACTGACATAACACTGTGTTCATCTGTTAGTTCCCAGGGTGACTCCAGCCAGAGTGAATGGCGGTGGTGGTGGGCGTTCAGAGCTGGTCATCACTTGGGAGGTAGGTCCATACATTCGATTATTTGTGTGTCTGGGTGAGCACATGTAAATATGTTTTTATATGTGAAATTGATATTGATAATAAAAAAAAAACATGCATTAGTATAATGTGTATATTATGTGTAAAATACAAGCGTATATTATTTTGATATTGAAATCCATCACAATAAAATTGAAATATTATATATAATGAAATATAAACTTAGTTTTTAAGGTGACTTGGATTTCTCCAGTCAGTTTTGTCATTCAGTTATTTCAATGTGAAACTGGAACAGACAGAGATGAACTCTCTCATAGTTTTGCTATATTTCACCTCAGAATAAAACCACTTAACCAGACAGTGATAAATTCATGCTAGGCTTGCAAGTACAGTACCACTCTCAGCACTATTCTCCTAAGTGCCCTAATCCATGCATAGCTGCACTACTTTTAGGTATAATATCTTTAATATCAGTCATCTTGAGTCATCCCTCTGAGTCATCTCATACTTCCTTAGCCTGTTCCTGAGGAGCTGCAGAGCGGTCCAGGCTTTGGCTACGTGGTAGCTTTCCGCCCACTTGGGGCACAAGGCTGGATGCAGGCTGCTGTCACGTCCCCAGAAGCCTCTAGATACGTCTTCAAGAATGAAAGCATCCCTCCATTCTCTCCTTATCAAGTCAAAGTCGGGGTTTACAACAACAAGGGAGAGGGTCCTTTTAGTCCAGTGACCACCATCCACTCAGCTGAGGAAGGTGGGTATTGTTACAGCTACAGCAAAGCTTGTTTTAATTTCTCTCTGGGAATGTTCAACAACTCTAACACAGCCAGTGATTATACGTTGCACAAATGCATCAGACTGGCTTGGTTTTATTTCTGTAATTCCTTTGTTTGTATTTTTGATAATTGTCACGTACCTATCACTGAATATCTTCTTTGTTGTAAGAATTGGATTTAATATTGTGGCCCCAGACACTTTTAAAATAAGCAGTAGAAAACATATTTTCTCAAACAGCTTCTGGCTAAAGTTGCAGTCACAAACACAACCTTCTGACAAATTTTAAACAGGTTTGGTTATCTCACAGGGGACAAACACATTTAGGTTTAGCATTGTTTGAGTCAGACAAGGGTGGTAAACTGTTCATTTCTTTAGCCACAATATGCACAGTCCGGATCAACCAGGTCAGCTGAGTTCATGAAATTTTTGTTACATCGTTTTCATTGTAACAAAACTAATTAAGATGACGACAAGTTTTCTGGAGCTGTGACATTGGAGTCAGGCAGTAGGGACATGAGCAGGTTTTGGTTAGTCGTTTACACACAAAAGAAAAAGAAGATGTTTATTATAAGAAATTAAAAAATTGCAGTTATTTCATGCACATGAAGGTTTTGTGTCTGGCTAAGTAATTAAAATAGTTGCAGGGCTGTGAGATGATTTACTTAATAAGAAATTTTAAGTAAAAACTTGTATTCAACAGATATATGTTATCCATATAAATATGTGCATAAGACACAGAGAAGAGAGACATTTTTATATGTTTCACCATTTACCAATGAACTTGCAGTCCTCTCAGTGTACTTGTGCTAGTCCTACATATGCATTATTGCATTACTCTAGGGGCTGTTGTCTATGTAGAAAAGCCAGAAAAGTTATACTACACTTTGAGTAACACAAATTCCAGTGAAATCCAACGTTATGTCAATGTTGAAGCGCTCTCTCCTTCCTACACATTAATACAGCTATATTTGATAGAGCTACGCTACAGTCAATAACATTCAATAAGTCATATTGTAGGTGTGGGTGTACTGAATCCATGTCTTCTTACTATCGTGTTTTTCAGAGCCCAGCAGAGCCCCAGGGAGGCTGAGGGCGAGGAGTGTATCAGCGTCCGAAGTAGAGGTCACCTGGAAGCCGCTGGCCTGGAGCAACAACCGCAGACGCATCCTGGGCTACGAGGTCAAGCCGACACATGCATGCCCACACACAACACGACATAGTGGATAGTGCCAACAACCTTTTTTTTGTGTTTGTATAATTATTCATTCATGAAGTGAAACACGCTATATAAACATGGTTTTGCAGGATTCACCCAAACCACTGTACACTGTGGAGGTGTCAAGTTAGAAATCAGCTGCAGACCATTAAGAATAACCTGTGTGTTGTTGGTGTGTTTTTTAGTTGCGATACTGGGGTGAAAAAGAAAAGCAGGACATAGCCAGAGTGATCAAGACAGTGGGGAATAAAACTTCAGTACTCATCAGGGATCTGGAGGGCAGCAGTACCTATCTCATATCCCTCCGGGCCTATAACAGCGCTGGAATGGGCCCACAGAGCGTCACAGTCAATGTCACAACCAAGAAACCACGTAAGGACTCACTACATTGTGTTCTTCTTTTTTGAATCTCTGATAATAGCCTCATGGTCACTTTGGAGTATAAATATGATTTCACCAATAGCATTTCCTTGGACAGTGTGTCTCACCAACATACAGTAAGTACACTGTGTATAGCTGAAACCTAAAATGTGTCAATAATATTTACTCGCATCAATCTTTTATAGAGCCATTTTTGTTCAATATTTTATTTTAGTTTACATCAGCCAGCAGTCTTGCTCTTCCTCTCTTTACTTTCACAAGCCTGTTGCTTGGTTTCTCGGCACTGCACCAACATGAACAGGGTCACAATGGGTGATTTGACATACAGGCCAAGTTGGCAAATGATGAGATGTTTGCAGCTGAGGCAGGATTCCCTAAAAACACCAGCCAACTCCTCTGCATTTTGCTTCACCCCTGCTTCATTCTTCCTCTTGTTCTTTTATGGCTTCACACTTACCATTCTTGTGTGTGTATCATGCGAGCTGTGTACTCATGCACATGTGATTGTAAACAAAACAGGGGCCCACAAGTCAGAACAGTATCAGTACTCCACAAGTAGCCACAAGTAGGTCACAGTAGGTCAAAGGGAGGCAGATGTGTAGCTTCTTATGATACAGTACTGTATATGGTGATTATTGCACATAACTGTTGCCACAAGACTTATTTTACAATCCCCTGTATATCTCATCACATTATGTACTGTATATTCCAAAGAGTTATCCCTGACGATGGTATGATAAACTGATAATGCTGTGTAATTGTTTACTGACTGAGCAATTTGTTGTTTTTCTCCATCCTCTCACTCTTCTTCTCCTGTAATATTTCCCCAGCACCCAGTCAAGCCCCGGTCAAAATAATGTGGAACACTTCCAACTCCAAGGTCATCCTGAGGTGGGACCAAGTACACGCTCTGGAGAATGAGTCAGAAGTTACAGGGTATAAGGTAAAAAGTGGACAGTTTTACACTTCTCCGGTAGAGAAAGCTTAAACGGAACTGACTGCAGCCCTGACGAATAAATGGTTTTACAGATTGTAACATAACAGAGATTGACAGACTGTCACTGGGTCCAGTTACTTCATATGAGTAGAGTGCTTATTTGTCAGTTTTGACTAAATACACTAAATCATGAATTCAATTATAAGTAAAAAATAAAAATAAAAAATCTTGATTTCACACAGTAGTTAAAGGGACAACGAGGAGTTTCTATTTGGTTATAAAAAAGTATCACGTTATTGTGGATGAATCTACGCTACCCACACTTGTTAATGGGCCCATTTTCGCTATCGTTTTGCCACTATCGTTATTTTGTTATTATTAGTGGTGGCAGAAATGCTGGTCGAGTCGACCAGCTTTCTTTACTTTCGGTTTCGTGGCGAGTTATGAGAATAACACCGCCGAATCACCATTTATGGTCGGAACGGTATGGTCGGATGGTATGTGATTGTCTTCGAACCTCTGACTTTAATCCCTGATGAATGAAAACATGAGTCCGTCTTGCACCGGTCAAAGAATTTCACGGTGCGCGCGGAGGCTCATAAATGTAGTGTGAAAAGGCTTCGCTTTTCCAAAACTCCTTGTTGTCCCTTTAATTGAGAACCACACAATGCTCTATTTCATCCTGAAGTTGTATTGGTCGATTAAAGCTGCATATGAATAACATTTTTAAGTCCTCAACAAATTGCCTCATTTCCTCAAAATAACAAATAACAGCCTTAATAACCCCACTGCTGACATCCTTTTATTTCTAGCCGGATAATTTCAGCCACACACAAAATCTATAACTTTTTAAAATTGTTGTTCATGGGGAGTCATGGCTGGAAATACATACAACTTCCCACATTGTGACATTTGACTTGCCGTAACAGATTTATTTACACATGTACATTTTCTTAATTACTTCAGGGCGTACACTTCAAGTTGTTTTGAATCCTTTACCACTGACATTTGACTTAGAAATCTACTGTAAAAGGTACATACTGTATGTTAATTTCCTATATTTAGAATGTAAAACTCTGCCTATGGCTCTGCAGTTGTGCACATTACTTACATTGCACTAAAGTTGATCATCTGAAAGCTGGCCTTTCTGCATTGCACAGCCCAGAGTCGAGCTGCAACTGAAACATTTGGACTGATTCTTATGTCTACATCTCCAAGCTTATCTCTACAACACAGTTATGTGCAAATACTTAGACTGAGTCTTGTTAGCTTCAGAAGCAGCACATTACATCTCATGGAGGTGTCTGAAAACGTGAGAAGTCAGATTTACTCATCAGTGCATCAATAAGAAACTGAATGGTGTCTTGTATTTTTGGAGTGTCTTCATAGTTCCATGTCTCCAATCGTCATTATCCTTCCCTCTCTGCTTCCTGTAGGTGATGTACAGCCAGGACAAACACAGCCGGCCCAGCGTGGTGGAGACCAACACCACCTCCTTGGAGTTATCACTGCCAGTCAACCAGGACTACGTCATCCAGATTAAACCCTTCAGCGAGGGCGGGGAAGGCAGCAGCAGCCGCCAGATAACCATCCCCAAGATAGCAGGTGGGACTGTCCTGACACATGAAACATGGAAATGATGTCCATCTTCATTTGTGAGACATCATTGCAAAGACATGTATATTCAGCTGAGTGAGGGCAAAGTAGAAAACATCTACCTTCAGACACCAGTAACGCTGGTGTACAGGACTTATAAGGAATATTTTTGTCTCTAATGTGATTTCTACCATTGCAGATGATTTCCAGAAATCCCAGAGAAAGTCTGACATTGTTGGTATTCATCAAGGACCAGTGTGCAAGTGTAAAAATATACTCTTGTACTCAAACACAACATATTCTGCAGCTGCTTGTGTTATGGTCTTTTGAGGCTGCTGTCTGTAGATAAGTTGGTATCTCTGATATTTATGAGGTATTTTCTTCCCATTAAATGTTGGTGCAAAATAGTGAGTCTTCAAATAAGCCATTTCTCTCTTTTATCTTCAGCAGTAAAACACAGTCTCTTATCCACAGACTGAGTATATATCATAAAACAACAAAATGGACTCAGACATGCAAAGAATTTTGCCAGAAGCTGGTTGTTAAAAGTGGATTTTTCCTTTTAATCAAACTATAGCTGTTGCTGCGCCCGCCTCAGTAGTCAAGCTCTTTGAAAGTCAGGTCGGCCCATAATTGAGCATAGCGCACCAGTGCCATCTATTGATTTAGTGATGTACGCACACCACAGAGATCTTGTTACGAAGGCATCTCATAGGCTACAGTTGGTTTAGTATATTTTGTTCTTTATACCATTTTTAGCTTAGCAAGTAGCTTCAAAAAGTTTTCATAAACTTTTAGCGATCAGACCTGTTGGATGTTGGTTTGTTTGTGTATTTCAGGCTCCCCAGCCATAGGAGCAGCCCCAGAGGCCTCTGCATATCCCTTGGTTAACCTTGCAGCCCTAATCCTCACAGCCAGGACTGTGCTATGACAAACGTCTGCAGATTCCAGGCACTACAGCCGCTTATTAAGAGGTGGAACAGCAGGTCAAAGACAAGAAGAGACTGACAGCAGCAGCAGCAGCATTTCCACCTGCTCCCTACCCCACAGTGTCTTTCCTCTTCCATCTACAAAGATCTCTTTGTGAGGAAGACCCTTTTCCTCTACCTTTTTAAAGGAGTTACTGAAAGGAAGTGACTTTTTCAGAAGCTGTGTTTATGAAACTGAGAGGAGACCGTGACTTGACTGCAGTTTCCTTGAAGATGTTTTTTTTTTCCTCTGCTCCCTTCTAACCGATGGGTATTCTCATATGGATTTAACCTTGGAGGACCCATGTTGTGTGATGCACAATAGGATGTGTATATGCTTTCTCTGTGGGGCTGTGCAGGTTTTGTTAAATGGATTTGTATGTACCACTGGATGTTTCCTTGGATGTCAGGATTGTATCTTATCTGGGGATGGAGGAGAGCTAAAGTACTTAAAGAACTCATTCTTAAAAAATGAGTGAAGTTTAAGCTTGACTTAAGACAAAACAATGGATTGAAGTCATTTTCCTCCTCTCTTTGGACTGTTTTCGAGAAACTCTCTCAACTTTTTCAGAAGAAAAACCAACTGTTACTAATCCCTGCCAAAAAATAAATAAAAATAAAACAGGGAGCTAAGCCTCATTGCTTTATGACAAACCAGAATTTGGGACCTTTGTAACTTGGATTTTATTCATGCTTTTTGCGTTACACCATGTTACATCAAAACCTCAAGAGCTGCCATGAAGCTGACTGGAGCCAAAGGTATCGAGCCAACGTGGTTCAGTCCCACCTGTTGTATCATTGTGAGAAAATGCAGCGCGTACACTCTCCCAACATGGCTTCCATTGTAAACAGCAGACTAGTGTTGATGAATCAATGTCTCCCTCATCCTCAATAGGTGTGTAACAAAGGCACACTGAGCATTGTGTAAGCCGCATTGTTGTACACTGTATGTATGAAATCCTCAGGTCCCAAATGAGCCTTAAGTCTTATGATTATTATCCATATTTTTATTATTCAGGACACGTTTTATTTATTTTCCTTCTCTGTTTTTCCCCCATTGTGTTTTGGCTCACTCATGCTATAATTTATGAATAACAGACCTTGCTGTTTGCTGAGTATGTTGCTATTTTTTCATTTTTGTTACTTTGTAGATCATGTTTTTGGGCATTTCGGCTCAGAAACAATATGCCTTTCTCCTATCTCTCATGATGAGCACAGGGCAGCTTATTACATAGTGCGGATGTCAGCTGCTGTATGGCATGAGATTGGCCAGTGTATGTACTTGCGTTGCTAAGGATGTCTGAATCGACCAACCTGCTTTTAATAAACATAATGCCATTTTCCTCATTTCCTTCTCTGATGTCATACTGTAGAGGGTCTAAAAGTTGTGTTATTTCAGTGTTCCTTCCTCATCAAGCCAGGCAATGATGGAGTGATAGAGTTTGCTCTGGAAAAAGCTAATATGTGGGCCTTGAGGTAAGATTTTTTTATCTTTGTCAAACAGTTTCCAAGATCATGAAGACGTTTTTTACATTTTTAATTAACTTAACATCCAGGTCACGGAGAAGAATAAGCAGCCAGGGTCGCTTTGTATAAATGTATCAGTCTGACCTCACTCACATTTGAGAGTCAAGGTTTGTCTGATTATTTCATACTTCCAATTTTTTTTAAGTCACCATGATAAAAGATACAGTAGGCACAGTGTGAAGCAGATATTATATCTTCAAGCCTTTGTGGAAGATGAACTATGGTGCACCAGAAGTAAGTTTAACCAAACATTTTCTGTAGCTGTGTCAAAAGCCTTTCAGCCCGTTTCTCTACACAAGAACACTTGATTCTTGAATTCTTTGGTTTTGGAGTTTTCTTGCAAGAAGCCTTTTCCCATTCAATTAAAAGATCAGGGCTTGACTTGGCAATTTCAAAATGTGAATTGCTAATTCAATTTAGTGAATGTTAATCTCTTTAAGCCCCTCGGCTGTAGCTTTACTTCTGTGCTCCAGGTCGTTGTGAGTGTGTGGCACATCTCCTGTTTCACATTTTCATTTCTCCCTGGCATCCTTTCATGGACGCATCTGATCAATATTGTGAAAACAGATAGTCATAGTTGCAATCAATATCCACAGATCTATACCATCCATTAAGTGCAAGTTTGTCACCTTCTTGAGATTTGTTTGGTGATCCTTCTGCCCTCAGACACGGGAGAACTTTGATTTGTTCCACACTTCACGCTGTGTCTGCACAACTGTGAGCGATCAGAAATGGCGACAGTATCTGATGTGAAGAGCAGAAGCTTGAAAGGACATGATATCAGTGGCCTACATCTGAATATCACCACACTAAGCAGATGATATAACTTCCCCTATCATAGAAATCATCTTCCCACGCAATGTTAAATGTTGGGCATGTCCGTTTTTATACAGAATGGATTTATATGTGTGTAAACAAACAGCTGAGCTGCACTTCTTATTGCAGTATTGAAAGAAAAGCCTTTTATTAAATAAGTTATTGCTGCTGTCTGAAATAAGTTAGAATAAGCTATTGACAAGTCAGATCCCTTTTGAAATGCAAAAACACATCTAAGAGGCATTTAAGATTACTTATAGGATTGTTTTTCATGAATGAAAAATAAAGCACCTGAGGGCCTAAAATTAACATTTCAGCCATAATAAGACACAGATACATGGTAGAGATCAAACAGAGAGTCCCCTCTCATCTTTTTCTTTTTTTTCTCCTCTTTATTCATTTTGAAGGAACGCAAGTACAATGTACAGCAAAGACACGGCACCAAGCAATGGAGAGCAGCAGGGAAGAGGAGATGAAGCTGCTGTGGAGCAGGAGGAAGAAGAGGAGGAGGGCTCTGCACAGACAGGAGTGGGCTATAGGTTTAAGGGTCAGCCAGAGGTCGTCCAATCAGAGTCTGGTACCAACTGTCTGAGCTACAGCCGACAGTCTGCCATTCATCACAGTCAGGTTCTATCTGTCAGATTTCCTTGAGCAAAGGGAGGAAAGTTTGACCTTCCAGACTGATCCAAGGATGATTTGGGTAAATTTGCCTCTAGTGAGTGACAGCGAGGAGGATTTCAGCTGGGATTGCTTGATGTTGCTGCAAAGCTCTCTTCTTTTAGGTAACTGGTGCCCCCTAGTGTACATGGAACCCATGGCCGTTAACTACTTGACATCTTCACAATCCACCAAACGCCACCAAAAATACAGTACAAGGTTTTATGCATGGCTGCATATTTTCTTCTTCTTTTTTTCTTTTTTGTACCTTCCTGTTTGACACCCATAGCCATGAGATCACTTTCACTTTAAAGTAGTTGGAACCAAAATATGAAACACAACAGGAGTTACACTGCACATGTGAAATGTTAACTGTTAAAGTTTAGTGTCCGAAAGCCAAAGTTACACCTCAGTAATACGTTCATAAACCTGACATGACAGTTTTTAACATTGCCTTTCCTCAATTGAGTGATTTTGCTGCTGCGTGTATTGATTTATTGGAGTACATGACTTTTGTATAAAAAAACGCCTTTCGCAAGGAGGTAATATTAAAGACACTGTAATTAAAGCAAAAGTTTGCCATGTCAAGTTTATGCATTTGACTTTCTGGCACTTTTGTAATTAAAAGTAGTTTGTTCATATAAAGTTTAAGTTTCATACAAAATCAGAGTTTGTACAATTTGACTGCTACCTTACTTGGCACACTACATGTCTATGGCATCCCTCTAACATCCATGTACCAAATGACACACAACTAAAAGTTCAAATATAATGTTCCTACCATTTATTTCTAACACTGCACTTTGTTTGAAAGAGTATTGGACGGGCTCTGATGCTTGACACCATTTCAGCAGAGAATCTTAAAAGACAAAGAGGATTTTGTCATAGAATAAACAGTTATGAAAAATGTCAGTCACCACAAATTTACTTTCCTCGATGGGGAAATTAAATGGAATGGGTAAAAATATATGAAACAGCACCAGTGACTGAGAATGATATGAAGCTTTTGAGAGGTTGTAACTGGTTGAATAAACTGTGGCGTATCGGGCCGTCACTGGAAATGGGCAATTGACAAACATTAGCGCGCATTGTGTGCTTGATGTCTTCCACTTTCTCTGATGAATACTCTTTATTTCCTGTCAGAGCTCAGATCTCACTTCAGACTGTGAATACTAATGTACTTTACGATTTTTTTTACTTATTTCCTTCATAAACCTGGGTTTCGAGATCCATCCTTCTTTTGCCTTAATGTCCATATTACTCAATTACAATCCAATAATGCAAAAATTATCATGCAAATATTAATTGAAATACTTGTTTTACTGATGCAGCAGTCCGTTCTGCAGCTTCAACAAGGTTGCGAGCCTACTCTATGTTCTTACTACACAAAATGGCCAAAGTGGTATTTCTATCCAGCTGAATTCTGAAAGCACATCTAAGGGCTGGGGGAGGCAAGAAACTGGGCTCACCCTGAAACGTCAGCATGCTCAGAAACTACATTGCCACCATTTGAATAAATACAACAGCTACACTGTGTGTATTAATGTTCAAAGACAAATTCTTTGCTGAGACTCTCAAAACATCCAATCAAAATCCATCACGATGCAGCAGCTGGAATCTCACAAAGTAAAAACTGAGATACAGGGGTGTGTATATGTATGTGTGTGTGTTTGTGTGTTTGGGGATCAGACTAGCTCCAAGTTTATTCCTTAACAAACATCATCAGAGGACCTTATGGGCACAGCATGATCCTGTCTAATTAGTGCATCATCATCAGTCAGTGTAATGGCCATAGGACGGCACTCATTTGTTCATTTGACAGGCTATGCAGGAGGGAAAACTTCACATTAAATTACTTCTTCTCTCACTTAAACCTGCTTCGCTGGACACTTCATGTAATGGATTCTTTGACTTATTAACAGACTGTAAGACACACACTTAGTAGTTTTCTTTTTCAGCACACACAGCAGGAGTCTGATGATTTCTAATTATTACGTACAGCAGGACAGACATGTAAAAGACACTTTTCATGGCCACTTTTTTTTTCACATATTCCAAATTATACTTTATGCGGGGAAAGGGTACCAACATGACACGTGACCTTGGATTATTCCACAGTGTGAATGAGTGCACAGATTATTGAAACAAACCCCTTCTACGCTAATTCCCTTTGACCTTTGAGGAGCACTGAAGCAAGTTGTTTGAATATTGAGGTCCTGAGAGCTTTGCAGGGAATTTAGTTGGATTATCTCTTTAATTGTTGCAGATGTTTTGGAATTATTCCGGTGGCATAAATGTCAACCGATAAAAGACCATGAAGAATGTGTAATTTTTTTTTCTTTTTTTCCTTTTTTTCCTCGTTTTCCTCGTTTAGCTTTGTGTGTTTTTATGTGCGTGCATATGTGTGTGTGTGTGTGTGTGTGTGTGTGTGTGTGTGTGTGTGTGTGTGTGTGTGTGTGTGTGTGTGTGTGTGTGTGTGTGTGAACATGTACAAGAGCCTCCACTTGAGCACCACTGGTAGTAGTCTATCAGTAGGGATGGTGGGTGGCAATTTCAGGTCGGGCACTGATACTTCTGGTCCAAAGGGGGGCACTCTCGTCTCAGCAAATCAGGACTGCGGATTAAAAAAAGAAAAAGACAGCCAACCTTAAATCCCTGAACTTCAAAAGGAGGTTGTAAGGCTAAATCCTGGCCAGATATTATCCTCTGGAGTCAAGATGGCACCTATACCTCTAATACACCGTGTCGGTCCTCAGTTGACGATTCTGTTTCCCTGACAACGACTGCCTTGGTCACCTGCATGTCTGGATGCTGCTGCTTGGCTTCCTGTATTGCAATAGCCAGAGCCTGCAATGAGAGATTAGACTGTGTTTACACCTTAAGAACTTCATATAACTTTCCCAGAGATATCTGTTCATGTCTGTCTCCTCCAGCTCCAGACTGAGTTCCAGTTCAAAGTGGAGACTACTTTTATACATTTTCATTTCCAGCTTCTCAAATGGGAGCACTCCTTTTTTTTAATGTAATATTTTAAATTAAATATCATTGCGCTGCTTTGCACTGCTGCAAAAGTATTTCATCTCACCTTAGAGATTTTATGAAGTAAAAAAGTAAAAGCCAAATCAACCCATAATGACAAAAAAAATTGTTGCTTGCAAAGCACAGTCATTTTTCTTTGCATATGTAATTTCCTTAATTAACATACTTGCTAAGTGAAGAAGACTAATGTTGATGTTATCTACTGTAAGGCTAATGACTGCAAATATGTGTGCATGATATACTGTATGCAAGAATCCAAAGCAAAGACTTTTTGTTATATCAATGTCTAAATCTTATGGATCTTAAAGATTTATAATGTAATGAATAATAAATATATCCAAAATAACACCTGATAAGAACTACAAGTATCCATCATTCAAAATAACAGCAACTGCGCATTTCAGATGGTTATTTTTTTAGATTCATCCACATCTCATTTATCCACCTCAGCTCACCTGTTCTTGGTCTACATCATCGTCTCCTGTGATTATAATCCTCTTCTCGATCCTTGTCTCTGAATATCCTCCTTTCACCGTCTGCAACACACAATGGCTTTTCCTTTAACCTCCTACCACACACTGCCATATCTGTGTTGCCAAAATAAAATGGGTTACTGTCCTTGAGCTCCTTTCATCACAGTCACACCACTGATATCATTTGAATGGATAATAATTTTCATTTTACAAACAAAAATCCAAAGTGAGGGTAAAAGATACTGAACCAAGCCACAAACATGATAGAAATATGTTTTTTTTTTTCTCCATATGTTTTGTTGGCATAAAACACTTTGCAGCCATGGCCACACATGTGAACCAATACTGTGTCAACGATGTGTGTTTTTTCTTAAGGCCTCAGTGAAGCTGTATCCAGAGAGGAGAGTGAAGCTGTACCTTTGTCAGGCTG
Organism: Trachurus japonicus; assembly: GCF_045865225.1. Classification (NCBI taxonomy): domain Eukaryota; kingdom Metazoa; phylum Chordata; class Actinopteri; order Carangiformes; family Carangidae; genus Trachurus; species Trachurus japonicus. The sequence goes on along the minus strand of NC_140913.1, from coordinate 17,203,082 downwards.
AAATATCAATTCTCAAACAAGATAGACATTGAATTTTAAGCTGTGTACGTTCTCTACCTTGGTCACATGAGTGGTTGCCGAGGTAACATTTTCAGTGACCAGGATAGGCGACCCTGCTGTCTCTCTTCCAAGACTGCCCATATGCACCTGTGAAAAGCAAAAGCCAGCAGACATAAAAACATGTATTACTGTATCACACACACAATTCTGCAGTCATCCTTACAGATAAAAAGAGAAGTTGTGCTTTTTGATATTTAAGAACAGGAATGTATTCACAAATCTGTGTCTGTGTATGTAAGTTTAACTCCTGCAGAGCAGAGTTGGAGAAGTCTTTAAGTTTGTACTCACAGGGGAAACACTCTGTCTCGTAGAGTAAGAAACTTCACTGAGGCCGGCGATACCATGATCCTGAAACAGACAAATCCATCGTGTGACCTGAACAACTCGCTTATAGAGGAGGAAAATGAAATAACACAATCACAGTTTCCAATAATGATTATTGTAAATCTATCATTAACCTGATCTGTGAACTCCACAATGGTTGTGGTGACCTCTGACCCGTTGGGCTGAGTCTCCGTCCTCACGTCTGTCTTCCTCACAGTCGGCGTGGGCATGACATCACTGGCTTCCCTGCTCAGTGGTGTGACGGCAGGGCCACGACTCGCTTCTCTGTGCGACTGATCTCTGTCCACTGATGATGACACCGGCACTGACCTCTTTGGTTTTTTTGGAACTACGGGCTTAGGAGAAAAAGAAAAAGAAACACGTTTCAGTTTAACCACATCTTGTACCTCAGTTGAATGACAGGAACAAAAGAACAGAAGACATGAGTGACTGTAACAGAGCATACAGACTCTGTTGTATTGTGTTTCAGGCTTGTGTTAAAGAGGAATGCTTTATCTTTCAAGTAAGGTCACAAAGAAACGACAAGTGCTTTCAGCTCACACAGCTTTTCACCAACACAAAGCAGAGAAACATTCATGATAAATGATCCAGATCTGCTCCGAAATATGACATGTTCTCCCCTGGTCCCTCCAAATAAGCTTATTCTTCATTATTCTTAATTAAGATCACTAAACTCAAAATATGTTGCCTGTCTGCAGGTTTCACTACACCCACTTTCTTTGTCTTTTATCTGCTCATTTCTTATTTTAAATCCACCAGGGGCATCGTTGTCCTCTATGTGTGTATTTTAGCCCAAGTCCTTTGTGCAGCTTTTTGTCAATTCAAATGGTAACCCTTTACAGAAAGTGAAAATCACCTTCTGTGAAATCTGCTGACAAATACTTCAGGTGTGATTCCACCACAGTTGCATTGTTGTTATATATTTTCTATTCACACTGACCAGCAACAGAAAAGAAAAATAACTGCTTGTAAATGAAACTTGCGTGAACGCAACAGTTTACTTCGGTAACCCGTCATCATACAGTACTTAGCAGGAACCTTGGGAGGCACTAAGATGGTGATATGTTGGTGTGACAGGAGGTGGGTCGGCAGGGATGGAGAAGCAGTTACACTTGATCCTGGAGGATGTTTTTCACTCATTTCTATAATTTATTTATATCTATTTCTCATGAACGTCTTAAAGAAATCCAGAGAGATGTATAAACATGTCACTGGATTTCTAGCTAGTACTTTCAGATTATGTTCACACCCAGATTGAACAACACTCCCTGCAGTAACATTTCTTTTTCTTTTTTGTGCCTAAAAATAGTATCCTTCCTCTCACTTGCCTGAACAAATCAACAAAAGGAAGATACACCTCCAAGAGCAATAAACAGACAGGTCTACCTGAACGTCGGGTCGTTTGACCTCTGGTCGGACCTCCTCAGCCGGGGTAAGTTTGGCAGGTGGGCTGCTGCTGGCTCCTCTGGGCAGAGGGACCATTACTAATGGAGGAGACGGTTCCGAGGGGCCGTGCTGCTGAAGTAAGTCGATACCCAGACACAGGCCCCCATCAGGTGACAGATCCCTGTCCCCCAGCTCTGACATGCCCCTGGAGAACTCCTCCATGCCTGTCTGCAGGTCTGTGAGCACGGTGAAATCCACTTCGGCCTCCAGGCTGGATGTAGAGCTGACCGTGATGCTGGAGCATTTACGCTCGATGCCAAGGTGGGTCTCCTTCAGGTACAGGATCTCGTGGTCCTGGTCATCCTCTGATACAGAGCCCAGACGTCTCTCCCATAGTTCCCTCTACCAAAAAGACAGATTTTGCATTAATATAATGAAATTTTACACCCACTCACAGTTTCATAACACAGAAACAATTACTACGATTAATGGATGTAGGCCACAATTTTTCTTTCTGGTTTTATTTTCCCTGCTGGATGAAAACACCGTTTATCAGAATCAGTCATTATCTAGTCTTACCCGTTTCAAACCTTCCTCTCCCCTCTGTAAAGCAATGATTTTTTTTTTTTTTTTTGACTATACTGTACTTTAACAAACGTACAAGACAAGTCATTAACATATTTTTCACATGAAAACAAACAGGCAAATGAAAACATCCTGAAGAAGAATGTGTTAAACAAAGTGTTGCTCGTTTACTCATTACCAAGATGGTGGAAGAAAAAAAAGAAAGAAAACCCTAACAAGGGGCCGGTAGGTGAGCGATGACTCACTGATGCATCGCTGAGAGGCTCCTCATGAATAGCAGGTGTGGGAGGTGTCTCCTATAGAAGACAAACAAACAACAAGAACAGGTAGATATAAAACTAATGCATCACTTGATAGAAACGACAGCCACAGACTTTAATACCTAACATACCATAACCTGTGTGTAACTGTAGAAACACAGTTATTAAGAGGTTTCCTATATCAAAGCCTTGTTACATGTAGAGAAACCACATTTATCATGTACTCTTCTCAGTTTTCATGCTAATGGCTTCTACTGCATTGTAAAATGTTGACACTTTTTTAATTCATCCATCAACTTCATGAGCTGTGTTCAACTTGCACAATGAACACATACAAATTCCCAGAGAGACTCTAAATCTTAAGGCTACTGTAAGAAGCATGCACATAGGGTAATATTTCACAGGCTGACATCATTAAAAATGACTGCAAGTGCAACGGTAATGCCATGCACTTAAAGGTTAGGTTTTCAAAGTCCCTTTCAGGAAAAAGGTATTCATATTCATAAATGTGGCGTATGAATGCCTAAACCCTGAAGAGGTTTGGCAGCTCTGAAGCCTGTGATTACATCTAATCATCTTTTTCATTTTCTGCTATTGCTACAGAGTTGCCAAGGCAGAACATTTGGTCCAAATGCCCTTCACAGCCATTTATAGAAAAGGATTTAAATTAAAAAATAAAAATAAAAAAAATGGTGGAAAGGTCTTGTGCTCCTTGCAACAGCAGCCACCTTTATTCTGTGAGGATGTTGGAAGGAGAGACCAGGTGTTAACGTGACAAGTTAAGGTGGGATAAAACGGACACCTGAAGCTTAAGCAATGGGAGTTTTTTTTTTGCTTAAAGGCCAACAGGGTTCTGAAATGGCCAAGCAGATGTCAAGCTTTGCAGAGGGGGGTGGGGGACAAGGGAAAGCAAAGAGCTCCCCGGACCATGGACGTGAACTGAGTCGGTCAATGATGCGATGCAGAGGAACGTGGACTTTTGCTTTCTCATAAACAGCCACATGAGTTTCTGAAGGATGCGTGTGATTTTTTTTGGGTTGGTTTTTGTTTATAGATGATAAAAAACAAGATTTTGCACGACATCGCCTGAAGCTCATGCAATGTTCTACTTTCCGATGATTGACAAACAGGTTAGGGGTGGGGGGGGGGGCAGGTTTTTTTTTTTTTTTTTTTACCGCTTGCTTCCTCTTGGCTGTTTCTTGGGTCGACGTCCTGTAGTGGATGTGGCTGTTGTCCACGTTGCTCTGTCTTTCTCGGGACCACTGCGTTTTCAGAGGGAGAGTTCGAGGGGGAGCTGTTTGAAATCTATAGCTAGAAAAGAGATTCTCTGAGCTGTTTTGGGAATAATCCTCATGTCCTCCTCCTCTTGTCCACGGGCTTTGCCCTGATGCATCCCTCCAGTCTCTCAGCTCCTGTTGTCCAGACCACTCATTCTTTATCTGTTGAGTCTGCTGCCTGTATGACATCACGGCCTCACTGTGGTGTCTGGTGGCTGTTATGTTTTCCTTGACAGCATCTGTAGCAGATTGCAGCGCGGTGCTATCATCTGGTCTCCTTCCTGCCTCACATGATCCGTTCTTTGATTTAGTCATGTGTACGTCTCCAGATGCACCACAGACCACTCTTTCAGGTTGGGTTTGAGTTTGAGGGTTTACATCACCTTTGTTCTCTTTATTCAAAGACTTCTTTGATCGCTGTGGCTTGAGAGGGACTATTTTGGTCACTTCTGAGTTCCTAGTTTTGTTGCAATCTTTCGTTCCCATGGGGCTCAGGTCTTTCATCTTCCAGGTCTCATGATGCCTCCCATCATTCTCAGCTCTGGCGTGCGGCACAGAATCCACGGCTACCGGCGTTTCAAAGTTCTTTGGTCTTTCTCTGTGAATACTGTGCTCATGCTGACAATGCCTCGCATCTCTGTTGTTCACTGTGCTCCTCTCTTTGTCAGGTGGCGATCCATATCCATTTTCTTGAATGGCGCTCTCGCGGTGCCTCTTAGTTGCGGACGTATCTTCCAAGGCGCTGACATTTCGCAGTCCTGTCGATGTAAAGTCTGTATCCTGTTTCAGAAACGCTCCAGGTCCAGCTCCCACAGAGTCCCAGTGTGTTTGACAGTTTTTCATATTTGCTTCAGTCCAAGATGTCACTGCAAATGTGTTTCTACTCATAGGGGAGGTCTTACTCTTTTCCACTTTAGAGTAAGAGTCCAGTGCTCCTTCATAAGCATCCTGCTTGTCAATCAATTTGCCATCATCGGTCGCCTATGTTGACATAGAGTAAGCAGTTGCATTAGCCTATTAGCTAGGTACACTGCTCTGCCATTAGTGACTCCACATAAATACTGCAATTGAGTATTTGTTTTCCTTGTTGTCTGTGGCTCAGTGGGATCAGAGACAGGGTGGAAAGAGACTGATCAATTCAACATTTAAAACAGACACTAACTAATAGTGATTCATCAATTAAGTACAGTGATAAAGGAAAATTAAGTTGTTCTTACTGATTTCCGTTCAGGCGTTCCTCCAGGGGGAGTAGCTGAGGAGAGGCGTTTCTCTCTCTGAGCCATCTTGCTGTTCGGCTGCCTCAAAGCTCTCTTCAGTTCATTGATGCTGGCCTGGTGCTTCTGTATCACATCGTCTGGTTTATCAAGGAACTGCTGCTCACAAAGCGAAGGGCACATCAGGGACATGCATTAACATCATTTAAAATCCTCACACAACGTCTAGTAGATGCTCACAGTCGTTTCTACGACTAATCAAAATATTCTAAATCTGTTCTGATTAGGGCGTGCTCCAGGATTGGCTGTTATCTGTTTCAAGATTGTGCTGTAAAGGGATTTACAATGATTGGACAATCATTTAGAAACGGACAAAGTTGAAGTTTACTTTCAACATCTTTCTTCTACTTTGCATTTTAAATACTATATACTGTAGAGATCTGGATCAAGTAAAGGTTAACTTCGCTGTTGATGCTCTTTTTGTTTCTTATAGATGATCATAAATAATCATTTACACTTATTGAGCACCAAGCAAACGTTAGAAAACTGAGCACAAGCCCCACACTGATTTAAATTCTTATTGATTCTCTAGTCCGACAGATAACAAATGCTTTAAGAGATAATAATACAAGACTGACATGCACAGATATGATACTGCAGAGATACAAAGACGCTGATGCACCAAAATGATTAGGTGTGCTGTAGTAAAAACATCAACTTCATCGCTGTTTGCCGTTAACTGTGCTCTAAACGCATTTAACAGGCACAGATAAGAATAAGAAAACACAGCACACCTGGCAGAGGTCACACACAGCACGTGCCAAAAAGAGAGGACAAGCAGTACCTCCTGTTTGGGCCGAGGGATGGCCAGATCCTTGTCCGACAGATGAGGGAGCCCAAGGTGGGGCAAGTGAGATGAAGTGCAGGGTTTTTTGAGCAAAGCAGGAGGTTGAAGGATTGGGGAAGAGGAGGAGGAGGTGGTGGTGGTGGTGGTGGGTTTGGAGAACAGGTGCGTGCAGAGACAAAGAGGTAAAGTGCTGCAGGTGAGTCAAAAAGGCAGGCGGCCAGACAGACAGACAGACAGACAGACAGACAGAAACAGCTGACACTGTTGGGGCTTTGGACTAAGACTGTTAACCCATTTAATGTTCTGCCAGGAAGCCAGAGACGATCCATCACAGTGTCGGCCAACTGATAATTAATGCAGTCGTGTATTGATTGAACGTAAGTGCTTGGGCAGGGAGATTATTCCCATACTACTTCATCCAGAGATTTGGTGAGAGGACATTACGAAACCACAAATGAACAGATCCTTTAGTGAGTAATGCAGCGCCAGTGTTTTCTACAGCTACTTAATAATACACCTCCTGAGGAATGAAATTATATAGAGTGGTTACACTTGAATAATCTTTACCATATAAATAAAAAATGACATGGATGTGTCTATCTCACACACAACAAAGGAAAAGTTTTTAAATGATTACAAATCAAATCAAATAATTATCAAATCAACTCAGCGGGGCTACTAGCAGATTTTTATAACAACACTGATTCACTGAATCAATCCCAGCGCTTTGAGGCCATCTGCTTAATCTGCTAATAACAACCAATCCCTCTTTGCTCACACAGGGACACTGTTAAAGATGTGCACTTATGAACATATGGTGACAACTGAAAAACAAGAGGCCTTTTCTACCAGAGCTAAACAGTTTAAGTCACTGTAGATAAGAGCTGCTGAATGCCTATGAGGAGAATCTAATATGAATTCCCACTGAAACCATTCCCAAGGGGGCAGAGACAGGAAAGAAAAGAAAGAGCCTGAATGCATGTTTAAATATTTTGTTTCTATGAATCTGAAGATCGATTCATGCAGTTTCCATGGGTTATACTCAGTGGAAATCCTGGATATCATGACATGAGGAGAAATAACATTCCCTCAAAAGACAAACAATCAAAAAATAAATAAATAAATAAATATGGACAGCTCGTGCTTAACAAACACAGAGTACAGGTGCATAACCTATGACAACCAATACCACAAAGACAGAAACTAAGGACCAAGGCCAAAATACCTCTGGCTTTGAGTCTACAGGGGAGCCTAACTCTTCACTCTGCAGGAGAGGATGAAGTGGAGGAGAAAGAGGTCAGAGACAGAGAGCAGAGGTTAGCAAAGAGAGTTAATATTACGGCAGCAAGAAGAAAAGATTCTGTTAGAGGCAGGAGGCAGGGTTAAAAAATAACATCTGCAGCAAAGAGGTCAAAATAGATTTGGGAAAGCGATTTAAGAAATAGCGAGTAGAGAGAAGTCGTACTGAGAAGTCTGATAACTCCGAAGGGGAGCAGAAAACAGGGAGAAGTAGGCCAAGGAGTGAAGAACCAGGAGGTTGATTACGGTTTTAAATGAAAAGGAACGTGGGAGAGAGAGATGAAGGGTGTTAGTCGAGGTTCATGGAGGATTTGTCTGAATCCATGGAAAGCGCCTCGTAGTTGTTCACATGAGCAAAAGGAAGTCAAAGCTTTGTTCCTCTGTTACTCTAGCAGTATTTTATACTTTGATTTAATCGTTGTAACTGTTGTAAGAAATACTCTTTGAAGTAAAGGTAAGTCATTTGTTACAACAGCCACGACACCAAGGCGACAGGAGCTGCAGTCATCATCATCATCATCATCATGTACCTTGAGCTCCAAAGTCCTGGTGGGTGTGGAGAAGTGGTCGCCGTGCATTGTCTTCTGATCGTGGCCTTCATACTGGTCCAGTTCTTGATCTGTGTAGTGGTCCTGATCCTGGTCCTGATAGTGGTAATGATCATGGTCCAGATCCAGGCTGCCCTCTTGGTCCAGGTCTTCTCTGGACATGAACTGAGTGCGTTCACTGGAGCTTCGCTGGGACAGCTGGTCCATGCTATCACCGAGAGCCGAGGCTGGAAAAGCGTAAGAGAGGGCGACGATCAACCACAAGGACTTTTATACGGAATGACTCTAAAGCATCAGACTGTATCTCAATGAGCCATGCATAATAAAGTCTGAATTTTTACTGAGGCAAGTTAAAACTGCCTTAATTTCTCTTCGCAGAGATTTGATGAGCACTCCCTTCACATTCCAGCTGCTAAAATATTTACACTGTGTGAGAGATGAAGATTATGATTTCATGAATGTATCGCTATCGTCCATTGATCTGTCTTCTCAAGCTCAGGGTTACTGAGCATGAGTGAACTTCGAGGTAGACATAGTCGGGGTACTCACCTCCATCCATGCTTCTAGGCAGCAGGTACCTCTTGCTAACGGAGCGGTCGAACTGTGGAGCGGGCCTGTCAATCAAAGCGCTGGCCTGTCTGGTCTGGGCTTGGGTTCGCCCGCTGTACCGGAACTTGGAGCCAATCACCAGGAAGCCCTTGGGAGGCGGCTCTGGAGAAACCAACCTGCAGGAAAGTTCAATTTAATGTGTTTACTACAAGCGCTTAAGACTCTGTACTTTGTTTCCTGAAAATAACGACGTACTGTCTCATGCAACTAAATGTGTTTTATTTGTGAGCAGGTGCTGATTTCCAGAGCAACTGTCTTGGAAGAAAAGCTAAAATATTTCATTTTGACATTTAGGGAACTGCATTTATTTGCTTTCTTGCTGAGTCAAACAAGAAAAGCATGATTCCACTTTAACCACAAAGGACGTTGCTGTGGTTAGCCAGGAAATAGTGTGGCCTCCCTATAACCGCAACATACAATTTTCACACTTTGATTTTTGTACTGACAGACAAGATGTGAAGTTGTAGGCAGATTTTTTGTTTGTTGACGTTTGGACCTTTAGACTGACCACGTTCTTTCCACTTGAGTTGGATAGCAACACTGCCCATTTAAATCCAAGGAAGTAATAATGTGTTTTACTACACAGGTGTTGATTTGTATGTTTGCTCTCAGGCACATTATACAAGACTCTCTAATGACTTGAAATTGGAATTTAATTAACCAATTAGTACCAACTGATCACTGCCTGCATAATATGCATATACATATTAGTAGCAAATTATCCAGTCCTCTCCAGCAACCTTAATGTAGTTACATATCAGTATATAGGAAACTCTACTGTGCGATGTACCATATTCCTTTTCCCATATTCACTCTTCTGCTGTGTTCTATTTGAAGCGTTGATCCATAAGAAGATATATTTGTGATTACAAGAACCAAATAAATCTCAGTGTAGTTTTACATCTGCTCTCTCAGAAGTCTCTCTGGAACTCCAGTAACAATGGGTCAGTGACCCAATCAGAAGAGAGGACGCTCTGAGCCTCTCAAAGAGCTATGGGTGGGGGTTGTTGGCATGACTGAGAGTGGTGACTGCTTTGTTGTGGCATCAGTTACAGAAGTCATGACGGCTGGTTTTAAGGCTCAGTTTTTAAATACAGACTCTTTTCTCTGAGGACTGTAGCTTTGATGTTATCGCAGTATTAATAAACGACCTAGACCGTTTCATGATCAACAATTACATGTAAATCTCACCTTCAAGGCTGCAACACAGCTGTATAATAAGGTTTATAATATGTGTACAATACAGGTTCAAATGAAGGATAGCACTACCGTGCTAACAATTCATGCATGGTTCAGCTGCAGTGCAGCAAAGGTGTGTCTCTGTGAGTATCAAGTCCTACCTGAAGAAGGTGTGGTGCTCAATGCAGACCTTCCACAATCGCTTTGAGGCCCGATGGTTAGGCAGCTTGAAGCCTATGGTGCTCTCAAACTGTTCATACTGAGAGGTGAGAGGTGAGTGGAGGTGGAGGAAGAGGAAGGGATGTGAAGAAGAAAAGGAGAGTGAAGGGAGTGAGTGGTGGGGAGAGACGGAGGTGTGGTGGCAAGTGCGAATTGTGTTTACTCGCAGTAATGGAAAAATCAATGTTGTTTTTTTTGTTTACTCGTACTAGAAATATAATCTCGCATCTGCCATGTCAGGTAAATTTTCCATCTCTAACCAACCTACAAATTAGCCGTTCCTGCACTCGCACCATCAGATGTTCATTGGCGTGAACAGAAGCTACACTTACAGATCAATAGGTTATTAGCAACATAACAGGTCTTTAAACATCAGGAGGAGCCCGTTTACAGGAAGAAGACAACTTTTGTTCCACACAAAAATTCTGTTTAGAGTACAACAGCTTTAAAGACCAATGACGACCCTCCAGGCAAATTTGAAGTGACAGCTGACTCAAGAGAATAGATCTGCAGAACAAAGAAGTATATCCACAGAATAGCCCTGGTAGTCTGTATGAAGATGTCGATGGCAGCTTAACGGTGAAGCACACTCCACATAGGCCAAGGAATGAAGGAAAATAGCAGTAAATCATAATCATTTTTGGGAGTTGAAAGCCAGTGCGAGCATAATGTGGCTCAAACACTTGCAAGTAAAATCCTTGATGGAAGTAAAAATCATCATGACTGGCTAATCAGGCTTTACAGAGGCTAAGGCAAGGAGGAAAATAATAAAAACATGACCTATCAGCTGAATATTTAAGAACAGTATCTCTGAGCGCTATAAATAATGTCTGCAAAAAAACTCCTTGCATGGTATGCAGCAGATAAATCTCAGAAATAACTATTTTATCAAACCATGAAATGACTATTTATGCTGTTTGGGACAAGTCAAGAGAGACAATGATGTAATTTTAACAACTGTGAAACCATGAAATAGAAATGTGGAGTTGGCTCTTTACCAAATGATCATTTCAGTTGCCTCAGCTTTGAGGCAGAGTGACTGTCATAAGCTGTTCTAGTGGGGGTGTGCATGCAATAGTGGTGCAGTGAACTCCTGTTAAGTGAAGCAAAAGGGAACACGAGCTCATTATAATTAGTATTTACCTCTCCAGGACGGATCTTGATGTAGAAGTTGCTTCTTTTGTACGAGATTTTAAGGATTTTTGGCCAGGCAAACCGGTTTATCCTGAGGCGGTCTCGGTAGATAAGAAGGCCATTGGCGCTCACTCCGAGCATTATGTCAATCCCTTCTGAATCCTAGTAAATATAGACATAGAGCATAAAAAAACTCCAACAAATGTGCAGGGATAGATGAAAAGTCTCAGCGCAGTATCTCTGTACCTTTGCGTGATGCAGGTCCACACCATACATCGACAGCTTCTTGGCATTTTCTAGAAAGTTCACCTCTGCCTCTGCTGGACTCATTCCCCTACAACAAAAATGTCACGCATGATTCATCACTTCTTTCATATTCATCCCACAAATCAAAAAGACCAGCTTCCACAATTTTTCTTGGTGCCATTTAATTAAATTAACAAAGCCATATTTCCTCCAACCTGTAGTTACGGTGAAGCTCCATCACCCTCTCCTCCAGTTCACGTGTCTGATTGGGGGCAAAGCGGAAATCGGTAACGTAGTCTGGGCCATGTTCCTCTGCCTCATAGTCTCCCACTTCAGCCTGGACAGTGTATGAGCCCAGAAGAGCGTGGGTGACGAACGAGCAGGGCAGACGACCAGACAGGATGTCGTCCCTCAGCTGCAGGCACAGGTAGTACCTGAAGAAAGACAGAGGTGCTGCTTGTCATCGAGAGTTATGTGTCTACATTGGAATTGTTCTCAGTCTCGGTAACCTACTTCAAGTTGTAGCCATGCTAGCAGCGCTGCTTTTTCAAGGTGTCTGAGAGCCACTGCACCAATCTGAAATATCTCCAGTATTGGATGGATTGCTGTGACATTTTCTACAGACATTCATGGTGCTCAGAATCTTCATCACTTTGGTGATCCCTTGAATTCAAGGTGTCATCATTATACCAACATTTTACTTTATCCAACACTTAGTAAAAAACTAACAACATTCCTGTCAGCTAAATTTGTACTTTGTGGTTAGTGCTTATTAGTCAATGCTAGGCTGGAAACATGAAAACACTGAACCTCCTAAACATTTGCATGTTGGCACAATCATGCCATATACAGTGGCATTTACCTCTTCTGCTAGAGGACAGTCTCACAGAACTACTAGCATAGGCCTACATGTAGATCCTGATTGTCTGTTTTCTAAATTTTGAACAGTATGGCCCCCGTATACTTAGTGGAACTCATACATGTTCACAGACCAATCTGAACTCTGAGGTCTGCAAATGAAATAACTCTGGATGTGCCTAAAAGCAGGGTAAAAACTAAGCTGTGGAACAGTTTACCACTGCATATCCAGTCATCAGAGACTCTGGAGATTTTAAAATCCTCTCTCAAATCCCATTTTTTCTCCCAGGCTTTCAGACCTGTGTGAGACAAAGTTGTTTGGTGTGCTGAATGTACTGTATGTGGCATTGCTGAAATTGTCTTTTGAAATGTACCATTGTATTTTATTGTTATTTATTTTATGTAAAGCACCTTGGTCAACCTAGGTTGTTTATACGGTGCTCTATAAATAAACGTGACCTTAACCTAGACTCATTGATATTATATCTTGTTTGTATGGATTATTAAACTTGGGCAATGTGTCACAATGTGTTATGTGGGTGTGACTATGCTCAGTGGGAGCACAGGGAAAGGTTCCCAAGTGAGTGATTTACCGCAACACCTGGCAGGAGCAAGATGGTTGCCCCCTGCTGTATCAATGTAAACAAACAGTCCATTCATTTATTCCTTGAGCCCAAAATGCTGCAGGTGTGATTGGCCTATGGGATGTGTGTGGGAATAACCCCCGGTATTGGACGGTCTGGTGTGTAGATTTGGGGATAGAGACGACATCCAACGGCAGAGCAAGAGGGCCATGAAAGGAAGAGTTGACAGCAGGGGAGCCCAGTGAAATAAGGACACGGGACGGAACCAATCTTTCCTTGCACCCGTGGGTGGACTTGTGCCCCAAATTTTGTAGATGGCGGGTCACATAGGCATAGCAACCTTAGGCTAACACAGGAGCTCTGGCTGACAAGCCAACACTCCCCCTGCTGGTCTAAAAGAGCAAGCACAGGCATCCTCGCCTGGTGATAAATGTTTTAGCAAAGTTGTATATGTTAAGGCACCATAAACTCCACTGAGAAACCATCTCACTTAGCATATTGGGCTCTACCTTACACCCACTGCAAAGCAGCAGAAGGTAAAACACAAGTGTTTTGCTAGTTTCAGACAGGCACAGTTGTCATATTCTGTTTCA